>NC_139025.1:79452232-80052232 GCF_964662115.1 Mustela nivalis | reverse complement strand
GATTGGAAATTTCTAAAGTTGCACACAATTCAAGAGAATGTGAAACATGTTAGAATGAGTGACTAACTCAGGGATACAGCGTCCATTTATTCTAAATATACATGTAATATCAATTATAGAAGGGAACCAACAAAAGATCTTAAGCTTGTCAGGTTGGGTTTGTGTGACTGCTTCTTTTCATTAGAATTTTTAGTACCTGGGAAACATGCCAGATTCTAAATGCTAGAAAAATGGTGTCTTGAATAGGATAGGATATACTAGGAGACCTTAGCACTGTTCAGGAAAAAAAAAATCACTTAAGGATTCAGAAAATGTTTGTTCATCTTTGCATTCAAATGGGGAATCTGAACCACCACCTTTCTATAGTTTGGATTTCCATTCCTCTGATGGTTGGATGTAGGCAGTGACTCGTAGCTACTACAGTGAATTCTTTTTTTATTATTATTATTAATTTATTTATTTTCAGCATAACAGTATTCATTATTTTTTCACCACACCCAGTGCTCCATGCAATCCGTGCCCTCTATAATACCCACCACCTGGTACCCCAACCTCCCCCCCCCCGCCACTTCAAACCCCTCAGATTGTTTTTTGAGTCCATAGTCTCTCATGATTCACCTCCCCTTCCAATTTCCCCCAACTCCCTTCTCCTCTCTAACTTCCCATGTCTTCCATGCTATTTGTTATGCTCCACAACTAAGTGAAACCATATGATAATTGACAGTGAATTCTTTAATATCACTTTGGTTTTCCTGAGAACAATTGTTCTTCCCCCAAACCTGTCAGATTTTACTCTCCATCACAGAGGATTCTGTCATGGTAGACCATGATGATTTAAAGTTGTATTCTGCATGGGAAGTTATCTTCTAGATATTTAGAGAGCCAGAAGTAATGGGTTCTCCATGTGCTGACACTTTTAAGTTTTAGCAGGCAGAAAATTCTGTCTCTTTAATTTTTCTGGAATGGAGTAGAAGATCAGAAGGATGATGTGGGTGGCCCCTCAAATTCTAGTTAGGTTAGAGTGCAAGTGTCATACAGATTGCTATTCTGTCTTCCTTTGCTGTGTTATATTTACCTCAGAGGTTGACCTTGCAATAGCATCTTTTTGTGATGAGGATTTAGGCTAGGGATTGAAAGTTGGGAGTGAGATTGGGGCATTAATTGAGATAGGTCCACAATGGTTTATTCATGGTCTCTGATTTAAGTCTAACAATAATAATAAAATTAGTAGGAAAAAAAATCCCAACATAGCCTAAAATCCTGCTTGATGATCCATGACTCACTGAAGGGCTTTTTCCAGACTACCAGTCTTTATTTCTTTGGCAGCTTTGGGCAGCTTATCAAAAGTGTCTTGATTTGAGCTCTTGATATAAAGATCTGATTTTCTAGCCTGCCTTTAATTAATATACTGCTTAATATATAATTGTAGTATTTAAGTATTATTATTTATATTTGCTATATTTTTTCAAGTTAGATTATAATTTCTACTATCACTATTTAATTCATACTTGTGAAGGAACAATTTTTGGTTATATTTAAATCTTTGCCTTGCTGAGTCAAGAGTCCATTGCCTTGCAAAAGAACAGATGTGGTACTACATTAAACAAAGGGCTTACTGATCAACTTTGCATTTCAAAGCTTAACTTCTTGACTTCTCTACTTTAGCACAATAATGTTCTTGAAAATCAGGTATTGTTGAAGAAAAAGGATTTTCTAAATCTATTAGCTCTTAGTAAATTAAATCCATTAACTTCCAACAGATCAAGAAAGAATGGTAGACTAGATCAGCGAGTTTTAGTGAAGAGTAGAGCAAACTCAAGATGAGACAGAGAAAATGGAAAACCCATTCCTTTGGCCCTAAGGAATTATGGCAGGAAAAACAGTTATTGAATTAGGGAACGAGGAGGTGGTGGGTTTTTAAGATCCTGACCCTTGACTAGGAGAAATGGTTGTGCCTATGGACACCAATGAGGGGCACCTGCAGATTCTTCCGAAAGACTAGGTGGGACATTCCAATTTCAGTAGTCACCCATTATATTTAGCAGGTCTACAATGTCATGCTTATATTGTTTATTTATAGTCAGTGTCCCTTCTGATATTCTTACTGAATAGGCATCTATTTTGATTGGTTCATGAATTTACTTCAGGTTATCCACATAGGGAGCAGACTGGCCCTCCCTCTCTATTTCTGGAACCTGAGAGCATCTGAAGTTGAAGCATCTGATGCATGGACTGAATCTCTTTCTATTCACTGTCATAAACCCATGGTCAGTCTAGGAATTATCTCAGGAAAGAATGGGAGAAGAGGAAGAAGTATGAAAGACAGAGCATGTGTGATGAAAAAGACTGTATCCTCCAGAAAATAATTTTATAAATAGCTCTATGAGTGAGTTAACTTTGAGTAGACCCAATACTTAAATTTAAGGAGACTGCTCAAGCTAGAACAAAATTAAAATATTGTGAATTAGTAATTCCAAGTGGGCAATTTAAAGAAGAATTATGTGAGAAAAATAAACTATTTGTTCTTTTCACAACTCAGAATAGGATGAGTAAATCTCCTCTTACCTCCTACATTTTCCTACTGAGTCCTCTAGAGCAGCAATAACTTTGGAACTATGGCCCAAGCTGACTTCTGATTTATTCGGTTTGTTCCTCTAGAAATGTATAGGGGGCCACACATTGCTTTGGAGAGCTTCCTCCTTCAAGTGTCTTTTTTACACTAGACTTTTCCAAGGCTAATTCAGAGGTGGTGCCTTCAACCCCTTTCTTTTCCTATGCTTCTTTCCTCCGACTGCATGAATCTGAGTGGATCTATTTCCAAAGCTATTGGATTTGTCTCTTAGCTCTGTTTCTTTGGATTTGTCTCTTAGCTCTATGATACTCTTCCTCCATTTGAAAATGTGGATCCCACTGTGGTGAAGGTTATGTTGTTCCATATAGATAGTGATTTCGGACAGAGTGGGAACAACAGTACTTTGGCACCCATCTTTTTCATCTCTGAAACTCCTACTTTGAAAGGCTCCCATGTTGCCTAATTCCAAGGTGAACCTTTAACACTGTAGGTATATAAAGGAGGGACCTGGATTAGCACAGTTTGATGAGATAATTTTTTTCTTTCATTTGGGGGAAGGTGAAAAGTGTTAATAAATTAATAAGCAAGAGAACAAATATTCAAACTCCACCCCCCCAAATCTATAGCCTAGATTTTAATTCTATGTGGCACCGATATTTTTAAAAAATTTTGGTAGCAAATGATAATAACAATATAGGGTAATAGGAGAGAGGGCAGCTGTCTATGTCAATATGTTTTGTGCCTCTTTGAAACCTCTCTGTGACAAGATTTTACTGGGTATAGTGTGAAGTCCCTTCCTGGGAAGGAACTTTCCCTGGAAGCATCACTCTGAAGACTTTAATCAGGTAAAAGGGAGAGGGAAGAGAAGAACTCTAACCTCTTAGACATTTTCCCCTTAATGGTTTTGCCTGTGTATCTAAGCATCTTTGGTAGGTAATTATCCTCTGAGGCCTTGAAAGTTTCCATCTGCAAGTTCAGTTGTTTACTTGTTTCTGTCTCTTTATTTCTAACCTTTCCACAAAAATATTTGAGGTAGTAAAGCTTTTAGGATAGTTCAGTGGGCCTGTTGAATAATGAAGAGGTTTATATTAAAATGGGGAAGAAATTGGCATGCCTGGGTGGCTCAGTATGTTAAGCGTCTGTCTTTATCGGCTCAGGTCCAAGATCCCAGGGTCCTGGGATCGAGTCCTGCATCAGGTTCCTTGCTCAGTGGGGAGCCTGCCTCTTTCTCTGCCTCTGCTGCTGCTCTCCTGCTTGAGCTCTCTCAATCACTCTCTCTCTCTCTCTGACAAATAAATAAATAAAAATATTTAAATTAAAAAAAAATAGATGGGGAAGAAATCTATGAAAACAGATTGTTTTAGCTGCTCTCATTACCAACCATGAATCATATCACCTGAAGAACTCCGCTGTTCCTGTGATTTAAAAGTAACCTCCAACAAGGTGTTTGCTGAAAGGTCTTGGTGGACAGATTAAGTTTTAAAGTAAACAAGGCATAGCTTGAGTCAGTGGCAACTCTGTACCTGAGGAAGAGTACATGTGAATGTGCCTCACTCAAAATGACAGAGAATGCCAGCATTCCTGTGTTACCTACAGAACGTTTTTGAATGAATATGTAAATAGCTAAGTGTGTGTGTGTGCGCGCACACATAACATTTTAGCGACTCCTTCAAGAAAATGTTGTCATTTCAATGTGAAAACCTAATTGCAAAAGAGTTAAAGATGTGTTTTCCCCAACCTGATCCACCCTGGTAAAACACTCCTTAAATATTTCTTTTCCTAAAGACTTGTTAAACTACAGTTGATCTCCCTTCTCTCATGCCTTCACAGAAGGAAAGAGTAAGTTTGTTCTAGAGTATTTTCTTATATGTGTAAGCTGAGGTATCTAATAAAATTAGTTGACATTTATTAAATGAATGCTATGTGCCTTGCACTCTGATAGGTTAGATAGTTCCAGACGTTAACCTCATTTTCTGCTCATTATGAAAGTTCATATTATTAATACTATTTGACAGATGAAAAAACTGAGTCATTGAGAGTTTTAAATTGTGTGCTGAACCTTCAGCTGGTTGGGGGTGAAACTGAAGCCAACCTCAAAGACCATGCTCTTCATCACCATGGTTTATTGCCTCCTGAGACAGGGCAGTGTTCAGTAAACTTGAAAGCAAGATCCCTCAAGGAAGGAGCATGCAGAAGATTAACTATGTACATAAGTTGCCATAGAATAAGGGAAAGGCCAGTGGAATAAGTCAGAGGAACCAAGTGTTTTTGTTTGTTTGCTTGTTTGTTTTTTAAGATTTATTTATTTGAGAGAGAGAGAGTGAATGAGCACATGAGCAGAAGGTGCAGAGGGAGAGGGAAACTGAAACAGACTCCACAACAAGTGTAGGGCTCAATATGGGGCTCAACATGGGGCTCCATCTCATGACTCTGAGGCCATGACCCTGAGTCAGTTACTCAATCAACTGTACCATCCAGGTACCCCCCAGAGGACCCAAATTTGGATCCAGCTCCTCTGCTTCCTCACTGTGTAAAAATCTGATGTACTTTGTTGGTTTGTTGGGAAGACCGACTGCATCTCTGAGAAGTGACTTCAGGCTAAAGAAGGGCTGGGAAACAAAAACCAACCAACCAAATTTAAGTGATACTAGTTTGTGGGGAGAATTGGCAGTCCTTCTCCAGCTGGGATATTATATTTAATAAAATTCAGGTAGCTGTTAGAAATAAAATGTTTACTAAAAAGCATAAAACGTGCCTGGAATAAATTCAAAGAACTGCTTTTAGCTTAAAATTCTTAGCATCTCCGTCAGTGTTAACTATTGTTAACTATTTTATTCTAGTGAGTGGTTAAAATAAAGAAAATTTAATTACATACTATTCCCACCAGCTCAAAATTTCTAGAGTTGAGTCATCTAAAGTTTCAACCTGGTATTAGAATAAAATTCTACGTATTTTACCATTTTACTTGTGCTGACATTTTCAGGCTGAATTTAGAAAGCATGGCAGATTTCTTTTTTAAACTTGTCCTATAAACATCAAGGCAATACATCTTACGCATTTGTAGGTATAAAAAGATCTTTCCTAGAGTAACTTAGAATGCTGCCCCAAAGTTTCCTGGTTTCTATGCTCAACAAAATGATTCTTGATTGTGTTGAAAAAAATTGCCAGAAGAAGATGAAGACTTCATGGTTTCTTCTTTCACCAGAGCTATGCTTTGTCTCTCTGAGGGTGCTTAAAGGGAGAGGGAGAAGGGAGGGAGGCTGTGAGTAGGGAGTATGGAAGCTGTACTTAAGGTAGTCTGTGTGGAAACAAGAGAAATCATCATTCGCTTTGTCTTATCAGTTTAGTAGAAAGCTTATGTGATTTGCATTTTAGAATGCTCAATCCTTTTAATTTACTTCTAAATAATTTGTTTCTACATTATGTTGCTTTGTTTGTAGAGAACAATACTTACACAAGTGTTTCAGGAAGTAAAATGAACTAACAACTGCACTCTTACAAAGAGAATTTCAAAATAAAAACCGTTAAGGATGAATGGCATGTATTACAGAAATCTCTACCATATGTCTGAATAGGTCTGTTGTGCAAGCTTATTTATGAAATTCATAGGCACTAATTTATCTAAGAAAGAGTAATAATGCTTTCAACCCAAAGTGGGATAAATGGAGTAAATAGAAAAGACACATTAATAATCTTTCCTGTGGCCCTGATTTCTTTTTTCTTCTTCTTTGGACTATCCATTAAGAGTCACATCAGAAGGGTTAGTTTAATAAAATAGAAATTATTTAGGCTCACCAGTTTGGCCACTCAAGTAGCTGGTTTGGAGAATGGAAGAATTTGGTCAGATTACATAATTTTTCTTGAATGAATGGGGCCATAAAGCAGATTCTGTAAAAATTAAAATAATATGGGTATCAATAAAAAAATTAAAATAGGGTGCCTGGGTGGCTCGGTAGTTAAGTGTCTACCTTCGGCTCAGGGTCTTGGGATGGAGCCCTGCATCAGGCTCCCTGCTCAGCAGGGAGCCTGCTTCTCCCTCTCTTTCTGCCTGCTGCTCCCCCTGCTTGTGTTCTCTCTCTTTCTCACTGTCAAATAAATAAATAAAATCTTAAAAAAATTTTAAATAAAAAAATAACAGGGTATCATCTACTACAGCGCACGACATATTTTAAGCACTCAGTTAATGATGCTTGTTGTTGCAAGGGAGGATTGATGTTGGAGAATATTTAAATTTGTTGGGATATGGGCCTAGGTGGAATTTTTCAGATGAAAGAATTCAATTATATATATATATATATATCTTTGAGGATGAAGGAGAAAGAGTCATAAATTCACAATTTATTAAGTACTTACTGTGTTTTGGACAGTGTAGCAGGTACAGAGAAGAAAAGAAAGCCATGTAAGAGACAGAAGAAACATATCAAAGTTCATATTTCACTGATGACATTTCTTGTCAATTCTTCTACAAAAATTTCTGCCTCTACAAATAATGTAGGCCACACTTTTAGAAGTAGTTTGCTAATTTAAGGAATGGATTAAAAATTAATTCTGGTAATGAGAGAGGCCTAGTACATTTTTTCGAAAATATGCTATTAAGGAAAATTAACAACTTTTTTTTCCCTTCATATCTGTGACCCTGTGCATCCTGGAACATGCTATGATTAAGGAAATGAACACAGATGTGGTCATATAGTGTACTTTCTTTGAGAAACCATACCATCAAGGGATGGTGTAACTTTAAGTATTTTTTTTTATTTATTTGAGAAAGAGAGAGAGAGAGAGAAAAAAGAGTACACTTGCATGGTAGGGAAGGTTAGAGGGAGAGGGAGAGAGAAACTTAAGCAGACTCCACAGTGAGTGCAGAGCCTATTTCAGGAACTGAGATCATGACCTGAGCCAAAACCAAGAGTCTGACACTTAACCAACTGTGCCACCCAGGTGCCCTATCAAGGGAAGGTATAACTTTAGATACCCAGTGTCTAGCATATTATCATCATGTAATTGTGCCCAGTGAAAGGTTTTTGAATGAATGAATAAGTGAATGAATCAGTTAAGATGAATGAATGAGTATATGAATCTCTAATTTAAATCCAGAGTTTTTATGAGAGGGATCAAAACATTTATGGAGGACCCTCTGTCATACACATCATTGTTACTCTGTCAGTTTTGAAATACATAAATTATTACATCATAAAAATGATCACCATCAAAGATGGTGAAGTTTTGGTAAATATGATGTGTTCATTCCTGCCTGGTGGTGTTATCAGTTGATAATCCCTTTAGTAACATGACCATTTGTAGCAAAAGCCACAAATATATTCATATCCATTGCCTAAGAAATTCTTCTTTTATGGAAACATTTGAACAGAAATAGAACACACTAAACATAAAAAATTATTACAGTTAATATTAATAGCAAAAAGTTGGGGACAAAATAAAAGTCTAGTGAAATAATGATTTAATAGATTATGGTACATCAACATAGTTTAATATTATGAAGTCATTCAAATGATAATTATGTAGAAACATCAAGTTATGTTTATGAGACAATTTTGTGAAAATAGAGAAATATAAAATACTGTGTGCATCATTATGGTCATATAAATACAGTATGTATATTTAGATAATATGCATAAATAAAAGTAGTTGTGTCAGGATAATAAGATAAGTGATTTTATATTTTAAAAACATTTATATTATCTTTCAATACACATCTAAAAATTATCTTGTTTTCTTTTGTCATAAATGGATCCTGTGTTGCCTTTTTATCTGATAATTTAGCATATTCATAGGGCCTGAGATTCATCATCAGTTGTTTTCAACATTACTATGCTGAAATTTTGGAATAGATGACTGGAATCCCAGTAAGGCAAGAATGTGTGTAATATTGATCTCTGGCTATATATTTTTGAAGGGTGTCTTAAAAGGTAAGTCCCTGAAAATACATTAATTTTCTCATCTAGTATGTTTTTCTTGAGAGTCAGTTTAAGATAAAAAGTCAAAAGATACAAATGTGTATGTCTCTTTGTTAATCTGGAAGCATCACATTATACTATAAAGGAACTCTTGGCCAACCATTGGATCTGTTGAATTTACAGGTGGGGGAACTCTGGCAGGCAGATGAAGCGATTTGGACAGGGCTACAATGCAAGTTAATGGCAGAGCCAGAAACAAAATGTACATGGCTGAGAATTTTCCAGCCACCCCTCATCCAGAATGCTTTCCTTGTCATCTAAAATGTTCTGTCAGCTTCCTTCCAACTTCAGAGCCCATGAAGACTTTTCTCTACCTGTAGCATCACATCTGTATGAAATTCCCATGTCTAAGGAAAACAGGTGTTTTCAACTCAGCCAGTAATTGCTACTTTGTACACAATTGTACAGAGGCAAATGCATGACTCTCAGGTAGTCTTGTCTGTATGTATTCATTGGTTGCAGCTTCTTGAAATCAGAGGTTATGCTTCTCAGCTCTATGGCATTAATGTGTTCACTTAGCTATAGCATTCTTCTCTGTCTCAGCAGCCTTGCTGTGCCCCCCCCCCCCCATTTGCAGGCAGAAATCCTGGTCACAGCAAGCTGCTCCCACTGGGGTGGCTTCCAAAAATCCACAAAGAACAAATTAGTGTTCCTGATTTGCTTCAGAAACAAACAGCAAAGAAGCCTCTCCAAAATGCTTGAAAAAAAAGAAGAAAGAAAGAAAGAAAGAAAGAAAGAAAGAAAGAAAGAAAGAAAAAACAAATAAGAGAGAAAAAAATAGCTTCAAGGGAAAACCTACTGCTAGTCTGAAAGGGGGGCTCCAGGAGAAGGCTTCAAAAGAGATTAAATAGTTCCTGAAGATTGTTTGCCCATTAGCCTGTGGTGGGCCAATTAGGCAGCAGTAGACGGGGAGATGAATGGGTAAATTCAGTTGAGGGTCCTAGGAAGCTAGCCTTGAAAGAATTTTTAAAAAGTTACACTTGCTTGATTTAATGAATACAGTGAGATGTCTATGGGTCTCTACATTGATGGGTAGTTTGTCTAAACAGGCATGATTGAAACACGGTTTCCTCCTTTGCTCCCATTTGTGCTTGCCCTTCTTACTCCTTCCTTTGTGTCAATACAGTGAGTAAGCCCTCTTACTATCTCCTGTTTACAGTGATGTGGAAAAATTAGTGATTCTTTTATAATCGGACCAATAGGTGAAACGTTCTTAGTGTTTTGGAAAACCATTATTTTATTGCCTTTTTTCCAGTAAGACTCACACAGAAACCTAAATAGTAACTGAACATCTGTTATGAATCAAACAGTCTCACTCATGGAAGGTCTAAATCTGAGTAATGCTGTGTCCTTGTCCTTCAGGATTTCATAGCGTGAGAAGATGCAAAGACTTCTGGGGTAACGTGCCAATTTAGCCAATGTAACTGGCTATGCTTTGTTTCCTTCCTTCTCTATTGGCTTCTGTGAACTCAGACAGTGTCTTTGATATAGAAGGCCAAGAGGGAAGAGCTCAAAATCAGTGGGTCTTTTGGCTCCAGATGAACCTGTTGTGCTTTTTGAAATTACTCAGTACCTTTAAGAGAGAACTATGATGTCTCTAGATGATTCTGATACTTCATCTACTTCATCAGGTTTAGAAGTCAATGATGGAGGAATCTGCAATGGACAAGAGGACAAGAGGGAGTGATTTTAGAAATGCATGAAATAAATAACCACCAGCAGACATATATGAGCAAAGTACATAATGGTTTAAAGACTATCACCTCTGGAACCAGGTTACCTGGGTTTAATCCCATCACTGTACTTAGAACTGTGAGGTTTTGGATGAGTTTAAAATTTTAGCTGATCTTTTGTTTCCACATTTTGCAAAATGAGAAAAAACAATGTTTGCCCACCAAAGGGTGTTATTGTAGGGATAAATGCGTAAACATAAAAGTGCTTTAAACATTAAAGCACTTAGAATAGTACCGGAGACATAGAAAACATCCATTAAGTGTTAATACGATTACTAGTCCTCCTCCTCATCGTTACATTATGGTAAGGAACTTTATGCTTAGAGTTTTAGAAAAATACAAATGAGAGGTTTGAGTTGGCCTCTATTTAACTCCCCAGAGTAAATAAAGAACTGCTTGTACCTGAGACCCTCTTATAGGAGACCCATCATATAGGAAACTAGGTGATTTTAACTCGTGGTTCTGCAGAGCCTTGTGGGTTGTTTTGTGTTTTCTGTGCTTGGCAGATGGGTGATAATCTAGCTACTATACTCCCTGCTACACTCTACTGCTATACATTCTGTTGCTTCCTGTTTCTTCAGTTCAAAGATGTTAGGATCCATAGAAATTATACAGCATGGAAGAAACACGGAAAAATATTTGTGTCATCAGTTGTTTATTTCTCATCATAGCCTTATCTGGGTCCCCAAATAATATTAGTGTTCAATGATATTGAACCAATTAATCATCATTCTCCTCATCACTGGGCAGAAATTGATGTGGGCTGTTTGGAAGAACTGTGACATCAGATTCAAAATGGCTTCTCATTCTGGGTCTGCTCCTGAGCACCAACGTGGTCTTGGGTATATGATGTAGTATTTCTGGGTTTATTATTTTCATTTGCAAATGAGATTGTGTTGATCTCTAGGGATCAACACATCTCTAGGGATGACTAAAGGGCATCCCTCTCTTCCCCCATGGTTTGTCTCACTCTGTCTCTTGTCCAAATTTGAATCCCAGTAAGGCAAGAATATCCAGTAATATTCAGTGTAGTTGGCCCAATTTGAGGGTGCGTGCTGATTGGGCCATAGACCTAACATGTGGATCTTTCCTTTTTATCCTTTTCCTGTTTGAGAAACTCACTGTCCTCTGTGGCTGCTGGGCCCACAACCATTCTGTTGTTCCAAAGAGGTAGGGTTATCTAGTATTTCCCAAAGTATCCTCTATATGGAAATGTTAATTCAATGAAATATGAGTAAGTACATGAAGAAAATATTCCCATGATAAAAAAAGAGTGGGAAATAATATGTAAAACAAATTTAAACTGGCTCATTTTTTGACCACTCAGAGTATAGAATATATAAATACACTGTGAATTGTCAATAAGAAAATAGAGTACAAAGAGTTTCCAGAATGTTTTGATCATGGAATCCTAACTTTTTGTGAAATGTCCCATGGGTAAGTGTTCCATGGATGTATAGTTGACCCTTGAACAATGTAGGTGTTAGGGACCAATTGCTCCCACAGTAAAAATCAGTGTATAACTTTTGACTCCCCCAGAACTTTACTAATAGGCCACTATTGACTGGAAGCTTTACTGATTACATAAACACTCAATTAACACATTTTTTGGTATATTATTATATACTGTATTCTTAAAGTAAGCTAGAGAAAAGAAAGTATTATTAAGCAAATCATAGGGAAGAGAAAATATATTGACAGTGCTGTACTGTATTGAAAAAAGTTTGAGTTCAAACCTGTGTTTTTCAAATTCAACTGTACTTTTGCAAACATAAGAAGAGTATTTACCAGTTTTGGCTTCTAAATAAGTGTTAAGTATGTAATGAGATAGTTTTCTAAGGTTCTATGAGGAAAAGAAACTTACCTGAAGACACATTCACTGAAAATGGCAAATTTGAAAACTTTATATATTTATCCCCCACTATATATATAACACAATCTGTTCTTTCAGTTCAAATATCTCAGGAGCAGTATACATTTTCTGAATATTTCATTTAAGAATGTATACAAACATTGAATGTGGGGAAGAATCTTAAACCCAAATTATTTCTTGGTTCCTATTGCCTATCCAGGTCTGTTTTGCTGGTTCCCACCGATGTTCATATGCCAAACAAACAAGGGCTTACTTTTCTTTTGTTTTTGTTTTTTTTTTCAAGATTTTATTTATTTACTTGAAAGAGAGTGAGTAAAAGAGAGAGAGCATGAGTGAGGCAAGGTGGGGGAGAGGCAAAGGGAGAGGGAGAAGCAGACTCCCTGCTGAGCAGGGAGCCCAATGTGGGGGCTTGATCTCAGAACCCTGGGATCCTGACCTGAGCCAAAGGTAAACTGAGTCACCTAGGCACTCCACGGCTTAACTTTCTGACACCCAGTTTCTAAAAGCCTTCCAATCCTGATATAGTCTTTTTGTATAAAAAGGAAGAGATTGAAATTGTTACTCATACCTAATTCATTGGACCGAGGGAGTAATTGCCAAGGGCCTATCAGGCCCTTAAAGTGGATTGGCTGGCAGTTTTTGTTCCAGTGTGGATGTTAGGTTTTTGTCCTGGAAGAAAGAAAATATACTACATTTTCTTTCTTTGAAAAAGGGGAATGGGGTAGAGAAGATGAGATAACATGTCTGCTTGTGATAAATTTCTGAAAAGGTGGTAGAACTTTTCCCTCATGACCTACCCTTTATTTTCAAACTTAGAAAAAAATTTTTGAATATAGTTCACTTCTTAAATTCTATAATATTTTCTTTTAAAAAAAAAAAAGATTTTTTTATTTATTCATTTGACACAGATCACAAGTAGGCAGAGAGGCAGGCAGAGAGAGGAGGAAGCAGGCTCCCCGCGGAGCAGAGAACCCTATGCCGGACTTGATCCCAGGACCCTGAGATCATGACCTGAGCAGAAGGCAGCGGCTTAACCCACTGAGCCACCCAGGCGCCCCATTTCTATAATATTTTCTTAAAGGGAGATATTGATAGCTTTTATTATGTCCAGACTTAGCAGAACCTTGAATAGGTTCAAAATAATAATTCTTCCAAGCCAGAATTTCTTCTTTCTGCATATTTCCATTTTGCTCTGCATCCAGGGGAACACACAAAAGGAGGTGGGGTTTTGGAAATCATGATAAATAAATGGAGAATATTATGTGTCCTCCTTTTGGGGGGAAGATATAAGCTGTGATTTTTTTTTTAAGGATGGACACTTATGATCAGTTGGTATTTCTTTGACCAAATTGTTATGTACCCAAACCAATATTGCTCTACTATTTTAGAAGGCAGCTCTTAAAAATCCAACCATTTGGGGGCGCCTGGGTGGCTCAGTGGTTTGGGCTGCTGCCTTTGGCTCGGGTCATGATCTCAGGGTCCTGGGATCGAGCCCCGCATCGGGCTCCCTGCTCCGCAGGAAGCCTGCTTCCCTCTCTCTCTCTCTCTCTCTGCCTGCCTCTCTGCCTACTTGTGATCTCCGTCTTTCAAATAAATAAATAAAATCTTTAAAAAAAAAAAAATCCAACCATTTGGCAATGTGAATTTTATAGTGATAGTGATAGTGCTAGACTTGTACACTTTCATCAAAATATGAAAGGTTGGGGTGCCTAGGTGGCTCAGTTGGTTAAGCACCTGAGCCTTCAGCTCAGGTCATGATCCCAGGGTCTTAGGATCTAACCCCACATCAGGTTCCATGTTCAGCAGGGAGCCCGTTTCTCCCTCTCCCTCTGCCTGAAGGTCTACCTGCATGTGTTCTCTCCTTCTCTCTCTCTTTCTCTGTCAAATAAATAAATAAATAAAATAATTTTAAAAATGAAATGAAAAGTCATTTATAAAATAACATACACTCTATATGTGTTATTTTTTTTAATAGAGAGAAGTAGAAAAGAAGATTATAATGTCAATGCCCATATAACTCCTGGTAATGGTTTTCAAAGGTAATACATGTGCGTGATTAGAAAATTTCAATTCTACTTAAGTAAAAATAAAATATAAATATCACCCCACCCTCCAAAGAAGAAACTCTGTAGGGGTAACTACTACTAAGAGATTTTTGTGTGTGATGCCTAATGATAATGTTAATAATAATAACCTACCAGCACTCATCCATCACTCTCTCTGTTTCTTGTCTATCAATTTGACAATCTTTCACATTTTCAGATTGCTTAAAAAAATCAAAACACTGATACACCTGACTGTTTTCACATAACTATATATCTTGGATCTTTTTTCGTTCTAATAATTATAAACTTTCTTCATTCTCTTTATTTTTAAAAACTTTATTGTTTATTTATCTTATTAAGATATAATGTATTATTTGTTTCAGGGGTACAGGTCTGTGAATCATCAGGCTTATACACTTCCCAGCACTCACCATAGCACGTACCCTCCCCAGTGTCCATAACCCAACCACCCTCTCCCTACCCTCTCATCCCCAGCAGCCCTCAGTTTGTTTTGTGAGATTAAGAGTCTCTCATGGTTTGTCTCCTTCCCTGGTCCCATCTTGTTTCATTTCTGTCTCCCTTCCCCCATGACCCCCCACCCTGCCTATCAAATTCCTATGCAGCCATTAAACACAAACACACACACACACATACACACACATGAAATCTTGCCACTTGCAAAGACGTGGGTAGAACTAGAGAATATTATGCTAAGTGAAATAAGTCAGTCAGAGAAAGACAATTATCATATGATCTCTCTGATATGAGGAATTCATTTTCTTTAATAGCTACACAATATTCTGCCACAAAATCTATGACAAATTAATTAATGGGGACAATTTTTAAAGTGATTTTATACACCAAATAAGAGTATTATTTTCCTCACTTAGTTTAGTTCATTAATAAGACAAAGTAGTATATTTCCAAGAATACATTTTTATTAAGATACATATACATTTTTTAGATGTGTGATCCTAATTTTGCCATCTTTTGAAATATACATAGCCTAAGTATCCTTTAGCATTAATAGTAATTATAGGAAATTTGAAAGTCAGAATTGGTTTTCTCCTTACATTATATTTATAGAAAATTTGGAATAGAAATTTTGTTTTTTTGGTGGGTACCCTGAACCAAAGAGGAAATTATTCAGCCAAATTTACTTATAATCACAATTTATATTATAATCTGACCTAGTGAAGGAGATAAGATTAGGAAAGGGAGAAAAGGAAATAATTATTGAGTGAGTTTTATGTACCAAGGATTAAGTTCAGTGTTAACACATATGTTATCTTAAATTAAGAGTATTTTTATTGATTATTTAATAATGAGCTTTCCTGAAATTATTTCCAGCCACTGTGAGATGATTATTGTGGACAGTGAAGGGTCCCTATTATTTCCTTAAATGTACTTTCATCCATAGCAGTTCTGACCCTATGATTGCTGATAAAAACAACTAGAGAGGAGATAACATTAAGAAGGCCAAGATGGACTGCGATCCTTTCTGATATTAACAGTAAGCTGTCAGGGCTATAAAAATGTGTGAAAATTAAGCCATTCACCCAAACTTACCAACCTAGAAAATTTTAATGTCAGCCTTGAAAATGATTATGAACACCACATTCAAACTTAGGGGAGAAAATAGGACATATGCAAGGATAATTAAGAAATAGGCAAATTAAAATTTAAATGAGGACTTTTAACCATGGGAATGCATTTCTCCCCGACCGATATTGGACATTATCTTTTCTTTCATCACTTTGTTGTGTGTACCTGGGAGAGGGCTGTGGGAAATTTCACTTAGGACGATAAGAAAGAGGTTAATCAGTCAGACCTCTCTGCTTCCCCCACTGCTGTTTTATCTCTGACAGTGACATCCTCACCTGTACTTCAGAGGGTGGCTGATATGAGTGTGACGTATTGAGCACAGCAGGGATTCAATAAATGATAGCTATTGCTAACGATGATCACGATTACTACAATGTCAGTTTTGGCAATTCATTCGTTTCTAGCTTCCCTTAATAATGAAACTATCAATCATGCATTTTCCATAATTCTGTTTCCTTTTAAGTCTATACCATCTTTCAAAAGAACACATTTTGCACGTTTGCCACTGGATACATCAGGTAGCGTTTCCTCTCATTTTGCATGAGGCTTCGTTCTTTAATCTACTTTATACTGACCATGTGAATACCAGCCGTGACTATATTGTGCCAAGGCGTAGTGGAAAGAGTATGGCATGAGATGTCACATAGTTGTGGATTCAGGTAGTTTTCAAGCTTCTGCTGTTAGGTCAATAGCAATTTGGGGTCTATGAGTAGTAAATGAAGTGACATATGGAAAGCACATAACAAAGTGCTTGGCAGATAGTACGTAGTGAAAAAATACTATTTTTCTGTTCTAGCATCACTCCTATTTTTTTTTTTCCATTTTCCCCTCCCCTCTTTTTGGCACCCAGCACAAGGGATCCTCTGGTTCCAGAGCATCACTTTCTGCAGTGGTGGAAATGTTCTATCCGTGTGAGAGGCACTAGCCACATATAACTATTTACATTTAAATTTAATTTAATTAAAATTATATTAAAATTTCAGTTCCTCGTTTGCACTAACTACATTTCAAATGCTCAATAGCCACTGCTAGTGACAATATATATTGGACAGCACAAACACAGAACATTTTTCTTAAAGTTCAGGTGGACAGCATCTCAAACTATAGGCTATGAATAGGGCTAGTGTGGCCGCGGAACTGAACTTTTGTTGTTGGTATATTTTAACTAGTTTTCAGTTATATGTAAATAGTCACATCTGACTACTGGCTAACTTGTAGAACAGAACAGTTCTAGAGTATCACAAGCGCTAGGTAACAGCTTGGCAGATTGGCATTTTGAGATTTTTATCTGATGCCACTTGTTTTGAGGAGTGGGTAGATTAATCTATTAACTACAAGTGTTGTAATGTGTTTTTGGTTTTTCTTTTTCTACTGTGACTAGAATTAACTCTGCCCACATCTGATATTCTCCCATGGTTATCTGTTCCTAATTTTTTAATTCAAAAACTCATATATCTGATTGGATTTTACTGAGCTCACTTAATTTTAAATCTAGCTACAAAATCAATAAAGGGCTTCTTGTGGTATGCCTAACATAGTTTGGTGAGTGACAAGCTTTAGAGAAAGTATGAGAGAAAAAGACAGTCTGTAGCAGGAGGTTTTAACCACAGAGACACGACACACTGATAAGCTGTGATCATTTCTGTGGTGTGTGGTTAGTAATTTATTGTTATTAATAAAATGTCAGCATTTGCAAATTATTCTCCTTTTTGTTTTAAGAAATTAGAATAACCCTGATAACTGGTATAAGGATGTTGGTCTTATTCATTTACATTCTATTGTGCTCTCTTGAGTGGGAAAGCAAGGTAGTGTAGAGTTACATCTGGCACGCTGGTGGTTACACCCATACCTCGGTTCACTTATGAGATTGGGTCATTGATCAGACTGTCATCCATGTGTGTTATTATGGAGAAAACTGTTAAAAGCCCCATAAGGTATATGATGTTAAGCAATACATTAAACCGATGTCTGGTTATAGGGACTCATCCTTTCTCTCTCGTTGCCTGATCTTTATATCTATCTCTATCTCTATCTATATCTATAGGGGCAGTCATTTAGTAATTAGACTATTTTAAATGAAAAAAAGTCTGACTTGAATGTGTTGTTGAGGTGAAATAGGGTCAAGGATTCGTCTTGTTGACAGAGAGAAGGAAAAGGTGATGCAGTGGAAGAGTATTAGGGGATTAGGACAAAGTTGAAAAGCGGCGTCTGGAAGGCTTCACAAGCAGAGTGGTTTAAACATTTAATGGAAAAGGTCACATGAAGACATGTCTGAAGGTCAGGAAGTAATATAATATTGCTAGCAGCATGCAGAATGATTATTTAACTGAATTCTTGAATGTGTTCAGGTTTTTGTTTGCAGATTCTGAAGACACTTGTGTTTAGAATATACATAATGAGGGAATTTGGCATCTGTTCTTGTCTGGTTCCTTTATTTTACTTATGGGCAGAACAAAATTGTTGTGGAAAAGATGACATGTTAGAAATCCTCATTGGACTCTGTAATCTTCCAGCCCAGATACAAGTAAATGATCATTTACAGTGAAGTTTCATCCTGAGGAAAACTGTGATCACTTCTAATTCATTTTGTTATTAAGGTAAACTGCATTGGAAGATTTATATTTCCCCGTTTTCTCAGGATAGAGTCTGGGTTCATTCTAAAAAATGCAGATGGGCACAAAGTCTGTATCAGACCCTCTGATTGCTGGAGGAAGAGGGAAGTTTGGCTGATGTAGTATCATATGCCCACTTAGTTTTTCCTTTTTTGCTGACAGTTACGTGGATTTAAAAGTCCATTAGGGAAGAGTGTGTTCTGTCTCTAAGCGGTGGAAGCACATAATCTGACTGTTCTATAAACAGACCTAAGCTTCATTTTAGACAGGAATAGGTTTTCATTTATTTGGAGGCTAATTATAAATTGGAGCGATGTTCCTTTTGATGGACAATTCAATTGCATTTAAATTCAAATTAACATCTGCTGTTTATACTTTATATTGTGTAATCTACCTGAATCTAGACAGAAGCTATTAAAGATCTGTGGCTAGGGAATCTTTGTTCTCTGAGGAGTTTAAAGAAAAAACGAGCATTTTCTAAACCCTAGTTATCAGAACCAGATTGTAGTTGCCTTGAAAATCAAGGATGCTTTCTTTTGTCCACAAATGTATCAAAGGGGGTTGTGCAAATAAGCACAAACACATTTGCTAAAAGGGGGGCTGTTAAAAATGTTTGGCACTTTTCAAATAATATGTGTTTTGAATGAATAATGCCGTATACTATGCTACTTATATATTTTTTGTTCAGATATTGTCTTATCTAATAGTTTAGTTTATGTACATTCATAAGTACATTTCAATTCATAGATACATTAATTCTATTCATACATTTATTCATTTATAGCTGTGTTATATATATGAACGAACCATGTACTCATAAGTGGTAATACTTATCAATAGGTACAAGGATATAGATATACATGTATGTACGTAATAAATCGGTATCTCAAAATTTAAAACCTGGAAATAATTGGCTATAGCTCAGAGATTTGGGTATTTGGCATTTCTTTCAACAACTCTCATTCTTTACATACTGCATGATAATATTATAGATCACATAGAAGCAGAGTATTCACATGTTGCCAAATGCTTGAAGAATGTGCTTTTTACCTAAGAAGCACATAAAGCACAAGGACAGAGGGATAGAAAATCAATGCTCCTATAGAACTGTGGGCTAAGACATATATAATCCACTTATAAGTGTTATTTTTAAAATTATAGAGTCATAGAATTGGCATTTCCCTCAAACATAATTAGATAATTTGTGAAATGACAGGAAGTTCTTTTCTCATGACACTCAGAAATAAAATTAGTCCTGATGTCTCATTTACAACACTGCAGAGGTAACTGATAATGTTGAAAGGTCATTTTTTTTTAATCTTTTAGAAATAGTGTGAGGGTGATTTACCTTATTATTTGGAAAGATTTTAATGTGAAATTAAAATTATTAAAAAATGCAACAGGTGAAAAATACAACAGATTTTGCCTGAGCTTTAATAGGACTTTAAGGTTTCAAATTATGTATTTACCAATTGTTTGTTTGACAGACTGTGGTTTTGAAGCTGTAAAATATGTAATCAATGCAAGTCATTAATAATCTTGAGCTGAGATGAGTAAATGTGAACCTTTATAAGGTTCTCAAGAGGAACGCAGAGTTCAGAGGTTCAGTGCTCCAAATCCCTTGAACCCTCCAGCACAGCCTCTCATCTTCTCTTTAAATGTTAAAAGCTGCCTCATGCTCCTGGGCAACCCATCTCCCCAGAATTCTTCCTGATTAACAAAGATCAACAATGACTCAAGCCCACCTTTACATTTTTCTTCTATAGATTCCCAGAATGATGCCTAAATGTTAGAATGAAGGGGCGCCTGGGTGGCTCAGTGGGTTCAAGCCTCTGCCTTCGGCTCTGGTCGTGATCCCAGGGTCCTGGGATCGAGCCCCGCGTCGGGCTCTCTGATCAGCGGGGAGCCTGCTTCCTCCCACTCTCTCTCTCTGCCTGCCTCTCTGCCTACTTGTGATCTCTGTCAAATAAATAAATAAAATATTTAAGAAAATGTTAGAATGAAGAGGTGAAGGCAAGGTTGGGAAATTGCCAAATTGCCAGAAGAGACTGACTGGCTGGTGTATGGGACATGCTGAGCCACCTTGCAGAGGGAGCGTGAATGTGGCAGTAACCATGACTCCATGTGCTGCTCTCAGTCTTGTAGGGTAGGAAAGTGATGTCTTACCCAAAACTGATAGACCATTGTATGTTAACTATACGGGAATTACTAAAAAATAAGAAAGAAAGATGGGGTCTATCTCTAAGGGAGAACTCACAATAGCAAAGATTAAAAAAAGCTTGTACATACAAATGTACATAATCCAGTATATTTAAAACTAGATTGCCAATGTATTACTTCATTAGAGGAAATAGGACTCTTATGTTTACCAGAGTATTCCTAATAGCGAAACCAGAACATATCCTCTTGCAAGACAATTTAAGAGAAAGTCATATCATAATCAGAAATTTGCTTAAGATGAAATTGAAGTTGAAGATGTGGCTGATTACAAAGAAAAAAATATGCAGAAGTCATGAAAAACAAAGCGCTAGTTTGTTAATTTTCAAAGAACTTATACAAATCAATAAGAAAGAAAAACAAATGTCAATTTAAAAAATGGGCAAAAAGATACCTGACAAGTGAAAACGATTCACAGAAAAGTAAGTACAGATCACCAGGAAACATATAAAGATGATGAATATCATACATAATTAAATGAAAGTCAAAATAAGATACAAGTTTTATATTGAGTTTGGCAAAAAGGTAATCCAGCAATATGTAACATTGGTGAGGATGTGAAGAAAGAAGCTGTCCCAGACCAAGTAAGTGGAACCAGAAACTGGTGCAATGTTTTTGAAAGGAAATTTGGGTTTGTTACTCAAAAATTGTAATTCATACACAATCCTGTACCCCTGCAGATAAAAATATATGTTTATAAAAAATGAAAAATTAAAAAAAATTGTAATTCATAAAACCTTTTACCCAGTACCCTCACAGTCCCAGAGTTACCCTAATAATACGCTTGCATAAGTAAGCTAGAATATCTGAATGGGGTGTACCTGGCAATGGCAAACAACTGAAACACAAAATTCTCCATCAATAGCAACTGCCAATAAATTAATGTTTTGCACAGAATATTCTGCATCTGTGAAAAGAATGAGTTTCATCTACTGATGATGATGTAGCGAGAACTTTAAGATGTATCCTTAGGTAATATATATAGCATACAGTATAAGTTCTCCTTTGTATATGTGCAATTATATGCTTTGCTGGAAGAATACACATAGAACTTTAGGTGGTGGGAGATATGTAACTTTCATTTTATACCTTCCTGTGGTATTGAAAAATTTTATATCATTGGTCTGGATTTTATTTAATTACATATATTTAGATACACTGTGTGTGTATGTACATGTGCATATGTATAGACACACACTTCTATAAAGGATTCTTTAGCCACTAACTGGAAAGGATATTCCATATATGAAGACACCAACTGAATCTATTAGCTGAAGTTTGTGTGTGTGTGTTTTTAAAGATTGTATTTACTTATTTGAGAGAGAGAGAGAGAGCGAGCACGAGCACGGGGAGTAGCAGAGGGAAAGGAAGAACCAAGCAGACTCCTCTCTGAGCTGGGAGCTCGATGCAGAGCTCAGTCCCAGCACCGTGGTATCATGACCTGAGCAGAAGGCAGATGCTTAATGACTGAGCCACCCAGGTGCCCCCAAGTTCTGTTTTCTGATAACCTCTTGATTGGTCACTGACTTTACTGCATTCAAAATGCTCTTCTTTCATTAGTTTATTATGTGACTTTGGATAAACTATTTAACCTTTCTGAGCTTTTAGTTGTTGTTTTTATTGCTATTTATGTTTATTGGGGAAATGCCTATGTCAAGGAGATGTTGTAAGGATTAAATCATAAACCTGCTATGCACATAGCTCAATGCCTGGAACCTAATGGATGCACCATAAATGTTAGTTTTTTTTTTTTTTTTCTTTCTTTCACCCAATGCTTTGGGGTTTTTTCCCTCCATATTTTCCTTCTCTTATTCATCACAACTTTCTATTCTACCACGTGAGACTTTGTTTTTAGGACTCAGAGTTAAAGTACTTTAGTCAACCTTATTATGGGTTAAGTATACTCTTCTGAGATGGCTTGAGAATCTATCCACCGTCTATAAAATTGTTGCCAGAAAGTGACTCACAGATCTAGTTTTGGATGCAGTCCTTTGAAAACTGGAGGGTGTCTGGACTGTGACTAACAGCATCACACAAAGATGCATTCTTTCTCCATTTTGCGTATTATCTACAACTCAGTTATGCTTTTCACTGCCTCCAAAGAGTGTGATTGAGCTCTTGATAAAAACTCTTTCAATTTAAACACTGTGATAGCCAAAATAAGTATTCATGGAGATCATACTTTGCCTTCAACATAGGGAACCAACAATGAAAATATGTTGAGCACTTGGTATATGCCAGGCACTTTGTCTATTATTTGATATGTATTACCTCATTTAATCTTTAGAGTAATGCTCTGAGGCAAACAGTGCTCTTCTAAAACATAAAATAGACTCAGAGAGGTAAGCAACATGGACAAGTCCATGTAGGTTGTAAGTGACAAAACTGAAGTTTAAAATCATGTCCATCTGGTGCCAAAGCCTGTGCCTTTTACTAGTGTTGCTAACTGATTGAAGTGTGCACTCCAAAGCTTTGTACTTCTTCTATCCATAGCTGTTCTTTATTATTATTTTTTTTTCCTGTCAGCATTGGCACTACAAAATTTAATCCATTCATAGTCCTCCTGTACAACTTTAAACTTGCTGTTTAAAGAAAGCTTTTCTGACCTTGGTAGAGCAATTTCTCAATGACTATCTTATAGAAGAATACTTTTTTGTTGGCAGGAGTCCTTCTTGTTTGTATGGTTGCCCATGTACTTGCTAAAAGCACTTGGAGTGGATTTCCTAGAAGTGTACCTTGTCAGGATGCTCACCACTCAGTTGCCAGAGGTGGACTGTGACCCTGAGACTCTGCCCATACACAAAACACATCCACTAAGATTCCCTGAGGAAGTTGGAGGCTGCCAGGTCATAAGCACTGTTTCTCCCGCATGGAGAATTTCAGGGTTTTAGAAAATATGATATAGGATCCTTAAAAATGTGTTTTTTATTACTTTTTTTCCTTTATGGACTGTGGTTACCTCACTCCTTCTGTACTGGACCCTGGACTATAACTGTTTCCTTTAGCATTAGTCCTTGTGCAAATGTGGAGTGTTCAGAGTTGAATTTTTGCACGACTTCCATTTTGTATTTCCAGTCAGAATCTCTTCCTCATTTTCCAAGGACAAGAAACCTGACGTTTTTATGCTACCCGCATTCCTTTCAATACTTGTTTTTAAAAATTGTGTACTACACTGAGCCCAGATGGAGTTATATTCTGTGCTTTACTTTATCAATTAGCTATTGGTGCATAACAAACCATCCCCCAAAGTAGCAGCCGAAAACAACAAGCATTTATTTTACTGATGTTTGAGTAGGTCAGCAATATAATTTGGAGTCTACTGGGTACTGCTTCTAGTCTTGGCTAGGCTTCTTTATTAATTTGTGGTCAGCTCAGGTCAGCTGTAGACCAGATTTACTGATTTTGGCTTGGCTCTCACACATCTGAGGCCTTGGCTAGGACAAATGGTCTGACTTGATTCTGATCCACATGGTCTCTCATCCTCCAGCAGGCTAGCTCAGGCTTGTTCACATGGCAGCGGGGCAGTGTTCCAAGAGAGTGAGCAGATGCAGACAGGGTCTTGTAATGCCTGGGCTCAAACCTGCTATACTGTATTCCCTGCAATATCTTACCATCCAAAGCAAACTGCAAGGGCACCTCATTTACAGGAAGTTGGAAACCGACCCCCCCCCCCCCAGTCACTTAAAGGAAATAGCTGCCTAGCCACGTTGCAAATGGTGTGGATGCAGGAAGGAGTGGAGAATTGGGGCCCTTTCTCCAAGCGATCAGCCAAGACTTCCTTCTTGATGGCTCTTCTCTGTCCCTCAACATAGTAATTTTTAGCATTTGGCTAATCCTTGCCAAGATGCTTTCCTTGTGAGTTAGGTAATTGCAGTGTCAGGCACACAATGGTTTATTAATGATGTTTAAAAGATATATTAAGATCAGAATGGTTACCACAAGCTGATGTCCTCAGTGGAAAGGCTATAGAACACTCTCATTGGCCCAGGGCCCAAGCTGAACACCTGGGATGTGTGAACTGCTTGCCACATAAGGAGTCTGGAGTTCCTGAGCAAGGTATGAGGGGATAGGCTTTCCATACTGCCATGATGGAAGGAACACTTTCTCAGCTATCTCATATAGTAAAAACAAAATGAAATGAAACAAACAAAAACAACAATATAAAAAACCCAACTAACAAACCAAAAATCCAGGGTAAGTTACCAAGGTCATATGGACATTTTCCTGCCACTGTGCTCATTCTTGACTCTCACTGCTGCCAAATAATTCTACCTTCTCCAGAAATCAGGTCTTTTTTGTTTCTCACAGGTGCTTGCTAACTAACATGCAACCCTGGCTAGATAGCTAGGAAGTTGATGCTATAAAATACACATGTCTCCAGAATGTGGCATCTGCAAACTTCCGTTCTACAGAATATTAATCCTCCATCATGTTCCTTGAAAAGTGGATCCCGAGATAAGATAGTTTTGACAAATACTCCTTATTAAATTAATAATATTACATGTATTGAGTCAGCATGATGCATGTTAGTATATGGAAGTTATCTAAAAAATATCTACCCTAAAGAAACATAGGTAGGGTGTGAGTTTTTCTCATGTTCCTTCTTATGTCAACCCATTTTCCAGTCTTTTTTGCCCTGCTGTGGATCCCCTGGAGGTTAATCCCTGAGAAAAGTCTCATCCTGGCTTTGTGCCCACTGACTTTTTCTAGGGTTTGGGCAATAGAAGATCTGCAGAAGATAAGAAGGGCAGGAGGAAAATGGATTTTTCCTTCCAGCTTTTTTTTTTTCCACTTTATTTCTGCTTTGGTGTCAGTTCTCTGGCAGTGGCTGGCTTCTCTTACGAGTATAGCTCTTCAGCCATCCCTGGATTCTAGAAACACTATTTCTCTTTCCTCTGCTCAACCACAGGCTTCTCTGTTGTTATTTCCTGGGTTTTTCTGCATCCCTTGATTGTTTTATTAACCCTGCCAGTACTTCCTTAAGAAGTAGTATCATTTAAGTCTGCCTTTAGGGATTTTCTTATCCTGGGGTCCAAGGACCTCAGTGACATTATAGATAGAACACAGGGGATTCGTGAACTTGAATGGGAAAAACAAAACAAAACAAGAAAAAAACCTGCTATGAACTCGCTTAATAAAAAAAATTACTCCTTTATTTTCACTAACATCTGAAAGAAATTTAGCATTTCCTTCAGTTATGAATGTAGGTAAAAGACATTAGCATTATGTCTGACTTCATCAGCAGCAGATATCACAGATAATTTCATATCACACTGCAGGTTTTATTGCTATCTGGAAATATTATTCATTAAAATCAGTTGTTAGAAACTACATTCATTATGAGACCTGTTGCTAGATCATACTATTTAAACAGGTTAGTAAAGAAGCATACTTATTCCTGTACTAAAACTTTGTTTTTAAAATATTTTGTTAACTGAATTTTACTTTAATTGATATCCTTTTATAATCTTTATGTTTTTATTTTATGTATTTTCTGAAATGGATTTCATAGGCTTTACTGGACTTCCAAAGAGTTTAATCACACATAAATACACACATGCACACATGTAGTCATACACACACAAATGAGATTAAGAAGTCCTAAATCATCTGAGTGAATTATGTATCCTGCAGAACCAGGACTGAGAGAGCCCGAGCTTCCCAATGTATTTAACCAGGGAACTCATTTTTCATGTTCATGGATTAGTATTTCATGGAACTGGTCTTTCACAAAACACACTTAAGGAAAAAGATATCCTATATAAGAATGACCCCGGGTGCCTGGGTGGCTCAGTGGGTTAAGCCGCTGCCTTCGGCTCAGGTCATGATCTCAGGGTCCTGTGATCGAGTCCCGCATCGGGCTCTCTGCTCAGCAGGGAGCCTGCTTCCCTCTCTCTCTGCCTGCCTCTCCATCTACTTGTGAATTCTTTCTGTCAAATAAATAAATAAAATCTTAAAAAAAAAAAAAACAGAATGACCCCTCATATGAGAGTTTCAGGTAGGAGCCATCAGTCATGGAGACGTCTGCTCAGAAAGGGACCATTGCCCCCTTAAGTCCCACTGGGTACAGGACTCAGGCTTCTCAGACTTTGTCAGCCACTTAAATTTTCCCCAACTTTTTTCCTTTCCAGATGCCACTTATTTTCCTCTTTGGTTCCATGCTCTTGCCACTTATCCCCTTTCATGTGAGCATTCTCTGCTTGAAACCCTCTCCCGTATCCTGAGCCCTATTTCGCAAACCATCCATTTTCATTCCCATGGTGAGAACACACTCATGGATTACAACATTGGCTACAGCCAAACACACCAAAACAAAAATCATCCAGTAGTACCAAGAAGCCTCTTACTCATTTTTAACAGGGAACAAATCTGTTAGCTCTTCTGCCTTTGTCACTGAAAACACAATTTAGTCCTGTCAGGATACTCAAACAGTCTCACACCTCCCCCCACCCGCCTGCAGTTTGACCATGAGAAGCTAGAGATGACCACTAATGTGATATTACCCATGCATGGTCTTCTCCATTAACTTGCTCATTGAGAGGAATGTTTCCCTTTATTTTTGTGTTCTCATGTCCTAATACCAGGAATTTGATTATGTTTATTGGATAAATAAATGAGATACAACTTTAAGTCCAGGCAAGGAGGGTTTACTTTGTCAGCAGATTTAGTGACTGAAAAATCATACTAAAGGAATTTCAGGGAGACCATTCATAGTTTATTGGTCATTAGACCCACTAAGGACCATGTGCATATTATGGCCTGTTTACTGCCTGGACAATGACTGTGGGTTCCATCCCTATTTTTCAGTGACATTAACCCTTTGAAGTGATAAACTACAAGGCTGACCATTGTCCCTAAATATTTTGCTTCTTTGTAGGTAATTATAAAATCTTCACAAAGTTTATGACTATCTTCTTTGATTTTTTTTGGTCCCATATAAATCAATGCTAACACATATCTATTTGAAGAGTGAGTTCCTAAGTAATAATTCTTTCTTATCTTCTTTAACTAATAGAGTAAAAAATTCCATTCTTCTAATTGCATATATGTAATTTATCATAGTATACACACACACACACGTGCATATATAAATATCCCACAGTTTTCCCTCATGGCTAACCACCCTCCCCTCTCTCATTTTCCTTACCCCTCTTTTAAACCAAACTTCTTATTCTGAAATATGAAGAATTCTGTTTTAAAATTATCTTATGAAAGTATTAGGATTCAAACACAGTATCATAAGTTATTTTTATCTTTTAAGATTAATTTTCCTACCACACTTACCCTTTGAAGAATATATTCTACTTTTCATCTTTTCTTTCTGTTTTATGTCGTGGTTTTTTTTTTTTTTTCGTCCCAAAGATATTTACTGTCTCTTCTCCCCCAGAGATGTTTGAGGGTCCTACTTAAGTCTGAGTTCTCTTCAAATTTTCTCCCTTTGATTTTCATTTTTATTTGTCACCTGTGGCAATACTCTTTAAGGGTTTTTGAACAGTTCTTCACATGGCCAGTTTTCCAACATCAAACTTGGGTGTTGTCACCTTCTGTCAGATGGGCTCCAAGTTACCCTTCAGCTTCCAAGGGGGAAGCTTAAAGATTGCCTTCCTATGTGTGCAATTTAACTGTTGATAAATGATGTGATCCTGTCCCTCTGCTTACTCTTTTTGGTGGTAACTAGCTTATTATGAAGCCCAAATTCTGTCTGGTGGATAAAACTCTACATAGCTCAGCAGAGGATATTGTCTCACAAAATAGAATTTTTAGATTTACAAATGGCACATTTTTTTGAATTATTATTTTCATGTCTCCAGTAATATTCTCCTGCTCTATTCTCTCTTTATTATCCTCTGAGGTGATATATATAATTTGTGAATCTCAGCAATAGCAGCAAATTCTTTTTTTTTCTTTCTTTAAAGTTTGCTATAAGGTTGTGATTAAAATGCCAAAGGATTTTAATTCTGGAAAATTTTGGTGCCTGTGGTAGAAAAGATGACACAATTTGTTATTAAATTGCCATTGCTTTTTTTCTTTTTTTTAAAGATTTTTAAAATTTATTTGACAGAGAGAGACACAGTGAGAGAGTGAATACAAGCAGGGGGAGTTGGAGAGGGAGAAGCAGGCCTCCCAGCAGAGCAGGGAGCCCAGTTCGGGGTTCGATCCCAGGACACTGGGATCATGACCTGAGCCGAAGTCCGGCGCTTAATGACTGAGCAATCAGGTGTCCCAAATTTCCATTGCTTTAACTTTCGTTCTAACGCAGCCAGACTTCTAGGGCCAGGTTGAGTATCTCCCTGGTGAATTCATTCCTTGGTGAATCCATTCTTATGCTTGTCCCATGAGAATTAATTCTTCACTCCCCTGTTCTATAGATAAAATATTAATCATAAATATATCATAATAATGAGAATTGTATTCATTGCCACTTCCAGGCATCGTGCTAAGTACTTTCCATATAATAGCTAACTTAATTCTAATAATAACCTGATGAGTTAAATATTATTATTGCCTTCATTTTTTACATAAGGAAACAGTGCAGAAAGACTGCAGATGGGATTTGATCTCACGTCCCTAACCTCAAAAACTTAGCAGCCACTCATGCCTGTTGCTTTAAAAGAAAGATTATGGTTTATTCACCACTTGATTCCTAGTCACCCAAATTCTTGTCACATGATAGGTGCTCAATGAGTATTTGTTAAATAAATGACTATGAAAGGTATTCTTCATACCAGTAATTATTTAGTTAAGCTTAAAATTACTTTTGGGACCTACTAACAACTGCAACTCATTAAAAACAAACAAACAAACAAACCAACCAAAAAAAAAAAACCCCAGCTCTTTTATCTTTATTTAGTCTCATCTTGACCTTCTATTTCTTGTCACTCCAAACCAATACTTTTACTTTTCTTCTTGCTTCTTAGGTGTTCTTTCCCCCTCTTACTGCTCAGGGGAGGTATAAGGATGTTGGAGGGGACTCTCTTTGGTTATGTAGAAGGTCCTTATTCTGATTTTTGAGGTCATGAGTGCACTCTTCCTCCTCCCATCACATGTGCCTAGAAAGCCCCTACCATCTTCTAGTCTTGAGCAGAGCAGAGCACCAAGCCCCTGTGTCATGTGGTCTGCTTCGATTTAACACATCTGCCTTTTATAACTGGGGACTCCATCATCTCTGGAGACTTGAATAAGCAAAGGCTCACCTCACAGAGGTCACATTTATTTAGGAGCCTAAGTAGAGCTCCTTTTCCTTTACAAAATGCACATACACAGAAACACTTTTGTGCATTAAATTGTGCCTTTCCTTACTCCCAAAAGATGTTGGAATCCTAACCCACATACCCATAAATATGACCTTATTTGGAAATAGGATCTTTGCAAATAATCAAGGTCATTAGGGTAGGCCTTACTATAATATGACTGTGTCTTTATAAAAAGGGGGTATTTGGACACAGAGACACACCTATGCACAATGTCATGGCAAGATGAAGGCAGAGATATCAGAGTTCTATCTCCAAGTTGAGGAGCATCAAAGACTGCTAGCAAACCACCAGAAGCTAGGGGAGAGGCATGGAACAGATTTTCCCTCACTGCCCCTGGAAGGAGTCAACCCTGCCAACATCCTGACCTCAGACTTCTAGGCTCCAGAGCTGTGGAAAATAAATTTCTGTTGTTTAACCCATCCAGTTTGTGGCACTTCATTATGGAAGTCAGAGGAAATGAATGCAATTATCTATCTATATTTGGCCCTGTCTAAAGCATAGATGAAATCCAGAAATATACCAAGACGTTATCTAAGTAGCTACAATAGAAGTCATGGAGAGACCCAGAGAGGAGTACTATGTTACCTTTAGACCCTCACATTCATTTTTAACATACAGTTCTATTAACTCTCTTTTTGTTTTTCAATCCATAACTGTAAGGAATGATTCAAAGCACTAAGAGGAGTTTCCACCTAGACAGTGACATGGAAGGTGGCAATACACACTGATAAGATAGCAAAGGAGGAGGAGTCAGAGAACCCAGGGATAACAAACAGGGTCAGAGACAATCAGGGAACATTGTTGCACACAAAGAAACAACACTCTGAACAATGAGCTGGGAGGGCCTGGCTCATCTCCATAGACTTTGCCTTGGAGTCTCCCTTTCTCTTACTCTCCAGAGCCCATTCCTTTATCCCATTCCCTACCTTTGTTTTGGTTTGCACCAGGTATTTTTGAACAGGCTCATATTCTGCGTTCACTTTTCTTATTGTCCTTTCTGGCTCAATCATGCACTCCTTTTTGAATTTTTAACCCGGTAAGTCCAGTGGTTTAGTATGTATCCTACACCCAAACAAGTTTTTCTTCCAAGTTCCCTCTTGCCAGCCAAGGGAAATGGGACTCATTTGTTAAAATGCCCATGACCACAAAAAGCAAAGTAATCGGGAGCTCATTAGGGTAGAGGCATACATCCTGGAACACATGATTATCCTCAAGGGCATTGCTATATTTTACAAAGTACTGTATGATTATCACAGTGACCCTGGGTCATAAAAATATTAAAAAGACAGCTACATGTATAATAATACAGCTTAGAAAAGCTTCTGCCTTTGCTGTAGAAATCAGTAAAAGCTCAGCTGCCTTAAAGTCATGGTGTCTGAATTAACTCCTATGGGTATTGGAGAGCTGTTTCTGCCCCTCTCTGTTTTGTGTTCTCTCCCTCTCTTTTTCTTTGTCCTTCTCCTTCCCCTGCTCCCACTTCCTCTCCCATTAGTGTCACACACACACACACACACACACCCCTCCTTTAAAATTGTCCGGCCAGCCCTACAAATATATACAGACAGGACTACAGCAAAGCTCACTTGCCCAAAAGAATTCCCACGGTCTCCTGATTGTCACTTAGTACTTTCCAATTTTTGTTTCAGCTCTAGTACAAATGACATATGGCATCATGTGACCAAAGATTGTTGTGGCAGGATTATGTGTAAGACCTCACCTTGGGCTATAGATCTACTTTGAACAACAACAACAAGCATGTTGGAATGAAGCTATTGAAGTTGACATTATTATAAAAAAAAATTGGCCTATTCTTTAAATACCGTTTGTTACTTCAGCTGTTACTAGTTGATATGCTACACAGCTATTTGAAACATACTGGCTATCTGGACCCATGCCTGTGGATTAGCCAGTTTACTGGAAAGAGCATCGATTTGGTATTTAGACAAATCTAGATTACTCTAGACCCTGGCACTTTTGCCCTGGAGCAAGTTTACTGCCTATTCCATGCCTCTGCTCTATCTATATGATAATAAACTGTTGCACAAGATGGTTATGCAGATCATATAAAGTGATACATCATAATGCTTAGCTCTGTCCTAGCACAAGTAAGCCCTGATAAATGTTTATTTTCTTTGTTTGCTTTATTTAATCTGAATCAATTTCTGATGGACTTCACTAATATATAGAAAAAAAAAGATGTAAGGCTACCTTGACCTTCAGGTTACTTTGATGTAGGCTCCTCCTTTCCTTCTTTAGTGTTTTGACACTTCTGAGTTTAGCAGATGAACGAATTCTCACTCAGGAAATCTGAGACCAGGAGCTCCTGCCTGGTGAATGAAATGCAGACGGTGGAGTTTCCTTGAGGAGACTTAAGGGAGGGGGTTAAAATAAAGATAAAGGAGAGGCAGCAGAACAAATCCTGGCAAGCTGAGTTCAGTGGGCCAGAGGCCAGACCCTCTATGGAGTGCCCAAGTAGGTCTCTCAGCGTAAAGATGGGGAAAGGGGACAAACTATTTGCTTCAGAGTTTTGCCTAGTGATGAATAAATAACTATGAATAAATAACTCTCTTTGTATCCATCACAGCTCCTAACAAATTGCCTTACATATGGCAAGCTCTCAGTAAGTGTTTAATGAATGGAGGATTTATTCAATTAATCACTGAATGTTAAATTAGAAGGGCCCTGAAAGATCATATAATCTCAAATTGTCACATTACAGCTGGGAAACTGATGCCCAGAGACTCTCCCTTGTGAGCATACTAAGAGACTAGGACCCAGATCTACTGACTCTAAGAGGCCATAGTACAGAACTTCATTTCAAACTAAAATCTGAGAATGCCCTGGGACCAAAGATCCACTTATTTTCTGATTAAAAACACCCCAACCATCAGATTCTGTTTCTTTGTCTAAAAGCTTAGACTGTCTGGATATCCTGTGGTGTGCTTAGCATGCAAATCCCTCCATGTGGTCCTAGTGAAGTTGAAACAAAGTGGGGATATAGTTGATGGTCATGGATATATACTAAAATATTGATGAGGGTCAGTAATTTTGCTCTAAGAGGTCTTACCCTATATAGCTGGTGAGGGAATTGGCTCAATCTGTCACAAGTGATCTCGTTCCTTTCCCATTTGCCTGCTGTCCTTGGTCCAGATGTTAAACTTCATATTCATGCTGTTTATCTCTTTTCCATAGCTTTGTTTCCAGCTGTTGTTTAATCAAATTCTACTTACCTTCAGTACCAGGTGAAGTCATACTTGCTGATGGTGCTCCTCTTCCTTGACTCTTCCAGTGACATTGGTCTCCCTCTCCATTGTACCTAAAGCCATTGGCGTTTGAACATCATTTTATTCTTCGTTGTCTCGTGTGTGCTATAGGATATGCTCTATCCTTCTATCTTCTTTGTAAGACTGATGACATATTAAGTGTTCACTGAATGAATGTTTCATCAAAGTTCACTTAGGTTAGAGTTTCCAGATAAAATCATGCTATCCCTTTCTCCACATCCTCTCCAACACATGTTGTTGTTCCACTGTTGGTGGGAATGCAAGTTGGTGCAGCCTCTTTGGAGAACAGTGTGGAGATTCCTCAAGAAATTAAAAATAGAACTTCCCTATGACCCTGCAATTGCACTTCTGGGTATTTACCCCAAAGATACAGATGTCGTGAAAAGAAGGGCCATCTGTACCCCAATGTTGATAGCAGCAATGGCCATGGTCGCCAAACTATGGAAAGAACCAAGATGCCCTTCAACGGATGAATGGATAAGGAAGATGTGGTCCATATACACTATGGAGTATTATGCCTCCATCAGAAAGGATGAATTCCCAACTTTTGTAGCAACATGGATGGGACTCGAAGATATTATGCTGAGTGAAATAAGTCAAGCAGAGAGAGTCAATTATCATATGGTTTTACTTATTTGTGGAGCATAACAAATAGCATGGAGGACAAGGGGAGTTAGAGAGGAGAAGGGAGTTGGGGGAAATTGGAAGGGGAGGTGAATCACGAGAGACTATGGACTCTGAAAAGCAAACTGAGGGGTTTGAAGTGGCGGGGGGGTGGGAAGCTGGGGTACCAGGTGGTGGGTATTATAGAGGGCACGGATTGCATGGAACACTGGGTGTGGTGAAAAAATAATGAATACTGTCATGCTGAAAATAAATAAATTAATTTAAAAAATCATGCTATCCAAGTGAAATGTGAATTTCAGATATACAATGGAAAAAATTTTAGTGTAAGTTTATTCCAAATAATACACAAAACTTACATTTAAAAAAGTCATTTTGTATCTGAAATTCACACTTAACTGAGATCCTATATTTTTATTTGCTAATTCTAGCAACTCTAACTCGGATCTGTTTTTCACTTCAGACCTCTTAAAGAAATTCTTCCTTGGCATAAGGACTGTTTGGGAATTAAGCAACCAACTTGGCTTTTTTTTTTTTTAATTGACATATAATGTATTATTAGCCCCAGCATTACAGGTCTGTGAATCATTAGGCTTACACACTTCCCAGCACTCACCATAGCACATACCCTCCCCAATGTCCATAACCCAACCCCCCTTCCCCTGGCAACCCTCAGTTTGTTTTGTGAGATTAAGAGTCTCTTACAGTTTGTGTCCCTCCCGATCCCATCTTGTTTCATTTTTTCCTTCCATACCCCCCAAGCCCCCAACTCTGCCTCTCAAATTCCTCAAATCAGGGAGATCATGTGATAATTGTCTTTCTCTGATTGACTTATTTCACTCAGTATAATAACCTCTAGTTCCATCCACATCATTGCAAATGGCAGGATTTCATTTTTTTTTTTTTTTTTGATGGCTGTGTAAGCAGCCAACTCAACTTTTTATCTTTTAACTCTTGGAGCACAGGTTTTAATTTATCTGCTCTGGCTTTTGCTATTTGATCCTCACACCCTCATTTAATAGTTTATTGTAATGTATTTTCTTCTTATACAGAATTTGATATATACAAAGTTGTATATCCTGGACTGAAATTCAGAATACATTTTGGTAATCCTCCATGATCACATATAAGAAGAGTTAGCATGTAAAATTCAAATAAAAATAACCCCTTGCTAAAAATTAAGATATAAATGCCTAAACATTACTATTCCATCAGCTGTATGGGGGCAACATTCACCTGTGCTGCCCTCCGTCTCTCATCTCCAGTACCTAGCACAAGGTAGCCCATGTTCTATAAATAACTGGCTCACGGTCTATCTTCTCTCCTCTCATCCATCCTTCCACAGCCATTAGATTCCCAGGCCATCAAGATTTCTTCCTTTTAGGGTGCCTGGGTGGCTCAATGGGTTAAGCCTCTGCCTTTGGCTCAGGTCATGGTCTCAGAGTCTTGGGATCAAGCCTGACATCAGGTTCTCTGCTCAGCGGGGAGCCCCCCCCCCCACCTGCCTACTTGTGATCTCTTTTTCTCTCAAATAAATAAATAAAATCTTAAAAAAAGATTTCTTCCTTTTCACTCCGCTTTTCTAAGTTAGTGATTCTCAAAGTGTGGGCCCTGGACCAGTAACTCTCAGTCACACCAGGGAACTTGTTAGAAATGTGTAGTCTTGGGTTCCTTCTGAGTTCTATGCCTGAGAAGCTCTAGTAGGGGTGAGTGGTCTGCATTTTAACAAGTCCTTTGGGTAATTCTGATGCATTAAAAAAATATTTTATTTACTTATTTTGAGAGAGAGAGTGAATGAGAGAGAGCGTGAGAGGGGAGAGGTCAGGGGGGAAGCAGACTCCCTGACAAGCAGTGAGCCCGATGTGAGGATTCAATCCCAGGACTCTAGGATCATGACCTGAGCCTAAGGCAGCTTAACCAACTGAATCACCTGGATGCCCAATTCTGACGCATTTTTTTTTTTTTTTAATTCTGACGCATTTTTAAAGAGCCACTAGGACAAAAAAATGTTTCCTATGTTCTTAGGTATAAAATGCAGAGAATGGATATGTAGGTAATTTTCATGCTGCTTACATGTAGTTGATGCATTAAATCAAAGTCAGTTGTCTGATTTTACTAGGCTTTTCCTCTGTTTCACTGGTTTTTTTTTTTTGCTTTTTTCTCCTCCCATTTGTCTTCTTCCTTACAAAGTAAGCTTCGTTTCTTAACTTTTACCAAGTAGGTACGTTGACAAGAAAAGTTCTGGTCGTCTTTCCTCTCTTCCTTTCTCGTCTCCTTCTCTTCCTCACTCCCTACCTCTTCCCTCTTCTCCCCCTTTCGCCTTTCCTCTCTATTTGGTTGGAATTTCCAGTTTAGCCACTGAAATCCTTTGAGTAATTCTCCCATCCTCTCTCCCACTCACATGAATGACCCTGGACTAGCATCCTTCCTTACTAATGCTGAAAACTCCTTCTCAGCTCATCCAGACTGGCTGCCCTTAACCAGCCTTGCCTGCTCCCCTTCTAGTTCTATAGCTTTTACACACTTCTCTCTTATCTTCTGGCTCTGCCTTAATCTTTTAGGTCTCAGCTACTGCTTGCTATTCTAGCAAGTCACCACCCAACAAACAATCCCCACTTGAAATATGCATTACCATCACTAAAATCCACTTTTCATCACCATTACTCCCACTTTTTCCAGGCAGGGATGCTTTTAAATTCACACACATAATTGAGGAAATGAAATTTGTCGCTTATGCTTTCCAGAATTGGCCATTCACTGAGCTTCTATATATCTAATTCATAATTACTTTTGTTTCCTACATAGAACAATACTTCTATTTCTTATTACATGAAACTGTGCCCCAGCAGTTTATCCCTTCAGGAGGTGTCAGTTAGAACAAGAAGTATTTCCTAATTCTTATCCCGCATTTGTTGTTTAAAAACACACAAACACACACACACACAACATTGGTGCTCCTGGGTGGCTTAGTGGGTTAAGCCTCTGCCTTCGGCTCAGGTCATGGTCCCAGGGTCCTGGGATAGAGCCCCACGTCCGGCCCTCTGCTCAGCGAGGGGCCTGCTTCCTCCTCTCTCTCTCTCTCTGCCTCTCTGCCTACTTGTGATTTGTCAAATAAATAAATAAAATCTTAAAAAAAAAACACAACTAAACTGTCTTGAGCATAACCCATAGGCTAGACAGAAATTAGAAACTTTGGCAATTGATTCTTTATTTTTTTACATAAAATTCACCATTTAAAAATATACGTTTCAGTGGTTTTTAGTAAATTCACAATATTGTGTAAACATTACCACTGATTCCAGAATATTTCCATCACTTCAAAAAGAAACCCCACAAAAGTATTTAGTCCTAATGTCTTCCTTACTCCTGGAACCACTGAGATATTTAGTGTCTCTGTAGACTGGCCTTTCCTGGACATTTCATCTAAATGGAACATACAATGTTTGACTTTTTCTGGCTGGCTGCTCTCATTTAGTATAGTTCACCCATGTTTTAACATTTATCAGTACTTCAGTCTTCTTTATGGCTGCATAATACTTCACCATATATTCTTATATTCATATTGCTTATCCTTTTATCAGTTAATATAATGAATAGTACTGGTGTGAATATTTGTGGTTATGTGGATACTTCCCTAGAATATATATATATACCTACAGATGGAATTCCTGGGTTGTGTAGTAACTATGTTGAAAATCTTGTGGACCTGTTGAATTGTTTTCTACAGAGGCTGCCACATTTTACATTTCCATCAACAATGTATGAGGGAATTTTTTCACATTCTAACCCTTGTTATTTTATTGATTGATTGATTGATTAGTATTGTAGCTAGCATAGTGGTTATAGAGTGGTATTATTATCATGGTTTTAATTAGGATTTCTCTAATAAATAAGGGTGTTGAGCATCTTTTCATGTGTTTGTCATTTGTATATCTTGTTTGGAGAAATGACTATTCACATCCTTTGCCAATTTTTAAATTAGGTTGTGTTTTTATTGTTGTAAGAATTCCTTATATATTCTGGATACTCCTCTCTCTCTCCATATATATATATAATATGCATATAATATGTATTTCATTTTATGTATCAGATGTACAATATTTTTCTCTTTCTGTGGGTTGTCTTTCCACTTTCTCCATAGTGTTCTTTGACATGCAAAAAATTTTAATTTTGGTAATGTCCAATTTATTATTATTTTATTGTTGTTGCATGTGCTTTTGGTGTCATTTTTAAGAAACCACTTCCTGACCCAAGCTCATAAGTATTTACCCCATGTTTCCTTCTGAGAGTTTTATACTTTTAACTCTTACTTTTAGGTCTTTAATTCATTTTGAGTTGATTTTTGTATATGTCATGCAGTAGTGGTCCAAACTTAAACTTTTGCATATGGGTATTGAGTTGTCCCAGCACCATTTATTGAAAGGGCTATTTTTTTTTTCCAGTAGAATGGGCTTGACATCGTTTATTGATAATCAGTTGAACGTAGACATATGAGTCTTCTTCTGGACTCTCAATTTTATTTCACTTATCTCTTTATTTTTATGCTGGTATGACACTATTTTGATTACCAAACCTTTAGAGTAAGTTTTGAAATCAGGAAATGTGAGTCTTCCAGCTTTATTTTTCATTTTCAAGATTATTTCAGCTCTTTGGGGTCTTTTGAATTTCTATATAAATTTTAGGATTAGCTTGTCCATTTTTGCAAAAATGGTGATTAAAATTTTGATAGTGATTGCACTGTATCATAAATGAATTTGGGGTATAACACCATCTTAATGATATTAAGTCTTCAAATCTATGGACATGGGATATCTTTCTACTTGTTTAGGTCTTCTTTAATTTTTTTCCACAATGTTTTGTAGTTTTTACTGTATATTGTACTTCTTTGGTTAAATTTGTTTCTATGTATTTAATAATTTTAAATGGAAATTATCTTTATTTCATTGTCAGATTGTCCATTGCAAGTACAAAGAAATAAATGGAGTATAGAATTATTTAATCATCTGAAACTACTATAACACTCTATGTTAAATAACCAAAATAAAAAAAATTTAAAAAGATGTGTGGATTTTTGCTTATTGATCCTATATCCTGCAACTTTGCTGGATTCTCTTATGAGCTCTTGCTTATGGGGTGTGTGTGTGTGTGTGTGTTCTTCAGGATTTTGGATATAAAGTATCATGTTATCTGCAAAAAGAAATAGTTTTATTTCTTCTTTTCCCATTTGGATGCTTTTTATTTTCTTTTCCTTACTTAATTGCCCTGGCTAGAACTTCTAGTTCAATTTTTTTTATTAAGTTTTTTATTTTAATTCCAGCATAGTTAACAATGCCAACTAAAAGTGGCTGGAGGAGATAACCTTGACTTATTTTAGGTCTTAGGGGAAAAGTTCTCTCTTTCATAATTAAGCATGATGCTAGCTATGTGTTTTTGTAGATGCCTTTTTTCAGTAAAAAATTTCTGTTTCTAGTTTATGGAATATTTTTTTTTATCATGGAAAGCTGTTGTATGTTTCCAACTGCTTTTGCTACATCTATGGAGATGATCATTTAAAAGATTCTATTAATTGAATTTGTTACATTTATTGATTTTCATATGTTGAACCAAACTCTCATTCCTGAAATAAATCCAAATTATTCATAGTGTGTAATCCCATTAAAGCTGCTGGATTCAGTTTGCTAACATGTTTGCATTTATATTCATAAGAGATATCTATGTAGGCTTTTATTTCCTGTGGTGTCTTTGTCTGACTTTGATATCAGGGTAACACTGGTATTGATAGAAAGAATTTGGCAGTATTCCTTTCTTTTCTATTTTATGGAGGAGTATAAGAAAGATTGGTATTAATTCTTTAAAAATATTTGGCAGAATTCACCAATGAAATGAATTTTCTTGATTTTTTTGATTACTGACTCTATCTCTTGGCTTATTTTTAATTTTTTTTAAATTTAAATTCAATTTCATTAATATATATTGTATTATTGGTTTCAGAGGTTGAATTTAGTGATTCATCAGTTGCCTACAATACCCAATGCTCATTATGTCAAGTGCCCTCTTTAATACCCATCACCCAGTTACCCCATCCCCCTCTATCTCAACTCTAGCAACCCTCAGTTTGTTTCCTAGAGTTAGGAGTCCCTTATGGTTTCCCTCCCTCTCTGTTTTCATCTTATTTTATTTTTCCTTCCTGTCCCCTATGTTCATCTGTTTTGTTCAGATTTTTTATTCCTTCTTGAATCAGATTTGGTAGTTTGTATGTTTTTACAACTTTATCCATTTCACCTGGGTTATCTAGTTTGTTGGCATATGGTTGCTCATAGTATACTCTTACATATTTTTTTTATTTCTGTATAGTAACACATATTATTATTTCAGTAGTAACATCCTCAGTTTCATTCTTGATTTTAATAATTTGAATGTTCTTTCATTTTCACTATGTCTGTAAAGCTAAAGGTTTGCCAATTTTGTTGATCTGTTCAAAGAACCAACTTTTGCTTTAATTGATTTTCTCTATTATTTTTCTGTTCCCTTTCTGTGTTCTAATTTTTATTATTTCCTTTCCTCTACTTGCTTTGGATTTGGTTTGCTCTGGTTTTTCTAATTTCTTACTATGCAAGTTTTAGTTATTGATTTGAGATCTTTATCATATTTTTAAGTAGGCATTTACAGCTATAAATTTCCCTCTGAGTACTACATCCCTTACCTTATGTATGTTGTTTTTTCGTTTCTTTTTTTTTTTTTTTAAGATTTTATTTATTTATTTGACAGAGAAAGAGAGATCACAAGTAGGCAGAGAGGCAGGCAGAGGGAGGGGGGAAGCAGGGTCCCTACTGAGCAGAGAGCCCAATGCAGGGCTTGATCCCAGGACCCTGAGACCATGACCTGAGCCCAAGGCAGAGGCTTAACCCCCTGAGCCACCCAGGTGCCCCTTTATGTTGTATTTTCATTTTTATTTATCTTAAAGTATTTTCTAATTTCCCTTGTAACTTCCGACCCATTAGTTATTTAGAAGTGTTTATTTTCTATAAATTTGTGAATTTTCCATATAAAGACAGGCCATTTGAGCAGGTCTTCAGAAAGCCATGAGAAAGATGAAAGAAGTCTTTGCTAATGTGTTGCATTTGTGCACTGTTATTTTCAAAGCTACTGTTGAGCTGGGTGTTGAAGGATAGGATTAGCTAGTGTAAAGTAAGACATAAATTGCACTTCTTTTTTTATATTTAAATTCGATTAATTAATATATAATACATTGTTAGTTTCAGAGGTAGGTCAGTGATTCATCTTCTTATATAATACCTAGTGCCCATTACATCATGTGCCCTCCTTAATGCCTATCACCCAGTTACCCCCTGTCCTCACTCCCTTCCCCTCCAGCAACCCTCAATTTATTTCTTATGATTAAGAGTCTCTTACGGTTTATCTCCCTCTGTGGTTTCACCTTGTTTCATTTTTTTCTTTTCTTCCTTTCTGATCCTCTCTTTTGTTTCTTAAATTCCATATGGGTGAGATCATATGATTATCTTTCTCTGATTGGCTTATTTCACTTAGCATAATACTCTCTAGTTCCATCCACATTGGTGTAAATGGCAAGATTTAATTTTTAGTGGCTGAGTAGTATTCCAGTGAGTGTGTGTGTGTGTGTGTGTGTGTGTATAAGACATACCACATCTTTTTTATCCGTTCATCTGTTGATGGAGACATCTGGACTCTCTCCGTAGTTTGGCTGTTATGGACATTGCTGCTATAAGCATCACTTCAGATCACTCCATTTGTATTTTTGGGGTAAATACCCAGTAATGAAATTGCTGGGTGGTAAGGTAGATCTATTTGCAACTTTTTAAGGAACCTCCATGCTGTTTTCCAGAGTGGCTGCACCAGTTTATATTCCTACCAACGGCGTAGGAGTTGTTCCCCTTTCTCTGAATCTAGCCAAATTCGGTGATTTCCTGACTTGTTAATTTTAGCCATTCTTACTGGTGTGAGGTGGTATCTCATTATGGTTTTGATTTGTATTTGATTTATATTGCCCTGATGCCAACTGATATTGCACTTATTACTGAGAGAGTTAGCTAGTTTTTCTCTTTGTTTTACCAAATGTTATCTGGATTGCTGCAAGCTTTCAGTTAGAGTCTAGAGTTATGAAAAGGTTTATTCCAATAGTTTTTGCCATAATTTTCATTGCTTTTATGGAGGGCAAACTTTTGGAGTTCCTTAATTTTTCATTTTCTGTAACATCTGAGAATTGATTCCTGAAGGAATATGAGATCCTCCTTTTCCTGAATAGTTTGAGAAATGGATTGCACACTCTGGGTATGTTTAGTAGGAGGATTCGCATGGGGTCCTCTCTAGTCCTGTGCATGTGTATTAATCCAGTATGGAATACATAGCATTCTAAGTATTTAATCTTATGATCCACAACACTAAATATGACCAATATCAGTAATAATACAATTAACCAAACCAAAAATTTATAGTCTTAGTCTTTTAAAACACTAGCTATGGTCATGTATATTATCAGTTTATTTTTATCTCTACCATATTGTGTATAGGAGTTATATTTTTAATCTTCCAACATAAAGGATAAAAATATACTTATGAGACAATAATTCAGACTGTCTTCAGATAAATTTTGCTATTGCCACAGGCTACTGGAAAGATTAATTGCTCAAGAACATGTTATATGGAGAAAATTATGCTAGAGGTGTGGTTATTCCTCTCTCTAAAAGGAAATAAGAATATTCTCAGGAATTCTTTGCCTATTAGCTAATATTTCCTATAGAAAAGAGAATAACATAGATTATGAAGCTGCTTTGGCAAACAGCACTGGACTGGGAATCAGGATATAGTTGAAATCATGACTGTGTCACTAATTTATTATATAGCCCTTAATACTCTGTGAAGTTCAATTTATTATATATTTAAGAAGGGATTTGTTAGACTGAAGCTACAAACAGGTGACAATGACATTGGATCCATTCTGATGGATAAAGTTTCTCTTTTGTTGAAATCAAATGAATACATATGCAACAAAATAACTCCAGCCTGAAAAATTTTTGTGCCCTTGAACAGGTTTTATCAGAGTGATTCAATGGCAATAGCTAGGTTATATAATTCTACATCACTCTTAGAAATAAGCTTGAACTAGAGGTAGATAACAATACTATCTAGAATCCTGGTCAAGTTCTCAGTGTAGCCCAACTTCCTTTTGGGTGTCAGGGCTCAATGTTTCTAATATTTTCATATGTTCTTTTCCAAGTCTAAGTACACAAGGTAGACATCTTGATGCTGTCTGCTGTAGTTGTTAGTCCAACATGCAACAGTTATCCCAGGAGTCTGTAGGAAACCTCAGAGGAATTCCAAATTGCCATCATTGGAAAACAGACCATCATGATAATATTCCTAATAATTTCCCCACCTTGTCCTTCCTTCAAGGTGAAATATACAGGGAGGCAAGGAGTTGTGTAAAAAGATCACTGGTCTAGGACAGAGGGGAGAGGAATGTTAGCCTTTCTTTGCTGCTAGCTAATTCTGTGGCCTTAGTTACTTTAATTGGCTTGTTATTCTGATCCCGTATCTATAAAGTAGACTGGATTAGTGGCTGTCCATGTGTGATGTGCAGAACTCAAAAGGTTCTGCAGGATTGCTTCAGGCTGTTTAAGGATGTGAGGATAGTCTGAACAGGTAGGATTTCATCACCATCCCCCTTTCAACCAGAATAGTCCTACTATTGTTTATTTTATAGATTTGAGCTTCTGGGTATGAAGCTTTTTGAGGGAAGACTCTGAGGCTCTGAAAGTCTATTATAAATCTCCTTGGCCTAGTGTTACTGAACTCCATGTTTCTAGCTTAAACATGACAAAACTGTACAACTTTAAAATTAATGGGATTTCTACAAGTAGCAACCAGAGAACCAGCAGCACCCTTTAAGAAAGGTCAGTGGTTAGAAGGAACTATGGGACGATGTAATGTGTGGAGTATGCTTGTCAAGTGTGCAATTTATTGATAATGATGATGACACAAGTATTCTGACAGTAGCTAGATATTTTTGGTGTATGCGTGTTCTTTTTCGCTGTAGTGCATTTTTATTTTTGTCATATTTTGCCAAACAATAAATAAAGACAGCATTAATATTCATGAGAGGTTGCAGGAAGAAAATGTGGAGTTTATTTTGCTCTCAGGGACACAAACCACTGAAGAGAAGATGCTGTAAACTCATACAACAGTAATAATGATCTACCTAATTCTCCGGGGTACATTAAAAGCACAGAGAGTTGTCTAAACTCATTTATGAGAGTGAAGCACATTGTAAGGCACCATATCTCACCTTTATGTGCCTTGATTTGACCCCCAGAGTGTACCTGAACCTTTTCAAATTTTCCCACACCTAGCAGAAACTTGAACTTAGGTACAGAGCCAAAAGGGCTTCTTAGTACTCTAATATGAATTATATGTAGCTGCCAACATTTATATTCCCCCCATTAGATTGTACTTTTCTTAAGGACAAGAAATCTGAGTTTTTCATAGCATATTATAGTATTTCGTAGCTACCATAGTATTTCATAGCATTTTCTCCAGAGTTGAAACTCAGTACATGTTGGTCAAAGAGAAAAGTTAAAGGAGGTGAGATATAGATCAAAATATCATCTTCAGGCTTAAAAGGATTTCTGCAGAACTCATGCAGCTTTTCTGGTCCTGGTTTACTGGTTGTCATGCCTAGGCTGGGGCCAGTGGCGATGGGCCCTGCCTCAGCACTTAACCACAAGTCACCTGAGGAATCGGGAGAGCTTTCATTCCAACCAAGAGGCAAGGTGCTCATCAACACTTTTTCCTCACTTCGGAAAGAGGAGGCAGCTCCGCTGAAAGCCCCTTCAGTTTGTGTGTATGATAAAATGATCACATCCCTTCGATGGAAGGCTCACCCCTGAAATGCTGCCTGTGTTGTTTTAGTGAACAGCCAGGGCTGAGAAACATGAAGGCTTAGAAAAAATGCTGGCTTAGGAGTTCAAGAGCAACGTTCAAATCCTCCTGTGGCCACTTACTCTCTGTCTGATATTGAGTAGGGAGCAGTGGTTAAGAGCCTGGCTGTTGGAGTCAGACTGCTTGGGTTTGGGGAAGTTACTTAACATCTCTATGTAGTATTCATATGGTAAATAGGTATGATACCAGTGCTTGCCTCCGTGACTTATTATGAAGATAAGGTATTATATGTGTAAGATATAAAAATGTATATAAGAAAGAACTTAACACCTGGCCATTGTAGATCCCATACAGATATTTTCCGTTATTATTATTATTGCTGTTATTCCATCGAAGCTTCAGTTACTTCGTCTGTCAAATAAGGTTGTAATATTTACCTTCAAATTTACACGAGGCTTTGAAATATCATTTTTTGACATCCCTGACATGTCATAAGTGTTCAATAAATTGAAGCTGTTAGTGTTTTTTTAAGATTTTATTTATTTACCTGAGAGAGAGAGAGAGAGAGAGAGAGATTGCAAGTAGGCGGAGCTGCAGGGAGAGGAAGAGGGAGAAGCAGGCTCCACGCCGAGCAAGGACCCTGATGTGGGGCTCCATCCCAGGACTCTGGGATCATGACCTGAGCTGAAGGCAGATGCTTAACCAGCTGAGCCCCCGAGGTGCCCGAAAGCTGATATTTTTATAACAGGATTATTGTAAATTCTGATCTCACTTATATGATGTATAGTTGGAGGACACCTGATGTTCTACATATAGAGGGATGTGTCATCACCAAGGAGGGGCGCACAGGTAGTCTTACCATTTCCCAGTTGTCATTGTACAAGCTTTTAACCATGATCTCCCGGAGGGGAAAATGTGTTGGTTGGCTTGTTGGTATTTTGCCATTGAAGTAGACTTATAGGTTTTTGGTTCCAACTCTGGACTAGGACCTCTGATAGGGACTCTGGGGTTTGATAATAGCCATGCCCCTGAGTTTGTGTAAGTTATCTTGCCTTGCTGGCATTCAGATTATTCTTAGGTAAAATGACGCTGTGGTGGAGGAGGGGAGTACCGAGTGCCCTGGGAGAGTAAGCACTTAGCATAATATCTCTGGCTGCTTCAGATATTTTGCTTCCTTCTTTTCTTCATCTATAAGCTCAAGACTTTCATCTAGGGTTTTTTTTTTTTTTCCTTTTTAAGATCATTTCCAACTTCAGCATTCAGTATCAATATGATATTATAGATTTTGTAAATTTTATGCTTTGGCATCAACATGGAATTTTTGTATCTTGATTTCTCATGTCACCAGAGGAATTTTACTCCAACAAAACAGCATTTTAATGCTGTTGAATATTAATATTTATGTTCTAACAGTTAAAACAGATTTTCCTGACTGTGGAGAAAAGGGCAGATATTTGAAATATGTACATAATAATTGCTATTTGCCAGAAATTCAAATTCATTGATTAGTCACAGCCAAACATTTTGGGATCATCCAAGGAATTAGGGAAATTAATCCAATTATATGGATATATTTCCTTTGTGATCCTATTGATGACTGTTTGGGGAAAATAGAATATGAAAACATAAATATGGCTCAGAGAGAAATCTTTTAAGCCAAAACATTATGAAGGGTTTTGCTATAATCCATTCAGAAATTCTGAAAGGTAGATTGGATGTATCGTTCTTGCTTAACCACTGAGGAAATTAAAACACCAAAAGAATGAGAGATTCATCTATCTCCTAGCACAGCAGGGACAGAGCCAGGATTAGAATGCAAATGGCACTGTTATCTAGACTTATATAAAACAATGTGCAGCCCCAAATGTATATTTAAAAGACATTCCTAGTGTTAAATGGTTCTTTTGGAGTGTATTTTCCCTTTTACTATTCAATAATCCATTCCTATTTAGCTCTTGTAGGCCCTAGAAGAACCACAGAATGTTGAACATATATATAGAGGGCCTTGGAAATCAGAGTCTCTCTGCCGGACTTCACAAAGGAAATGGTTGAAAGCAAAAGGAGAGAGAGAGCGGCCTCATGGCAAAGCTAGACTCTGTAAGTGGTCACCACCTACAGAGTAAAAAGTGCACATATATATGTGTATACACACACACACACACACACACACACACACACACACACACACACACACACACACACATATATAAATCCTGAAAGCTTTATTTTGTTTGCTCGGAACTGCAGTAGGATTTTTGTGCCCTCTCTCTCTCTCCTAGCTGTTTTCAGTACATTCTGGTTCCAAATATATTGTAAGGCCAAGCGCACTGAGAGGAAATACTGCAGACATGACCCAGAGCTGGGCTTGATTTAGGTTGTGGAACCAGCAGGATTGAGGTGGAGTTGGGCAGGGAGGGAGGAGAGAAGAAAATGCTGAAAAACAAGCTCTCTAAAATCAACTTGTGGGATACCTGGGTGGCTCAGTTGGTTGGACGACTGCCTTCGGCTCAGGTCATGATCCTGGAGTCCCGGGATCGAGTCCCGCATCGGGCTCCCAGCTCCATGGGGAGTCTGCTTCTCTCTCTGACCTTCTCCTCGCTCATGCTCGCTCTCACTGTCTCTCTCTCAAGTAAATAAATAAAATCTTTAAAAAAAAATAAAAATAAAATCAACTTGTGACCCCAAGCATTGCTTACCAAATGTGTGTGGCTGGCTCATAAGGACCTTTTAGTTCTGCTTGAATCTACTTGGGCAGACATAGAGGCTAATTGATATAGGGGGAGGAGAAGTTTCCCTCAGCTTTCTCAGGGTCCCAGGCTAAGTCTGAAAATTAAACTGGCAGATTAACAGGAGAAAAGCATATGAATTTTTCTAAATTTTTACCTTTACATGGGAGCCTTCACAAGAACAAGAAGCTTTTGTACCTTTTAGAAGAGGAAACAACAGAGTCATGAACAATGGGGACAATACAGAGGGGTTTCGGCTAGTAGTAAGTAGGGAAGAAGTCAGTTGGAGTAAGGGTTAGTTGAACAAGTTTTGTTTATGCAGATTTCTCAACCTCCATTCCCCCTCTCTCTGTTTCCTTTCCTTGTGGTGTAAGACAGTACTTTTGCCCTGGAGATTTATCTCTGGCCTTTTAGGACAGAAGAGCAAGGTGGGAAGGTCAGAGTGACCTTACTGCTTCTGTCATTTTCTCAGACTTCTTCAGCTTAAGGTACTCAATGTGCCAAAGTACCATATCTTGGCAAGTCTTGAACACTATCTGGATAGAAAATTCTGTGACGCACTAGCTTTCTTCCTTGTGTTCCTAGTTCTGGTGCTCTGACTTTCCTGGCAGGGCGAGATTTCCCAGTATGGACCAGCTGGGTGTAAAGAAAAGAACTGGGGTCAGGAGTCAATGAGAGGGGTCTGTGGAATTCCAGTTTTGCTGTTTGCCAACTGTGTGACTTTGGGCAAGTCACTTAATCACTCTGGAACCCTAAACCTACCCTTAAAATTGGCATAAAAATAGTATCTGCTTCCCAGCATTAACACAATGCTATTGTGACAACAGCCTGACTCAGGGGCTATCACAGATTGAGTACTTAACAGAATTGTTATTATAGTTAGCATGGACTTGGCTATGTTGTGGTGTCAACCCATTCTTTTCTGGTTTTTTGGGTTTGGTTTCTGTAGTTGCTTTAAGTTTTTAAGGTTCTCAAAGCTGAGCTGCTTAATCAGAATTTTCTCCCAGTTTCCTTCATATTCTACATAATACTTTATAAACTTTGGCCAAGCTTAATCAAGCAAGGTTTTAGGCTAATGACTTTGGTTGGTATGTGATGAAGAAGAAGCCATAGGGCATATGCATATATATGCAAACTTGGGGGTCAGGATCGAAGTGTTGTTAAATATGCAAAAAACAGGTATTGAGTTAAATTACAAACTAATAGTAATTTGCTCAGGGGTCTGAAGGAGAAAAATTTTCAGAGAAAAATTATTGTTATTCTTATGGTCAGGTATATGCTGGATTGGAAATACTTTTTTTAAAAAAAGATTTTATTTATTTATTTGACAGAGCGAGCGAGCACAGAGCATGAGTAGGGGTCGAGGGTGGGGTGGAGGAAGAGCGAGAGAAAGAGAGGAAGAAGCAGAATCCCCACTGAACAGGGAGCCCAGCACAGGGCTCTGGATCCCAGGACCCCAGGATCATGACCTGAGCTGAAGGCAGACCCTTAGCTGACTGAGCCACCTAGGCACCCCAATATATATGTTAAAAATAATGTTGTTTCTTATTATAAAAGCAATCTTTAATCATTACAGAAAATTTGGAAAATCTTCAATAGAAGTAACCATTGTTAATAAAAGTCTATTACCTTTTGCATTATCTTAGCAAATATTTAATGCATAGTGTATGTGCTTATCTATTACATAAATATTTTTTAGCCAGCTGAAGTTAAACTTCTATTTACAGCTGTGGTCTTTAACTAAACCTGTTGACCATAACTAGACTAGAGAAATGGGAATCCCTAAGCCAGAGTGGACTTTGGGATTTAGGAAGCCATCTGGGGAGGACTGCTATTTTATTTTATTTTATTTTATTTTATTATAGTATTTTTATTGGCGTATACTTGACACACACTGTTATATTAGCTTCAGGTGTACAACATAGTAATTGGACAATTTTGTACATTATGTTGTGCTTACCTCAAATATAGCTACCATCTGTCCATATAAAATACTATTACAATACCATTGACTATATTCCTTGTGCTGTACATTGTATCCTCATGATTTATTCATCCTATAACTGATAGCAGGTATCTTCCACTCCTCTTAATCCATTTTCCCCATCCCTCTACCCTCCTCTCTTTGGTCCTGTGTATTTATGTGTCTGTTTCTGCTTTATGTTTTTTATTTGTTTTGCTTTTTTAGATTCTGCATATAAGTGAAACCATATGGTATTTGGTATTTATCTTTCTGTCTGACCTATTTCATTTAGCATAATACCATCTAGGTTTGTCCAGGTGTCCAATGGCAAATCTCATCATTTTTTATGGTTATATATGTATATTCACAAAGTATTATATATATGTATGTATATATATACATATACAAATACACGTGTGTGTGTGTGTGTGTGTGTGTGTAACATCTTTATCCCTTCATTTATCAACGGATACTTGGGTTGCTTCCATATCTTGACTATGGCAAGTAATGCTGCAATAACAATAGGGGTTTGAGGAGAAATGTAATTTTCATACAAAAAGTGGAAGAGGGCTCAAAGAAGAAGACGTAGCAAACAGTAAAATCCAGACTAGGACATCTCATTAATGTATACCTATGTCCAGATTGGTCTGACTACTTTCAAAATCCCTTTACTTCCCTGAAGGACTTGTACTCTGGAAATTATAAAACATTGAAGAAAGAGGGGTGCCTGGGTGGCTCAGTGGTTAAAGTCTCTGCCTTTGGCTCAAGTCATGATCCTGGGGTCCTTGGATCAAGTCCTGCATCGGACTCTCTGCTCAGCAGGAAGCCTGCCTCCTCCTCTCTCTCTCTTTTTGCCTGCTTCTCTGCCTACTTGTGATCTGTCAAATAAATAAATAAAAACCTTCCAAAAAAACATTGAAGAAAGGAATTGAAGAAAACACAAACAAATGGAAAGCTATTCCATGCTCATGGATTGGAAGAATAAATATTAAAATATCCATACTACTCAAGTGATCTACAGATTTAATGTAATCCCTTTCAAAATACCAACAGCGTTTTTCACAGAACTAGAGCAAACATTCCTAAAATTTGTGTGGAACCACGGAACACCCCAAATAGCAAAAGCAACCTTGAAAAGAAGAACAAGGCTGGAGGTATCACAATTCCAGATTTCAAATTACACTACAAAGCTGCAGTGGTCAAAACAGTATGGTACTGGCACAAAAATAGATTGGAACACAGTAGAAAGCCCAGAAATAAACCCGTGAGGATATGGTCAATTATTCTTTGACAAAGGAGGCAAGAATATGCAGTGAGAAAAAGACAGTCTCTTCAACAAAAGAAAGGTGTTTGGAAAACTGGACAGCTAAATACAAAAGAATAAAACTGGACCACTTTCTTCTACCATACACAAAAATAAACTCAAAATGGATTAAGCACCTAAATGTGAGACATAAAAATCCTAGAAGAGAACACAGGCAGTAATTTCTCTGATATTGGCCATAGCAACATATTTCTAGCTGAGTCTTCTGAATCAAGGGAAACAAAAACAAGAATAAGCTGTTGGAAAACTGTATGGAATTTCCTCAAAAAATTAATAAAACTGTGGTATGACTTAGTAATTGCACTACTGGATATTTACCCAAAAAATATGAAAACAATAATTCAAAGGGATATGTGCACCCCTAATTTACTGCAGCATTTTTTACAACAGCCAAGTTATGGAAGCAGCCCAAGTGTCCATTGATAGATGAATGGATAAAAAAGATGTACACACACACACACACACACACAGAGGAATATTATTCAGCCACAAAAGTAATGAAATCTTAACATTTGCAATGATGTGGATAGATCTAGAGAGTATAATGCTAAGTGAAATAAGTCAGAGAAAGGAAATGACCTATGATTTCACTTATGTGGAATTTAAGAAACAAAACAAAGGAAAAAAGTTAAAAAAAAAAAAAGACAAACCAAAAAACAGACTCTTAATTATGGAGAACAAATTGATGGTTACCAGAGGAGAGATGGGTGAGGCAATGGGTGAAATGGGTGAAAATGATTAAGAACACATTTATTTTTATTATTTATTTATTGTTTTATTTAAATTCAATTTAATTAATGTATAGTGTATTATTAGTTTCAGAGGTAGATTTAGTGATTTATCAGTTACATATAATACCCAGTGCTCATTCCATCAAGTGCCCTCCTTAATGCGCATCACCCAGTTTCACCTTCCCCCAACGCCCTCCACTCCAGCAAGCTTCAGTTTGTTTCCTATATTTAAGAGTCTCCCTCTCTGTTTTCATTTTGTTTTTTCTTCCCTTCCCATATATTCATATTTTTTTCTTAAATTCCACATATGAGTGAAATCACATGTTACTTGCCTTTCTCTGATTGACTTATTTCACTTAGCATAATACCCTTTAGTTCCATCCCCATCATTGCATATGATGAAATTTCATTTTTTGATGCCTGAGTAATGTTCCATTATACACACACACACTCCCCCACATCTTTGTCCTTTCATTTTTCAGTGGACATCTGGGGTCTTTACATAGTTTGGCTATTGTGGACATTGTTGCTATAAACATTGAGGTACATATGCCCCTATGAATCACTATGTTTGTATCCTTTGGATAAATAACTAAAAGTGCAATTGCTGGGTCATACAGTAGCTCTATTTTTAATTTTTTGAGGATCCTCCATACCATCTTCAGGAGTGGCTGAACTGTTTGCATTCCTACCAACAGAAGAACATATTTATTTTGATGAGCACTGGGTAATACACAGAATTATTGAATCATTACATTGTATACCTGAAGCACTGTATATCAACTATACTTGAATTGAAATTTTTAAAAAGATCCCCTTATTTCTTATGGCCTCAACTCATGAACTGTTTATTTGCATGTATTCTTAGACCAGCACTGTTTGTGTTAAAATTTTAAAAACCTGGAAGGTAGAAAAGGAACAATTTAATTTTCCCTTTTATAGTACCACATAGAAATAAAAATATGGCATAATGATCTTATGGGGACCCAACTCTTTAGAAAGAATTGATTTGAACTTGAATAGCTATGTGATGGGAAGAAATGGAAGTTTTCATTAGGCAGATTGAAGTCAGTATAGTTATGTTCAAAATACAACAGGCAATAATAATTAGAACTTGAAACATAGCAGGAAATGAGTTAGTTTTAAAACAAAATGGGGAAACTGGTAAAGAATCAGAACTGCCATGGTTAGCAGGTTAGAATTGAGACATCTTAACAAATGTCAAACACAGGAAGTTTTTAAGTAGTAATGGAGCATAATTAAAATGGCAGAAGGTGGGGGTGCCTGGGTGGCTCAGTGGGTTAAAGCCTCTGCCTTTGCCTCGGGTCATGATCCCAGGGTCCTGGGATTGAACCCCACATCAGACTCTCTGCTCAGCAGGGAGCCTGCTTCCTCCTCTGTCTCTGCCTGCCTCTCTGCCTACTTGTGATCTCAGTCTGTCAAATAAATAAATAAATAAATCTTAAAAAAAAATAGCAGGGGCACCTGGGTGGCTCAGTGGGTTAAGCCTCTGCCTTCGGGTCAGGTCATAGTCTCAGGGTTCTGGGATCGAGCCCCGCATCGGGCTCTCTGCTCAGCGGGGAGCCTGCTTCCCGCTCCCTCTCTGCCTGCTGCTCTGTCTGCTTGTGCACTCTCTCTCTCTCTTTCTCTCTTTTTCTTTTTTTTTTTTTTAAGATTTTATTTGTTTATTTGACAGACAGAGATCACAAGTAGACAGAGAGGCAGGCAGAGAGAGAGAGAGGGAAGCAGGCTCCCTGCTGAGCAGACAGCTCGATGCAGGACTCGATCCCAGGACCCTGGGATCATGACCTGAGCCAAAGGCAGCGGCTTAACCCACTGAGCCACCCAGGCGCCCTATGACTTAATATTCTTAACCCATTTACTGGTTGTAGACCCTTTTATAGATACTGTCTCATTTAAGCTCGTAACAACACTGTGGTAGATACTATTACCATCATTATACAGATATGAAAACTTAAGCACAGACAAGTTAAGTAACTTGCCCAAGTTTGCACAGTTAAGTGATGGAGTCATGTTTCAAACTTCTAGGAAGCCTGGCTCCATGATCCAAACTCTTAGGGTTTTCCTTTCCTTCTTTATGGAATGAAGGTAGAACAAAGGAAGATGTTCTCTCAGGATCACCCATTCTTGTGTTTTATGGTGTATGAACACAGAGAAGTAGTTTTACATGAGAAATAAGGCCAGGACATTTGGACGGGACCAAAATATGGTTGTTTGGGAATGTCAGCTTCTGGCCACAGCTCAGAATGATGTAGAACACCTGAATATCTGAACTGATAAGGGAGGTGCTCTACTGTTGTATTTCCATCTTATTACTCAGAGTCTTTATCTCATGAATGTGCCAATTTTGCCCATGCTGGATATAAAATGTAGTTGGGCACAGATGAATTGGTGACTTTGTGATGCTTATTCTGAAAATTTGATCTTCTTGTTTTCAGAGATGTGTTTGTGTTCTGAACATTAAATACCAAAAGGTGAAAGAGGATATTAAGTACAAGAAATTGCAAACAAAAAGAGTAAATACCCATCAAGAAAAAATATTTGTGTATATATGGCTGTAGTGGAGGGGTGAGAGTTGGGATTGTGAGGCTAGGAGGACATCACAAAATAAGGCAAAAAAAAAAAAAAAAAATCATGGGCGTGCCTCATGGGAATGGAAGAGCCAAGAAATTAAAGTTTCTTTCAGGGGTCAAGTGGTTTCTCCTGACCCTTACCCTTGTCTTTCTAATATGTATTCCTCTCTCAAGTCCACAAGACCTTTTAGCAGCATTTCACAATGCTTTAAGCAAACAAGTCTGCCCCTAGTAGGGAACAGATTCACTCTGGACTGTTCAAATAAAAATTGTGTAATGGGTGACCACTAACTGGGCAGAGTTAAGTGAATAAATATGGGATACAGACACCTCCAGAAACTAGCAAACAGTGGGAAACCATTACTATCTTCAAAGATGAAGGGATGAAGCAAGAAAATATTATTTCCGGAGCCCAGTAGGAGGTGGATGCATTGAAGAAGATCCAGCCAGTGGCAGCTAGAGTCAGAAGGGACATAGGTAGGGTCCACGGTAAGGACTGAAAGAGGAAGAGAGAAGGAAGAAATCCATTCACTGCTCTTTTCTTGTTGTAGAATTAGAGAACAACATGTGCCTCTCACTGACTGAATCCAACAGAGATCTAGCTAGAAATAGATGCATAGTTACATTCCTTTCCCATTGTTGCTGCTGTAACAAACCACCATAAACTTGTTGGCTTAAACCATATAAGTTAAATGTCCTATAGTTTTGTATGTGGACGTGGTTTTCACTGGGCTAAAATCAAGGTGTCCCCAGACTGCATACCTGTCTGAAGACTCCAGGGAAGAATCAATTTCCCTGCCTTTTCTGTCTTCTAGACACCATCAGCATTCCTTGGTGCATGGCATTTCCTCTGCCTTCAAAACTACTGACTCAATAGGGTTATGTCCTTATGTCATATCTCTCTGACCCTACATCTGTTACCGCATTTCTTTCTCTGATCACAGCTGGGAGAGGTTCCCTCAAGATTGTGTGTGATTACATTAGGCCTAGCAGAATAATCTCATCTCAGTATATTTAACCTTAATCACATCTGCAAAGTCCCTTTTGCCACAAAGTAATATATTCACAGGTTCTGAGGACTAGGTCATGGACATCTTGTGGTAGGGGGGTGGTGGACATTATTTTGTCCATCACAGTAATCCACGGGGGTCTTCCTCACAGGGCACATAGTAGAGAGGTGGAAAATAGATACGGGTGTGTGGAGAGGAATAAATGAAGAATGGTTAGCACAGAGGCAATTTGATATCCCCATCTTTTCTATAAAGTGTACAAATATATTGAACTTGGCTAATTTCAGTGTTACCATTTTATTGACTTATATTTATTCATTTTTATTTGATCACCTATTGTATAACTAGACATTTGCTGGCTTTGCTAACTTCAAATAGGAAAAACTTACTAGAAATATAAGATACAACTATCATATGATCTCCCTGATATGAGGAAGTGGTGATGCAACATGGAGGCTTAAGTGGGTAGGAGAAGAATCAATGAAACAAGATGGGATTGGGAGGGAGACAAACCATAAGTGACTCTTAATCTCACAAAACAAACTGAGGGTTGCTGGGGGGAGGGGGTTTGGGAGAAGGGGGTGGGATTATGGACATTGGGGAGGGTATGTGCTTTGGTGAGTGCTGTGAAGTGTGTAAACCTGGTGATTCACAGACCTGTACCCCTGGGGATAAAAATATATGTTTATAAAAAATAAAAAGTTAAAAAAATATATATAAGATACGGTCTTTGATCTGAGAAATTTACAATCAAACTAGGCCAAGAGATGTATAGACCTGAAACTGTTAATGGCAGATCAAGGCAGGAAGTATTGGAGGAATAAAGAGAAAAGGGAGTAAAGAGAGTTTTGTGGAAATCATGGAAATTATTTTATGGAAGTTGTAAGTTCAGCTGAACCCAGAGGGCTGATTAAGGTTTTTAAAAGGGAGAAAGTATTCCAAGATTGTAGAAAAGGAAAGGGAAATAAATGTTGGAATAAAAATATGTCATTTTGCATATATTATACCTTTTGGGTAGTAAGAGTAAAAATAAAAATAGCAGTGTCCTCCATTAAATGTCAACCAAACCAATGAAAATTTGTAGTGTCCTACAAAGTATCCTTAGGTTTCTTATTTCACATGAGTTACTTAGGAATTTTATTTAGTATTCACTGAATGATGGAGGAAATGTATTTACTATAAACATACTTCCATTTTTACTCATGTCTCTCTCTACCTATTTAACCATCTAATATTTGCTCACTTTTTGGTCTCATTTGACATTGCTTAATTTCTTCTAGTTCCCAGACTTAATATGTGTACCCATGTGTAGCCAGATTAAGAGTTGAGATTTGATTTTAAAATATGAGAAGAAATAGTGTGAATCTAAAAATTCCATAGCCATTTCATCATTTGTGAGATTATCAGACCCTGTGGGATCAATTCATTTTTCATAGACCAGAACATTTTTAGAGTGTAGCATGCTGGGAACTGTGTTGGACGTTGAAGTCAAGAGGCAAGGGATAAAATTTTAATCCTCTATATTGACTATGGGGATGTGAACCTTTTAAACCTAAAGTTCTCATCTATAAAATATATGAAATGATACTCAGAGAACTGGTGTGAGAAACACATGATTCAAAGCTATGACATTGTTCTAATAAATACAAATACAGATGCATGTAAATACTTGTAATTCAGCTATTTGCAATCTCATAGCCTCAAGATAGCCATAATCCCAAAGGAATGCAAACTGGACATAATTTTTAGCAAAAATAGATGACAAAATATAAGCCCAGTGAAAACCAGAGACTATTTGTTCTTATGTATTACTAAATCAAAAAATGAATCTTGGCTTCGCATCTTCTAAGCTTTAGCAACTTAGAAACAAAAACAAAATTAAAAATTATAAAGGAAAAAGGCACCTGGGTGGCTCAGTGGGTTAAGCCTCTGCCTTTCTTCAGGTTATAGACTCAGGGTTTTGGGATCAAGCCCCACATTGGGTTCTCTGCTCAGCAGGGAGCCTGCTTCCCCCTCTCTTTCTGCCTGCCTCTCTGCTGCATTGTGAGCTCTCTCTCTGTCAAATAAATAAATAAAATCTTTTTAAAAATTATAAAGGAAAGATAACAGCTATTGTTCAACAAAGTAATTTTTATTTTTTTAATTTTCTGAAAAATTAAAAAAAATTATTTTTATTTTTTATTTTTATTTTTATTTTTTAAATTTTCTGAAAAATTAAAAAAATTAAAAATATTTTATTGTGTTATGTTAGTCACCATACAGTACATCATTAATTTTTGATGTAGTGTTCCAAGATCCATTGTTTATATATAACATTATATCCTATTATCAAGCAATGAATGAGAAAACTCTTTAGCAAAAAACACTCAAATGTAATGAAAGACAGATCTTATGGGTTAGGGAAAATCCAGCAGTCAGAGTATTTCCTGCCATGCAGCAAGCACAATTTACTCCAAAGTGCCCAGAAGGCACCACTGTTTATATGGTCTGGCATAATGAATGTTTGCAATGATTACATTAAATTATCTTGGAAAGGTTAAATTATGTTTGCTACGATTTGCTCAAGATAGCAGGGATATGCATAATGTATTCTAGAGAGATACTGATTCAAAATGGTTAAAATTTTAATGGTATTGGGAGACTTAAAAGAGTTATTTGGAAAACAGCTCTCAATAGCTGAAGTTTTATTATACTATTCTACTGATTTACAATATAGAATGTCAGACGTGGCAGTCAGCATTTGTCTGGCTCCCTAACATGTGCATATTACAGGGTTGATTATGAAGTAACAGAAGTCTCTAAGTGGCTGGTATCCTATCACCTTGCTTGAAGAAGTTTGGTTGACTTTGTCTGTATGGCTTCAGACTGTCCATGGCATAGCCAAGAAACCGAGTTGGTTTATGACGTCTGTGCTTAGTGACAATTCTGCAACTCCGGTAAACAGTGGGCTAGCTGTGTCCTAGGATCTTAGAGTTGGCATGCCTCAAGAGAGTTCACCTGTTGCCTGCAGTTCTATTGTATACTTATTAAATATTCATGAGTGCCCAGTGTATGCCAGGTCTATCGTTAGGACTGTGTTAGGTACTAGAGATACAAAAGTGGAGATGGGATAACCTGGAAAAATAGTTGTTTTTTTACCTCTCTATGGCTTCATTATAACCCCCCCCACACACACACACACACTCTTCAAGAAGGTGAGAAGGTGTCATTCTGGGTTCAAGGCCATCCTGTGCTTTAGGAAAGGCCCAAGGTCTTATGATTAAGGGAGGTAAAGAGATTAGCTGTGTGCCAGGAATCAAGAGGTGGCTGAATCTCTGTCTCCAGAGGTGGAAGGATCAAAGAAAGAGCACAGAAAGACACAGCATAGAAAAGCTGGTAATCTTGAGAAACATGTGGTTAAAGGTCCTTAATCCAATGAGGCACAGAATGGGTTGCTGTGAACAGAGGAGTTCTTGTCTTTAATAGGACCACTTCAATTTGGTTAATAAGCTTCCCAACAACTAATTCAAAGAACTGAAAACAGATCATGTCCCATATTTCTGTACAGTCTAAACATCCTGGGATTATCAAATAGTACTGGGCAGTAGTAAGCAAGGCAGATGCCTAGTTAGGATATGGAACAATATTTAATTTGAATTTTACACATAAAATAAGGGCATATACATGCACCAAGGAGTTGGGAAGCAAATTCATATCCATTAGGGATGAGTAGGTCACAGACCCTGCCCTAGAGGGGCTTGTAGTGTAGAAGGATAATTCCTAGAAAGTAAAACTAATTACTCTGTCAGACTTTTTACTAGTAGGTTTGATAATGTTCAGAGTAAACCTGCAAAGTGCAAATTGTCTATTTTTGTAACTAAAGGCAAATACAGAATGATTTATGTTTAATGAAAGTGTAAGTCATGACATACCCTGGATAATCATGAAATGCCTAATTTCCAGGGATGTCTATAAATAGAGCAATAATTAAAAAAAACACACAAATGCTGAAAGAATGCTGCTATGGAGGAATGCTCTGGTTATGATTATTTGTTTAAAAACTTTCTTCACATAATTTTTCAAATACTTGAAATTTGTGTAAAATGAGTGACAGTTCCTTTAAATGGCAGTTGCTGTCACTAGCCCTCAGTTTGACTGAATGTTATCTTCAAGGAATAAAAAGAGTAAACAGTTTCCAATGTGCCCTGAAGGTCTGCCATAAAAAGTGAGATGCACTGCCCCAGAGTGAGATCTGAGGACCAGAAAGAAGGAAGGTCACCAAGTGTGGCCATCTTCTGTCATATGCCAAGTGCTATTTGACCTAGTTGTGGGAACTCTAGTGTGAACAGATGCATGTTTTTGTCTTAGAAATTTTCCAGTTACATTTTCCAAAAGGTGGAGAGATGACTTGGAGAGGATCCTTTCTCTGGTCTATAACAGAAATATATGATGTGAAATAATTAATGCATTACAAGGTTTAAGCACCTTGATTCACATATATAGTAATTCCCCCTTGTGTATAGGGGATATGTTCCAGAACCCCCAGTGGATACCTAAAACCATGACAGTACTGAACCCTATGTATAATATGTTGTTTTTTTCCCCTATACACACATACCTATGATAAAGTTTAATTTATAAATTAGGCACAGTAAGAGATTAATGACAGTAATAAAATGGAACAATTACAACATTGTACTGTAATAAAAATGTGAATGCGGTCTCTCTCTCAAAATATCTTACTGTACTATAATACCCTTATTGTAATGATGTGAGATGATAAAATGCCAATGTGATGAGATGAAGTGAAGGACATTGGCATTGAGATACAGTGCTAGGCTGCAGTAGACCATCTGATGACATGTCTCAAAGAGAATCATCAGCTTTCAGTTCACTAACAAAGCATGGAAAAGGAAACCGTGGGTAAGGAGAGACTATTGTACTGATTTATATCTTGAAGCATCAAATCAAAGCTACCAGAGACCTATCTTCCAGACAGCACCTACTAGAGGGATAAAGTATAAAGGGATGAGTCAGCAAGTGCCAGATACTCCATATCCAAGGTTAATAGTATTAAACGTATCCAGAGGCTTTTCTTTTTTAAAAGGTAGAAGTCTGGCTAAATAGATCTTAGTGATCCGTAGTTGTAGTCTTCCTCTGCACTCAGGCCTTCTTTCTACCTTTCCGACATAAAGTTCATCTTGCCTCTGCTTGAACTCATTCTGTACTTTGTAAGACGGGTTGATTATGAGGAAATCTGTTGCCATGGAAGTTCTACTCATAGCTCTTATTTCTAGAACATAATACGTAATATCTTCTTTCCTTTCTATATGACAGCTTTCAACTAGTTTAAAGATGACTATGGCCCTTCCCCTCAAATACTTTAGTTCAGATTTCTTCAAACATGTCATCTTGCTTATTCTCTTCTGGATGTGCAACCATTTCATTTCCTTCCTAGATTGCATATAAGGGACTCTAATATGTCTAGGTTAGCAGAGTAGAATTACTGCTTCCTTTATAGTTTTTTTCTGTGTCTTTTTAAAATTTTAATTTAAATTAAATTAATTAACATATACTATGTTATTGGATTCAGAGGTAGAGGTCAATGATTCATCAGTCTCATTAGTGGTGCTCATTGTGTCACATGCCCTCCTTAATGTCCATCATCCAATTACCTTAGTCCCCACCCCATGCCCTTCCAGCAACCTTCAGTTTGTTTCCTATGATTAAGAGTGTCTTACGCTTTGTCTCCCTCTCTGATTTTGTTTTGTCTTATTTTTTCCTCTCTTCCCCCATGATCCTCTATTTTGTTTCCTAAGTTCCACATATGAGTGAGATCATAATATAATTGTCTTTCTCAGATGGACTTATTTTGTTTAGCATAATACTCTCTAGTTCCAGCTACATTATTGCAAATGACAAGATTTCATTTTTTTAAGGATTTTATTTATTTATTTGACTGACAGAGAGATCACAAATAGGCAGAAAGGCAGTCAGAGAGAGAGGGGGAAGCAGGCTCCCTGCTGAGCAGAGAGCCCGATGTGGGACTTGACCCCAGGACCCCAAGACCATGACCTGAGGCGAAGGTGGCTTAACCCACTGAGCCACCCAGGTGCCCCAAGATTTCATTTTTTGATGTCTGAGTAGTATTCCATTGAATGTATATACCACATCTTCTTTATCCATTCATCTGTTGATGGACATCTGGACTCTTTCCATAGTTTGGTTATTGTGGATATTGCTGCTATAAATATTGGAATGCAGGTGTCCTTTCGGATCACTATATTTGTGTCATTGGGGTAAATACCCAGTACTGCAATTGCTGGGTGGTAAGGCAATTCTACTTTCAATTTTTTGAGGAACCTCCATACTATTTCCCAGAGTGGCTATACCAGCTTGCATTCCCACCAGCACTGTAAGAGGGTTTCCCACTTTCTGCATCCTCTCCAACAACTGTTGTTTCCTGACATTAATTTTAGCCATTCTGACTGGTGTGAGGTAGTATCTCATTGTGGTTTTGACTTGTATTTGCATGATGCTGAGTGATGTTAAACATTATTTTCATGTGTCTTTTGGACATATGTATGTCCTTGGAAAAATGTCTGTTCATGTCTTCTGCTCATTTCTTGACTGGATTTTTTTTGGGAGGGGTGTTGAGTCTGGTAACTTCTTTATAGATTTTGGATACTAGCCCTTTATCCGTTAAGATATTTGCAGATATGTTCTCCCATTCTCTTGGATTACTTTTGGTTTTGTTGACTGTTTCTTTGCTGTGCAGAAGCTTTTTATTTGATGAAGACCCAATAGTTCATTTTTGCCTTTGTTGCTCTTACATTTGGAGATGTGTCTACCAAGAAGTTGCTATGGCTGAGGTAACAGTGGTTGCTGCCTATATTCTCCCCTAGGATTTTGATGGATTTCTATCTTACATTTAGGTCTTTTATCCACTTTAAGTGTATTTTTGTGTATGAAGTAAGGAAATGTTCTGGCTTCATTCTTCTGTGTGTGGCTGTCCAATTTTCTCAACAACGCTTGTTGAAGAGACTGTCTTTTTCCATTGGATCCTATTTCCTGCTTTGTTGAAGATTCATTGACCATAGAATTGAGGGTCTGTTGCTGGGTTCTGTATTCTGTCCCATTGATCTATATGTCTGTTTTTCTGCCAGTACCATACTTTTTTTTTTTTTTTTTAAGATTTTATTTGTTTAACAGAGATCACAAGTAGACAGAGAGGCAGGCAGAGAGAGACAGGGAGGCAGACTCCCTGCTGAGCAGAGAGCCCAATGTGGGGCTCGATCCCAGGACCCTGGGATCATGACCTGAGTGGAAGGCACAGGCTTTAATCCAATGAGCCACCCAGGCACCCCTACCATACTGTCTTAATGACTAAGCTTTGTAATTGAAGCCAGGGATTGTGATGCCACCAGCTTTGGTTTTCTTTTTCAACATTCCTTTGGCTATTTGGGAACTTTTCTGTTCCCATACAAATTTTAGGATTATTTGTTCCAGCTCTGTGAAAAAAGCTGATGGTGTTTTGATAGGGATTGCATTGAATGTATAGATTGCTGTAGGTAGCATAGACATTTTAATAATATTTGTTCTTCCAGTCCATGAACATAGAACATTTTTCCATTTCTTTGTCTTCCTCAATTTCTTTCATGAGTGTTCTGTAGCTTTCTTAGTACAGTCTTTGCCTCTTTGTTTAAGTTTATTTCTTGGTATCTTATGGATTTTGGTGCAATTGTAAATAGGATCAACTCCTTAATTTCTCTTTCTTCTGTCTCATTTTTGGTGTATAGAAATGCAACTGATTTCTATGCATTGATTTTATTATCCTGCCATGTTGAATTCCTGTATTAGTTCTAGCAATTTTGGGGTAGAGTCTTTTGGGCTTTCCACATAGAGTATTATGTCATCTCTTAAGTGTGAGACTTCAACTTCTTTGCCCATTCAATGCCTTTTATTGATTTTTGTTGTCTGATTACTGAGGTTAGGACTTTTAGTGCTATGTTAAACAACAATGGTGATAGTGGACATCACTTTCTTGTTACTGATCTTAAGGGAAAAACACTCAATTTTTCCTGTTGAGAATGATATTCGCTGTGGGCTTTTCATATAAGACATTTGTGATATTGAGGTATGTGCCCTCTATCCTACACTGTGGAGAGTTTTAATCCAGAATGGATGCTGTACTTTGTCAAATGCTTTTTCTGCATCTATTTAGAGGATCATATGTTTCTTGCCCTTTCTTTTATTAATGTAGTATATCACATTGATTTGTCTGGGGCTGTTGAACCACCCATGAAGCCCAGGAATAAATCCCACTTGGTCATGGTGAATAATTCTTTTAATGTACTGTTGAAACCTATTGGCTAGTATCTTGGTGAGATTTTTGCATCCATGTTTATCAGGGATATTGGTCTGTAATTCTCCTTCTTGGTGGGGTCTTTGTCTGGTTTTGGGATTAAGGTAATGCTGGCCTTTTGAATGAGTTTGGAAGTTTTCTTTCCATTTTGGTTTTTTGAAACAGCTTCAGAGAATAAGTATGAATTTTTTAAATGTTTGGTATAATTGCCCTGGGAAGCCATCTGACCCTGGACTCTTATTTGTTTGGAGATTTTTGATTACTGTTTCAATTTCCTTATTGGTTATGAGTCTGTTCAGATTTTCTGTTTTTTCCTGTTTCACTTTTGGTAGTTTATACATCTCTAGGGATGCATGCATTTCTTCCAGATTGCCTAATTTGTGGCATATAGTTGCTAATAATATGTTCTTATAATTGTTTGTATTTTTCAGGTGTCAGTGATCTCTCCTCTTTCATTCATGGTTTTAATAATTTGGGTCCCTTCTCTTCTTTTTGATAAGTCTGGCCAGGGGTTTTTCAGTCTTACTAATTCTTTCAAAGAGCCAGCTCCTAGTTTCTTTGATCTGTTCTACTGTTCTTTTGGTTTCTATTTCATTGATTTCTATTTAATTGATCAGTTCTCTTCTCCTGCTGGGTTTAGGCTTTTTATTTGCTGTTCTTTCTCTAGCTCCTTTTAGTGTTAGGTTGTGTACTTGAGACCTTTCTTGTTTCTTGAGAAAGGCTTGTATTGCTATATATTTCCCTATTAGGACTGCCTTTGCTTCATCCCAAGGGTTTTGAACAGTTGTGTTTTCATTTTCATTTGTTTCCATGAATTTTTAAAAATTCTTCTTTAATTCCTGGTTGATCAATTTATTCTTTAGTAGGATGCTCTTTAACCTCCAAGTGCTTGAGTTCCTTCCAAATTTCTTCTTGAGTTAACATTTTAAGGCATTGAGTTAACATTTTAAGGCATTGTTATCTGAAAATATGCAGGGAAAAATCCCAGTCTTTTGGTAATGGTTGAGACCTGATTTGTGACCCAGGATGTGATCTACTGTGGATCAATCTGGATGTGTTCCATGTGCACTTGAGAAGAATGTGTATTTTGTAGCTTTAGGTTGGAATTCTCTGACTATATCTGTGAAGTACATCTTGTCCATTGTGTAATTCAAAGCCCTTGTTTCCTTGTGAGTCTTCTACTTAGATGATCTTTCCTTTCCAGTGAGTGGACTGTTAACATCATCTACTATTATTGTATTATTTTCAATGTATTTCTTTAATTTTTTTTATTAATTGGTTTATATAGATGGCTGCTCCCAAGTTCAGAGAATAATATTCACAATTATTAGGTCTTCTTGTTGGATAGACCCTTTAAGTGTGATGTAGTGTCTTTCCTCATCTCTTATTACACTTGTGTTTAAAATCTATTTTGTCTGTTATAAGCATTGCTACCCCAGCTTTCTTTTGATGTCCATTGGCATGATAAATGGCTTTCCAACCCCTCACTTTCAATTTGGAGGTGTCTTGAGTCTAAAATGAGTCTCTTGCATACAGCATATGGATGGGTCTTGCTTTTTTATCTAATCTGATGCCCTGTGTCTTTTGTTTAGGACATTTACATTCAGAGTAACTATTGAAATATATTAATTTAGTGCCATTGTATTACCTGTAAAGTCACTGTTCCTGTATATTGTCTTTGTTCCTTTCTGGTCTTTGTTACTTTTGGGCTCTCTCTTAGCTTAAAGGATCCCTTTTAATATTTCTTGCAGGACTGTTTTAGTCATCACAAATTCTTTTACTGTTTGTCCTGGATGCTTTATATCTCCTTCTGTTTTGAATGACATCCTAGCTGGATAAAGTATTCTTGGATATATATATATATATTACCCTGAGTATATCATACCAGTCCTTTCTGGCCTGCCAGGTTATTGTGGCTAGATCTGATTCCATTTTAGTGTTTCTATCCTTGTATGTTATAGACCTCTTGTCCCAATCTGCTTCTAGGATTTTGTCTTTGTCTCTGAGATTTTCAAGTCCCCAGATTAGGGAAGTTCATCCCTATAATTTGCTCTAAAGTACTTTCTGCCCCCTCTCTCTTTCCTCTTATTCTGGAATTCCAATTATTCTAATATTGTTTTGCTTTATGGCATCACTTAATCTCTTAAATTCTCCCCTCTTGAGGCAGTATTTGTTTATCTCTCTTTCTTTATTCCCCATCATTTTGTCTTCTGAGTCACTGGTTCTCTCTTCTGCCTCATTTGTCCTGGCAGTCAGAACCTGCACTTTTTATTGCATCTTATTAATACTCTTTTTTATTTTGACTTGATTAGATTTTAATTCATTTATTTCTCCAAAAAGGGATGCACTAGTGTCTTCTGTGTTTTTTTTTTTTTCAAGATCAGCTAGTATCTTTATAATCGTTATTATGAACTCCAATTCCAACACCTTACTTATAACTACACTGATTAGGTCCCTTGCAGTCAGTAATGCCTCTTGTTCTCCTTTTTGAGGGAGATTTTTTGTCTTTTCTTTCTGTCCAGAGCATATGGAATGGGAAAAGAAAATACTAAAATGGCAAGAATAACCCCAGAGAAATATAAACTAAACAAATCAGAAGAGACCCAAAACCAAATAAATAAATAAATAAATATTTGAAAAAGAGAATATAATCAGACAGGTGAACAGAACAATAAACTGGATCTTGTGTGTATGTTAGTCTGTTAGAAAACTGATACCCCAGATTGTGAAACAAGAAAAACTTATATATGTCCAAAAAATTTTTAATACAATGAAAGGGTAGAAATGTAACTGTAAAAATGAAAATTAAAGGAAAAAAAGAAGATAATTAAAAGCAGGAATATAAAGACACAGGTCAGAAGAACAGAGCAATACTTTATATCTTGAGTGTATTTTCTTTGGTTTCTTTTCTCCCCCCTTCGGATTCTTAGATGAAACTTAGTTTCAAAATTATAAAGAAAGAAAGAAAGAAAAAAAAAATATATATATATATGTGTGTGTGTGTGTGTCACACACACACATAAAATTAAATACATTAAAAAGATAGACTGTAACTGTAATGATGAAAATTTTAATAGATTTTAACAATAAGAACAACAAAAAAGTGAAGATGAAGAAGAAAAAGAGGATACTATGACCAGATAGTTGTAGGAAACAGAGCCATACACTAGATTCTGGATGTATTTTGGTCTGTTTGGTAGAAGAAACTGCCTCCCAAAATTGTAAAGAAAGAAAAACATATATGTGTATATATACATATATATATATATATATGTATATATACACACACACACACACACACACACAATATTGTGTATATATATAAATACACAATAAACAATAAACAATGAAAGGATAGAATGTAACTGCAACAATGAAAATTTTAAAAGATTTTAAAAAAGAATTGATAAAATAAGAAATTGGTTGAAAAAGGACAGAGGCAAAAAATTAAAATTGAATGTATAAAGAATCATAGGGCAAAAAACCATGAACTCTATGTACTATTTTCCCCTCGCCCTGGAGTTTTACAGTTCTGTGTGATTAGTAAACTTGGTCTTAGCAGAATGTTCTTGCTAATCTTCTGGGGTGGGGCCTGTTGCACTGATTCTCAGGTGTCTTTGCCCCTAGCCGAATTGCACTGCCCTTGCCAGAAGCAAGGCTAGGTAAGGGGCTCCAGATTGCTTTCTGTGGCTTTTGTTCTCTGAAGTGTTTTCATGCTGCTATAGAGGATGAGGATGAAAATGGTAGGCTCCTGATTCCCAGCCCTGGAATCAAAATCTCATGGTCCCCAATCCTCAGTGTACCTTCAGGAAAAAGCAGTCAATCACTCCTGTCTCCCTGGTCTCTGCCCACACTCTGTGGTCACCCAGCCTGTGACTGAGTATTTATCTCAAGCACATAACTCAGTTTCGAGTCTTCAAACCCTGTAAACACCTGCAGTGTGCATCCAAGCTTCTCATCCCAGGGGAGGAGGGAGGGTCTCATTGTTGTTCCCCTGCTAGCTGGGCCTCTGCTCCTTGGGCCTCTGCTAGAGATCAGTCACCTGACAGGGACACAGTTCACAATATATGGCAACCCTGAGCTGAGAGCCCACTTGTGGGCTCACTGATTGCAGCTGGCTTTCTGCTCCCATACCTGGGATCTTGGCTGGCACCCCCAAAGTCTTCTTGGGACTCCGAGGATCCTGAGACCACAATGATCCACCTTGGATTCTGGCCTGCTTCACCACCTGAGCATTTTTCAAGCAGGAATGTCCCTCACTGAAACAGACTTGTAAAAGTCTGATTTTGTGCTCCACTGCTGTATCACTTTCTAGGGCTGGCTTGCTTACTGAGGTTCCTAACCCTTGCAGTTTATCTTTCCATATATTGCCTCAGATTCACTTCTCCACACCTCCTACCCTGTAGAAAGTGGTCACTTATCTATTTGTAGAGTTGCAATTTTGCTTTGTATAGTTTTGTGCTTTGCTATTAGGTGCACGAATGTTTATAATTGTTACATCTTTTTGATTTATTGACCCTTTTATTGTTATAAAAATGTCCTTCTTTATTTGTCTTGGCATTTTTTGTTTTATTTACTTTTATTTTTTTATTTTTTGCATTTTTTGTTCTAAAAATGCTCTTTATAATATTATCATAGCCATGTCCTCTTTCTTATGGTTGTTGTTTGCTTGATAGTATCTTTTTCCATCCTTCTATTTTTAATCTATATTTTTGAATGTAAACTGTTTCTTCTGTAGACAACATATAGTTGGGCCATTTTTCTTCTCCTAAATCCTGACAGTCTCTGCCATTCAAACAGATTGTTTAATCCATTCACATTTAATGTTGTAATTGAATGCTTGGATTTATATCAGCTAGTGTTTTTTGTATTCTATATATCTTATATCATTTTTATGTTTCTGTTCCTCCTTTATTGTTTCCTTTTGCATTAAGTGAATATTTTCTAATGTAGCATTTTAATTTTTTTAAAGATTGATTTTATTTATTTATTTAGATAGCACAATTTGGGGTGGGGACAGAAGGAGAGGGAGAGATAGAATCTCAAACAGACTCTATGTTGAGCATGGAGCCTGACATAGGGCTTCATCTCATGACCCTGAATTCACAAGCTGAGCAGAAATCCAGAGTCAGATGCTCTACCAACTGAGCCACCCAGGCACTACAGCATTTTAATTTTGAAAATGATTTTCTCCAGTATATTTTTGAGTTATTTCCTTGGTGATTGCTTTATTACTTATTATATACCTCTTAGCTTTTCTGAATCAGCTTTATATTTACACTACCTTAATTCTAAAAAGCTATAGAAATATTGCTCCTATATAGAGCTATTCCTTTTCTCACTTTTTGTGGCATTAATAGTATATGTACTGTATCTCTAAATGTTAAAAACATAAGAAGTCATTGCTATCATTATTTCTATATATAATTTAATGTCTCTTAAAGAAACGGAAAGAAGAATGGAGAACAAGTATGTATTTATAGCTTTTGTTGCATTAACTTCTTAATTAGCATTTCTGGTTCTCCTTATTTATTCTGTGGAATTAAGTTACCATCTGGAGTTATTTCCTTAGCCCAGTACAGTTTTGTTCCATATCTTTTATGCTGTTATTGGCAAATATATTTCAACATGTTATGGGCCTAGTGATACATTATATCATGTTGTTTTATACAGCTGCTTTCTAAATCTGATATACGAAAAATATGCATTTATACTATCTTCTATAATTATGTGATCACTCTTACCAGTCTCTTTGCTTTTTCATTTGGATTCATAGTACTGTCTGGAATCACTTGCTTTCAGCCAGAAGAAAATTTTTTCAAGATATAAGAGCAAGTATATCTTATATGTTGTTGGCTAGCAACAAGTTTTTTCAGTTATTTTTTTGATGTGAGAATGCATTTATTTCACTTTTCTTTCTGCATGATAACTTTTTTTTTAATCCATATAAGATTGCATTTATTTCACTTTTCTTTCTGCATGATAACTTTTTTTTTAATCCATATAAGATTTTTGGTTGACAGTGTTTTCTTTGAGAACTTAGAACATGTTAAGCCACTGTCCATGGACTCCATTGCTCTGATGAAAGTTGTTAATCTTTTGGGTTTTTATGCAATTTGTGAGTCCTTTTTCTCTTGCTGTTTTCAGGACTCCTCCCTCCTCTTGTTTTGTATTTCAACATTTTTATTACAATGGGCCTATTTGTGGATCTTCTTGTGTTTATCCTATTTGGAATTCATTGAGCTTCCTGGTTATGTAGATTAATGGTTTTTAGTGAATTTGGGGAAACTTCAGCCATTTTGTCTTTGAATATTTTGTATGCTTTTTTTTTTTTTCTCCTCTCCTTCTGGCATTCCTATTACAGGTATATTTATGTTCTTGAATCCCACATTTCTCTGAGGCTCCGTTCATTTTTCTTAATTTTTTTTTTTCTTTCTCTTCTTTGGATTATAGAATCTCCGTGGACTTATCTTCAAGTGAACTTATTCTTCTGTCATTTCAAATCTACCATGAAACTGCTGTAGTAAAATTTAATATCAGTTATTGTAGGGTATAGTTTTTTTGTTGTTGGTTTTTTTTTTTTTTTTTTGGTAATTCCTATTGATATTTTCTACTTGGTGTGAAGTTGTCTTCATACTTTCTTTTACTTCAATCATAGTTTCTTTTAGTTCTTTGAACATATTTATTATGACTAATTTTAAATCTTATATGTTAAACATGGCATCTGGTTACTCTTACATGTAGTTTCTAGTGTCTGTTTTTTCATTTTTTAATCTGTGCATCATACCTCCTTATTTCTTTGTAGGCCCTCTAATTTTTTTGTTTGTGGCTAAACATTTTAGATAATATATTGCAGCCACTCTGAGTACTAGTCTTCCACTAAGGGGGAACTATTAACTAATTAACTATTATTAAATTTGGGAAAATTTCAACCATTTTTTAAAAATTTTTATTTTATTTTTTTCAGTGTTCCAATGTTCATTGTTTAGGCACTACTCCCAGTACTCCATGCAAAATGCACCCTCCTTAATACTCACTAGGCTCACCCACTCCCCTCCCCTTCAAAACCCTTAGTTTTTTTCTCAGGATCCACAGTCTCTCATAGTGTGTCTTCCCCTCCGATTTTCCCCAACTCCCTTCTCCTCTCCTTCTCCCAGTGTCCTCCGTGTTATTCCTTATGCTCCACAAGTAAGTAAAACCATGGGGTAACTGACACTCTGCTTGACTTATTTCACTCAGCAGTTATTTTTTGAATATTTTGTCTGTTCTTATCTCTCTCTCCTCTCCTTTTGGCATTCCAGTTATATGTATTTTTATGTTCTAAATTCAGTCTCATCTTTCTCTCAGGCTCATTTTTCTTAATTCTTATTTTAGAATTAACCAATTAACTATTAATTAGTAACTATTGCTATTGTTACTTGCTTGTTTATTCATTCAGTAACTGGCTGGATTGTTTTAGTGGAACCTATATCTCTCTGATATTACTCTTTAGGGGGTGCAGCCATAGATGTGACCACAGTCACTCTGAAGTGAGAAAAGTTTTGGCAGGGCTTCTCATCACTGTCTCAATTCCTGAATATGTGCAGTTGTGAAGCTTCACCAACTGCTGGCTGTTTTTCCAAATGTTTTCATTAATGCCATATCGAACAAATTGTTTTACAAATGAAGCCCATCAAATGTGTGGTCCTTTGAGGGGTTAATTTCTGAGGTCAGTATATAAGATTGGTTCTGACCTCTGGAGGGCTCCTCTCAGCTATCTCTTTTCCCCATTCTCTCTGTCAAACCATCTAGCCTGTTTAGCTTTAATCTAATTTCCTTACAATTGCCTTTCACCATAACATTATTTTTTTTTCCTAGGCCGCTGAAAAATTAAACTTCATACTCTGTTGCAAATTAAGTCAGGTTTTTTGTTTGTTTGTTTTTAGGATGAGATTAGGTTCTATCTGTTTCAAGGCTACTTGTCTCCTGGACAGAATCTCAATGATGTGCTTCTTTTAGGTGATGATCCTGCTTTTGATGCTGAGTGTGTGTTGGGATGGGCAGTAGCTTTAAGTCCTTTTAGCCTGGCACTCCCAGCAAGGAACTACTCCCTTACAAGGTGGGGTGAGGACAATTGGGGCCCCAACATTCTCAAATGCACCATGTTCAAGACAGAGCCTATCCCACAAGCTGGGGCTAGAGAGAAGAAGGAAACCCCAGATTCTCATCCACGTTCACCCAGAACTTGCCCTTAGCAACAGATAGCTGGTTCAGAGTAAGAAATTGTGATGTTTTCCCTAACACCCAGAAAGAGACCCCTCTAGTTGGGAGCTTGTGTTCTTGGCTATACCTAGTCTAGACTAGAGTTTTTGTCTTGTTTTCTGGAATAGAAAAGAGAGGGAACAGCTCATGGTTCAAATACGCAGAATCTTGCTGTCCTTATCAAGTTTTAATAGATTTTCTTGAATAAAAGTTTCCCCATATTTTGCCTGCACTTAAAATCGTTTCCAGACGTTTAAACTGCTGTTTTAAAATAATTTTCTCCAATCTCACTGGGAAGCATATCTACAAAGCTCTTCTCTGTGTCATGCCAGAAGTGAACCAGCTCCAGTAACTTTAACATGGGTTTCTCCATTTCTGACTCTCTCATTTTGCTTTATGCCTTAGTTGTCTCCATATCATCACTAAATCTTTTTTTTTTCCAGGAAGTGTTCATATGTATTCTCTGAAATTTTCCATGATCAAGTATATCTCCCTGTTGCTGTTGCATCTGTACTTTAGTAAGATTAGCCACTTAAAATATTCTTGGTGATCCTCTGTTTTCCTTAGGACTTCGTAGACCCTCTTCCATTGTCTTTTGACATGAAGGATATTATGGAATAGTCTGGGTTCTACTGTTTCTCTTTGTACTTGGAAGTAACTTCATTTTTTTCTTGAAAACTTTTTTTCCCTTAATTCCTAAAATTAAATAACCTATTGAGGATATAGTTTAACTTTAATTGTTTTACATTTAGATGTATGAAATACCCTTTCTGGCTATAGATTCACTTATCCCCTTCCCCCCCAATATTAAAAAGAATGTTTCTCATATGTCTCTGAATATTTTTTTTGATGCACTTATTTTATTATTTAATTAGAAAATATCAATTATCCATGTTGAATTATCTATATTTTTTAGATCCATCATTTTTCTTGGTATTTGTTTTAATGTTTTGACTGGTTTTTGGTGGTTCGCTCTGGTTATTTAACAACTGTAATCTGTTATTTTTTCTAAGCTTTCTAATAATCTGATAGCAATTTGGTTCTCCATCTTTTCTACTTACCTTGGTATTCTCCCTTTTTATTTATTAAAAAATCTTTTGTCCTATATCTTAATTTTGAGCTGATGTTTTACTTCTTTCAAATTCTTATTAAGTCCTAGAGCACATAACAACTTTTCAGATTTTGCTACTTTTTCTTTGATTGTATTTTTTCCAACTGGATTTTTTTTTTTTAACCTGTCTTTGATTTTATGTTCCTTATCTTTCTTTGTTTGCTTATCTTTTTTGTTTTTTAAAAAAATCTCTTTGTATAATTTCCATGCTTTTCTCCTTTAATTTTTTCTTAACTTTACATCATCAGTTCTATTTAGATTCTTGTTACCTACAGTGTGGTCTTCACACCAGAGACATTGGTATCATCTAGAGGCTTATTAGAAATGCAGAATCAAAGACCCCACCCAGGATCTACTGAAACAGAAGCTGCATTTTAACAAGATCCCCAGGTGATCATTATGCACATTAATGTTTGAGAGGCACTGCTCAAACTTCATTGCACACTGAAGTAAACTAGAAGGTTTAAAGAATACTAATGTTTGAAGTTCTGAATTAATTAGTAAGGGATATGGCCTAGGCATGAGAATTATTCTAAAATGCAGCAAAGTGTGAGAATCACTGACCTAAACCTTCCATTTATTTCTGATATTGTGTGGTTTATTTCATTTTGTCATTTTTCTCTATTTATTTAGTTTGTCATTTATTTATTCCATTTTTACCTTCCTCTGTACATATCCAGCAAACTAAGTGTTGCCTTCTATTTATTCTGTGATATAAGAAGGAGTATTAAGAGGATAGAGGTGGAAGAAGAGGAGGGGTAGTTCAGTTATGAGTGGTGGAGCTGGGTTCAGCTTCTTCTTCTGATATTCGTTAAATGTCTAACTTTATCTGCCAGGGTTGCATCTGAATTCTTGTGGATGTGATTTTTCAAAATGGCAAGAAGTTAAACCCATTACATTGGAATGCTGGGAACTTTTGCTCTTAAAGGTCATTCCTTTACTCATTTCAGGACCACGTATGTACCTTCTGGCCAGAACTGCTTCTTCCCATGTTGCAGGAAATTAGTGAATAAGTCTTAGGATTTTTTTCTTTTTTTAATGTTTTCTTTTAACCTTCTTGTCTTAGTACTACTTTTGTGGGTTAATGGTGAGGTTAGGAATTATGTTAAGCCATTTCATAACAGAATTTCAGGTTTCATATAAGAATATTTATGTCTCAAGGTTGTCCACTCTATCCTTTTACTGGTGGTGAATATTTACTCTTTTTTCTCCTTTGTTTCATTAGAGACATTGATTAGAAAGTCACTGTTTAATTTTGCCATTAATCTAGATGTTATGTGGCTATTCATACAAACTAAATTTGTGTTTGTATTTTAAGCAAAATTATTTGGCATTTTTGACATACATTAAGTTGTAAACTACAGACTCAGTCAAATTTCCTTAAGTATTAGCCATTTTATATTTGTTTTTAAAAGCTTTCTGTAAAATGTTTTTATTATTTATGTCTTAACTAAAAAATTATTGTTAGTTTATTCAAGCAACATAGGCCTATTTCTTAATCTTACAAATATTATGTGTTTGTGTATAGGCACTATAGCACATATGTAAAAATAACTTGTCTTTCAAATAGGGGTACCTGCATATTCAGGAGTGTTCATATTAATGATATTGTCAGTGCACCAGATGAGATCTATCCAAGCATAAATAAATTTGATTTACAACATAAATTAAAATGTTGCTAATTATTGAAAAAAATTACAGTTAAAAACGGAGCTTGAGGGGTGCCTGGGTGGCTCAGTGGGTTAGGCTTCTGCCTTGGCTCAGGTCATGATCTCAGAGTCCTGGAATGGAGCCCAATATTGGGCTCTCTGCTCCCTAGGGAGCCTGCTTCCCCTCTCTCTCTGCTTCTCTACCTACTTGTGATCTCTCTCTCTCTCTGTCAAATAAATAAATAAAATCTTTAAAAAATAGTTAAAGAGCTAAAACATCTTTATTGATTCTTAAAAACAAAGTGAATCTTATTACAGATTAAATTTGTTTATCATTATATATAATAAGTTAAATCATTTATACTTACTTTACAGTGACGAATATTTTATTTTCACATTATTTTTGATCCTACTTCCTCTATTTTTTGTAGTTATATATGTCTTTTAATTGACTTGCTTTCAGTTTTTAGTAAGGTTTTTCTGGGATTAACAAAGGCCTACCAATTGAATATCTAATAAGTAAAGGTTCAGTAATAAGTCTAAGGTCAGAGACTAGATAAATGGACACAGATGACACTGAAATCTGAGTTACTCCACTAATTTCATGCTCTTTCAAATAAAACGCCTTCTTTTAACGATATTTTGCAACATCAGCAAGTTAGATGAATTCTTATTAAGTAAAAACTAGCTCTGTTTTCTTAAAAGTCTCTAAAGATTTTTAGAATTTGAATATCTGACATATATTTTGTTTATTTTATTTTTACTATCATAAGCCTGAGGCTACTTGAAATTTAGTTGAATATATGAATCAGTTTGTGGAGACTTGACGTCATAAAAAGTTGAGCCTTCTAATTCAAGAACATGATATAGATTAATTTATTTAGATCTTTATTTTTCTCAGAAATGTTTCATAGTTTAGAAAGTCGAGATCTTGAGTATCTTTCATTACATTTATTCCTAGGTATTTGATTTTGTTGTTACTGTTGTAATTGTTATTTTTAAAATTTTACTTTTTGGTATTTGTGCTGGTATATAAAAGTGTAATTAATATTAATATATTGACCTTCTATCCTAGTGCCCAAGTTCATTAACCAGTGCTATCAAGTACTTTGTAGATTCTTTAGGATTTTCTACATAAATGGGTCCAATCATCTGAAAATTGAAACCGTTTTATTTTCTTTATTCCAATCTATATGGCTTTTATTTCTTTTCTTTCCTTATTGCACTAAAACCCGTAGTACAAATTTGAAGAGAAGTAGTGAGAGAGGATATCCTTGCCTTCTTTCTAATCTTAGAGGAAAAGAATTCAATATTTCCTTATAAAGTTTGATGTGTATGATAATAAACCCACCACTTACATTTAGTACTTAACCTTTTATTGTATTTGCTTAATCACAAACTATTTAGCAATCCATCTAACGATGCATCAATCCATTTCCTTTTTTGAGTATATTTCTCAGTAAGTTACAGACATTCATTTGCCTCACCCCAAAACAACTAAGCATACATAATATTATCTATAGTTCATTGCTAATTTACATTCCTCCTTTTATCTCTTGAGGTAACATTTATTTTTAATGAACTACACAAACTTGCATTGCATCATTTCATGATTTTTTGACAAATGCATGCACCTATGTAACCCAGCCCAAATGCATTAACCTGTGTAATCTAGCCCCTGTTCTGGAAGACAACATGCACTGGATGAAGTAGGAGAAGATTTATTCAGACTATTGCAGTAGGATAAATATGCATTAATGAGGAGTATCTCAAAGAAAAGGATATGGACCTAGGGTTTTATAGAAGTAGGTAAATGGGAATCATCCACAAGTCTTTGGGAATTTTGAGGAAGGATAGTCTTATATGAGAATATTAGAAGGCAGGGTTGTCATTGGCAGTTAGCTATTTTTAGATAAACAGAGGGTGAAGGAATTGCTTAACCATCTTTGATTTTGGGGAACATAGGGCTCAGGTAAAATTCAAAATTGTCAGTCTCCACTTTTTGTTTAAGAAGATTTTTTTTGTGTGTTTGGCTGTATGAGATAATAAGTATCCTAAATGGAGCAAAGTGGGGTTTAAGAACTAGTTTCTCAAGGACTCTTGTTGACATCATTTCTGTATAATTAGTTCAACCATCTTTTGAAAGTTGGTGGCAAAAGGCAATGATTTTAGAGTCCTAGAGATGATGTATTTAAAAAGAGGGATGCCTGAAATGAAAAAGGAGAAAATACTAATATATACTCTGTGCTAGAGTAAAGAAACAGAAGTGTATCCTTGAAGGTAAGACCCTTGAAGGAAAATGTTTTGGTTATATGGCCCCATTATTGATTTTCTTGAAATTCTCAAGCTGGGATATTGTTGGTCTTGACGATGTTAGCCACATTCTTATATGGGGGCATGTATGGCCCAAGTATTTTGCCAAACTTTCTTTCTTAGGAAAATTTTGGCTCATGCATGGTCTTCTGCGGTCTTTTAGGTCTTATGCCAAATCGCCTGGCTTCCACTTGCAGGACTTCTTTAGATCTTGAGTAACAGGACCAACTTCAAAGCAGCCAAGGGATCTGGCATTTAGAATATAGGTCTTGGTGATGCCAAGTTAGGAAGGAGGGAGAAAAACTAAAGTTGGCTTGGAGGATTGTAGGTAGATATTGAAGAAAACTGGAAGAATTAAAAATTTGGTAATTTTATTATTAATTTGTCAAAGGAACAAAATCTAGTCCAATTTATGTCTAAGTACCCAAAGTGATCTTTTTGTACCATTGACGAAGTAAATGAGGTCTCTACCAAACGAGACAAAGTTTGCCATTGACGAAGTAAATGAGGTCTCTACCAAACGAGACAAAGTTTGCATATCTATCAGTTACCTACAATTTACAGAGTTGCAAAATATCTCAAAAGTCATTGAACAGGGCTGGACTCTGATAACCCAGAAAAGTGTTCTAGTGATGATGGATAGTTTTCCATCAAACACATTTCTCTCTGTAGTCACCCTTCTTTTTTTTTTTTTTTTAAAAAGATTTTATGTATCTATTAGAGAGAGAGAGAGAGAGCACAAACAGGCCAAGTGGCAGGCAGAGGGAGGGAGAGAGGCAGGCTCCCCACTGAGCAAGGAGCCCGATGTGGGACTCGCTCCCAGGATGCTGGGATCATGACCTGAGCCTAAGGCAGCCGCTTTACCGATTAAGCCACCTTGGCGTCCCAGTCACCTTTCTTTTGATCAAAAGCAATCCCAAGGAAAAATTATCCTTTATCTTATGAGATTTGGCCTGATCATTTTCATAAGTGCAGCAAGAGTTGTAATTTACTATAAAGACTTTATATTTGCTTTGTGGGAAATTTTCATAAAAAATCTCAGATTGGATTCCTTTAAAAATTTTAATTTCAGTGTAGTTAATATATAGTGTTATATTAGTTTTAGGCAATACAATATAGGGATTAAACAATTCCATACCTCACCATACCTGCACTCCTTAATCCCCATCACCTGTTTTTACTCACCCACCCACCCCACGTCCCCTCTGGTAATATCAGTTTATTCTCAATAGTTAAGAGCCTGTTTCTTGGCTTGTCTCTCTTTTTTACTTTGCTGCTTTGTTTTATTTTTTAAATTCTACATATGAGTGAAATCATATGGTATTTGTTGTTCTCTGACTGCATTATTTCACTTAACATTATACTCTCTAGCTCCATCCATGTTATTGCAAATGACAAGATTTCATTCGGTTTTATGGTTGAATAATATTTCATTGTATATATATATACCATATCTTCTTTATTCATTCATCTATCAATGGACACTTGGGCTGCTTTCATAATTTAGCTATTATAAATAATACTGCTATAAAATAGTGTGGTACTGGTATATAAGTAGACACATAGGTCAATGGAACAGAATAGAAAACCCAGAAATAAACCCACATTTATATGGTCAATTAATCTTTGACAAAGCTGGAAAGAATATCCAATGGGAAAAAGACAGTCTCTTCAACAAATGGTGTTGGGAGAACTGGACAGCCACATGCAAAAGAATGAAATTGGACCACTTTCTTACACCCTACACAAAAATAAATTCAAAATGGATTAAAGACCTGAATGTCAGATTGGAATTTTAAAAGCCTCTTAAAAATAGCAGGCCAAGCCAAGAACTTGCCACTTGACTTCCCCTATCATGCTATAAATTTGGGTGAATTCCTTTTTTTCTCAAGGTCTCAGTAATATCTGAGCCTGCCAGAACATGACCTTCCTTCCTCACCCTGTGAGGTTGAGGATCTTTTAAGTTTGTATACCATTGTTTATTCACTAGTTTGTGGAAGTACCATTGCTGTGAGTCTTCTAGGGAATACTAAGGGAAAATGTGCCCTTAGTTTCACCCTTCATTTCCAATTTTAATGCCTTAAGAGTGAGCTAACCCTTCTGAAGGGGGACCTCTTTTGTCCTGCCTTAAGAAAATCGGCCCACAGAAGTCTCTAGTCTCTAGTGCTCAAGTCTGTTACCCAGACAACATCTGCACTCTTCTCCCATAGCATTAATTTTCATAGAGATTTCCTGGGTTTGACACTTAGAATTTATGTGAAGAAGACCTCAGAAAGGATAGATATCAACAGTCTGTGCTGCCTGTGTTGAATAAAAGCTGTCGAAAGTACTAATAATCATATAGAGAGCAAAAATCTTTACCTAAATACCTAAATGAATAGTTGGCCTTTAGAATAATACTAAATCAAGATTGGTAATTTTTATTTGTTCATTCTCTGTAGACTTTGGCCAGAATCCTGTCCTTAGACAGAAAATATACTACTTCCCACATCAAAAATGATCCTGTTATACTTCCAAAGCACTTAGCAACCTTTTATATGTCATTCAGGTGTAAATTAGTGAATGTTATTTTTTATAATCACAGTAGCTATCATGATGTATTAACAGAAAAGCTAATTGAATAGCAAAAATCTTTGAGTGAAATAGCTCTTTTAGTCAGCTCTGGTTTACCATATCATGGCAGCCTTGCATTAAATCCTCATAAAGTACAACTGAATAAAATGTAATAATTGACTGTGGAAAAGAAGTGATATACATAGTAGGGGAAGGGTTATTGGCTATTCTACCTGCTGTTTTTCTCACAGTCAGAGCATCTCTTTGGTATGGGAGGGAGGGAAGCTGAAATGTACTGACCCCTTTGTAGAGCTGGGGATAAGGACCTAAAGGCTTCAGAGAAACATAGCACATGCTGAGCAGCCCACAAAGCCCCCATTATTACTGTGTGGGCAACTCCTTTTGCATCTCATTGAAAATGTTGTCTTGCACATCAACATAAGCAATTAAAAAATAAAAGAGGAAAAACATCCGCCTGCTTGTTTAAGATGCTCAGCAAAAGAAGGGAAGCTTGAGATTTGAGAGAAAAGGCAAGGTTTGTAGTATCAAAATTCCATGCTCACCCCCCTACTGAAACTTGCCCATAAAGCTACTTTTTAAAAATCCTTTAAAAGAAGGAGGGGAAAGTGTTGAAAGAAGCTTTCATGTCTGCCAAAATGTAGGTTCATTACCCAGTATATAAAGAAATGAAATTCTGGTTCGCTTGCTGTCATATTAATTTCAAAATAAGTTGAATACAATGTATTTAATTTTTCAGGATGTTTCTCTGGGGCATGAGTGCTGTTTATAGGCTCAGTAAATATATAATACAAAATCTGGTTTGATAGAGAAATAGAAACATAAAACTAAGCAAATTTGAAAAGGAATCAGAGAATCGGGGAGAGAGGGTAAGATGTGTGAAAAGAAAATGGGACGAGAAATTAGGTAATGGGACTGTTGTGAAGATACAGAAATTGTAGGGAAAGCAGGGGTGGAAGAGGAAGTAGAGAAGTGACCTTCATTTCCTGTCTCATCTCTTCCATCTCTGCCTCCCCAGCTCTGCGTAACTGAGTTCCCATAATGTTCCACCATCTCACCCCGGATCATCTATGTCAGTCAGGAGGTTTGAAGATGTCTCAGTGTCCCTGCAAGTGGATTTGCCTATGAAGAAGGGGAAATCGTTCATTATACCTAATTTCTAATAGAGGGCAGGTTCTTCTGTAGATGCACTGTATACACCAGCACTGAAGTTGTAGTTTAGATCTATTGGGGAGGGCAGTGACATTTGCATACGTGAGTGAGAATGAGTCAGGCTAAATGCAATTGACTAACTATAAGCAAAATAGGCAAAGGCAACAACAGAATCCATTGACATCCAGCCTCAAAAACCATGGTAGTGGTTGTCTAATGAGAAGAAATGATACTAACAATTTGTGTGTTGCAGAGACGGGATTTATTTAAAGGTTGCCTGGCATTTTCTGTGAACAGGAGATGCAAAAACCTTGTAAAGTGCACTTATGATTATGTCACTATATATATATATATATATATATATATATATATATATATATACACACACACACACATATATATGTGTACATATATATATAACATGTATAAGCAGACTGAAAAAGTGAAAATGAAATTAATGTTTTTATTAACAGTCACTGTTAGTACATAGCACTTATGATTTCCTTAAATTTGACAATACTATGATATAGGTAATTTTTATCCCCATTTTACAAACAAGGGAATTAAAACACATAGAAGTCTACGCCAGTTGCAGAACAAATGAGGAGGTGATTCATGGTTTAATTCAGCTCTAACACTAGACCCTATCCTTTCTCCACTGTAATACCATACTGCCTGCCATGGAAGAGTTATTCTGTCCTTGTTACTATAAATTACATTATAATAATATGCTTAGTGCCCCGCTCTTTAAACACAAAGAATACATCTGTACATATGCATGTCTATGTTCTTCCTAAAAGCAGGGCATTGGCTAATTTTGAAATAATAATCACTGTTAATATTATCAACTCCCCAGAAACCTTTCTTGTCATGACCCACCCATCACCAAGAATACTCAAGGGAATTTTATGGAAAGGAGGGGTGCTAACATGGTTTGATAATCTATTATGTGACAGACACTCTGTTAGAGGCTTTCCTGGCAACTTTCAAGGTAGAGGATGTTACGGATTCTTGCCCTTATCTTTCCTACCCCATTATTTCCCAAATCAGCTCCAAATTTCCAGCCATGTCTTTTTTGTTTCTGGGTGGACTCATATTAGTGCTTTTGGGCACTACACCCAAAACTACACCTTTCATGTGATCTACGTCCTCTGTTTAAGCTATTTCTCTATCCATTCTCCTCCCTCTACCTTGCTTTCCTCAGCCCTTTTCAAATCCTTGCTGTCCTACCCTCTCTGTTTATTCACCCTGGTTCCCTGCTGTTGAACATAACAGGATCTGAAATTGCTAGAGCCCAGAGTGAATTTTAGTCCTGGTTTCTCAGAGGCCAAACTGAGAGAAAATCCTCCATAACAGTTTCCTTTCTCTCCTTTGAGCAGTGGCAGTGCTCCATATTCTACCCTACTCCACCTTTTTTTTTTTTTTTCATCCTACATTCCGAAGCCCTCTACACCCCAAAGTGGCAGGACCCAGAGTGTAGTTGTTTCACAGATACACTGAGCAAAATTGGTGGGAGGAAATGTGTGTGTATGTGTGTGTGTATTTTCATTCAAGCACATGCCCTGTCCTGAATCACTAAATTTTAATACCCGTGAGGGCTATAACATCACAAGAGTCAGCTCTTCAGCATTGTGGACTGTAGAAAAAGGCTGGTTAATAGGTTGAATTGTTCTTTGATTTCATTTGGAGTCTTTGGTGTTTACATATAGCTAACATCTTCCTTATCTCACTCAGTCTCTGCTACTTTTCTTCCCATACTCTCATTTTCTTCAACTACAAATCCCTAACTTCATTGACTTCTACATCCTATTGGAAGTGGTCAGAGGTACTCTTGGGGTCTAGTTGACTCTAAGAAGAAAGCCAAGCGTCATTAGTAGTGGGTGGGCTGAGGTTCTGGTGGTTGCTTATGCTTTCTCACTATTCTAGAAGTGTCCAGCTGGAGAAAATTTGGGGCTAGACCAGAAATATAGCAAGCAAACCAGCTTAACCTTTCCCATATGTGTGAGCCTGTCTCAATTCTGTATTTAATCATAATCAGCCCACCCACTCACCTTGCCACAGCTGGCACATACAGACAATTCATAGACAGCATCTGCTTCAGGCCATTCCCCAGACGGGATCCTGATTATATCTGCTGCTGCTCTTGCACTTGTCTCCCTGGGAGAGGAAGTCCTGGGTCCATAACCCTGGTTTCTGTTTGACCACCTATTTTTAACTCCCTTGGCTGAGTGGGCTTTGGCTTCCTTTTCTATTATCATCTCTACCCATTGTTCTAATTTTGTTTTTCCTATAGAACCTTGACCCTAGGAACCCCACAAACTACCTATTGTCCCCCAAACCACCACAACAATCTAATTCAGGGGTGTTAGACAGTTATCCTCCTTCTTTAATGCAAAAATAAGAGGCATCCATTAAGCAGGGCATACAGCATTATAGACATAAAGGGGTTTGAGAACGTTTATAAAGTGGACATTTAAACACTATTCACATCATGTTATTTTTAGTATAATTTTAAAAATTTATGGAGTTTGATAGAAAGAATACCAGGTTATTTTGAGTCTACAGTTCTGGCTTTATGTCTGCCACTGGGTCTCAGTTCCTTAACCACTAGTAAAGGTTTATTACAGGGGGTGTTTCCTATGGTCCTTGCTAGATATATGAGTCAGCAATGCTGTTAGTCTATCAGCAGGTAAAAATGATTATGCTTCAAGATCTAGGTTCTCCTGTAAATTCTAGATTCTGCTGTAAATTTTTTGACTTCTTTTCCAGTTGCTCTGTGTTTAGAGAAGAATAAGACCAGTTTTCCAAGATAATTCAAAGACTATATAGTGAATGTGTTCCAGAGTTATGAAAAGTTATTACTCTGAGGCGCTGGCTGCCATGACATTCCATTGTCGGTTTTGCATTATTTTTCATATCTTCCTTTTAACCCAGTTTCTGGTATTTTCTGGCAGACATAAGACATGGTTTCTTAAAATATAACAACAATGATTTCCTTTATCATTCTGTGCTTTAGAACTTTGCTTCAGGTACTTTTAAATGAGCAGGCTCGAAATCTTGGAATTAAACTGCCAGTTATTAGAGATGATATTTCATGCCTCACATGGGGCGCACCTCCTTTTCATATTGCATTTGTGATAGACAGTTCTTTGCATGAATAATAGAATGGCCCTGAATGAATTCACGTCAGCTCTGCCTCAGGGAGAAATGCAAGGTGAGTTCGATGACTCCTAGTGTGATCCTTTGCCTGTTGACATTACTTTTAAACTTTTCTTCCTTAGGCTGCAGCCATGTGTATTAAATAAATGATAAACACCATTTCTCTCACAAGGCCAGCTCACCATTTGAGCTACAAAGAAAGGTTTGCAGGTAGTTGAGAGGTTAATATCACTGAATAATTTATTTATTCTGTATAGTTTAAACATCCCTATTTTCTGCCTCTTTTTTTTTTTTTTTCTTTTAAACTGTTCTACTTTTCTAGTGACTGATTCAGAGTGGAAGAAATATATAATCTCCAGCAGGGCCAGATTACAAAGATGGCCTTTGTCTCCGGTGAAAGAAAAAGAATATGGGTAACAAATCTTGCTTCTTACTGTATTGGAGAGGAGTTCTCACTTTTTTTTTTTTTTTTTAACTTTTACAAGAAAACATTTGGAAGGATGTAGTTGTTCAGAAAAGAGAAAAAGGGAAGGAAACGGTAACAGGACATCCTACTACAAGGGCGGATCTTGAAATCGGGGAGACTTCTTGAAATCTATGTTGCATATTATTGTTACCCCCTCCCTCATGGAACTTTTTATATTATTATTCAGATCAAAGTGGATAGACTTAACAAGGGCATTTTTGAAGGGTAAATAAGAGAAGAAGAATTGCAAAAAGCATCACTCATCCCAAAGAATGAAATTGCCAGGCAGCCACTCCTGCACACCTTATCACTCTTTCAGAAGTCCTTCAAGCATCTCCAAATTAGCAAATGGCAAAGTCATTGCACAGGTTTTTGCCTTTCTTTCCAGTCTCATTTGTATCCTATCTTCACACTTCAAGTTATCCTTTTCCTATTAACTAACTCTTTAATTTTTATTAACACTTTGTAGCACACTGGATGACCATTTTCAGGAAGAAGCAGTTTTTATGATCACTTTTTTTTTTTTAAAGATTTTATTTATTTATTTGACAGAGGGAAATCACAAGTAGGCAGAAAGGCAGGCAGAGAGAGAGGAAGGGAAGCAGGCCCCCTGCTGAGCAGAGAGCCTGATGTGGGACTCGATCCCAGGACCCTGGAATCATGACCTGAGCCGAAGGCAGCGGCTTAACCCACTGAGCCACCCAGGCGTCCCTATGATCACTTTTATAAGTGATAATAAACAATAACGATGCTGGGCTTATTCAGAGCTATACCATTCCATCCCACATGTCAGCGTTTGTGCCTCACTCAGAACACACGAGTCCCTAAAAGGACTCGTCTAAACTTTAGAGCTCCGGATTGGACTAGTCTGGCCTTCATGGTTCCTTATCCAGTCCCTGAATCCACTTGTCTGACCAGCAGAGAATATGAGAACGTAGGGTCTCAGTGAGTGCTTCCTGTCTACAGACATTCTGGAACCCCATCCCCTGAGGGAAATTTCCCAGCACATGGAAGTTCTAGGGGCTATATATGGCCAATATGAATTGGTCTAGAAAGCAGTTGTAAATTTTTTTTTTCCTCTGAGGAAAAGAAATCTTGAAAGTGGTTTAAAAGACTGATGCTAGATCTTTGGATGTCAGAATTCTAGCTCATGTAAGCAGCCAAGGTTTTTTTTGTTTGTTTGTTTTTGTTTTAAATTTTTTATTTTTTTATAAACATATATTTTTATCCCCAGGGGTACAGGTCTGTGAATCTCCAGGTTTACACACTTCACAGCACTCACCATAGCACATACCCTCCCCAATGTCCATAACCCCACCCCCCTTCTTCCAACTCCCCTTCCTCCAGCAACCCTCAACTCCAGCTGAATGCACCTGTTTCTTCACCTGTCCCTTCCTTCTCCATTCTAGCTGTGTCTGAGAGCAGAGTGGAAATGAGGAAAATAGAAGTTAAGGCGATGCCCTCCATTGTTCTACCCCAGGGGCAGCTCTGCCTCTAGTATGTAAACCTAAATTGTTTGACAGACTAACCTCCTTTCCTTGGTTGCTAGTTCTTTAATGACACAACTATCTTCTGAGATTATCCAGTCTCAAAACATTGGAGGTTCCTTTGACAATTTCTACTGATGTGTATTGTTCACCTTATTCTATTCATTAAAAAAAGTCTCATATCTATCCAGTCCTCTTAATCACTACTGTTAAAATTCCATTTTTGTCTTAGCTTTATTCTTGAAATATAGCCACAAACTAGCTAATGCACTTCCCATTTTTCTCCCACATTCCAATGTCATGTAGTAGAAGAGAAAGTGAATTAATGGAAGGTCTAACCTGGCCAAATCACTATGGGGCTTGTTTTGCATGTTCTATCTTACTTAATCCTCACAATCTCTTTGGGGTAGGTTTTGATAACTTGATTTTACCAATGTTGAAATGAAGACCTAGAGAGTTTAAGAAAATTAGTTGTTAGCTAGAAAGTGGCTAGAGTTAGGATTGAAACCAGCGTCAGGTTCACCCAAGAGTCCATAGAATTTCTGTAATAGCCTGCTCTCTCTCAATAAATACTTAAATGGATTGGATAAGGGAGTGAGTGAATGAATATATGAATTCATGCATGAATACAGAAATGAGAGGAAGAGTGGGCAAAAGACTTGTAATATAATTTTACGCCTTTTTGCAGGTAGAGGACTATGGTCTGTTAAGTGTTATTATATAGTAAGTAGCTGCTGTCACCATGCTCTGTGTCTTCAAGTCTGTGACAGTTCTTCCACCTATACACTCCACAGTCCACATTTTTACTGAAGACAGCAAAGCACAACTTAATCAGCTAGTATTGAAAGAATTCTGATTGGGAGCATACTAATGCTTCCTTCAATTAGTTTCCTCCAGAGTTAATCCCATTTACTTTTCCGGTTTGGACAACCAGCTGTTTGAGGTTGCTGGGCAACGAAGACTTGAAGGGAGGGAGGTTGGAGGACGATGGAGACCCAGAAGCTTCAACCAAGGTGAATATTAAATGAAAATCAAATGTCAGAGAGGATTTATTTTAGGGCACAAACAGATCATTCCAAAGTGAACATTAAAAAAGTGAGTTAAATTCGGCTTAGAACATTTGTTTTTCAGTATTTATATTCTTAGCATAATCAGATTTTTCTTCTGAAGCAGTGTGGCAACAAAGAGCCAAGGGGATTAAATGTTGAGTAAAAGGGAAAAAAAAAAGTGTGGCTTCGGGGAAAGCAAGAGTGGTTGTGAAATGGCAGCTCTCCCTTGGGATGACTATATTGTTTCTATAGAAGTAGATGAAACAGCTGAGTGTGTTCAACCTTGCAGAAACTTCAGAAGCACAAAGCAGGAGGCTGGATCTCACAGGAAATACTAATAGTATAGAGGTGCAAGTAAATAAATAGATAAACAAACACCTAAATAAATAAATAAAACCTTGGTAGGGGGTAACCTGGGCATTGTGTACAGGCACCAAAGATAAGAGAGGAAATGGAATGCCAGCATTCAGGACCGGGTCCCATACATTCTAGGTACCTATCTCTTTCCATAATCAATCCTGGGAATGTTGATGAGGTCAGGCTGATCCTCAGAAGGTGGGTCACTATAGCTCTGTCCTGGGAGGAGTGAAATAATTGCCTGGGAAAGACAGACTTGTCTCAGATACGTTAGCTGAGTGTAAAAGGAAAGGGCAGCACAATAATCCAAGAGTAAAGAAAAATCTCCTTGTGATCTTCGTTAAGAAATGACTTTCTCTTTACAGCCTCTGTGATATGTCTACAACATGCTGCCTCTTTGACACAGGTATTTTTCATCTAAAAAATACAAGGGTACGTTCACATCTCAGGTACACATAATAGAAATTGCAGAAATGGTAACAGAAAAGCTCAGTGGGGTCATTATGTCATCATTAGCCTGTCAAGCACTAATCCAGATTTGAAAACAATGCTATATTCTTTATTGCTGAAAGTAAAATGAGAATGTTTCATTTAACTTCTAGTCCATCAGAATTTAAGTGAAATGAAAGAGAGATGCAGAAACTGAGCGGTTGAAAATTGTCCAATTCTATGTAAATAGAATAACATGCTTGAAATGTAAACAACTATATGTATTTTTATAAATAATAATAAAAACACTTATAATCTAAAGTTAAATAGATGCTAATTATGTATGTGTCATTGGACATGATTTATATTTAGTAAATATAAATTTATTATATAACAAATGTATTTGAATATATAAGCTTATATTTACATATAAATACATATTATATTTATATAGTATGTTCAAATTTAAATTGAATACCCTTCCTACCTTGCTAGTAACACTTCACTTAATTGAACAAGTGACTGAGACATCAAAATAAGGTAATAAAAGTGACCACACCTTCATGAATTAATACTTCCATTGATCTTCTTCTTTCCAATACATGTAGCCAATATGTGGGACCAGAAAAACAAAACATACAGACTCACACATGTACACAGAGTAAGTGAAACATTTGTTCCATTTGTTTTACATTTTTACTCAGAGCCTTGGGAGAACGGACCGCAGTGTAATATTCTTCATACTAAAAACTAGGTCTAATGACACAGTAATTCAGCATCAAGATAGATCTTGGATGCTGCATTAAAGAGGTAAATCCTAAAAATGTAGATCAAAACACTTCACGAGTCATTGAATCATTAAATACTGGAGCAATGATTCATTATCTCCCATGTCTTTGAAAACATGCAGTGCTTTGATGTCATGATATTACGAGTGATTTGTAAGAAATAGTTTAGGACATCCAAGCACAAAATAGATCAATTGCCTTTGGTTAGTTACAAGCTTCAGCAGTTGTCCCATGTAGGTAATATATACTCACAAGGTTGGAGGAATAAACTGAGAAGGAACTGACTCCTGGAACCGAGACACTTACTGTGACCAGTGCTTTCCCCATTTTCACAGTACAGAATAAAACCACCAGAGGAACTGATCATTGAGAAGGTATGTATTCTGAGTGGTGACCTGCGGCATTTTCTGAAGCCAGAAATCCTTGAATTTACTAAATGGTGATTCTGTCTTGACTCAAAAGAAACAGAAGGGCATTGTGGTTCCCAGTAACTATGACTGATCTTCCACTGGCCTTTCTGGTACTCAGATGTAAACTTTATGGACCTGGATAGCTATTGTAGTAAAATACAGCATTCTTTGGCCTGGTCCCATTTAGGATCCAGGAAACCAGGGGAACTTCATAGTCTTTTTTATATCTTATGGAAGTATCTTGTAGTAGATATATTACTGTTTGCAAATACTCTCCAGTTTCCTGTAAGAGGACTATGCATTCCTACCTTTATTGACTTTGAGGTTTGGCAAACTATTTGCTTTAGCCAATGGACTGTGAGTGGTTGTGACCTATGCCACTTCTGTGCAGAAGCTTTTAGAAGCTTTTGTGTTTCTGCCACCACATTTGCTCTTTCCCTCTGCATGTTTCAGATTTCAGTGGCTTCTTCAGTTCTCAAATGAGGCAGGTAAAGCAGAGCCATAGTCAAGCTATAGGCAGCTTATAATATGAATGAGCAAAAAACCTGTATTTTGTATGGGGATTGTTTATTAGCAAGGCAAAGTTGACCAAGATAGTTGCATACTTTAGATTATTCTCCCTTTAACTCTTTCCTAAAATATCAGAGAGCACTTGCACCTCTGATATTATCCACATTAAGGTATTTTTTTTATATAAACTATCACCTTCATCCCCAAACTTGTGTCTGCCATTTTCAAATATTTCTTGTAATCCCAGAGCCTTCTGATCACAATAATGTAAATAAATTAGTGAATTGAAATAAATGATTTAAATGATTAAATACTATATTTAAGTCAAGCATTGTTGGTAAGAAATAGGCAATATAGGGTGTCTGTCCCCATGGAGAGAAGGGCTAGTGAAAATAGTAATGTGGGATGAAAATTCTTACAGTAGAGACACATCCAGGGTATTCTGACAGTCCATCCATCCACTCAACAATGTGTCCCTACACCTCACAAATCCTTCCTTATTCTCTATCTACAGTTCCTAAGTACCACAAATAAAAACACAGAATTACACCAAAGGTGACCCAGAGACCGCTCCAGCCTTTGCTGACCCTCTTCCTCAACCCCTCTTTGTCTCACATACGTATCATGTATTGCAGCCAGGGAGGAAAGCTGGGCTGATGCCCAAGGTCTTACGTTTGTTATCTGAAGCCTCAATATTTTCTCCAGCCCCCTCACACATATGATTCCCAAACCCATTCCTGTGAAATGAAGACTGAGTGTGGAGGTCAACAACACTAGCACAGGACTCTTACTCACAGATGGTACCTAAGATAGGAGGGAAAACCTGATAGGAGATGATATTAAGCCTGTATCATTGTCTATTTTTCCCTCTTCTGCTCTCCTAACTAACTGCCTTTATTTGAAGCATTTGTCCTGACTTTCTTCCAATGAGAGTTTTAGGGAATAGGGATCCCTTCCTTTTAAACTAAAATCCTTTACTCTTAAATACTTAATTCTGCCTCATAGGCCTCTCTATTGTCCCCCCAATATGAATAGCACTTCAAATAGTTTTCTTTTTATACCTTCTACCACTCACACATTTGACATTATTTTAGAAAGCAGTTTTTACTATTATCATTATTCAATAATATCCTAATATTATGATAGGCTTCTTGCTGTGTTTGATTATGTCTATCGAAGCTAGATCAGTCTTTATTTATATCTTCTCTGTCTTTTATTCTACCCCAAGTCAAAACAAAGTATGCAATAGTAAGCAAAATGTTGGCCTCTGTTTTCCTGTAAAATCAAGTTGTTATACTCCATCTGTTTATACCCTTGTAAAAGAAATCTTGTATGTGTGCACATACAGAATTTCTACTTTTTATTTGTGACGAAATCTCTTCTATGGTGTAAGAAGGACACATTAAAATGGATTAAATAATTCATACTATTTTTAGTAAAACAAATAAACGTGTGATTGGAAGGTGCAGTCTTTCACTCCTGGAAACACTGATTGAACATTGAATATCAATTGAAAGGCTTCTGTGTTCAGGGAACTATGAATGAAAATAAAGGAGTATATAAAAGATGTGGTATCTTCCCCTACAGTGGGATATAGGGGGAAAAAAACACCTGTAAAAGTGAATAGCAGTGTATTTGGTTGATACCTACTGGCTATATAAAATTGCTTTTGGACATGTTTCATGATTTCTCATAAAACAAAAACTTAATAAGTTTACTTGGCAGCTGATGGGCAAAGTTAGAAAAAAATCAAATGAGCTTTCTGTTTTTCTTTAAGCAGTTCCTGGCAATGTTTTCCTTTTTTATTTTAAGCAGATGAGTTTTTAAAACAATGATTGCATTTAGGACCTTTATGAAAGCTTGTAAACCATGGATTTGATGGGGGCCCTGAGATCTGACCTGGGAGCTAGCTTGCTGCAAACACTGCAGGGGCTTGAAGGTAGTATTTCCATGTACACAGACAGACAAACAAACATAATGAGGGCAAACATCAGCCTTGCACTATTTGAGTAGTGAACCAGAGCTCCATGAAGACTGGCAGCTTAAGCCAGGGTCTGGGTTCTGTCTACAGGGCGAGCAATGAAGGGTGACTGGACTTAGATGGAGAAAATATTTATCATTAGTTTTGATAGCTTTTTCATTAAAACCCCATTTCCTGACTGGATGGATATTGCAATTTAAATATTTGCTATTCATTTCATGTTGCTCAGCAATCTTTGTTTCCTTTGTATCAGGACCCATTCACTTGGCCATGCAGTCTGTCTCCCAAGAGTGCTCTTGATGAGATATTTTTTCTTTATCAGGAAATTGATTTTCTTGCATCTCTGTCTGAGAATTCTGAATCCAATCTTAGAGTAGAATAACTCAATTCTTGGAAAAATGTCTAATTTGGGAGTCTGGTGGTTGCCTTTTTTTTTTTGTTTTCCTGGTCACAACATCAAGCTGAGTATCAGCATGCCAGTAATAGAGGCAGAGTAGATGCCTCCTTGCCTGCCCAGTCCTTCCCCCTCATGAACTCACCAGCCTCCTCCAGCATTGCTCCCCATCACACTGGCCTCTGAGCATCCCCTTTTTACCCTCGAAGTCTGCTGCTCTGATGTAGTTTGTCACTCTCTTTCTGTTCTAAATCTTAACTGAGCTTTCTCAGCCTTATTCTGGGCTATCTACCCTTTCAATAGTGTGTTTTGTCTTTTTGATCAGAATGGGCCTAAATGCACCTTTTTTTTTTTTTTTTTTTTGTGTGTGTGTGTGTGTGTGTGTGTGTGTGTGTGTGTGTTCAGGGTTGGCTTAGTGGTCTAAGCTTTGGATTAATAAAAGCTGGACTCTGTACGTCCCAGACAGGCACAGTGGTTGCACTCTGTCTTTCCAAAAGAGATGCTATGAACAGTTCTATTATATGTACGGGCCTTTGCCATGATACCTTTGAGAGGGGGGATATGTATATTTATATCTTATCTTGATGTTTTATTAATGACCAATAGTTGTTTAGTCTACAGTGGCAATGGGGAGTTGGAAATCAGTCTGTGTGTCTGGGTCTACATTGCTTAAGTCCTAAAATCAGAACTGGTTTAATTCAGCACAATGGATATGGTTATTATAAACAATTATGGTAAGAATGCCCAGTTTTCTGTGATTAAAATGCCCAATATATTCAATCCATTGGATTTGGTCCTGGGACCATTGTGCTCTTTCTCTCTGTGTAAAGAAGTGTATGTAATTAAGTCTTGCATAACATGCACTTTGTCAGTCCAAAAAGAATTTTTTTTTCCAAGTTGCTCATGGTGTTGCTGGTATTTATTCTGCAACATCAGCAGAGCTAGTGGGCCAAATGCAGAGGGAAGACTGCAGTTGAAGCAACATTTTTTTTGTTGTTGTTGTTCACATTCCAACATTCTTAAGAGCTGCCTGAAAAGAAATGTTGGAACTGTGTTCTGAAAGTGCTTTTGAGAGCCCTGTACTACTGGAGAAGTTAAGAACCTTATAGTTCCAAGAGGAAAAAAAGACTGTAGGAATCTCTCTCCCTCCCCCTGCTTTGTGACAATGCTAGTTCTTTTTAAATCTCCATCTCAAAACTAAAAAAATAAAATAAAAAATGTTATAGAAGGAGTTTGTGTTGTTTCTCATTTTCTGGCTTTTTCTTGCGGTAGGAGGAGGGACATCCTTTGTTGTACATCATGAGAGACGAGTTTGTCTCCCACAAAAAACAAAAGAATGAAATAAAGCTCAATGCACTCTTTTGGCAAATTGCCTCTGGGTTTCTTCCTGTAGGACTTTACCTCTGTAAAGAGGTAAAGAGGTAAAGAGACCTTCATTTCCTTCCTGTTTCCAGCTGAAAATCCAGGGATAAGATGGAATGTGTATATTGCTTAAATTTTTCTTCTTTTCTTCTTAGCTATTGCCAACAATTGACAAAGACCGAGGTGGGAAACAGCCATTTCAAATTTGACAACGTTCGTGTCTCTTATCCTGTGCCCAGAGTGGAACACAATCTGAAACGTTTCATTCTCTTGTGCAATATTTCCTTTGTCTTTGCTGCCTCCAGTTTGAAAGGAATCATTAAGATAGTTTTTAGCCTTAGCCTGGCCATAGGCTATTAATAGAGAAGGAGGAGCCAAGAGTAGCAAAAGCACAACAGGGCTGGGAAGAGGGCACATAGGGCTGAGTCACAGTCACTCACACACTGGCCCAAAGTCCTATATTCTCTGTAGCAGCTTTGCCAACTGTACAACAAAGGAAAATAAATATAATTATATATCTTTTAAGGAGGTTTTAAAAAATGCTTTGTTATATTTTTACATGTGTGAGAGTATCATGTGAGATCTTGAATGACAAATTATTTTTGAAAATTATAGTTTAGATAAATATAAATTATTGACCTTATTTTCCCATCTTCAATGGGAACTAGGATCCCACAGTTTGAAGAATGAAGCTATTCTCTTTCCTCTGCTCTGCTCCGACCCCCCCCCCATCCCAATAGGTACATGGCTTGGCATAGTTTTGTCCTTCTCAAAGCCCAATTATCACTATTAATTTATAGGCTTAAACTCTTGGAAGAATTGTTGGTAGATCCTTGGGAGAGTGAACAATACCTATCCATTGAAATAAATAAATACTTTACAAGAATGAGGAGAACGCCAATGACAGAAAGGTTGTGATCTAGGAATGGTATTAAAAAACAGTTATAGGATGCTTGTAAGGGCCATATGATCTTTATGTGAAAAGTAGAATGTTAGATTAAGCAGAGAGTTAAGAATGTGGTACAGATCTAATCAGGGTTACTGTTTCTCCTGAACTTGGTTAAGGGTTTTTTTCTTAGCCTTTCAGATACCTATCACAAATCTGTTCTGTTTCTAGCTCCATCCTGGGAAGATTCTCCCATTACATAGATAGGGGCCCAGTATTGTCTCCATGACTAGTCTCTTGCCCTTCTGCCCGCCCTTAGGGTTGGAATTTGGCACTGTTTTTTCACAGGCAGGTCCACTCAACTACTCTTGACCCCTCAGGGCCCAAGTGTCAGTTTTCTAATTTAATTACATACTTATGCTAATGTTCGAGGTGAAAGTCCACATATTAAGTTTCTAGTTCAATTAAGGACTTGCATCTCAAATCCAATCCCTTTTTGGTACCTCCCCAGCCCACTCTGATTTTATTTAGTTAGTTGTTTTTCTGTAGGAAGACTTATTACCTAGTGTAGGAGGTCATAACAACACAGACCTGAAAAATTTAGGTTTTGAAGAAATGGGTAGATAATCGAGTGTGTGTATGTATATGTGTATATATAGCAATTAGGCTGAGTTCACCAAGGTATGGCTACCTTTAGAAATAGCAGTTGCTACCATATTGCCCATATTGCCTCCTTTTCTTTTTTCTTTCCTTTTTTTTTTTTTTTTTTTTTTGTTCCTTAAGATTTTATTTATTTTTTTGACTGAGAGCACACACAAGGGGACTGGCAGGCAGAGGGAGAAGGAGAAGCAGACCCCTGCTGAGCAGGCAGCCAGATGTTGGGCTCCATCCCAGGATCCTGGAATCATGACTTGAGCCGAAGGCAGATGCTTAACAAACTGAGCCACGCAGACACCTCTATTGCCTCCTTTTCGGTAGATATTGGTGCTTTATACCGTTATGAAAACTAGATACAACTTCAGCATGCTGAAAATTAATCACTTACAGAAACCCGTGGCTGCATATATAGCTGAGTCTGTCCAGATAATCAGCTGACATTTATACATCCATGGAAGTTTGTGCAGGTTTATAAAACAGGAAGTAAAGCAAGAGGGGATGTTAATTAAAAAAACAGTTTATGTACCTGAATGTATTTGTTTGTTTGTTTGTTTTTAATACCTGAATGTTATAATAATGTAAAGGTAAAGATATATACTAGATATACTGTCCAACAGAGGATTCCTTTAGAATGGCAGAAAATAATATGGTGAGTGTTTATCAAGATTCAAGACTTGTAATGGAAAAATACTCTTTCCTTTAATGGATGAGCAAACTCTGCCATAAATATTCACACAATTGGTCACCAAGTATAATTTAGGACCATGTTTGAGGAACATTTTCCATATGAATATGCTTTAACACCTGCATCCCTTTACAGCTCAATGTTCAGTAAGGGGAATTGATAGGCACGTGGCTGAGTGGAAAGGGAGAAAAGCAAATGGAATTCTAAAAATCATCTTTACATTTTTGTCTATAAAAAGGAAATTAAATGAGTGCAATTATAACACAGACTTCTCTTTTCCCCCAAACAGTTCTCAGCCCATTCTGAGAATCTCTTCCCACTTTTCTAAATGAATCATCAGAAAGGAGGTATTTTCCCTGTTCAAGGGCACACACACCTCAGCCAGAATCCCCCTTGCAAGCCAGTTTGGTGATTAGGTTATCATCGGTGGTGCACAGTGGAACTCTGAATCAGGTACTTTAAAAAGGAATAAATAACATTTTAAAATACGTGTTTGTCATGGAAATATTTAGGTCCTAAAGGGATAAGACATTTTTAAGATATCTCAATTGCTTTATAAAACTGACATTTTTACCTACACATATCCCTTAGTTTTCAGTTTTGTTTCTTGTACAAGATTCCAGAAACTCTCTTAAACAATCATTACCAGGTGATTTAGCTCTAACCAATGATTCTCTGGCCTTTTTATAGAACCCAATATTCCTTTTTCCTCCCATTCTATTCTATGCGATCTTATAACTATCCCGCCAAAATGTTTATAAAGAGACTGTGAGCACAATTATGAAACATCATGTTGCTTTGCATAAAATGGGAAAATAGTTGATGGAAGCATTCATTTATTCATTTATTAAATTCTTAATCTGCATAGTCTGTTCCAGGCACTGGCCTGGGTGCTATGGATGTGGTAGTGGTTTAGAAGTTCTTCCTCTCAAAGAACCACAGTTACTACTAAACAAGTAAACAAATACACAGAATGAGTACCCACTGTGATAAAAGTTCTAAAGGTAGTAAAAATATTGTTGAGTTAGAGAGTTGCCAGTGGTATTAGCGAAGGGTTCCTTTTTATCAGATGATCAGGGAAGCCCATCTGAGAAGATGACATTTGAGATGAGTACAGGTAGCCACGAGAGGACAACAGAGAAAACACTTATGCATGGAAAGGAAAGCACACACAAATGAGGTGGGAAAAAGGTTGGTATATTTGAAGGACAGAAACTAAACCAGTGGAGGTGCTGGAATGAGGGTTTGAGGATCCTAGATGAGTCTGGAGATGTAAAGAAGGGCCAGAGCATGCTGGTGCCTTATAGCTTATAGATAGGAGCTTTGAATTTTATTCTAAAGTGTAGTGGTTTTATACCGGTGAAGTAACATGATCTGATATATGCTCTAATAGGATCACTGTCAAAGGGACATTTAATGAAAAAGGCAGTATCAGTAAGCAATAGGAATAGGTGATAAGGGCTCTTAGGAGATTGGTCCTGGACCCATAGGGATGAGGGACAAAGCTTTCCCTGGGAAGAAGACGGTGCAAAACTACAATTACGTGGCTTTGTGGAGCACTTAGGTGTGGGGGACCAACTTGGACATTTCAAAGCTCAGCCTAATATAGACAAAATATTTCTTTTACTCACTGGGCACACATAACCTTTATTGTAAATCATTAATAAAGAGGAAATAAAAATAATGTCAAAAGCATTTAAGACCGCTTGAAGCATGAGCTACCTATAGGAAACAACTATTTTGTACAAAGTAGGTGCAATATAGAGTTCCAGGCAGTGTGACTTCATGACTTGATTGTATCCACTGGGTAAAACAGTCACTTCAAGCTTTTCATAGAAGTCATTGTGTTCTTCTTTGCCCAGTGGTGAAATGGCCCCTTATGCCAGCATAATATTCTATCAACTCTCTTTTTACATCTGTCTTCCAGTAGGCTGAAGGACTGGTGAGAGTTTGGATTATGGTTAAGTTTCATGCCTCAGTCTTATGTCCCTTTTCCATCAACAAGGGTTCCTTTAACCTCTCTCTCAATAACCAGACCCCCTCTCATTACCAAATCCAGTTCTGTGTCTAGCTTCTCTATCACCGTGATGTTACCCTGTGCCTTACTTTGTGGCCATTGTTGAGGATGATGATGATGATACCAACTTACACTGATAGAGTATTTACTGTGTTTCAGACATAGCACTGCTTTACCTGTCTTATTGCATTCATTCCTTAGGACATTCCTGAAGGTGTTCTTAACTTTATAACATTAAAACTTAGTATTGGAGAGACTATGATTTGCTCAAGGCCATAATGAACCAGTGGAATAGGTGAGGAAGAATAGTTCACACAGGAGACAGCAGTGTGCAAGAAAGGTGCAGAGGGACGGTTGGGATGGGAGATGTTGAGGTGATTGCATGTTGGGTGGGTATCCAGTGGACATCTGGGCTGGTCTAGCTATGACACTTAGCACATGAATTAATCATGTGGTCCTTAGAGACTAAACCAACCAGACACACTATTGCTTTCAAACTAATCATTTTATTTCCTGGTATACATCCACATGAAATAACCAGTTTGGGACAAAATCCAGTCTACTTGGAGTAACTTCAATCGTTTAGGAACCTTAAGCCTACTTAATAAGCCAAGTCTCCCTCACAGCACATAACCTTCGAAGACTGTTTTTACCCAAATTAAAGCACAAATGGTGCCCATCCAAATTTTTATTCACTATAATTTTGGATTCCTTTGGGGTATTTACCTTTGGCAAGGAAACTAAAGCTGATCTGCATGGCCAATAAATAACAGTTGTTTCAGTCAGAATTGCAGGAAGGCCTTCAGTTAAATGAAGATGAAAATAAGTCAATTCTGCTTATATGGACATTTTCCAGAATATGGACTGACTGGTATGGAAATAATGAGTTCTAGGTAAAATATTTATATTGTTATTCTTGATGACAACATACCCTCTGTGGAATCTATTAAACACACTTGAAAAACTTACATCTTTTTTTTTTTAAGATTTTATTTATTTATTTGAGAGAGAGAGAGAGAGAGAGAGAGAGAAAGAGAGCATGAGAGGGGAGAAGGTCAGAGGGAGAACCAGACTCCCCATGGAGCTGGGAGCTTGACTTGATCCCAGCCGGGATCATGACCTGAGCCAAAGGCAGTGGCTTAACCAATTGATCCACCCAGGTGCCCCAGAATAACTTACATCTTTTTAAAAAGATGTATGGTCAGAAACTATGGTCTACCAGAAGCCATCTTGTGAAATAATAAGGTTCTATAGATACTTGATGAAAATTTGAAGGCACATATGTGTGAGCACTAAAAACAATCCAGAGTTAATGTGGAGATTTATTAAGGACAATTCCATTAGTTCTCTTTTTAAGAAACCCTTAGCAATCATATAAAGAGGAGCCAATCTCCTCACCTAATGACTGTGGGGTGTGCCCATTAACAGATTAACATAAATTTATCCTTGATGTAACTATTAGTTGGGTGATAGGGAGCCTCAAAAGATTTGGAGATTCTGATTAATCTGAGCAAACTTGTGGAGTATTGATATCAACGAAACTCTGAGAACAGATGTGTTCCGCCTGGTCTGTGCCCGCAGTGGCTTGGTTAAAGAGCTTGCCTGTTCCTCATGCTGAGGACTTTTTCCAGCAAGTGTTTTTAATGTCTGCTTTCCCAGTCTTCAGGGCATTTTATCCTTGGCTGATTGCTCTTGGATTGTCTGTAGTGCCAAGTGAACCCAGGCCACTTGAAAAATCACGAGAAAGAGAAATTGAGAGTTTTGTCCATGTTAGGTGAGTATAAAAGAATGCTATCAAGTTAAAAACATTTACTGAGTGCCTGTTCTGTGTACAGCACAGGGTTGAGTCCTGGGAGTGTCTTTAGCAACCTGGTGAGGACCAGAAGGAAGAAAAAATCCTGACTCAAACATGGTCCCTGCCACTAGACCACACATGTTTATATTTCTTAAGTTTTTCCTTTTTTACCTTTATAGTTAGGTATTCACTTAATAGAACAGACACATTTGATATTTGAGATTATTTGTTTTTTTGAGGCTCCCATTCTCTAGGTTTCACTTTATTAATCAGTGGTAGGTGAATGTTTGGGCACTGGAAGTTGGATCCATTTTTCAGAGAGGGTTGAGGAACATGTTTACTTGCCTTCCCTCTGATCACTCACCAACTCTTGCTTCTGCATCCTATCTGCCTTCTGTACAGTTCCCAAAGGCTAGTTAGGCCAACGCAGCTGTTATATGCAATGCAACCATCAAGCCCAGTCTATGGTGCTGTATCTTCAATGATGTATTATTCCTGATGATCCTTGCCATCATTCTAAACCACTGGCAGAGGGCTACAGCATTTTATTTCCTCCAGTCTTTTTATCCACAAGAGAGGAATGCTTAATCATAAGCTTTGAAAATAACATGACTCATCACCTGCTCCCTCCATGCAATGAGTATATCTTAAGGTCCAGAGGACAAGCTGCTTAAATTCAAATATGAGTGAGGGAGGTGTTCTAGAAAGATAAGTGAATTGGGAGATAGGTCTTTATTTCCTTCTACTTCATATTAGGTGGTTGAGTTTGGTGATCTCTAAGGCACAAATTGAGCATTCAGTGGTTCTGTAATTCATGTCAGCAAAGTTGAGAGAGAGCTAAACCAGTGTAAACAGGGATAGCTATACCTCCATCAACTCCAGGGCTAACATGACTCTAAACATGGGTCTGCGCCAGAGGATGCAGAGGCTTCAGGATCCATGTATGATGTGTCCGATACTAGTCATACTAGATATCTGCTGTTGAGGCATCTGGAGCTTAACACCAAAGCAAGAGAGGAACTCATCACTCATCAGAAATAGAGTAAAAGTGACAACAGTAGCTGCTGTGCTTCCCTCTACCCAGGACTTTTCTGAAGAGGCAGGTGGCCCTGAAGGTCACCAGGCAGGTGTCCAGCTGCCCTAGGGGCAGTCTGATCTTGAATGTGCTGCTCACCTGATCTGAGCTCACTGGCTGCCTTCAGCAGGAGGTGGGAATGTGGTTGCCAGGCTGAGCCTTTCTTTGTACAGACAGCTGCTGCTGCCACTCTCTGCCAGGTGACTGTCCCTCTCAGCAGCAGCTGTGAGAGGGAAGAAAAGAGAAGGAGCAGTGACCACAGGGCAGCTCTCTTAAAAATAGCTTCAGGGTTCATGCCATAGCATACTGATTTGGCTTTTGGGTGGATTTTATTTGCCTAGTACATTCAAGAGTCCCCCGAACTCTAAAGGAGAAAAAAGCAGAAATATTTATTTAGGTCAAATGCAGTATCTAGGACTAGTTTACATGGAACATAGTTTAAAATCTAGCTTTTTATTCAGAGACTAGATTAGAGGAACCTGCAAGCAAGTGGAAGAAAAACAATTATGTTGATGATGATAAGAACAAAAACAGTAACAGCAAAATAAGTGGTTGGTTCTGGCCACTGTCATGTCAGTCTGTGTGGCTTACAGGTGGCCCTCTATTTTTTATAATGGCCTCAAGTTTGCTTGAAGAAAACTGAGCTTCACAGTGGCCAATTCATGTGCTCCAGTTTACACATTATTAGAATATCCTAAGGGGCAATGGTTGCCTTAATTCCTTCATCCCCTCCCCTCCCCCTTTTTTAAGATCCTGTAATCATGTGTTGCCCTTTTAGGGACTGTTACCCCAGGCTGTTACCCCAGAGCAGACTGTTAACTTGCTTATATGTAAGAGGACTTTCTGTTCCTTTGCCAGGTTTTCAGTGACTAATGCAATCTTCTCTTAACAAATCTGATCAGATCTTGAGAAGTAGAAAAAAAAGAAGAAAAGAAGAGAAAGAGAAAAGAGAAAAAAGCATACCATGATAGGCAGATTAATGGCCTCCAAATTTGTCCACTTGGTAATCCTCAGAACCTATAAATACATTGTCTCCATGGCAAAAGAAACTTTATTGATGTGATTAAGTTGAGACTTAGAGGATGCCCAGGATTCCTGGAAGGATTCAGTGTCCTCACAAGGATCCTTAAAAGAGGACGAGGGAAACAGAGGAGAGTCTGAAAGTCAGAAAAGGACAAAGGTGAATGATGTGATATGAGGACTCAGCTTGACCTTACTGGCTGTGAAGAGGGAGGAAGAGAGCAAAGAACCAAGGAGCATGGACAGCCTCTACAATAGGGAAAAGGCATGGGAACGGATCCTACCCAGAGTCTCCATAGAAAGTAATGCCATCCTGCAAACACCTTGATTTTTGCCCGGGGAGGCTCATGTCAGATTTCTGACCTCCAGAACTATAACATAGTATGTGTTGTTTTAAACGACTGAGTAAGCCATAGAAAAAGAATTCACTGTAGGAAATAGCATAAATTTACCAGAAGTATTGATGGCAAGGACACATGGCCCCCATCCTGGAAACTGAACTGGTCCTGTGCTCATGCTGGTTGTTTTGGGGCAGATGAAAAATCTTAATTTCATCCATCTTGCTTCTCCAGATTCATATGAGAACTTGTCTTTTCTTGCACAAAAAGGAAAGATAGGAACAAAAGTATGCCTGATGAGATTTCTAAAGATATACACACATCGAACTTCACCACAGCCTCACTTTCTTATAAAGCTGTGGAATTACTGAAAGCACACTCTTAATAATACAATCCGATATTATACGTAGATGTGAATTTCCAGGATAGGGGTCAATGCCTATGTTGTGAAGCCACACCACAGATTTAGATGCTGATATTTTCAGGGTCTCTAATGATCTCCATGGCCCTTTGTACTTGCTATTCCAATTTCCTGGGATGCTCTTCCTGATGACTTCCACATGGTCTTCTTCCTCACTTTTTCAAGTCTTCACCTAATTGCCACCTTCTTAGTGAGACTCTCCTTAACCAATCTTTGGTGGAGTGTTGGTGAAGTATAAGCCGTCCCCTTTGAATTATGTCACTCACTATACAAGTTCAAATCCACTGTTGAGGATGGTATTGTTTTCTCAGTTCCAGGAAAGAACAACAATGATGGGACCCTGAAGTACTTATACCTGAGAGCTCAGGCTAGATTTTGCTATCTCCCTTGATGTCAAAATAAATCTCCCACTTACTCCTATATGTCCCTTACTGTGTATCACTCTCTGTCCGGTCAGATCCCATGGAAAAAAATGACAAATGACATACATGCAAGGTTTAGTGAGTGTTCAGGATATTACATTTTAAAAAGGTGCCTGAGAGATTCAGACTAGTTACGGTGTTTCAGCACAGGTTTTCCATAATTATGCATAAATCACATTCTTTCTCCAGAGAGAGGTTGTCATGTTATCTTAGTCATTCTATAAGTAGCACCTCTAGGAATTCTGTGTATAAAAGCTTCTGTTAGAGTCCATAAGGTGGCCTAGTATTTATTCTATTTTGATTTGAACTGAGCATGCCACATCTAGATTCTTCTGCTCAATGTAGAGGCACATATTCTTTTAAGAAAAGGGACCAAGAAGCCAGATGCAAACACATGGTCAATCATACACTGATTTTGACAGAACTACTACTTGTCTCTAGTAGGTATTTTCTTCAAACTAGTTTACAGTGCTCCAAATTTTATCTTAAATTTCTGCTATGCAATATAATTTTTTGTATTTTCTCATTATTTGTGAATCTCAAATTGCTAGACATTCTCTTGTACTGAGGATGGATGAATATTTTTATTTCCTCAGTTGCATTTGAGTTGAAAGTGCAAACAAGATTCTTATCTGAACTATCACCTCACACCTCATCGCCCTCAAGTAAATGTATTTTACGATAGTGCTGATGACTAAGGCTATTCTGGTGATGTGAAATACAGGAGGAAATTTGCCTACGAGACCTGCCAAGTTTGCAATCACTGCAATATATTCAACAACAATATTCAGTTCTGCTGAATTATTAATGAGGCAAAGCTGAAAGACTCACCCTGACCATCTCTATTCATACTTAGATGAGAATTTATAAGGCAAACAAGAATATATGCTGAGTGTTGTTATGTGAGCACCTGTTTTTCATTTATGTCTACCATCAAGGCTAGAAAGAATCATCTGGGTTGCTTATTAAAAAATGTAAATTCAGGGAACTCTCCCTAGACCAACTGAATTGAATTCTCTAAGAGTAGGGTTTAGAAAATCTACATTTTAAATAAACTTTACAGAAGATTATTATGTGTCTTGAAGTTTGGCCTACTGGGTTAGAACACAGTGCAGTCCTTCCCCTTTAATCACTCTCATTGGGTTGGTGACTAGTGAGTAGAGGGATTGGTGTGGCACTGCCATGTGAATTGCCACATGTGTGGCCCTAGAATGACTTAATGATCACAAAGCCAGGAGAATATCTGTAAGGAAACATGGCACTGATTGCTTAGCTACACTTCCTTGAGCCACACCAAAGTTACATTGTGAGAGAAGTCCAGTTGCTCTACTGGTCATTCCCCCAGAAATTACATCATTTGGTAAAAGAGAAACAAGAGAACCCCTTTCCTTAGTTACTAGATTATAACTAATGGTAAAACTATTTTCTATTATAGAATGCTGTAATTCAGTGCTGATTGTTTCATTCCATTTGTGTTTTAGCAATTTTCATACTATAGTGAATTAAATAGAATTAGTTTAAGGTAGCTTTTTTTTTTTTCTTATGAGAAACATTTTACTGAAGAATGTTCCTAACTTGCCAGTTTTGTTGCCACCGTCTAAACAACCTTGCTTTGATAAAGCATTGCAGGCTCTGACCTTTTCTGGACCACATGGAAGTTCCAGGTAAAGATACTTTCTGAGACTGAGTTGCCAACAAAGCAGCTAAGATGAGCTGCTTACCCAAAAGGGGTCTTTTTAAAGTCTGTTCCCATTCAGGCCATCACACATTTTTCTATGTCCTTCATACTAGCACCTGCTCTTGGCCTTCCTCTCTTCTCTGTCACAATGTCACAATGAATAATAAATTGAACTGAGAGTTCTGGTGGATAATACTTAGATAACATTTGAAAACTTCTAGTAGACCCTGAAGTGCTTTGCAAGAGGAAAGGTTTTATTGAAATAGGTAGGTGGGGCTTCCAGTGGAAGAGTCAAGGATTAGTTGTAACTTAACCTTCTGGCTGGCTCTGGTATAGAGGTCCCAAGGAATTCTGTTTTTCACTTCCCCCTGCCCACTGTTTTGATTATATAAACAATATATATATTCATTGTAAAAAGAAACAGAGAATACAGTTAAAAATAAACAAACATGTATATACAAATAAAAATAGAGATCAGTCATAATCCCACAAAGTAGAGGCAATCACTAATATTTTCCTTTCTAACACATTATAGACATATGCTTCTCCAATATAATTTATAGAAGATATGTGACTTGGCAACTCAATATAGACAGGAATACTTGCAGTTTCAAAACCAGGTGGATATATTTGGAAAAAATAACTTATCTATAAGCATATTCCATTTTGCTGGTAGAAGTGCATTGTGGTGTTTAAGAACACAAGCACTTGAGCCCGACTTCTTACATTTGAATCCTGGTTCCATCTCTAAATAGATGTGTGACCCAAGTAGTAACTGAACTTCCCTGTGCTTCCATTTCCTCAAGTGTATAATGGGGATAATAATAGCATTCTTCTCATTGGGCTGTTGTGAGGATTAATGATATAATTAATTATATGTTAAGCACTTATAAAAGTGCCCTACAAATAGGGAATAGTCAATATGTGTTAGCTGTTATTATTGATTAATTCTTTGCTATTACACATTTAGGCTAGAGGACTTTGTTAACTGCAAATGTATGATACCATTTGGGCAAACCAAACCTCTTAGAATTAGTCTTTTATGTTGTTATTTTTTCTTTGTTAGGAACAAACCATCATGTGTTAGGAAACCTAGAGAAGAAAAAAAAAAAAATGAGATACACATTTGAGAGATGGGCGGTAATGAAATTATAGGAATCCCCAGAATTCTTCTTCACAGTTTTCCCTGCCAACTTCTGCTTAATCCTAGGCCTAAGGAAAAGTACTATGAATTTTCTCAGTTCAATAATGAGGAGATTTTTCCCTGAGTTCCCCAGGAAATTCACAAATGTACAAAACTGAGGAAAATGTGGCCAAACTTCAGAATGTAAAGCAGGAAAGGTGACTGTCACTATGAACATGATGTTCATTTAAAGCTAGTCGCTTGTTATAAGCTGAACAGTTAGGTAGAGGGGGAATAATAAAGAAAAAACAGTTCTAGTGGCTTTTGTCAGTATCTCCTCCTCATCTCCAAAACATCTTTCATGTCCTCCCGAGTAAAAGAAAATGGCTCTTACTTGCAAAATGACAATTATACTAATTAGTCTTCAATTTTTGAAACCATCTTCTCAAAGGTGATTTACAGGAATTACATAAAAGGGATCTATATATGATGACATACTTGTTTGATTGACGAGTATTTTCTGTAGCAGTTTCATCAGGAATCCTATGATAAGTTTTTTTTTTTAATTTAATTTTTTCAGTGTTTCAAGATTCATTGTTTATGCACCACACCCAGTGCTCCATGCAATATATGCTCTCCTTAATACCCACCCCCAGGCTCATACATTCCCCCACCCCCTCCCTTCCAAAACCTTTAGTTTGTTTCTCAGAGTCCACAGTCTCTCATGGTTTGTTTCCCCCTCCGATTTTCCCCAACTCACTTCTCTTCTCCATCTCCCAATGTCTTCTGTGTTATTCCTTATGCTCCACAAGTAAGTGAAGCCATATGATAATTGACTCTTTCTGCTTATTTCACTCAACATAATCTCGAGTCCTACCCATGTTGATACAAAATTTGTGTATTCATCCTTTCTGATGTCTGAGTAATATTCCATTGTATATATGAACCATATCTTCTTTTAAATTTTTTTTTTCATTTTTTATAAACATAAAATGTATTATTAGCCCCAGGGGTACAGGTCTGTGAATTGCCAGGTTTACACACTTCACAGCACACACCATAGCACATACCCTCCCCAGTGTCCATAACCCCACAACCCTCTCCCAACCCTCCTCCCCTCGGCACCCCTCAGTTTGTTTTGTGAGATTAAGAGTCTCTTATGGTTTGTTTCCCTCCCGATCCCATCTTGTTTCATTTATTCTTTTCCTACCCCCCAACCCCTCCACGTTGCATCTCCACTTTCTCATATCAGGGAGATCATATGATAGTTGTCTTTCTTCAACTGACTCATTTCGCTAAGCATAATACCTTCTAGTTCTATCCACATCGTCGCAAATGGCAAGATTTCATTTATTTTGATGGCTGCATAGTATTCCATTGTATATATATATATCACATCTTCTTTATCCATTCATCTGTGCTTGGATATCTAGGTTCTTTCCATAGTTTAGCTATTGGAGACATTGCTGCTGTAAACATTCGGGTGCACGTGCCCCTTTAGATCACTACGTTTGTATCTTTAGAATAAACAACCAGTAGAACAATTGCTGGGTCATAAGGTAGCTCTGTTTTCAACTTTTTGAGGAACCTCCATGCTGTTTTCCAGACTGGTTACATCAGCTTGCATTCCCACAAATAGTGTAGGAGGGTTCCCTTTTCTCTGCATCCTGGCCATCATGTCATTTCCTGACTTGTTAATTTTAGCCATTCTGACTGATGTGAGGTGGTATCTCATTGTTGGTTGGACCATGTCTTCTTTATCCATTTGTATGCTGAAGGGTATCTTGGCTCTTTCCACAGTTTTTCTACTGTGGCCATTGCTGCTATGAACATTGGGGTGCATATGGCCCTTCTTTTCACTACATCTGTATCTTTGGGGGAAAACACCCAGTAGTGCTATTGCAGGGTCATAGGGTAGCTCTATTTTTAATTTTTGAGGAATCTCCACACTGTTTTCCAAAGTGGCTACACCAACTTGGATTCCTGCCAACACTGTGAGAAGGTTCCCCTTTCTCCACATCCTCTCCAACACTTGTTGTTTCCTGCCTTGTTAAACTTTGCCATTCTAACTGGTATGAGGTGGTATCTCAGTGTGGTTTTGATTTAAATTTCCCTGGTGGCTAATGATGATGCACCTTTTTTCATGGGTTTGTTAGCCATTTGTATGTCTTCTTTGGAGATATGTCTGTTCATGTCTTCTGCCCATTTTTTGCCATGATTATCTGTTTTTTGGGTGTTGAGTTTGAGAAGTTCTGATGAGTTTTTTCACGTTTGTCACCTGGAGAAATGTGTCAGGATTTGACTTGGCTACTTTTTTTTTTTCTCCCCATGATGGTTAAGAGATAAGCAGATTGGCAATTAAGCTTATACATTTCAGAAGATATTTTGTAAAAAGTTAAGAAGACAAAGGAAAAATCTTCCAATATTTAAGTACTGGCCTAACTGGTCTTTTTTCCCTGATATATGTCTATATGTCTATATAGTTGCAAAGACCCTTTGTTCAAATCCCATCTCTGTCACCGAGTCATGATATGCTGGTTTTATAAATGACCATTCCCCCCCCCCACATACCTCATTTTGCTGTTGTGCTAATGAGAATGTGTTATCTTATCATTAAATGAGAGTAATATTTACTGCATAATTTCTGACATATTGTAGACATTCAATAATATCTACAATTACCCTTCCTTATCTGTTGAGTCTTAAAACATTGCCTTCTACCTGTAATCTCTAAAATAAATGAATTATTTGAGTAGGCCTATCTTCTTAATTAAGCAAGCCAAGAAAATTCCCTTGAAGTCTTTAGAACCAACCTCCTGAGACACAACTGCTCACTGGCAGAACAGTTCCATAGTCAGGTCTCCAAGTAACATTTAGACAAATGACTCAGGTGCTTTTACATAACGGTTTTGGCAATGGCATCAGCGTATGGGGTTGGGCTCTTCCTATGTCACTGTGAAGAGATCATAGTGATCATTGGTAGAAAACTAAAGTCAAATTTTACCTTTTTGTTCCTATAATTGTGGAAAGAGAGTTAATTAGGAGAAATGATGTAAATGTAACTGTTTTCCATTAGAATGCAACTATTTCAGACAGAAACTAAAATCAAATAGCTAAGTCTGCTCTAGTTATTTAAAAATTTTACAGCCAATCCATTAGAAATTTTTATTTTCTTTTCTGTCATTTATTGGCTTAACATCATATGGATATAGCCAAATTTAAAAACACAACTACCAAATCCCTTAATATCTTTCAAGTACAACACTCTGGTTATCCCTAGAGCATTACTACAGGATTTATTTATTTTCAGAGATGTGGTTATAAAATTATAAAATACATCATTCCTTTTTTTTTTTAAGATTTTATTTATTCATTTGACACAGAGACAGGCAGAGAGAGAGGAAGGGAAGCCGGCTCCCTGCTGAGCAGAGAGCTCGATGCGGGACTGGATCCCAGGACCCTGAGATCATGACCTGAGCCGAAGGCAGCGGCTTAACCCACTGAGCCACCCAGGCACCCCAAAATATATCATTCCTAAGGGCAACATAGGATCATGTGTCTCAGAAGAACCCCTGACTGCCTGTAAGAAACAAAGTTCATCTTTACACTCATTTTCAGTTTCCTCACTTACAAACTTCTAATTTTGTTTTTCAAAAAGATGCTTTTTAATTTGTTTATTTGAGAGAGAGAGGAAGAGAGAAAGAGAGTATGCAAGAGAAGGGGGAGGGGCAGAGGGAGAAGCATTCTCCCCACTGAGCAGGGCGCCTGATGCAGGACTCTCATCCCAGTACCCTGGGATCATGACCTGAGACGAAGGCACAGACTTACCTGACTGAGCCACCCAGGTTCCCCAAACTTCTAAATTTCTGGTATGTGTATGCTACAAGGGAGAATCTTGTGAACATGTCCTTTCAGATCTGTGGCAAAGTGGAAGGATAGATAGTCACAATAACTTTTTCGTGTGACAAGTTGTTTACTGACAAAACCACATATGTAAACTAACCCTGACTTAGAGATGGAAAGGCTGCAAGCTCAGCTTACGTTTAGAAATCATACACCCCTTCATAACTGTGAACCGGAAGGGCAGATAAAGTTGCACAGGCTATGGGGATGATGTTGAGAAAGATGTTAGATTCCTGGTCCAGGCTGTGTTTTGTCCAGTGTCTACATTTCGTGAAGTAGGCATCTGTTTTTTAATGTAGGATAATACTTATTTGAAATGAGCCAACTGCTATTTTCACATTTGCTCCCATGGTTTACCAAACTTGTACACTACTTTGAAGGAGTCTGTAAAATCCTAAGGAATTGCCTGGAGGCAAAAAATAATGCTCTAAATGCATACAGATAAAGCACGTGTTTTTTTTTTTTTTAAACCAAATGTTATATACTCTTTGAATAGTAATAGTTGTTATTATTGTTATGGAGAATCTACTAAATACAAGACATTTTCATCTCACTTAATCTTAACTCTGGTTCCATAAAGAGGGATGGTATTTTCCATATACTGTCTATAGGAAACTGAGACCTAAGATCACACAGCTTCTTTCTAAATGTTACACTGCATCACAATCTATGAGAGGACTGAGACAAAATCAGAAGGAATATCTATATATCTATATATAAATATATAGATATCTATATATAGATATCTATATATATATATAGATCTAGATCTATATATATATCTCCAAACATGATTTGCAGAAGTTGAAGATAGACATAAATTCTATGGCTTTATGGCCATAGTTGAGAACAGATTTTCTTGTTTGGTTAGGATTGATTATATCACATACTGCCTAATTCTTTGGTCGAAGCTCTGAACAAAGTTAACAATATAATGCTTGCTTGGGAGGCAAAATTCCAAACAAAGTGGGATAGCACTTTGATTTGAAATTGCAACCAAGGACCTTTCATTAAAGATCTCATTGTCCTGCCACTGCCTGTTCAAGATTTCCTGACAACATGACATGTAAAGAATTGACCCAAAGAGTTTGACTTCTGTTGCATCATCTATGCATTTAACCCTTTATGCAGTGCCTTGATCGGTTGGTTTAGGTTGGTTTAGTGCCTTGATAGGTTGGTTTAGATAGCACACATAAACGTGCTCTCCTCCATTTAAAGAGTTTATGTAGATAAAGTAGGATTTAGTTGTCCATATACTCAATTTGACACCCTTTGTGAGAGAAAGCTAACTTTTTTTTTTTTTTTTAAGGATTCAGGAGAAGTTATTAATGTAATTGCTATCTCAGAGACACAGCATTCATTTTAATACCCTTATTCATCAAGTGTTTTCACCTCTTGATTCTTGAATATAATCTGCTTTGGAGCCAACAGGGGATCATGGGAGGATATTGAATATGATGCCTGCAGGAGAAGCTGTGTGGATTTTTTTTTTTAACATATATTTTGATGTATTCAGTTCCAGAATCAGGTCATTTTGCAGATCAGCACAGTGATATTTACCCTGAAGTCAAAGATGTATTTCCATTTCTCTTACAAATTAAAAGTTATCTTTTGGATTTGAAAATTTGAATCTTCTTACTTTAACTTTGGGTCTCATTAAAATTACAGAAACAGGAATGAAAAAAAAATCCATATATAGCTTTTTTTTTTTTTCACCCCACACACAAGTTAACAACAAAAGTGAAGAATTACCCTAGGCTGTTCACATTTCCTCCTTGCTTATGGGAAATCTCTTTTGGTGGGTTTTCTCCTGTGTCTACATGAGGCAAACCAAACGTCTGGAGTAGCTCAAAGCCGCGGGAGACAGTCCTGGGGATGGATGTTAATTATGGAGATATCGTCAGCAACCTTGCCGTTTCCTGAAGTTCTTGTGAGAAGACTGTGCAGCTTGCCATCTTCAGCAGGGTTGATGCAATAAAACACTTCATAGGTGTGGGCTAAGGCAGAAGTGATGTGGCTTGATGTCTCTGATGTCTTAGCTCTGAGACCTTCAAATGATGGTCTTTGGTTTAGACTGCACCTGCCCTTGACAGCATCCCTTCTTGCTTAGGCATTTCTTTTCCTCTACTCTTAACCTTCACCCTCCTCTACAAGTACACCATTTTACTGCTAGACAACAACCACGGCTCCCTTTGCCTTCCTGTCTTCAGTCACTCTGTGTCTCTATTTCATCCTGTGTACCAATGACTTATGGTTCTTCCTAAAACACTGTTCTCATCACGATGCCACCTTTGCCAGCTGCTCTCTGTTTTACACTGAAGACATGGTTTAGCCATATTCCTTCATTATTCTCCGTAATCGAATTCCCTTCTTTTTATGTATCCATCTTCATGCATGTCTACTCTGTCCATGCTATTTTCCTCCCCATGACCTGTCAAAATGATAATTGATCATGTCTTTAGTATTTCTGACTTTTTTTCCATTTCCTTTTCCAGTCTCTGTTCAGCCTCTATTTTCAAACAAGGCCCAGACTAGCCTTGCTTCCCTCATCACAATTTTAAACCCTACCACAGTGTTAAGGCTGGAGCCTTTAGACCAGCACTGTCTCATGGAAATCTAATGCAAGGAACATTTGTAATTGCATACAAAATTTTAACTTTCTAAGAGCTGTATTTACAAAGGTACCTATAAACAGGTGAAAAGAATTTTAATTACATTTTTATTTAATCCAGTATTTCAAAATATTACTATCTCAACATAGAATCAATATACAGATTACTAATGAGATATTTTACTTTCTTAAGTGAAATCATTGGAATCAGGGGGTCTTTACACTTTGAGCACATCTCATCCAGAGGACACATATTTCAGGGGCTCACTTGGAGTTAGTGGTTTCCATGTCAGGCAGCACAGCCTTAGACTAAGACTGGGGTGTTTTGTTTTCTTTTCTTTTCTTGTGCCTTTCTGTTGACCCAATTTCTCTGAATACTCACCAGGTACATCTGCAGGGCTGCTTCTCCAGCTCTCCTATCTAGGGAGACTTCATGACCTCTCTCTCTGCATTTCTCATCCCTGTACCTTCCACTTAGCAGCCTGGCCAGAAACCTTCCAGTCCTCATTGAGATCCTCTTTTACCCTAAGGGCCCCGCTGTTAATAATGCACAATATTGTTCTGACTTGTCTTCTTTTCTCCACTGCCCTGTTTCATATTTTTTTTTAAAGATTTTATTTATTTATTTGACAGAGAGAGATCACAAGTAGACAGAGAGGCAGGCAGAGAGAGAGGGAAGCAGGCTCCCTGCTGAGCAGAGAGCCCGATATGGGACTCGATCCCAGGACCCTGAGATCATGACCTGAGCCGAAGGCAGCGGCTTAACCCACTGAGCCACCCAGGCACCCTCCCTGTTCCATATTTTATCTTTGCAACGGTCAAAATTATATCACTCAATTTCACTTAATATGCAGTGATTCCTCATTATCTATCTCATAAAGCTTCAGCTCCCCAGTGTGTCATAAAGGTCCTTTCTGCCATGGCCCTGATCTACCTTTCCAGCTGTGACATCTGCCCCTTCTCCCTCTATACTAGAGGCTGCAGTTACCCACAGATTTTCAACTCCTTACACTTTACCTCTTTTCATGCTGTCCTGACTTAATGCCTGCTGTTCTTTATGCTCAGGATGCCCTTTCTTCCAACTTGTGTTCTTTCTTTAAAAATTCCCTTTCATCCATTAAGTCTCAGTTCAAAAATCACCTCCTCTCCAGAGTCTTCCTTCTTACATCTAGGAAGAGTTTAAGAGCCTCCTCTTTTGTTTTAACATTTCACTCCCTGTATTGCTTTTCTTTTTCTTTTTCTTTTTTTTTTTTTTAATTTCTTCTCTTCTCTCTTATACTTGTGAATTCCTTGAGAGTAGAGAAAGAGTGTGTATTTTATTTTATTTTATTTTACACAGAGAGAGCATGCACAAGCGGGGGGAGTGGCAGGCAGAGGGAGAGGGAGAAGCAGACTCCCCGCTGAGCAAGAAGCCTGATGTGGCGCTTGATCCCTGGGACCCTGGGATCATGACTGGAGCCAAAGGCAGAGGCTTAACCAACTGAGCCACTTAGGTGCCCCTGTGTGTGCTCTTCTTTATCTCCCTAATACTAAGCAGTGCCTGTTACATAGAAAGCAGTGATTCAATATGTATGTATTTGTTGTGATGCTGGATAGCATATTGACCCTACGACATGGCCTGATATTTATGTATTCTGTGATTAATTTAAAGTATTATTTTGTCCTCTATGCTGAATTAAAAACTACTTGATAAATAAGGTTCCATCTCTTATTATACAGCACTAGCTAGGTAAAATTGAATTTAAAATATAATTAATACATTAATATCTACTAATACCTATCTAACTAATCTCCCAGGTCCCAATAACTTAAATCAATCAGGGGAAGCCCTTCTGATAAGGAGTACCTGGTACAGTCTTGGGGATTCATTCCCATCTTTATGGTCTCTGTCTCTTTCTAGGTCAAATAAGACAGAACTGAGTATCATTTAGATTGTAGACTTTGGAGCTGCCTAGAAAGAGGAGAGAGGGTGGAATGCAGAGAACTATGGCCATAGGGTTTTGCCTAGATACTTTAGGGATGGATAATGGAGCACATTTATTTCATTAGCCATCATGCAGCAGTATTTATTGAGTAAAGAAATGTGGTCGTTAACCACAGTCTCAGAGTCAAAACGAAGAGGTCTATACTGGTTTCATTTTTTCCCTTTTCAAAGAACTTTCTCTAATAAATAATGTGTTACTGTCTTCATCCTTACTAGGAGACTATGTGTCTTCTTATAAGAAATGACCGCATAGGAGTGCCTGAGTGGCTCAGAGGTTAAGCCTCTGTTTTCAGCTCAGGTCATGATCTTAGGGTCCTGGGATCGAGCCCTGCATCAGGCTCTCTGCTCAGCAGGGAGCCTGCTTCCTCCTCACTTTCTCTGCCTGCCTCTCTGCCTACTGTGATCTCTCTCTCTCTGTCAAACAAATAAATTAAATCTTAAAAAAAAAAAAAAAGAAATGACCACATAGGCGAATGAACATAAATTTGAAGAAGTGCTAGTTCTTTATGGGAAAAATAATTTTTACCTTTTCAGTATGGGGAGATGGAGGATCTAGTTGTTTTATGTTTCTTATTCACCAGTCAACACAGATTTGTGTGACAAGCACTTATGTAGGTACTGGCTATTTATAATGTGATTGTTCCAGAAGATGACTAGATAAACCCTCTCAACCCTTCAGATGGGATTATTTTTAATTGCTTAATAACACAATCTCCCTCCTTCTCTAATAGTCTGCCAAGAGCAGGAAAGCCCTTTCCTGATTAGAGGGCACCATTAAAACAGTGAGAGACACTAGCAAATCAATGTAACACTGTGGATTGTGAGAAGCCTCTCTTTGCTATATCGTCAAGACTCAGGCATGGTGTGTCTGTGCTTACATAAAACAGAAAACTATGTGAAGAGTTGAAGGTTTCTTTGACATGTATGGAACAAGAATCCAGTTTGGAAGGAAGGCATGGCAATTTCCTCCCATTTTGAAAAACTTTTCATTTCCAAATAATTTATTACTTAACTGAAAAGTTGTAAAAATATCACAGAGAACTCAGTAATTATACCCTCAACCCAGCTTCTCCTAAAACTAGGACATTTACATTGGGGAAATGCTATTAGGTAAACTTCAGATCTTATTAAAATTTACCGGCTTTTCAAAAAAATTAACTTTACTGTTATTTTTTCTGTACTAGGATCCAATCTGGATTTAGTTATTTTGCATCTCCTTAGTCTATTCTAATTTATGACAGTTTTTTACTCTTTTCTTGTCTTTCATGACCTTCACACTTTTAATGAGGTCTGGTCAGTTGTTTTGTACAGTGTCTCTCAACTTGGGCTTATCAGGTGTTTCTCCATGAATAACTGAGGTTATGCACTTTTGGGAAGAACACCGCAGACATAACGTTGTACCCTTTTCAGTACTTTATACCATGTCTACATGATGTCTGTATGTATTATTGCTGGTGATTTTAACCTTATATCTGCTAGATTTCTCCGCAGTAGAATGGCCAATTTTCTCTTTTTGGTGGATAAATATCTTGGAGGAGATACTTTGAATTAATGCTAACGTATTTCTCCTTAATCATCTGTTCGTTGATTTTTGCATCCATTAGTCGGTGTTGCCTACAACGGTGGCATTTGCCTAATGGTGATTTTGTATTTCCCTCAAAGGACAATTATCTTTCCATCTTTCTTTCCTTATGAGAGCATATTGCTACATTTACCTGGACTCCAGTGGGTGCCACTGGCAGTGAGAGGAAAGCACTCATCTGATGTTACTGGTATTTTGCTTGGGTCATTTTGGTTTTGCTAAATAAAGTGCATAGACTAGAAGACCAAAAGGAACAAACTTAAGCATCAAAGCTGGACACCTGGGTGGCTCAGTTGGTTAAGCAACTGCCTTCGGCTCAGGTCATGATCCTAGAGTCCTGGGATCCAGTCCGGCATTGGGCTCCCTGCTCAACAGGGAGTCTGCTTCTCCCTTTGATCCTCCCCCTTCTCATGCTCTTCCTCTCTCATTCTCTCTCTCTCAGATAAAAAATAAATAAATAAAAATAAACATCAAGGTTAACTGAAGATAGTCAATATGTAATGTATAACACAAGTTAACACATTTTCACAATCCGGAGATAAACATATTAACATTTTGTTACACCTAGATGTTTACCTAAATATTTTTCTTTCATAAATATGAATTTATAAATGTATAAAGATAAATTTTAGTTAGGTATCATCTTTTATGCTCCCCAAAAATGTGACTTGACCTGTGTTTACCTATTTAGAGATATATATGTGGTAGCAGAAGCCATGGTTGAAAAGCATATTGGTTTCTAATATAAAAACCAAGTAAAAAGACTTACATCTTTAAAATTGTAGACTTCAAAAGTTCATAATCAATTTTTATCTATATAAAAACTATTATTGAAGTCTAAGATGGGTAACAGCAGGCATTTGCTTATTTAATAAGGGTTATTTTCTTAATCAAACACACGGAAACCAAATAGTATATGTAGTATATATATTTATATGCATATATATCTGTATAAATTATATTATAGTAAATATACATGTATTCTATTTATGTTGTATACTACCTAAATATCATATACTTACCATATATATATGCATAAGTGTATATGTATAATAAGTGTAGGATATGTCTAGATATAGTAAGTATAGGATATACTGTTTTATAATCTGCTCTTTTCACTTAAAGTACATTGTGAGCTTCCTTCTATGCAGGTAAATATAGTTCAATATAATTTTTAAAGGCTATTATCATTCCATTATAATGTGGTTCTTTAATTTATTTAAAACCCTCTATTCATTTACATATGATTTTTGGCTCTAGTGGTTGCTATCACAGACAATCTTCAGATGAACCCATCTTTGTGGAACTATCACGTTAAAGGATAAGCTCATTTTATCCAAATTTCTGAAATCACATTCTAGAAAGGTAGTACTATTTTACTCTCCTGCCAGTAGCATATGCACACGCCAGACATGCCGTACTTTCCCTGAATACTGGCATCATTGTTCTTTGCAATCTTTTTGCTAGGAAAAGAGGTATTACTTCATTCTTTTATTTTCTGTCTTTTCTAGATAGTTTGAATATTTTTCTTTGTGTTTCTAGCCATTTTTTTATATTTCTCTGAATTACTTTGTTGAACATAATTCTGTAGAAAAAAATATTTATTTTCTAAATTGATCTCTATCATAGTGCCCCTCAGTCCCAGCAGATACTTTAAACTTATCCTTGTAAAATTTTTCTAATTTACTCAATTCATTGTTTTTGTCTAGAATTGGAAACACATAGTTATTCATTGTCCTTAACCATTACATGATCTTTGGATATAAAAGCATAGGGTGGAGGTTTTCGGATCCAAGATCTGAATTATTTCCTTTCGCATATTCTAATAGACTGTGACAGAAAGCCTTCCCTTTAAAAATGCATTACCGGGATGCCTGGGTGGCTCAGTGGGTTAAGCAGCTGCCTTCGGCTCAGGTCATGATCCCAGAGTCCTGGGATCAAGTCCCACATCGGGCTCCTTGCTTGGCAGGGAGCCTGCTTCTCCCTCTGCCTCTGCCTGCCATTCTGTCTGCCTGTGTTCGCTCTCTTTCCCTCTCTCTCTCTCTCTGACAAATAAAAAAAAAAATCTTTAAAAAAAATGCATTACCTATCAAGGCTTCTTCTGTAAAAATGAAAACAGTCTTAAAGCCTCTTTGCCATTTAAGTGCCCTTAGACTGATTGCCTGGCCGTCCCTTCATCCTGGGGTTGCATCTGAATGTTCAGTTTTGTCCTGCTGTTCCCTCCTTGTACCTCTTCTGTTCCTGGAATTGCCAGGTTATTAATGAAGGAACTGATTTACATGTTGGTATTTGATTTCCAATTATTGTTTTATCTTCAGGGCTGCTTCTGTAGTCAAAAATGAAATCTAAAAATTGCTTATAAGAGACATGAATTTGTCGCCTGAAGCAGTTGCCCAAGTACCAGAAAATAAGAATAACAACAAAAAAACTCCTCATGTAACTAGTTACTAAACCCTCTACACGTAATTGGATTTGGATTTGTAGGGAATAAGGAGGTTTCTAGAAGAGTGGCTACTATTAAATTACTTTGGACATTAAGGGTTCAAACCAAAGCTGCCATCCACGCTTCCTTGTGAAAACCTCCTTAAAGCTGTACTACCTTGGACAGGACTCACATAAGAAACCATTGTAGAAGCAGATTCCTTAATGCAATTTTCATTAATTTCTTTATTGCTGGGCATGAAAATAATAAACTAAATTCCCTCACAATCATGTTTAAAATCTCAAATCAGAACAGTTGTAAAGGAGTTACATTATTTCATAATGTAAACATTATTTCATTTTACTTATGACAATAATGGCTCTACTATTAGCCAGGGTAGCATAGCAGTCACACTACTGCTCTCAATCAGAAAGAGAAAAGAGATAATTTCATCCCATCTGTCCTGGCCTGTTAAAAGCATTTTCTATGCATATTCTTGTTCAAAAGGTGTTGCTTTTCTAATGTATTCACATGATGTGTGAAGATCGGAATTGCAAACAGGTCAGATGGCAAGTATGTCTTTCTTTTCCCTATTCTCAAAATGTGCTTACTGTCTTCCATTATGTTACAGCATGGTTTATGCTTACATTTTGTTGTTGGTAAGGGCTGAGTTGTTTACAAGCAGTGTTGCCATGTGAACCTTGAAAATAGATTTGACAGGAAATTTCGAAAGTGCCACGCTCAAGTTCTGAATGTGGGGATCAGGTTTGTAACCTGTTGGTTGTAAGGCACTGATTACTGAAGGAAAATCAGTGATTTAGAAGAGTATGTGGGTGTATGTGTGTTTTAGTAATTGGGGGTTGTTATTTTTTGGGGTAGAAAGAAATTTTTCCCATGCCAGATTAATTCCCTTTTTCCATTCCACCCCCCTCCCCGCAACCACCAAAGGTACACAAAGCTGGTTATTTACATAGTTATAGTGGGTAAGCCATGGACACCTCTCTGGAAAATTCTGGACCATGCTCTGGACATCTGAATGTCCCATTTCTCAAGGACAGGCTCCAACAACCAGCCAGAGTCCTATGCCATTTCATCCCATGAAAGGAAGAGTCAGCCCAGAGTCAGATTCTTGCTGTCCTGTGTGAGACCAGGCCCCTTGGGTGATCCGGTGTTGGTTATCCCAGTGATGTTTAAGTCTTTGGGAAGCAGATACTGCATAGGTGCTCTGTATGCACTTTGGGCCCATCAGTACTTAGGCTCATACCCTGGCTCCCCACTGACTAGCCAAGTGATATTGGATAAGTTACTTAACCTCTTTTTCTCAAGTTTCTCACCTGTAAAATACCCATGATCCCATCTAATGCCTAACGTTATTATAAAAATCCAGTCAGAGAGAATGTAAACCACTTAGCCAAATGCCAGGTGCACAAGCGTGATACATGTACTAGTTATTTTCATTACATTAATATCCCTGGCCCCACATTTTCCAACTTTTTTTTGTTAAAATTCACAAATGAGATGCCACTCTGCTCCAATAACCACATTTAATTATGAATAGATGTATATGTGTTTGAACTGAAGGTTTTGCTTGTGTTTCTGTTTATTTTAAAAGATTTTTTTATGGGACGCCTGGGTGGCTCAGTTGATTGGACGACTGCCTTCGGCTCAGGTCATGATCCTGGAGTCCTGGGATTGAGTCCCGCATCGGACTCCCAGCTCCATGGGGAGTCTGCTTCTCTCTCTGACCTTCTCCTCGCTCATGCTCTCTCTCACTGTCTCTCTCTCAAGTAAATAAATAAAATCTTTAAAAAAAAAAAAAAAAAGATTTTTTTAGGGGCTCCCGGGTGGCTCAGTCAGTTAAGCAACTGCCTTTGGCTCTCTCATGCTCTCTCTCAAATCAATAAAATCTTTAAAAAAGGGTGTTTTTTTTTTTTTTTAAACAGGTGTGATAGTAAAAAGCCTATGTTTGTACTTATATACAATACTAATAAGATAGTATTTTTTATACCTTAACTTGTGACTTAGAAAATATAAATGCAAGATAAATATTAGATGGGATACAAACAATAAAAAGAAACATTTTTTTTCTTAGTAGAGAAATCCTTTCCTCATTAAAGAAAAGCATGATATGTTGGGCTGGGAAACATGGGTGTGTCATGGGACACACTGCCTGTCAGAGAAAGGTTGCAGAATGTGCAATGTTCAAATGCTCTTGAGTGCCTAGGCAAACCTAGGCCTTCTCTGAGAAACTGAATAGGAGAGTGAAGTAATATTTATTGAATACTTATTAAATGCCAGGATCAAGGTTCTTTTATTCTTTCCTCATTTAATGTTCACAGAATTTTACCCATTATGTTTGTTACCATTATCTCCATTTTACAATGTGGAAAGTGAGGCCAGCTCATTTGCTCATTCATGGATGTGCTGTTAGGAAAGAGCAGAACCAGAATTTGAATCGAGATATGCTAGCTTTCAAGTGTACGCTCCTCTAAAGATTGGGTCTTATTTTGAAAATATGAGGAAAGCTGCAGAACAAATTTTTAAAGTCTGATAATTTAGGCATAAAGACAAACCAATCTTGAGTCTTGATTCTGTATACCTTAGATAGAACAAAGAAGGCAGGAAAGCTAGTTTTTCTCAGGATGACTATCTAGCTAGCAAGGTCAAGTCATCTCTTCTTTAATGCCAAGTTGACATGAATTCTAAACTCCTAACCAAGAGAGTCTATCAGAATATTTGGGGAAGCTTTCCTAAAACACTAAAAAGTGGGCTTTGTCCCTGAAAACTCTGTTTTTCCTACCCGGCAGTCATAATTATGCTGTTGGGCAGTAAACCAGAGATTGCTGAGAGGACGAAGCCTTCTTTAATGCACATCAGGGTCCTAATTGAGCCTTGGAGGCGTAAAGCGTCCACTTTAAGACAGACACATGGCAACACTGCTTGTTTAATCCAGGAGGACACCTGCATGAAAGCATTAGTTAAAGCATTTGCTTAGGCCATCATCAGAGCATCTCCCAGGACTCAGGAAGATGAACAAGGCTTAGCTTGCAGCTCCTCTGGTTGGGCCTTCAGCTCAGCTACTGTGGATGAGATCCACCTTGATGATGCTGGCCAGCCTGTCTCCCTCCATTCATGAGCTCTGTGCGTCACTCACCTCTTACTGACTTGGCACTGAGTAGGAGGGAAAGAAATGACCCACCAAAGAAGTGACAGTGGATTTGTCAGGGGGAAATATTACCATGCCTGTTTTATCATTTCAATCTTTAGTATCTTGTCATTTAATTATTCGCCCTTCAAGTCATTTGAGTAGATTTTCATCAATCAAGATAGAGTTCATTCATTCTTTCATTAATCTGTGCTTTTTATTTTATGATTCTCTTTTTAGCCAAATTATCTTGAGGGTTGCTTTTCATCATTCAAGAAAAAGCTTGTTCATTCTTCAGCAAAAATTTTAAGGACCTAAAATGTGCCAGGCACTGTTCTTGATGCTGGTCGTAGACTGTTGATCAAGGCAGATAAGATTCTGTCTTCATGGAGCTTTCTAGCTGGTGAGCAAGACATAGTGGAGGCAAGTAATTTCAGGTACAACAAACACCAGTTTGAGAAATTACAGGGTGCTTTCTCATGGTAGAATGAGCTGAGGGATCAGGGAAAGATCCATGGAAGGAGTGTTCAAAATGAATGGAAAAAACATCCTCTTACCACTTTCTTAACCTCTTCACTAATAAGCTATGCAGCTCATAGCAGGAACCTGTAACAAAGGCACCATGGGTCTAATGGTGGTACTATATATACTGACTCTAAAACATATACGTGAGAAAATAAGTAGTTATATAAACTTTGGCATCATTATCTCAAGTCAGTGAAATAAAATTAATGTCAGAACATTTTAGTTGAAGTAGAGTAAATCATTGTGATTTGCTATAATGATTGTGATAGACCAGAGTGTGCATTGTTTGTGTTATGTTAGGCAGTTTAGCTCATGCCTCTTCCCTTCTGTATTTCTTTTTATTCCCTTTATAGCACTGTTTTCTTTAAGAATGGCCCTCAGACCTACCTTGGAATACACTTGGGTGGTTGCTAAAAATGTCATTTCTTGGCCTCCACCACAGACTCACAGAATCAAAATTACTTAGGGTAGGGACTATCTGCATTTTTAACAAGATCCCAAGACATTTCTCCTGTACACTAAAATTTGAAAACACTGCTTTAGAGTCATATCTTTCTACTGTTGTCTCATTAAGTTGTCATCATTGCCTCAATCAGCTGATAAAGATGCTGCTTAAGAACTGTACACTGCCTTTGTGATCAGCTTGATGCCTCCAGGTTGCCCACTTGGTAGGGTGACAGATGAAAAGAAGACAGAACTAAGTTGTGTATCTAGGGCTGCCTTTATTTAGAATTAGCAACCGGTGTCCCCTTTGTGGACGCCCACATTTACCCCTCCCCCCATCCAGAGTCCTATCTCTCATACACAAAATATTCACAATTTCTTGTTATGCTTTTTACTTATATTCTGCTTTTCTCATTTTACTCTTCGTCTCTCTTTTGCTCTTGTCTGGGACTGTGCATGTGGACATTTGCATGCGACTATAGAAATGAGCAATGTTTCTGTGTGTATCCATGTGTGTGCACGTGTGTGTGTTTGTATGTACATGATGTAGGTAATCCTTAGTCCATTGGTACTCAAGCAGTGCACGGTTTTCCTACATAGGATAAAGCATTCATGGAAAGGTACTGTCTCATGAGAAGGATCCTCATGGAAGTCATGGAGTTGAGTTGTAATGGTGATAGTGATCAGAGTCACTGATGGGTGGGGGAGGCTAGCATTACTGAGAAGCCAGGCACTACAATGGAAGTCTCTGCATTCATATTTTCCATGTTTTAAAACAGGCTAAGGAAACTGTTGAGGCTGTGTAGGGGTGAGTGGACCATGGTTCATGGTATTGATATCAGTCCCAATCACTACCCCTTAATTTATCCATCATTAATTAAATCTCTACTATATTCCAGAATCTGTGAATCTACCAAGATACATAAGACACAATGTCTGTTGTCATGGAGTACTATTTGACAGTAATCTGCACACACAACCAAATAATGCTTTCTCAGTACAAAATGTTATGGGATCTCAAAGATAGCCACAAGTTTTTGGAAAGGTTAGCGAAGCTTTCTTGGAAGAAATGCGGTAAGTTTTGATGTGTGCATTATAAAATGGAAGGTAGACAGGAGAGAGAAAGTTTCTGATTAGAGGATCCACAGTGTAGACACATGCATGGGCAATGTGTATCGACAGTGCATACTTAGTTATGGATGTGAAGGAATGCAGGTTGTGCTTAGAAGTGTGGCTTCTTCTCCATGTTGCATAGCTTTGTTTATGTTGTCCAATTTCAGTCTTTAGCTGTGACAAGAGCTTCAGATCTGAATACTCTAGGTCACAAGTTTTATCTCTGATTCTCCCTTCCCTCAAAATCTCACTGACAAATTTTACCTTCCTGTAATTTCCTAATACACTCTACCTGCCTTCCAGGCCAAAGTGATAAAGGGTCTCCGTAGGAAGATCTGGGTGTCTTTTGGAATAGTCCAACCCTTGGTCACATTATTCTTTCTTTTTAATTTTCTTGAGCTAGCACTCATAAGCATTGACCCATTATATATTTTTCTCTGTTTTAAAAATAGACTATATGAAAATAATCTCATATGTATGCCAAGATAAATACAGAGAGATATACAATACAGCATTATTTGTAATAGTGAAAAATTAGAAACTCATTTAAGTTCAAACTCATTTACTTAAGCAAATAATTGTACATTCATATGTTAGAATTTCATCATATCTTATATCATTAAATCTTATTTTCCCCTCTTAATTATATGGGGAAACATGGGGAATATGTTCATTATATACCTTGGAAAAAAACACAATACAAAGCTAAATATATGGTATTATACTCAGTTTTTGGAAAAAATAATGCATGGACATTCGTTTAAACATATGTGTATGGAGACAGGATTATAAAAGGAAATGCAACAAAGCAAAATAACAGTATTTTTGGATGGTATAATTATAGGTGATTTTTATTGTCCTGTCTATAGTTTTCAACATTGTCTAAATTTTCTATAATGACTTAAAACAAACAAACAAACAAACAAACAGTTATCCCTCAGTAAAAACCAAAGCCAAAAATGGATTTGCAGTATATGTTTCTCTCCATAGCCGTTATGAGAAGAGACAACATAGAAAAACATACCAACCGCAATAACCTACATTTCCAGTCATTTAATACATTTTGCACCAGTAGCAGTCTGATGTGGTGATGACTGAGTCAGCTACAATCTTGAAAGAATGAGCTTAGTAAAAGAATGCTGCCATTGCCCCCAAACTGTGCACAACTTTGGCAGGAAACTCACCTCTCTCCTTTATTATCATTCTTCCAATGTGTTAGGGTTTTGAATGAGGAGTGCTTAGGCTAAAGTATGTTTCTAATTAGCTTACTTATCTGAAGAATGAGTGTAAATGACATTAATGCACCTAACAAGACATCTTTGGTGATTCTACTTTTCCTTAACTAATAACACTACAGTGTGCTGCAGGGCCAACAAACACTGCCTCTTTGTTGACATAATAACTGAGCTTTAATTGGTTTGTGCATATTTATGTGACCTTAAGTGGAGATCAGAAACTGCTTACAAGATTGAAGAAACACACTCAGGTTCCCACTCCAGCCTTGGACGCGTCAGCCAGGGAAGGTTTCACGGGAAAGGCAGGCTGCTAAAACATCATGTCTGAGCAGTGAATCCAGGAGGGAATGGGTCCTGGCCCTGACAGCTTATTTTTAAGCTCAGAGCTTTCACCTAATTGTCTGTTGTTGACGTTGCTGCAGTTAAACAACCAGAAGGAACTTGGGAACGTGCCCCTGAGTGGCACAGGAAGGGCGATATGGCAGCTTTCCTTTAACTATTCAAACAGTGTTTTCCCCCTTTGGGATGTAACTCAAGATGATTTTCTAAGTCCACCTAAGCTTTAAATCAAGACCAGAGCTTTCCCTCTGGAATCTAGCTGTGGCTGTGGGGTCATTTATTCTTAAGGAGTTATATGGGTGAGAAAGACAGACCTTTCCATAATCTTGAAATCCTCGGTCTGTGGGGTTGGGTCCTAGGGTGCTCACAAGATAATCATACTTATTGGATAAAAGACTGTGGCAGTAGATTAGGGCCCTACGTGGATGGGTCCTGAATCAAAGAACAGTTCTGTATACATGCACAACACAGTACTCTAAACACAGGCACCATTCAGTTGTATGTACAAGCAACCAGTCAGTTACACTGTTGGCACTCCCTTGACTATGGCCTATCTACTTAACTGGGTTACTGGAAGGAGCCAGTGGAAGTAAAAAATTTATTGTAATCTGAGATAATTAGATAATATAGCAAGACAAAAACTTCATTACATGGGTGCTGTTGCTTTTGTGGTTATTGTATCTTTCTTTCTTCCTTTTTTTGGGAGAAGTTTCTAAGTGAGATGGGAAACTGAGTCTGGCAAACTTTGTTCCTTATGACTCTAAAAATTCATGAGTTTAAAATATGCTCTATTAAAGTCTATAGGACTTACTCCAGTTAAATTAAGCTATGGTTAATAGAGAAGGATTTCGTGAGTCAATATTCATTTATAATAGTCCATGGTGTTGTGAAATGTATTTCATAATGTAAAATAGAATAATTGATCAAAACCTGAAGAAATATTGGTGAAAAACTTTAAGAAAAATTTTATAAGCTGTAAGTGAGAGCGGGGCATGCTAATATATTACCATTTTATTGACAAGAAGTTCAGGCCTAGCAGTTCAGAACAAAGGCTATAGCTAAGACCTCATAGTGCACTCTGCTTATCTAAATATCTGGACAGCAATAGTCTGTCTGATTAGTATTGGACCCAGAAGTGCCACCTAAAATTTGATGGCAAGTGTCAAAACAAGAAATGGAAAAATAAGTAGTTATTTGATGGCATACATCACTTCTTTACTAAGTCATTCAGGCAAAGATTAATGATGATTGTCAGGAAACAAAACAGATAAAACACATGCTATCATGGAAGTTACAGTCTAATTGGGGGAAGGGCAGAGATAAACAAGTAAATTAGTAAAGGTATAGTAGGCCAGACATTGCAAAGTTCTATAAGGAAAAATGAAGCAAGAGAGGTGGATAGGTGTTGGGAGGAGGGAGGTCACTATTTTTCACAAGGCAGTCTTTAATAAGGCGACATTTGAGCAAAGACTTAAATGAAGCGAAGAAGCAAGCCATGGGTCTATCTGGGGCAAAGAGGAGACATTAGGTTCAAAGGCACTGAGATGTCAAAGACTTGGCAGTTTCAAAGAAGAGCAAGTATATATGGATGGAGTATAGTGGGCACAGGAAAAAATGGTAGGAGGAGATGAGGTTACGGGGGGGGAAGGGGCAGTCAATTGATGGGTAATAAGCTACTGTTGGAGAAGGAATTGCTTGCAAATTAAGGAGAGGGGAGATTTCATTTCTTTTGATGGCTGCATAGTATTCCATTGTGTATATATACCACATCTTCTTTATCTATTCATCTGTTGATGGACATCTAGGTTCTTTCCATAGTTTGTGACAACATGGATGGAACTAGAGCGTATCATGCTTAGCGAAATAAGTCAAGCAGAGAAAGACAACTATCATATGATCTCCCTGATATGAGGAAGTGGTGATGCAACATGGGGGCTTAAGTGGGTAGAAGAAGAATCAATGAAACAAGATGGGATTGGGAGGGAGACAAACCATAAGTGACTCTTAATCTCACAAAACAAATTGAGGGTTACTGGGGGGAGGGGGGTTGGGGGAAGGGGGGTGGGGTTATGGTCATTGGGGAGGGTATGTGCTTTGGTGAGTGCTGTGAAGTGTGTAAACCTGGCGATTCACAGACCTGTACCCCTGGGGATAAAAATATATGTTTATAAAAAATAAAAAATTAAAAAAAAAAAAAGGAGAGGGGAGAGTGTTGGATATGACTGTGAGCCAAGTTAATTGTTCTTCAGAACCAGCTTTGCATGTGAACCAGGCAAAACAAACTACCCAAGTGCTAATTAAAAAAATAAAAACACGAAGAGAAATTTGCTTAGAGAATGCATAGTTGGAATGATAATTCTGCTGCAACCTCCCTAGGGAGAACAGAGGACCCTCTACTCTTTCCCTTAGTCATATATTGCCATCTCCTTGCTGTTTTCCTTTTCAGGGAAGTAGTCAGCTCCTACTGTCAAGAGACAATAATATATATTTACAACTTTACATTCCTAGTCAAAATTATTCTTTCTACACCATGTTTGCTTTTCTTCAGGGGTCAGATCTGGAAACCATCAGCTGAATCCCCAGAATTGGTGTCAGTTGGCTGATAGAAACATTATGCAAATGTAGGGTTAGGAAGTTAAATAATGCTGTTAGGACCATAGCCTTAGGCTTAAAATAAACCGTCCTGAGAAAGAGAGAAGTGGGAAGTAGGAAAGAATTCAAATAGAAATTGAAACACCACTCTGTCTCCCTTAGGTTTCTGTGTTTACTGATATAATATACAAAGTCCCATTGTACTATTGGAATGGGAGGTACTATTGGGAGATTTAGAACTCAAGCTTCAGTGATCATCCCCAAAGTCTCTAAAGTAAAAATTTCAACCCATTTTGGTCTTAAATACTTGGACCATTCACTCATTAAAAATGTCTACATAGGTGAAATCATTTTAGGAGACCTAGAGACCTCTCATGCCTGCCAGTGGATTCAGGTTAAGTTTTCAACTATCAGAGGATCAATAATGGAATTAGGAATGAGATCCAAACATATTTTTGTATGTTGTAAGTAGGACTAGCTTGGGGAGAAAGGACTGTGTTCCTTTCCAAGTGTTGCCACTTAGCAGCTGTATGATTTTGGACTGGTCACAATCTCCCCAAACCTTCTCATCTAAATGTAAGGATAATTCTCTTTCTCTCTTCAGATTTTCCTGAGAATTAAAATTGACATAAAATGTGATCAAATATTTTCTTAACTGTAAAATTATGAATAAATATGTGCTTCTATTATTAAACAGCTTTGTTGGATTTAAAGAATCACTCTACAGTGATTCTTGTGCACCATTTGAAGTTGTTATTTTATACAGAGTTACACAAAGCCAAAGCTATTATTCTAGTGTTTCATAGGACATTGCTTTTAGGCAATGCGGCATCTGGGAAATGAAGTGTCCCTGATGGTAAGCTCGTGTTTTGTTGCCAGCCCACCCTTCTTCCACCTTCTGTGCCTGAACCCTGTTGGGCTGATTCAGCTTTGAGCCTTTAAGTTCAATGACACTATTTCCTGTTTCCCTAGAACACCAAATTACTAATCCTTAATCACCTAAAAAGTAATGAACATCTTAGCATCTTATTTGTTTGTTAGTTTTTAGGAAACACTATTAAGATGTTCTCATTGAAAAAGTTCTGCAAATATCTAAGCCTTTCTCTGTCAGCAAGAATTTTAACAAATGTTTATTGCCTTGTTCCTAAAATATCTTATGATTACTTATTTTAGCATAGTATTCTGAACCCAGTTTACCTTTTTTTTTTTTGATCTAAAATTATCATCATCATGAACAGTACTTACTATGTTCTTTAGTATAGTGATAACTAAAATAATTTTTGTTGGGTGCAGCCCTCTTGCCTCTATACTAAATAGACCCAAGTTATTTTCAAGGCATCTAGATTCTTTTGCTTCTTTGCTTCGAGTCACCTGCATTTTCCCAGTTTATCTCCTTTCTGTGTAAGCCCTCACCCACTGCTGCTTTTAATTTACCCCCTATTATGGTGCTTCATAAACAATGGTTTTAGCAGTATCTTCAGGTTTTTTGCCACATCAGTTTTATCTGTATTATACGTGTAATGCTTTCAACAACAGACTCGTTTTTCTTTTTAAACTTAAAATAACTTTTTAAAGATTTATTTATTTATTTGAGAGTGAGCAAGTGCAGAAGCAGGAGGGGTAGAGGGAGAGGGAGAGAATGCCAAGCATATCCTTCAATGGACACAGAGCCTGAATTGAGGGTTGCTCTCACCACCTAGAGATCATAACCTGAGCCAAAACCAAGAGCTGGATGCTCAACTGACTGCACCACCCAGGTACTCTTTTTCACTTAAAATTATTTTGAAAGATAATCATATCACTGTTCTACTATCACTGTAACTGTTATATATATTTTAGCAATTAAAATAAATATATAAGGATTTTCAGCCAAGATGAAGTAAAAAGGAATGGATTTTTACTCTCACCTGAAAAGCCACAAAAATGTAAAAAATATGTGCAATAATGATTTTCAAGACAACATATATTAGGTAAGAAGGACAGTCATTCCTGAGAGAGGGGAAAAAATTGACTAAGACTGTAATTGCCCCGGCAACTCTTTGGAGAGTTTCTAGGCCACAGTACGAAGAGGATAAATCAAGGAGGAGCATGATGCACTCCCATTTGAAGCTGAATGTGTGAGGAGAACAAGGTGGCTGGAGTTTGCAGGATGAACATCCTGAGAAGAGAGAATTGTATGGAGAACTCTGGAGATCTGCAGAGTGTCTGCCTTGAGGATTCAGTTAAGTACCAATCAGTGCAATATTACACTGGAAATTTTAGGCAGCAAAGAATGACAAGGAAAAAAGTCACCTAGGTAGGAATAAAGAAATAAAAGTCTTGGGGCGCCTGGGTGGCTCAGTGGGTTAAAGCCTCTGCCTTCGGCTCGGGTCATGATCCCAGGGTCCTGGGATCGAGCCCGACTTCCTCCTCTCTCTCTACTACCTCTCTGCCTACTTGGAATCTCTGTCTGTCAAATAAATAAATAAAATCTTAAAAAATAATAAATAAAAATCTTTTATTTGCAGACAATACAAATATATAGAAAATCTAGTGGAGTCTACCAAAAAAGAAAAAAAAAAAAAAACCCTACATAAACTAAGAAATAAATTTAGCAAGGTTTACAGGTATATAAAAATCAATTGTATTTTGATATATTAACAATAAATATTTGGAAATTGAAATAAGTCAAAACCATTTAGAATAGCATCAAAAATATGAAAAACTTAGAGATAAATCTGAAAAAAGTCATATATTATCTATACACTGAAAATTATACAGTACCAGTAAAGGAAATTAAAGAAGACCTAAATAAGTGGATTTATATACTGTGTTTATGGATAAGAAGACATGATATGTTAGTTCTCCCTGTATTGATCTATAGATACAATTCCAAATCAAACTGCGCAAGCTTTTTGTAGAAATTGGCAAACTGACTCATTTGAAAATGAAAATTCAAATGATCTAAAACGTCAAATGCCAAAATGACTTTGAAAATGATAAATTTGGAAGACTAACACTAAAATATTGTAAAGCCTGTTATAAGACTACAGTAATCAAGACAGTTTGGTATTGGAGTAACAAGAGACAAATAGATCAATGGGACAGAAGGGTACAGAAACAGATCTACTTATAAATGGGCTCTTGCTTTCCAACACAGGATCAAATGTAGTTCTATGGGGGAAGTATAATCTTTTCAACAAATGGTGCTAGAACAAATAGATAGCTGTATGTAATGGGGAAAAAAGAGCTTTGGTCCATACCTCATACTGTACACAAAATATTAATAACATATCATGTACAAAAAATTAACTTGACATCAGATCATAGGCAAACATGAAACCTAAAATTATAAAACATCAAGGAGATAACATAAGAGGAAGCCTTTGTTTCCTTAGCCTAGGCAAAGATTTTTTAGCTGTGATAACAAAAGTATGATTCACCAAAGAAATAATTGAGAGGTAAATTTTATTAAAATTAAAATTTTGGGGTGCCTGAGTATTCTATCCTAGAAAGTAAAAGAAAAATGAAATGGTCAAAGAAAGGCTGAAGAAGTGTTATAGAATGAAGTGGACTGCAGAGACATGGCAACTCTTAAAGCCATTTGACTGAAGTGGCTGTATTGCCATTATGGCCTTTGTAAACAGATTAAAATCTAGGCCTGCATGTGCTTCAATGTTATGAAATTATAACCCAAGGACAACCAGTCACAACCAGTGGGCCACCAACAGGCTTTCAGCTATAGCCAATCAAAAATGTCCTACTTTTCTCTTTTCTCTATAAAAGTATCTCTTTGAGCTCCTGCTGGTATAGTGGTTGGTTTTTTTTTTTTTTGACAGGGAGAGGGAGAGATCACAGATAGGCAGGCAGAGAGAGAGGGGGACGCAGGGCCCAATTCAGGGCTCAATCCCAGGACCCTGTGATCATGACCTGAGCTGAAGGCAGAGGCTTAACCCACTGAGCCACCCAGGCGCCCCGGGTATAGTGTTCTTAACCCCTTTCTTTTTGGTGCTGCCCAGTTTGAATAGATTTTTCTTCAAATAAACTCAAATTTAAAAAAAAAAAACTGGATGAAAGATTTGAACAGACACTTTATCGAAGAAGATATACAAGTTGACAAATAAGCACATAAAAATGCTCAACATCATAAGTCATTAGGAAGTACAAATGAAAATCACAATGAGATATTACTACACATCTTTTAGTGTGGCTCTAAACTTAGAAGACTGACTATGTCAACTCTTGACAAGGATTTGGAGAACTAAACTTTCTAGTCTCTCCTGTAGGAATGTAAAATGTTACATCCACTTGAGAAAACAACTTGACAATTTTTTAAAGAAGTTAAATATACAACCATTATATTTACCTAAGATAAATGATAGCATATGACCATACAATTGTACATGAATGTTCATAGCAACTTTGTAATAGCCCAAAGCTAGAAACAGATGTCCGTCAACAAGTGAATGGTTAAACAAACATGGTGTCTCCAAACAATGGAGGGCTACTCAGCAATTTTAAAAAATGCTCTGGCACCTGGCTGGCACAGTCGGTTAAGCATCTGCCTTCAGCCCAGGTCATGGTCCCAGGGATTAAGCCTGGGATTAAGCCCCATGTGAAGTCCGGCTCCCTGCTCAGTGAGGGGTCGGCTTCTCTTTCTGCTGTTCCCCCCATTCATGCTTTTTCTCTCTCAAATAAATAAAATCTTTTAAAAATGTTATTTAAAATGCATTATTGATAAATAAAACAACGTAGATGAATCTCAAAATAATAGAGCTGAGTTAAAGAAAACAGACCAAGAAAAGTCTACCTTGTATGACTATATTTAACAAAAACTCTAGGAAATGAAAACTCTATTGTGACAGAAATGAATCAGTAGTTACTTAGAGATAGGGAGGTCAAAGGAGGGTACAAGTGGCACAAGGAAATCTTTGGGAGTGATGGATATATATGTTCATGTCTTGATTATGGTGACAATTTCACAGGTGTATATACATTTTACATATGAGCACTTTATTATGTTGATTATACCTCATGCAACTATTAAAATATTAAATATATAACCATTACAAAATATGTATCCCAAAGTCATCTTGTATACAACACTGTGAGGATACAACAGGTGTTGTTTACAACACCTATTGCTGCCTATGTCAGTGTTAGGGTCCATGATCAAAGGAGGGAGACTGATACAAAACGAAGGCCAAGCAAAGCTTTATTTCGCGCCAGTATCGAGAATCAAACCGACCGGTTGGGACCGTCCCTTACGGAGAGAGCCACCCCTCCCAGCCTCACAGACTAACTTTTATAGAGCAAAGGCCATGTGGTTAAGCCTGGCCACACACTGGTGGCCAATGAGATTGTAACACACAGAGAAAGTTGCATAGTCATGCTAGGTCCCACACGGGTGGGCAGTTGAATTACAATTCACCTTATAGTAGCTATTTGAACTAGCCTATCAGTTTGGTAAGAATTGGCGCCCAAAAGGTGGGGCCCACATTCATTGGTAGTTAGGGAGATAGTATGTGCGCTTTACTGATTGGATGTCTCCACCTGGCCTGACTCGTCCTTGTATTCTGGGCCCTGTTATCAGGGACTGGTCGACCATATTTTACTGGTTTCTGGACTTGCTTTTAAATAAGTTCCCCTCAGGTGGGGGTGGGGAGGTAGGTCAGTTTAAGTTTTACTGCATAAACAACAAAATCCCCTGTTTAACCGAGATGGAATTGCTCTGGCTAAATAGGCCCTTACAGTCAGAGCTTAAGTTTCTCAAAGGCTCGGTAAGACAAAGACTTAGTTTAGTAATTCTGATTTTGCTAATCATATTACATCAGTGAATTCTGGTTGCAGGTATTTCCATTTTTCCTAATAAGTAAAGTAGATGGACTCTAGAAAAAGAGTTTTTCATGTTGCTCAGGATTTTCCTTTCAAAGTCAAAAGGGAGCTTTGGAAGGCAGTGGAATAGCATCAGAAGACCAGGGTTTTTGGCCTAGTGTCACCTGGATCTTTGCCTCCATTTAGCCTATGTGTCTAAGAAAGTCACTTAACTTCTCTGCACCACATATGGAAAACAAGGAGCTTAAATTTAATACCCCAAAACTTCTTCCACAACTGTCATTTTTGCCTCCAGCTTGTAGCTGTGTTCAAGAGGGCTGAGGTGACTGGAAGTTCAACCACCAGATGATAGCACAAGGTAATGAGAGAAGAATTATATAGCTTTAAATAAAAATCAAATAAAGGCAATTCAAATTTAGAAACAGAATAATTATAGTGATATTCTATGGTGACATAGTAAGAGTGGAAAAAAAGATTTGCTAATCTCTCTATTTTTATAAAAAGAGTTTTTGAAGTACAATCTTCTCATCTAGGAATGGTGCCAGGTTTCTGTCTTAAGTGAATTTTTGTATTTTTTTTAACAACATTAAAAAGAAATTAATACTGTCAGAGTCCTACCCAACTCTAGCAGAAGTAGTGTTTGTATAATTGATGACAATCTGCAATCCTACCATAGCTCTTGTGATTCTACTGAAACATTTCGTATCATAAGGCCCATTTACCTTGGAATGTCAGGGACAACTCTAGACAGCTCTAGGACTGGTAAAAATTTAAACCTAAATTAAAGCCCAACCCAACATAGTTGGTATTTCTTCCAACAAATGGAGACCTATTCACAGCCAATGTTGAAAATTAAATGGAGCAGGCTCTTCTGACAGAAAGCAGCTATTTCTCTCCAAATAACAATTGAGAATATTGATCAGCATTTCTGCTCATTTCAGACTACAGCACTTGTTTCAATGACTTGCTGGGCATCTATAATCACAATGCAGACACCAGGTAGCTGGAACTCACTGGAGACACTTACAAATCCATAGGTAATAATAAGAGTGTACAAGGTAGCAATGTTTTGCTCCGTACGTTTTCTTCTATAAATTCCATGAGAATCCGCCCCTTCTTCCAGAAAGGACGACTGCACACTGAACCATAGAAGCATGGGGGAAGCTTGGAGTGCCTTCTGAGTCCTTTCACTCCCTCATCATCTCTTTTCTCTTCTCCAGATCTGTCCTTGGAAAACCAGAGGTCACACATTCCTTGTATTTCTCTAAAGAAATTAGATCTACTACTCTTAATAAATCACTAGTATGTTAGAGTCAATGAACATGGTGTATTATTTCCAGAAATTCAGCCATGTCTCTATGGTATAAATTAAAAGTCTTTGGCTATAACGGGAAAATGCTGTGGGATGGGAGAGTTTCTGAAATTCTTCCATCTTGCCATGTAAATATCTAGATATTGTGTTTTCTGGTAGTTCCTGTACTTTACCCTTTTTTCTTTCATCAAAATCTGGTTCTTTTGATACAGGTCTTTGGATATAATCTTTCTAATAAAAATATTCTTAAATTTTGCATCCTAAATAACATAGCCAGTTCATGAAATAATATATAGATTACCATTTATTTATTTGCTCTTACATTACTTCATTCAACACTTACCGCACACCCTGAGCTCCAGAACTAGACGGCCTAGGTTTAAATGGAACCTGTGTTGGTGACTAGAATGAGACTTTGGAAAATTTATTTAACATCTTTGTTTCTTGTTTCCTTATCTGTAAATGGAGACATTGGTGCTTCGTCATAGAGTTGTGAGGATTAAAGACTTAATATGTAAAAACTGCGCCATAATGATAACAACTATATATACATACATAAGTGGTCACTAGTTCTACTACTGTGTTTTTCTAGAAGGGCACTAATCCTATTCATCAGGGCTCTACCCTCAAAACCTACTCAATTCCAATTTGGAGGCATCACCTCCAAATTCTGCCATATAGATTAGGATTTCAACATAAGAATTTGGGAGGGGGGCACATTTAGTCCATAGCAATATGTAATCTTATTATATCTCCAAATAATCTTGTGCTCAAGATCATCCAATTGGTAACTGCCTAAGTCAGTATTCAAAGCCAAGCCTCATTGACTCAAGAGTGTGACTGCAGGTACCCCCCAACCCCCCTCCCATACACACACATTGTTTTTCCTACTGTACCATACCATCAGTAACTAATTCTATGGAAAGACTCATGGAAAGTCTTCCAGAGAGGAAGATGTTTAGGCAGCATCTTAAGAAAGAATGAGAGCTATCAGGCAGAGAATGGAAGAGGCATTTGTGATATGGGAAACAACAGGATTACAGAAATTAGAAACTTTGGGTGGCTGGTTTTGTTCTTAGCCAAGGAGGTGCTGCACCACATTGTAGATCTGCTCTTCAAGAATAGGAGGACAGGAGAAAAGATAGGAGGGTAGGGGATAGAGGACAGGGGAAAAGAATCAGGAAATCTAATGGCAGAGCTTGCTGAGCTCCATTCTCCTCTGCAATCCCAAAGCAGATCCTGGGTAATGATCACCGTTTCTCTCCATTATTCTGTCCATGGTATAAACAGAGTGGTTCAGCCTGTAGTCATTTATGCAGACCTGCTTTCCCCACCCAGAAGGGAATTATATTCCTTAGGAACAATGCTTCTAGGCCTATTGGTTACGATTTTCTCCTAAAAAAGCGTAAGGCACTTTTGGTAGATTTTATTTGATTTCCTTATCAGAGGATGTTATTTGAGATTTTGCAGGTGCAGGCTAACATCTGTATGAGGAAGAGGCATTTTTGTTTATTTGTTCACTCTTCTGACTCTACAGGGCATTTTGGTGTATCTGCTTAAGCCTAGGGAAGAAGCGTTTGCAGGACCAAACCTCACCACCTTATTAGTGTGCCAAGATGTTTTGAATGTAAAGACAGGGAAGTATTATCCACTGGTTCTTCTGCTTGAAGGGCCTTTGTCTGATTGCTTTAAAATGTGAATACTTTTTTATAGAAAATACTTTGTGTGGTTGCAGTATAAATAAGGTGTTACAATGAATTTTAACTGCATTTAAGTAGGCATTGCAGTACCAAAAGATGGAGAGAAAGTGGAATTGAGATCATTATAAAAAATATGGATCTAGAGATAAGGCATAATATAAAAACAGATTTTGGTAATGGCTTGGAGTAAATTGAAATTTGGTCTCAATGCTAATGTGTTTGAATACAATCTAGAATAATATACTGGCCTGATCTTCTTTATCACTCCATGGAGATAAACTCCTCATCGATGGGAGATGAAATAACCCTTAAAGGTTTCATGCTATTGCTGTGTGGTACACAAAACAACAGCCACTACCACTACCATCACCACCACCACCACCACCCCAAAACAGATTAACTAAGTGGGGTCTATTAATGGAGAATGGTTTCATGTAAGTTTCAGAGCAGTTTACTTATTTCAGAAGTTAGCATAATAAAAAAGCATTTTGTTTGTCAGTATGGCTGGGAATATGTGTATGTGTGTATGTTTGTATGTAATTGTCACAGAAGTATGTTTTCATGATAACTAAGTCATACCCCTTTATCACAAATCAGGTATTTAATTCAACTGATCTTGGTTAAAAGTCAGAGAACCTCACAGGCTAGATATCAAAAACAACAATGGGAGATTAGTAAGATTTTAATAAAATTGTCCTTTATTGAAATACCTGATCTGGTGTTTCAGTCACTAGAGCAGAAACTAAGCCAATCTCAGAGGCTTAAATACATTAGCCTTGTACTTTACATATAGTATCTTACTAAATAAATGTTGAAAAATTGAATTTCAAATAGTAAATTTGAACATAGTAGGTCAAACATTTAGATTATCTTTGGAATTTGATACTCAAGGTATTCTGTTAGCAAAGGCTCATTTTTACATGGCTTCTATGTTTCAAGTGACAGCAGTAACCCACAGACCTTTCTGAGTCATTTATCAGTCTCTTCCCACCAGCTGTCTCCATAGACCTGGCTCTTCCCCTCAAATACAGCTTTTGGTGTTTGCTCTTCTGTATCACTTTCATAACAAAGATGGAGTGGGGAGGGGAAAAAGACAAAAATCTGTGTATTTCCAATGCAAAAGTAAAGCTTTATTTATATTTTTATTAAAAGATCTGAATGATTGGACAAGTAAGATTTTTAAAAAGAACTATAGCTCTTTTAGTTATGGCTATTGAGCTTAGGATAGATGTTGCAAAACCAAACAGTTTGAACTTTAGTGTAAATAGAAATTTTTAAGAAAATAGGATCATGTGTGGCTTCTTTATTTTAGCTCATCAGGCCATTTTGTTTATAATAAAGTTTTCTGTCCCAAGTAGGAGGTGGGACTATATTACATCTATACTATTCTGGTTATATATGATGGCATTCATCATCAAAACTTCTGAAGTGCTCGACATTTCTTACAGAATCAAGGTCAGATTCTTTGTTGCATGGATATTAGTAGTACACATTGGCTCTTCTTTTCATATACCATTGCCCAGCTGTCAAGCTGAATAGCCTCTTACTCTCCTTGGAAATTGATAATTTCTTGGTTCTGTTTCTTAGTGTATCCACTTCTTTCCACCCATTTCTTCCATTTCTTTTTTTTTCTTCCATTCTTTTTATTTTTTTTTAAGATTTATTCATTTATTCATTTCTTCCATTCTTTTTTTTTTTTAAGATTTATTCATTTATTTATTTATTTGAGAGCTCGCATGGGGAGGATGTGCAGAGAGAGAGGAATAGTCTCAAGCAGATGCTGTGCTGAGTGTAGAGCCTGATATGGGGTTCAATCTCACAACCCTGAGATCACTACCTGAGCGAAAACCGATTGGCCGCTTAACCAACTGTGCCACCCAGGCACCCCTCTTCCCACCCACTTCCATGTGTTTATATCATATCTGACCTTAATGATTCAACTCAACTGTCACAATTTTTTAAATAATTTCCTGATTCTTAGGTTGGACATTTTTTTTTCCTCTCTCTCATTTATAAAATCTCTCACGTATTAAATCTAATTTTGTGATGCTTTCTTTTCTACTGTACCAATAGCAACAATATAATAAACATTAAATACTGTTCTATAATACAAAAGCTTCTTATGTACATTATTTCATGTAATCTACATAACAACCCCATAATGTCGATACTATTATTATTCCTAATTCACCTGAGACGAAATCTTTAGAGAGGGCACAACAATTATCCAAGGCCAGATATATTATTTTAGATCAGGATTTCTGATTCATAGACCTTGTCCTTAACCAGGGGAGAAGACTGTGCCTCATACCTGCACCTCCTTTTGTTTGTCATTTATCACTTTCTACTTTGTGTGTAATTACCTATGACCTGAGTTACTATAACTGTTGTTCCTTGAAGGCTAAAATTATGTTTGATGCTTCCTGGTATTTAAACATTACTTGACTCAGTGTTTCACACAAATGTAAGGGTGGTCCAAAACAATTTGGTGAACAACTGAAAAACTTAGAACCTTTCATACATTCTTTTATAGCTCTGACATGGAAGATTTCTGAGAGAGGAAAGTACTATGTTTAACTGTCATCAAAATAAAATGGAAAATACAGCTTGACCAAAAGAAATGACATGTTCCAGAAGAACAAAATTAAAACAGGATTTTAAAATCTATTATCCAGTCAATCTGAAAATAAATAAGGACAGTCCTGTGATTGAATGAGTAAATGTCTTTAAACTTTCATTGTCACTGTATAACAAACATATATGTGGAAGTCAGAAATCTATTTCCTACTGAAACAAAAGGTTATACTTGATTAAAAGAAAAAAATTAATATTAGTTGAGCAACAGATAATATTATTGCTATTTTAAAAATTAATATAAAAGTAAATAATAACACATTGTATTTATTTATATTTATAATATCCAGATGAATAATTGGCTGATTTTCATCAATCTGGTGTCATTGAATTGACAGAGCCTCAATATTAAAGTAGAAGGTGTTGAAGATAAGGTGTCTTATCTGAAGACTAATAAGGTTTTTATCTTTACCAAGCTCTCTTATCATCATTGCTCTGCTTTGGAAGCTCAAGAGAGTGGCAGCCTTGAATAAACACTGCTATTTCAGTCATCATGTCCAGACACTGATTCAGAGAGGGAGTGTCCCATCAGAAGGATGGAATGTATTTCAGGCTTATTAGCTGGCAGGTAGATCTGTGAACAGCTCACCTTCTAAGGGTGAAGAACCTTCTGTTTTGGATCATTTATCTCAGTCATCCTAACTCCATATACAGTTGTACCCTAAATGCTAAAAAGAGTCAGACTTTCTTCACCCATGGTCACGTAAGTATGTGGCTCCTGAGCATGAGCTTTAAAGAGAAATAAGGATGGGGACGCCTGGGTGGCTCAGTTGGTTAAGCAGCTGCCTTTGGTTCAGGTCATGATCCCAGCGTCCTGGGATCGAGTGCCACATCGGGCTCCTTGCTCCACAGGGAGCCTGCTTCTCCCTCTGCCTCTGCCTGCCACTCTGTCTGCCTATGCTCGCTCTTGCTCGCTCTCTCTCTGACAAATAAATAAATAAAATCTTTAAAAAAAAAAAAGAGAGAAATAAGGATGAAGGATTAGTTGATTGGCAGTTTTTGACTACATTTTCAAGGGTGTAATTAAATTGTGTGTCCTGCAAAGCTTCCTAAATATTAAATATGTTCCCAATATTGGATATATTGTCCTATAAAGATCCAGTCACCCAAGAGGTTTTATTCTGGTTGCTTTTTGTCTATATATTGTTAACATCCTGTAGATAGAACCAAGAAGGTAGCATTTTCATGAAATGATTTTTGGATGAATACTGTCTGGATACTGGAACCTCAATATTTCTTACAGTAATCTTCCATACAAAGGTTTATTTAGCTCTACACAGATGTCATGAGGGCTCCTATTAGGATCTTGTTCTACTGACAGTTTATTCTACACACACACACACACACACACACTCACACACACACACACACACACACACACACACACCATTTAGTCAAATTCTGTTCATAATGAAATCTTCATGATTAACCTTTTGAAGCTATGCTAAGGGTCTCACAAAGGATCCTGAGTTTTAGGATAGCAAATTACACTGATAGTTCCTAAAGAGTTATGTGTTTTGTCTTTATAATAGAGGCCTTAGATTTCTTTAGATGTCCATCCCATTTAGGAATCCCTGATCATACTGAATGAGTTCAAGGATTGCCTTGATTCAACCAACATAGATCAAATTCCTTTTCCTAGCATAAAGGTTGATAATGATTTTCCTTCCTCTTCTTTTTGTACCTTATGCTTCTAACAAGGAAATACACCTCCAGTGCTTTCCATCTTGGTACCTTTCAACATTGGTGCCCTTCCATATGCTGTTCTCATTAGAAATGTGTCATACTCAGGGCATCTATTACCTTCTCCATGAAAAGTTCTTTGATTTTGTCAGGCAGAATTGGTCTCTTCATTCTCTAAACTTATATCTCTCTTGTAGTTCTTATCATATTATTTAAAATGTTAATACATGTCTGGTTTTCTCAATGTGGGAATAAATCACTTGAAGCTAGGGAATATATTAATTTCATCTTTGAAGACACCTTGGCTCCTAAAACAGTGCTCAAAAAAGGTAGAGAGTAAACATTTGTCAGGAAATATTGAGTGAATTATCCTTTTTCCTAAAGACAAAAATGAAGACAATTTTGTACCATTTGTGTAAAATATTGGGTAAAGTTGTCAATACTGTTGTATGCAGAATCTTTTCCTTTTTTATTGAGACCATTAATAGAGATACAAGGGATATGAAGACAATTATGAAGGATATATTTTAAGGTAAGTTGTGGAAATAGTTCAAGATTTTGGAAAATATATTTCACTAAGAACCAGTTATAAAATATTATTTAGTTATTTTTCTGTGGGATTCTTAAATCATCTATAAGCTGTCTCTCTCTTTCTCTGTCTCTCTTTGTCTATCTCTTTCTCTGACTTTTTCAATCTCTAAGGTAACTTTTGATTCTTGGGATCATACTATGGTCTTTGATATACTGGTACTTTTCTCAATAAGCCCTTTCTGGGTATACCTTTTGATGATTTAAGAATAGAAGGAGAAGTAAAGAAGTGCACCTTCCCCTCTGAATGTCATAATGGCTTTCCACAAAGAGGTGGGTTGCTCATGATTCTTGCTTTTCCAATTCTTACTTTTCCCAGGGTAGATAGAATATAGGACCTCAGATATTGGTCCTTTAAATTTAAACATGCCATTTTATTATAATGTTTTTTAATGGAATGCTTTCTGAATGATTTGATGCAGGTGTGTGTGTTAAGGAGGGAGAGCAAAGAATGAGGTGAACATGAGACTTCAGGGATGGATATGGAGCAATAATTGAGATTTTACAGTGGTTGCAGAGCATTTGCCAATATCCAGTCTTGTGGGTTCTTAGTCTTAGGGAAAATACTCTTGTGCTTCACTGAACCCTTATCTTGATTCCTGCAAGACCTGACTATAGCCTTAATCTTTTTCATGGTTCTCTATTTTACTTTGAACAACATACAGCAGAATGCATCATCAATAAAACCAGTAAGCTGTAATCCTAGTTGCGTATAACACGTTTTTCCCCTCTCTATTTCTTAAAGCTTATCCTTGAAAAAATTTAGCTGTACCATTTCCTGGAAACAGAAATTAACTAAAATTGTCAAGTACCTCTGGTTACAGGAGGAATTTTCATTGCAATGCATAAGGGTAATGTTTTCAGCGTGAGAATAAAATTTGAGAAATGTACATCCAGATAGTATGCCCAAATTGTGTCCACAAAATACCCAACTACCTCATCAATTTGTGAATAACTAGTAGAAAAATATGTAAGTAAATAATAATAGGATGTTATGGGAGCTGGAAGGACTGTAGAGAAAAGCACATCTAAGTATCTCATTTTTGAAGAAGAGAAAAGTGAAGTCCAAGTAGGTTAATTGATTTTTCTCAATATCATTTAGCCATTAAGTGACAAAGCAAGGGTTCCTGACTTGTGGTCCAGAGCTCCTTCCATTAGTATTAGAACCACCTAGCTTCAGTAATTGAATCTTTTCTTCCACTGAGATGTCCCATTCCGTCATTGTGTAGGTCTGATTCTTATGAATTGCTGTCTAATATTCTTAACATTCTCAAAATCCACTTTCCCATAACTTCCATGCATTGGACCTTGTTCTTCAACTTAGGGCCACATATGTCAAATTGTCCCTTCTTTCTAGTTGCAGTACTTCAACCACTTAAAGATAATCAAGGTTTCCTTGTCCCCATCCCTGATATCCCATGCCTTCCTGCAATTTTCTTTTTCAGGATAAGTATTCTCGGTCCCTTTAGTCCTTCACATGAAGAAAATAGGGAAGAAAAAAAAAAAAAGCTTTTTTTTTTGCTAGCAGTTAATCAACTAGTTTACATTATTTTCTTGTTTTTAGTTTTGTATTTTAGGTTTTATTTTTATAAATCACAACTAACCATTCTCATGGCTCAGCTCTTCCACTGCCTCCTGCCAGTCTCTCTCTGATCTATTTTGAGGTTGAAACTTAAGGCAACTTGGGAGTGACCATTGAAGTAGAATATGTTCTTTTCCCTCCAAGTTTTCAGTTAGCGTGTCTCCCCTCCAGTGAAGGGGGTAAGAGTGAATCAGCAGGATGGTGCCAGCAATGATACAGGCACCTAACTGTTATGGTTAGAAGTGGCTGCTTGCCATTCTGCAGAGAGGAGCCATGTGGTCAGCAAAAGGCCTTGCAGTCCACTTTGTGTCTCTGTCGCTGGCAGCCTAAGAACAGGAAGAAAAAAAAGGACAAAGTTGGTTGACTTAACAGCTTTAAGCTGTGTTTAAAATGTGTGTGTCCAGCCCTGTGGGACAGAATCATTCAAGAGTTCGTGAAATTGTTACAGTGAATTCATGAAATTTTCTTGTATATTATTTGAAGCCAATTAGAAGATTTAAGAGTCTGGGAAGACATATTTGAATTCCTGTGATTATAGATGACAAAGGTTTAGTAGTTTCCACTTGGGGCATTGAAATGTAAACTCGTGTAGCAAATTTCCACGTTTTCAGACTTTATTCTCTTCGGAGGTCTTACTTGGTGCTCAGGTTAGGGAAGGAAGGGTTAAGAGACAGACAGGAGGCTGCAGAGAGAAACGTGGGTGGAAGGGAAGGACGAAGTAGTTGTAGATTGCACATAGCGAATAAAGGATTCCAAAAACCAAATTGCTAATCAGTTAAATACAGATAAGAGGACTAACATCCTAAAGTGTTGAAACAAAAATTAAATTAAAAGGAAAATAGTAGATGCTGATGATAACTTTACCATCTCAAAAAATTCCCACTGAAGCTGTTTTCCTTTTGTTTTGAGATAAAAATGAAAAGCTTTATGTTTTGTTTGCAACTGATGTTGCCTAAGAAAGATATTCAGGACTCAAAGATCAGAGGTAGAAAGTTATCTAGATTAGAGACTGCCAGAAGAAAGGTTGTGTGTATGTATACGTGTGTGTGAAAGGGAAAGTTTTGAAAATACATTAATCATTATAGTCTTTTAAGAACAGATATGTGCTCTGCCTCCTTAGTTCTCCTGTCTCCTGCAACCCTCCTTTCCATTTGTTTGTCCTTTCAGGACTATGCTTACCTGCTTAAGTAGCCTTTAAGCTAGCTCTGGGAAGAAAAAAAGAACAACAACAAAAAGAACTCAATGCACTTGACTGCAGAGTTAGAGAACTGCTTTCTTAAAACTAGCAAGGGTTCCTCATGATAAACATTGCCCATCAGAGTGTATCAGGCCTTCACACTAGGAGGGCATGTAAATTAGAAGGCCATGTTTTCCCAATGCAAAGATTATAATTACAAAAACAATTTCAGGGGCAAGATTTTGCTGTTTCGAATTGCTCTTCCAAGTCTCTGTTTACAGTATTTCTAGTTAAACATGACATTCTACTCTGGATAACATTGTGAGAGCAAGAAACCCTTAGAATTTCAGAGCTCCAAATGGGGACAGTCTAACCCAAAGGGAGATTCTGAGCAGCAGTGGGAGTTGGAAGCCTCACCAATCCTTGGCCACTTTCGTATTCCCATTGTACTGGGAGTTCACCTCTTTTGATCTCTCTCTGTTCCTTTTTGACTCCTTTCCCCCAACCTTTTTCACATTCATTTGGAGGCACAGAAGGGAAAAAGGTGGAAATGAAAAGTAAAGGTAAATCATTTAGGGAAGCTCATCTTTAAAATAGAAGAAAAATTGATCCCCCTGAAGTGTCAGTAAGTACCTACCACATTTCTACTTAGTTCTGTGTGAGTTACACTAGGTTGCTTCTTATTCCAGATAACAGGAGAACTCTACAGTGGAGAACACTAGGCAATGAATATTTTAAAATATGAGAATAGGGCCAAGCCTCAATTGTTTAAAGTTATGTAGGATGATGGAGATGTTGATTACACTCAGTGGGCAGGTAATCTTTAAATACTTTCTATTTGGATATGAACAAACTCTAATGCTTACATAAAATAAGCGCTATGTGGAAAAGAAAAAAAAAAAAAAGCGCTATGTGTGACAAAACCCAAACCTCCAAAACACCAAGAGAGACACCCATTGAGAAGACCAGAGGAATCTGAGAAATGCTTATGTTATGTACAGAGCCATCTGCCATGCTTACCTAGTGATATTAGAGGCAGTTTTTCATCCTCTGAAGCTTTTAGCAACACCATCCGCTAATCCAACAAGAAAGTGGTTTGAGTGGTTTTTTTCTCCACAATTATCCTAAAAGGAAGGCATATCATAACAGAGTTTACTGATATACTGTAAACTAAATTGTAATATATTGTAAACTAATATATTGTAAACTAAATAAATTCAGTTTAGAAAAAACTCTATAGACTTTGGGAATATTTAGAAACATTTTTTTTCAGAGTCCCACCGTTTATTCTAGGCCAACCAAGACTCTGAGTTTCCTTTGTAGGAGGATGATGCTATTCTTTAAACTCTTCATTTGCCTGTCGAAAGATTATGTGGACACTATGTGTGAAAGGGAGCCTCCCCGTGTCTTTGAATAAGATGATGTTTGACCTCGGATGATTAGTAGTTACTTTCCTATGAAGTATGATCACCATGACCCTGCCATCATAATCACTATTTATTTCTTGGCCTTTTTTGGTTCATAATCTGTCCTTTTTTTTTTTTAAAGATTTTATTTATTTATTTGACAGAGAGAGATCACATGTAGGCAGAGAGGCAGGCAGAGAGAGAGAGGAGGAAGCAGGCTCCCCGCTGAGCAAAGAGCCCGATGTGGGACTCGATCCCAGGACCCTGAGATCATGACCTGAGCCGAAGGCAGCGGCCCAACCCACTGAGCCACCCAGGCGCCCAAAATCTGTCCTTTTATGTAAAGTAATTTTTATATCTGGCCCCCTCCCTCAGTTCATTTGTAGAAGTTTATTTATAGAGAAATAATTTTAAAAAAATAATCAAAATAACAGAGTATAGGTTTAGCTTTTTGCTATAATTGCTTCCTAGTGAGGATCAACATATAAACATGGTAGTTTATCATGGTCTGTTGGGGAGGAAGGAAAGGAATGGACTGGGATGATAAGAAATATGGTTCCTATTTTTTATCCTCCAAAGCCTTTTGAAACATCTGGTGAAAGGATCGTCTTTATATGTTTCAGTTTTTTGGTTTCTGAAATGGGTAAGGGACCACCTGGATATAATTTATTTCCTGGGGCAGAAGTGGTAATGTGTGAATGAAGTGCTTTCAGCACCCACATGGGAAGATCTGGATTTCATCAGATGTCTCAGAGGAGAGCACTTTGTGTTCTGCATGAGTCAGGGCCCTGACTGGGCATCATGGCTACAGCTATTTTATGCATAAAAGCAGTTGAATAGTCTATGAGATTATTTTCATATTTTAAACCTAAATTTAGGGTGTCCATCTCTGGGGAGGAGAGCCTTAACTCTGATCTGTAAGGATCTCAAAAGATAGAAGACAAAAGAGAAGAGAGGCTTTTCACTCTTATAGTAAGAATAGTTTCAGTTCTGACCATCCTTGGTCTGCCATGTTTACTTTTATGGAATTTATCTTGTCATCTTGAATCTTAGATAGCCAGAGGCATGTCTTCTGCCCTTTCTGTACTGGAAATTTCTGGAGGGTGAGAACTATATCTCAATGGCTCTTGGCACAGTGCTGGGTATGTGTGTATCTGGCACCTAATTGATCATTTATTGAATGATCAAGATCCTTAACCTACCCGTACCTCACTTTCATCATCTGTGGTAGTGATTTCATAAAGGTTGCCATGAGGATTAAGTGAGTGAATCTATTTATAATTCTTAGAGTAGTGCCTAGCACATAGTGGATAATTGATATTTACCTGGACGATGGAAAGTATGGAAGAGGGGATGGAATTCCTCTTTTCTCTTCTCTATGGGAACGAAGCAGAATGAGCATGAATACTTAAGGTTCTGAGAGGAAGATCCTATGCAAGTAGAACACATATTTTTTTACATATTTGAATCACTTGGAGTTATGAAAATTCAAATATTTTATACCAAGTAAAATATCTTGCTAGGGATTAGTATCTACTAGGTAGAATGAACGTATACAAGAGAAAAGGAAAAAAAATGATAATCATGGTTCTTTTTAAAAATTAAAAAAATGTATTTATGAGAGAGAGAGAAAGAGCGAGCTGGGGGAGGGGCAGAGGGAGAATCCTGAAGTCCAGAGCCTGACACCGGGTTCCATCCCAGGACCCTAAGATCACGACCTGAGATTAATCTGCCGCTTAACCAACTGAGCCACCCAGACATCCCAATAATCATGCCCCTCATTAGGTTGTAATAGCTTTCCCTTCAGGGATTCTTTTTCAAAATTTGCCTCAGTCTTATGACACATTTACTAGAAACACTGTGAAACTTAGCATAGTTTTGAGGCGATCAAATAGAGCTGGGGGTAGGGGAGAAAAAAAGCTCTAAAGCAGATTATAATGTGTTTGGGTGAAAGACCCAGAGCGTTGCTGAATCGATTAGGTTCACATCCACAGACAAAGCTGATTTGGGCCCAGTGGGGATTTTGGAAGTGCTCTGAGCTTGACATAGTTAAAGGCTGAAAGTTTTTTTTTTGCTTTTGTTTTTTCCTAGCCTTTACACAAGGACCCAAGTTTTCGAGAATGTTCATTTTGCCCATACAATAATGTGACGCAGCTAGCCATATCAGACAAGTGCATCCTGCTCATCAGTGAAGGGATTCTAAAACTTAATGAATCCATAAGTCCACTAATGATGTCTGGATGTTACTAAAGCTATTATCCCAGACTGCTTCTGACATTTATGTCTTCATCTCAGAGTGACAGCATTCTTCGGTTTCTCCCAGTACATGTTGAGCTTTCTTAACAGGTAAATATAGGTCTATGTATGCAACTTACATTTATAGAACCTTTTAGATTTACATTAATACGTTAGCCATTAATATGTTAGCTATTAGTCACAATGTGGCTGTTTTAAATTAAAATTAAGCAAAATTTAAAATTCAGTGCTTCCATCATCCTAGCCACATTTCAAGTGCTGTAGTCACATGTGTCTAGTGGCTACCATATTGGACATCACAAATTCAAAATCTGTGTCTTCTTGTAGAATGTGCTATGGGATGGTGCTATACTAGACAATAGGTGCAAGGCAAGAAAATTTACCAGTTGTCAATAGAAAGCAACTGTATCCTGTTTCAAGAAAACCCAACCTGTGAAACTGCAGGCTTACAAAGAGAATCATTTAGGAAGCATTCATTCGTCTCATATGGCAATTTAGAATACATTCTGCTCAGCTACCTCTACTGATTTTTAAATATTTACAGATTCTTAATTGTGTTTAAAGAACAGCCAGAAACTAAAATAAATACCAAGTAAAATAAAATAAAATAATAAAATGCAAGGCTATAACGAAGCATTAAGTCACAGGAAACTGTACAGCTGGGAAATTTTATGAGGGTGGTAGAGTGGCTGTTTGAAATATACATCCACATATATACTTCAAAACCAGCCAACCTGGATCTGGGTCCTAATTTTGCCTCTTGAAAATGGTGGCCCCCTTGGGCAGAAATGGGCAAAGTGGTTTTATCCTGAGGATTTACTGTAGAAGCATGTGTGCAGCATAGGTGGTTGTTAATGCCAGGCTCTTTTCCAGTTCCTCTCTTCTTCCTCGCCTCCTCCTCAGAGCCTTCTTTTGCCTTCTTCCTCTCTCGCATCCTAGAGCCTGGAGCCTGGAGCCTGTGTTTCAGGATTCAGCTGTGCTGGTGACATAAACCCTTTTTCTGTGACACCCTCCCCAGCCACCCCTTCAGATAACATCCTGCTTTCATTCAGTTAAAAGGTGCATGTCCCCTAGGAAAGGACCACTGGCCTCAAGAAGCTCGTGCCCCATGGCAGGCCATGATGGAGACATTGTGGGCCACTTTCTATTACTCTGTGAGTCACATCAGAAGGGGATAAAATAACATTAGAGTAGTCATCAGGAGATCTGGGGGTACATCTCCATGCTGACAGTGATTTCTGCAGTCTTATACTTCACAGCACACGTCTTCATTCGTGAAGTAGAAAGGCTGTACTAAAAAGTCCCTTACTGCCCCTTTCTGTTCAGACTTCTGTAAAAACCTCTAACGGCCTCCCAGCTACACTGGCAATTCTGTGAGGGCAGGGATTTGAAACGTCTGCTTGCTCCTCTCTCTTTCAAGGTCTAGCACAATGCTGCTCATCTGACAGCTGCCCAGGGCATATTTATGGATGGAGTCATCCTGTCTCCCTTTATGTTCTTTCCTGCTGGATCCTGTGCCCGTATCACCCACTACCTTCACTCCCCTCAGCTCTGCGTGCCACTACTTCTGGTATTACCACGGCTGTAGCCTCTCTTTTTAGAAAGTTCCAGAAGCTCTGCTGCATTACACCACCGTTTCTGATTCCTCCATAAAGCTGGGGCTGGAAAACAAACTGTACTGTGTAATTATCCTTGCAACATTCTTCTCGAAGACTTCCAATTTAATAGAATTACCAAGATTTAAAAACATTAAAACAAAAATGAGCTTGTTAGAGTAAATTAGGCTTCATAAATGTGTTCCCCTTTTATTACAAAACATTGATTTCTGTGGTCACCTTCTCTAAATTGTTGAACGCCGAGTGGTTTGCCTTAATTGGCAAGGAGAAATGTCATCAAGCAGCCACCATGGAAGCCAGGCAAGGGTGAGTGGGGATGCAGAAAGGGAAAAAGAGGAATGGGGGCAGAGCTCGCTACCTAGTGAAGTGGAAATCATCATGGGGAAAAAGACAGACTCCTGCCTTGCTGAAGCTCTAGGGGCATAGTAAGACTAGTCTGGGACGCTGTGGGATGCAGTATAAATACATGATTCCACAGCAAGAACGGGAATTATTGTTTCCCAAGCAGGAAAGATTTTGTTCCTGATAGGGGAACCTCGCCTCACACAGACTGACGAGCAGAGCTGCCGGGGCTCCCAGTTCTGTCCTTTACTGAGATGACTTGACCCTCTGGGCTCTCAGGGTCCCTGTCTCTCACTGTCCATGATGCCGGCCTACCCCACTCCTCATGGGGCTCTTGTGTGGGTTTACCAGCCCCCAAACAATCTTCTTCGGGCTCTGAGCTTCTTGAAGATCATAGTAATCAGTGTGGAGAAAGCAGAGTGGCCCTTTCTGGAGCCTGCTAACCACCAGTTTGGAGAGGAGAGCCATGGCTGGGGCCAGCCATCATGAAGCCCCCTCGGGGGCTAGTCCCAGGAAGGTGAGAGGAGAAGCGGCTGCAAGACTCAGCTCCTGCTGCCGCTAACACAATCCTTTTCTCTACTTGAGGATGAGCCCTGCTTGATGCTGGAGGAGCGGCTGGCAGGGAGAGGCTGAGTTTCTTGAATTAGGGCCAGTGGGAATTTCTAGAGGCGATGATTTCATGCTGCTCGTTTGCTCTTGGGGAAAAATTGTAGGCGCTCCCAGGCCAATGACCAAATCCTTGAGAACTTGCTGAAACAGTCGGACCTCCGTAGGAAACCTTCTGAACGCTGCTGCTGCCCTGCCACACGGGGATCAAATTCAGTTAGAAAGCAAAAGATTCCCAAATAACAACAAAAACAATCATAGTGGCAGTACACAGCATTTGCTTCCTACCCCACAGAAACTGTTGTATGAACTTTATGTGTCCAAGCAGTTCATCCTCACAAAAACTTTGTGAAAACGTTGTGAAATTTGTTGTTTTGTTTATAGATGAAGAACGTAAGACGCAAAAAGATAACCTGTCCTAGATCACAAAGCTAGTAACTGGTGAAATCTGAAATTTGAACCTAAGTATTTGACTTCAGACTCTGGACTCGTAGTCACATGTTAAGAACATTCCCCTAATACTGAACATTCATTCAATGCCTGTCATGGGCCTAGCACAAAGTAGGCCTTACGGGGGTAAGATGTGAGTTCACTTTCTGAGGTGGGATAGGGTGGGGAATGCGTAGCCCATTCAAGACTGGGCAAATAACTTGTAGGATTCCTTTTCCAAAACTTCCAAAGACGTTAATGGTGTCATTAAGCCACATAGACACAGAGTCCTTCTGCCCGTGTGGCATCCCCATGCAGCTGGCTCTGCCCCCCATAACCCAGAAAAACAAAACAAATCAAGACCTAGAATACACAGCAAGTAGCAGAATACTTGTAATAAGACGGTGGAATGAAAGTCCTGAAAAGAGAGTGATTTAGTTATGGTGAAGGAACAGGTTAAGTCAGTTAAAAAAAGCAGAGGTCATGCTATTTAGGAAGAAAAGTTACAAAATTAAGATATGACTTTAGTCGGGAGTCAGGTGCCGCCAAGCCGAGCAGGCTGGCACATGCGCTTTGTGGTGATCTGAGGTCACTCAACTACACTTGCTCGAGAACAAAAATTTCTTCAGCAGTTCGGCTGGATAGGTGTAGAACTGTTTTCCTACCTTTGGAGCGGCAGGTCAGAATCAGCTGTGACTGATTTTGAGGGCAGCAGAAGTCCAGCTGTATTATATTATTACAGCTTCAAAATGACCATGGCCTACAGGACAGTTTGTGTCGTAATCAGTCACTCGAGAGATACGAGAGACCAGGGAAAAAAAGGTCTAGAGGGGATTTTTCCTTCAAATAAGCTAGCTCCAGGGGTCTCCTCAGGGTCAACGTGTAAGATGCTGGCGAAGAAGCCGCATAATTACCATTATTTATATCCCTGCCCTGCAAATGTGGGGTTTTGTACAGTAGCTGTAATTTGTTTTCAATGTAACCAACAGAGAATGTGTGCCAGCCCCCTGGAGTGTGGGTCTTAACTCTGAGAGGAGAGCAGCGGGCCATCTCCCCACTCCAAGGCCTTCCTCCAGGGCCCCTCTTCCAGCTCTCCCTGCCTTAAGCATCCCACCTACTTCTTGTCCCTGGACATCTGTCCCCCCCCCCTCCATCCCCTCCCTCCTCTTGTTCTGGGGCGCAGGACACAAAGGATTCTGGCCATCTCAGAGCTGCCTTACTGTGGTCTGTACGCTCTGGGCTGCATCTCAATAGGACCCGGGCACATCTGGCTGCACGGTAGGAGTGCCACACTCCAAAGTGAAAAAATAAAACCACAAAAGATCAAAAGAAAAGCATCGTAGGCAAGAAATTACCCTTATCTTTATCTCTGCGGAATCCATCAAGTACAAGCATCTGAGAGATGGCAAGCACTAAGATAACAAAAGGGAAGCTGGGAGGAAATTAAAATCAGCCTCCAATCATTAGCCTTTCAGCTGGCCTGGTCGGGCCTGAAAGGCTCTGGGAGGGTATCCCACAGATAGAAGCTTCATTAGGAATGGACAGGAGCAAAACAGACAACCTGCTGATAATCAGACCTTAAGTTGACAGCCTGGCTAAGCAAAGTTAAAACAGGACAGTCAATTTTATTTATACATTGCACAGTGTTGCAGTGGTTTTCTCCCTTGTTTAGCATATGCGCTCTTGCCTCTTCATGGGGTTTTTTGTTTTGCTTGGTGACCTGTGGAATCTTCATTTCCCTAAACGTACAACTGCGCCCAGGAACTCTTGCAGGGTGATACCCCCCCTGAAACTCAGAGAACTCTGTCGCATATAACAGATGTGAATATCTCCTCCTCTTACAGCGACTTGTTTCTAACATCCGCATCTAATCTCTTAAGTGGGTCAAGTTTCTGGATATTTATGATGAAGCTATATTGTCCATGTTCGAGCAAATTTAGATACAGAATCAGAAACAGAAGCCACCAAGTTTTGTTTTCCAGAGCATATTTTGCTTAGGAGATGTTTAGATTATAATCTGGGTCGCTTATGAGCTGATTATACACTTCATAGTGTCAGTGTTTTATTCGAACTGGGATATAGCTAATCACCTATGAAAAAGAAGGTTTAGACTGAAAGGCAAAATTCTGTCACTCTGATTTCAATTATTTGTATATATGCCATGTGCTATAGCTCTTAATCCATGTGAACCCTATGCATTCACAAATTTTAATATCTTACTGTTGATACCAGGCTTTTATGGTCAGTTGTGCAAGGGAATGTACTGCGTGACTCCAGAGGAGACTTTCCTACTTGCAACTGTTGCCAGTAATGCCCTCTGGAGTTGTGCGGTTTGAAACCTGAAGGGTCCTATATGCCAGCTCCGGTATGTTCATTTTCTGGAACAAGGACAAAAGCTGTAATCTAGTGAATAACTTAGAGTGAGAATATAGAACACGATGGTGAGGTCCCTGCCTATCAAAAAGAACTATGACAAAGGCAAATACATGAAGACAGAAAAACTGCACAAAATGCCCTATTGACTGTATTTATGGTCGGTACAGAGAAGAGAGACAGAGAAGAGAGTTGTTAACTCTGCTTGAAGGAATCCAAGAGACTTCTCAGAGGAGATGACATTAGACCCTGGTCTTGAGGAATGAGTAGGTATTGCACAGAGTGAATAAAGAGTTTCAGGCAGAGGAATCCCTGTGTAAAAAGACTTAAGATAACAAAGAGCACAGCTTGTGGAGGCAGGAAATTTCTTAGTGGTATTAAACAATGGAGACAGTGGGTACAGGCAACAAGGGGTATAATGAAAGGTAGAGCTAGAGAGGTAGGGTAGGAGAAGATCATGAAGGACACTTGTTCAACTGTTTGGACATCTAAAATAAAATTTTATCAAGAAAAAGATTCAGTACTAACTGCTTGGCCAGTGAGGCTCCAGTCAGAAAAATGGCAGCCAGCGAGGCTCTATCTTGCCCATACAGGCATCCAAGTAGGAAGCACGCAGGGTCTGGAATGGGAACGCATGGGTCATCCCTCATCGTTATTTAAAACCTCTGTACACTTCAGTTTCATTAGCCCTTCAAGGGGATTCCTAATAGTACCTGCCTCATAGAGCTGAACTAATCTGTGATGAAATTCATTTGCCAGAGTGTCTGGTATTTAAAAATGGCACAACTATTGGTGGATCTTCTTACACTGCCGCTGCCTTTCTTCCTCCTCTTGCCTTCCCCATTCCTCTTCTTCTAATTATTATTGTAGTTGTTATTGCAAACCTCACAGAGCCCACAGAACAGTTCTTCTTCCTAATCCTGCTCTGACTAGATTATAAATCACAAATCCAGTTTGAGTGGGCTACAAAACCTCAGGTCATCTGCGTATCTAGTTGGTATTAGCAGCACTGAAAACAGAAGAAAATCCCAAGTATTTTGCCTTCTTAGATCAAATAACTTAAAAACCCCACTTTTCTTTTCTTTTTTTTTTTTTTTAAAGATTTTATTTATTTATTTGACAGAGAGAGATCACAAGTAGGCAGAGAGGCAGACAGAGGGGGGGGGGGGAAGCTGGCTCCTTGCTGAGCAGAGAGCTTGATATGGGACTCGATCCCAGGACCCTGAGATCATGACCGGAGCTGAAGGCAGAGGCTCAACCCACTGAGCCACCCAGGTGCCCCTAAAACCCCACTTTTCAAAGCTCTGCTGCCTTCTGGCCTACTCAGCTATGGAGTAATTGAACTGTCTATTGTCCAGTGCTTTACAAGAACTATACCTAAAAGTCATTGAAATAGTCCTTCCAAGCTATTTTAAAAGGAATTGCTGGAAAGGAGAACTGTTAATTGGGAATTTTGCAATTGACTGTTTTCCCCTTCCTCAGAGGCACACATACAGAAACAGAGACACAGAGAGATAGAGGGACAGAGAGAGAAACAGAGAGATTAATACAGTTGGCTTCTTCCTTAAGTAATACTACAACCCTTGTATTTAAACTGACAACACAGGCATCTCTTTAACATTTTAATTACACAATGTTGAAGCAAGCTTTTCTGTTTTTCTGATGACAAGCCTTGGCTTACACTCAAAAACTCCCAGTTTAGTTTTGACAAGATGAGGACACTTCTGAGAGACCAAGGGCCCCCTGAAGCTTAATGCTCCCTTTTTCTTTTCCTAAGAATGTTTGGTGTGTGCCTAGAACATAATGTTTGGGGCCAACATAAAACAGTAAAAGGAGAAGCTTTTCATGAGGCTTTCAGATCTCTCTTTCCAGCAGTGTACTCAGCATTTCATCTTTCTATTTAGGTACCAGCGCCTGCAACCCTAACCTCATCGCAAGAGTTATCTCTAAGACATGACAAACCAATAGCATTGTGCCAGACTCCCCAGCTTTGGTGGGCCTGGCCATAGAAGTGATTCAGGGAGGCAGCCAGGGGAGGAGAGAAGGCAGCTCCATCAGCTCTGATTCCAAACCCCTGAGTCTCTTAACCATGAAGTCGTTCCAGAAGTCTCACTCTCCAACACCTTCACTAAGGCAGAAGACAGGTGTGCTTGACTTCTCCTCTACTTTCCTTACATGCTTACTTCACACACCTGTACTACCTTTCCATGTATCTTCTCCTCTGTAACAAAGGTAACAGAAACCAACCTTTATTGAACCAAGTGACAGGTACCCAGTAGGCGTTCCAAAAGTGCTGCCCTTGATCCTTGCATTAATTGCAGGACCTTTCCATTTCCATTTCGACAGATATATATAAGTTGGAAACTAATTTTTATATTGGAAGTTTGTACTAGAGTAACAAAGCAAGAACTGGAGCCCAAACTTTCTGATCAAAAGTCTTTTACTTTCTGCTATATTTCAGCACTTAACATTTCTTAAAATTGCCTCTGGAGAGAGATGCAGTCTCCCTTAGAGATGCTTCTTGGTTACTTTAGGCTCTTAGAGATCACAGTGAACATTCCAAATGGTCTGTGGGTTCTTGGCAGGAAAGCTACATCATTGCTTTAATCTATAAGTAACTTGGGGGCTATGCAATATGGGTTAATGTCATAAACCATGTGGAACAAAGGAAGCCAGATGACTGCTCTGTGGTCTCATTTATAAAAATCCAAAAGGAGGCGAAACTAATTGATAGTGTCAGAAATCAAGGTAGTAGTTATTTTCAAAGGTAGGGAATGAAAGGGGCCCCAGGGGCTTCTGGGTTCTGGTCATGTTCTGTTTCATGATCTGGAACTGGTAACATGGGAGTGTTTAGTTTGTGAAAATTAATCAAATTATACCCCTATGATGTGTGCACTTTTCTTTTTGTATGTTCTAATTCAGTAACAACATTTTAAAAAAGTTGCATCAGGCTTGGAGCTCAGAGGGTTTTGCAGCAACTTCTTTGAATTATCTGACACCTTTACAATGTATTGAAGTTTTCAGGAGAAAAAAAGACAATAATAGTTTATAAAAGAAAAAACATCTTAGAAAATTGCCCTCCATATCTTTCCATTATTGCTGATGTTTCATCTACTATGTTGGGCTTAGTGTGAAAATTTGAATCCCAATCTGTTATCATGGTTTTAAATCCTCCCATTGAAATTCAAAAGTAACAATTCTCTTTTTTTCCTTCTACTATAAGATACCGATTATGATGAAATGTGGTTCATTTTTGAAACTTACTGATCATTATAGTAATCACTGATGTATTTTACCATATACATAAAAGGTTAGTACATTAGAATTGTGTTGGATTACCAGCCCCTGCTAAAGTATATGTTATTGTCATAAGAATAAAGGAAGTTCCTACCCAAAAGGAAATTTTTCAAGTACTGAGACACTATGATTCTGACTAAAAAAAAAAAATCTATATACAATGAAGTTAAGCATTCATATCCTTTCTGGAGGCACGTGCTACAAAATAAGTATGAAATGCTTATTATACACCAGACTCTGTTTTAAGCATATTGCATTGGGTCGACTCATTTATTTGCCCTATGAGAGTGATCTCATAAAATGAATGAGGAAACTAAGGCACACATATATTATGTAACTTAACTAAGATTATGTGGCTGGTCAGAGAAAGAGCTGTGGCCTAAACTTACTCATTTTGACTTATGTCCTCTGAGAAAGGGAAAGTAGGTCATTCTCCAGGTGTCACTCCCCCACTCCCCAATACTTAGAAAAAGTCTTTTGGCATTTCAGAAACAGTTTAAATGGGAAAATGATGAGGGCTTGGCCTTGAGGTAAGAAGAATAGGGAGACCATCTCATAAATTAAAGTGTAGTGATATTATTATGAAGAGAGTACTGAGTTCATTTGATGGAGAGGGAAGAATGGGGGATAATGCAGGAGGCAGTATATGGACTGATGTGACGAGGGTAACTTGGTAAAGGACTTTGATGCAGAAGGTGGGACTTTGGATGCAACTTGCTGCCAGTTTGTGCACAGCTGCTGGGAAGAATCTGTTCCCCTAGTCCAGTGCCAGACAAAACAATGGATGGCCAAATATTGCAGTTGGCCCAGGGTTTCCTAATCAGTATGGACTCCTACTTACTTTTCCTTTAGGCCACCATTCATGAAAAGCCAGTGTCCCTGTGTTTTTGTTAAACCAAGTTCTTAGCTTAAGAAAACCATCTGGAGACCTTTTTCTCTCTATCATAATGTTCATTCACACAAAAGTACTCTCAAAATCAGTTTTCTGCCAGGTCGTGATGGTGGATACTTAATTCCCATTTCCACAGTTTCCACAAGAGCAGAAAAGTCTGCCAATAAATAAATAAATAAATAAATGAATTATTATGTGATAGAGAATTATTATGGGATAGATTAGTCAAACAAATTAATCTAGCCAATGCTTGGAAAATCTTGCATGTCTTTGCTGCTCAGCTTCCTCAGTTAGGTTCCCTACTCCAAATCGATGGGATCATTGACCTTCTTAAGAAAGCCCATCTAAAAGGGATGCAAAGGCCAGAAACTTCAGGAAGAGTAGAAGGAAAACACTCTTCATGTATAGGAGCTTGGGTACTCAGTGTTATGCAGAGGCACCATTCTCCCCCTGTACCTGTGGTGCAGGGCAAACTGTTGACTTTTCTGTGCCATTACTTTCAAGGTGAACCAGTCACCATATAACTGGTGAGCCCTTAAAAGACATATTCGGACATCTTAAACATTGGGAAGGTAAGCCTCCAGGCCCTCCTACTTTAAGTTCACTTTTTCAGCTTCTTGCTCATTTTGTGTTTGATGGTGCTTATCAGATACAGTATTTATTGGGTCCTTAATTGCTTGTCAGTCATGGTGCGGAGTGCTTTGCAAACATTTTCTCAATAATGAAAATGGTCCTGTGATTAATACTTTCCCCCATTGATAGATGAAGAAATGGAAGCTTAATGAGATCTAGTAATGTGCTCCGGGCTACACAAGTGTTAAGTGTTGGAGTCAATATGGAATCCCGAGTGGTCCCCATCCCCAAGCTAGAACCTGCTGTGATACACTATATCTGCCTGTACCAACCCCATGTCTTTTGGTCTCATCTCTGGTTTTCAGATCTTCACACATTGATTGGACTAGATTAAAGCTTTGGCATCAATGATTTTGACTTTAGAGTTCTTTTTCTGTTGGCACTCAGTGTCTGGCTTTCTGACTGGGCTACCAGATCAAACTCAGGCCTAGCTCTTCAAGTCATTTGGTTGGCACAATTCCCAGGCCTTCCCTGGTCTTCAGGCAAGGAGGAGATCAGACATACCTAGTCTGGGATATAACCTTTAATAGGAAATTCCAAAATTTCTCATGCTTGAACTGATGGATGGAATGCGACATGGAAGTTGCTTCTTTCTTTTTATTTGCAAAGATAGAGCTGGACTTGAAGAGATAGATGCAAAGCAAAAACCAACTCCATATTTAGTTAGCCTCAAAATACACACGACCTGAGAGCTCCCTATTTAGCTCACCTCCCTGCTTCTGCAGCAAATGTTTGCTGATGCTACAGCTTACAAAGCACAAATCTGCAGGGGCCTCTGAGCCCCTTTGGTACACTCTTTCCCATGATTAGGTAAATGTCAGTGGAAAATCACCATGTATTTAGTGTTTTAATAAAACCACAATATTGTTTATTTTGTGGCCTCAGGTTTCAAAAGAGAAAGAAACAGCTACATTAAACTTTGCCCCTAAAACTCCAGCAACTCCCTCCAGGATACTTATAAATGTTATCCTCCTGCCACTGAGCTATGTTTTCACTAGAACATCCTCTGCTGCTAATTCTGGTCGATAATCATAGGACTGGCCAGGGTCATTTTCAGGCTTGAGGAAAGAAATAGAATCCAGATTGTGTGTCACCAGAAACATAACTTTAATTCCTAACTGCCAGCTCCTTGATGACAAGGTCACCAAATGCCAAACTTAGATCATGGAACAGTAATTCTACCAAGAACACACAGGCATGAAACCTATCTCGGCTTCTATTTCCCTGTCTCACTCTCAAAGGCCTTCATCACCACCTCCAACCTCAGTGCTAAGCACTAGTTTTGTGCATCGCACTGTTTGGGACACACACAGGAACCGGGGGGGGGTGAATAACCCAGCTGTACCTGACTTCACTGAGCCCATCAGATCCAGGTGGCTTGGAGAAGTCATCTCAGGTGCTATGATGCCGTCGTCCACTTGCGTTTGAGCAAGTCGTCACAGGGACAGTGGGATTCGCATGAGCCAGGAAGCCTCTCCCACTCTTCCTTCATCTGTTTTTCAGTGCTTATGTAGTTTTAAAAGAAACATGGACAGAAATTACAGATATCTTAAAGTGTAAATATACCCTATGTTTGAAACAACACAATAACATACATTAACTTTCCTACGTGATTATGATCAGCATCTTTTCAGAAAACTCAATTTTTTTAAGAGGCTTGAAGAGAGAACCCAATGGCTTTCGATACCGGAGTCCAGATGTGGGAAGAAAGATCTCTCACAGAGGACAAGAGTGGAAGGAAACATACGACAGTGTTGTTCAACCTCACTCTTCTGACATACAGACTGAGTTGTATTTGGCACAGGCAGTAGGAACATTCTGAGATTTTTATGGTAAATAAATTGGTAAATAAATAGGATACTTCCCAACCTTGTGACTAAATATGATTCTGTATCACTTAGTTATTGAACTGTTACTATTCATGGTGCATGTTCCAGCCTCTGTTTCATACAATTGTGTTTTCTTTTCCTTTTTTTTTTTTTTTTTTTTTGGTGTGTGTGTGTGTTGTTGTTGTTGTTACTCAAACCTGTATTTTACTGATTGCAAAACTTCCCCCTGGCTTTTGAACGAAAGGTCTAAATGGAAGAGCTAACCTTGTGTTGGATAAAGGTAAATAATTGGTTTCTATCATGGTTCTTGGGCATGACCATGAGCAGGGGTCATAGCACAAACCCATCCAGCAATAAATAACTTATCCATGGATGACTAAAGACTGAACTGCAACAGATGTCAAGATTAACTGGCAGAAATCAACCTTTTTTGGGAACATGTACTAGGACAAAGATTGCTGAATACTTGCAAATAAAAAGGAAAACATCTCTGGTAGCTCTAAACATTCACTGTCTTCCAGTCTTAGAACATATAACCAGGGACACCTGGGTGGCTCAGCCTTCGGCTCAGGTCATGATCCTGGAGTCCTGCTATTGAGTCCCACATTGGGCTCCCTGTTCCTCAGGGAGTCTGCTTCTCCTTCTGCTCCTGACTCTGCTCATGCAATCTCTCTCGATCCCCCATTATCTAGAATGAATGGGAAGATATTAATGTAAGGAACTGGAACATTCATTTTGAAGGGAAGAAATGGGATCGGAAGCTGGAAATTGGCCCATGGAAGAAATCCATAGGAGTGAAGAGAAGAACGTTAATCTCCGTTTACCCTTCCTTACAGCTCTGAGAGAGGAGAGAGCCACACAGAAAATGGTGACAGAGCTCATGCTTGGGGTGAGGGCTGGATCTTCTCTCTTCTTGTGAAGGGGCCTTTTTCAGTCAGTGAGAACTGCAATGCACCTGCTCTCTGTACGCAAGCCACATGCAAACTGGTGGCATCAGTGCGTCCTTAACCCTCTCTGGCTCCCTAATTGGGTGTCCAGAGCTCTGTTCCTCTCTGTGTAGGAGTCCTCTACAGAGAGGCAGTCGTCATAGGTGTTAAAGCTTGATTTGGCTGCTTCTGCTGCATGTGAGGCACATTTCACTTTATATAAGTGTTTCCCATGTGATTGGCAACACATTTTAACACCTGTCCGAGGCCCAGCGTCAACTGTGCAGAGATGAGGGGGAGGAGGCGCAGGGACAAATTACCAACGCCTCCTTCTTTGGGGCTTGATGCCGTACTGATCCCGCCTGTGAAGTCCTCCAGGGACCTGGGCGTGGGAACACTGACCAGGTCTGGTGCATGAAGCTGCGTGGGAAAGGCAGGAGAATGACCACTGGGATGACTTCTCTCCTCCTGACCAGACTCCAGCTCTGTCATAGACCCATCACAGAGGCCCATGGCGGTGGTTAACAGCAGTTGCTTTTTGCTCGCTTTCCTGTCCCCTCCCCCCGCCCCCTGCCAGGGCCCTTCATAACTTCTCACCACTGAACTTATATATCCTTTGTAGTCTGTGCCATTCTGATTTTCTTAGCTATCTTTTGTCTGTATGGCTTCTTGAGAGGTGTCTGAAAAAGCTGACTCACCACACCAGGAGTCTAACATTTGGGGGAGTAGAAGTCTCCAGGTGCTATAGATGCTGTAAAAGCAAAAAATACCTGGCCCCAAAAAGATGGGTCAGGAGGAGGCTGGGAGGAGCGTGAGGATGAATCAGAGTCTAGGCAACACAGGAATGGTGTCAGCGGAGAACAAGTCTGAAATCTTGAGGGGCAAGTTTTCCAGCTGCTCGCTTGTACCCGTGGAGCCTGCTGCCTCCTTTCCCGCCCCGCCCTCTGCTCCGCTTCCCTCCCTCCTTTCCTTCTGCCCCTCAACTTTCTATTTTCTCCAAGTCTTGATCTCCTCTTTTCCAATATTCTTATTTTTTCAAAGAAAATTACTTACCTTAGTTTTCTGTTGCCGTTGTTCACACACCTGCTGGATTATAATACCGGGGCATATCTTCGTTACTTTAACCTGCTGGTGAGCAGAGGGCATGACTTCACACCAGGCCAGAGCAGATAGAAATGTCAAACTCAGTTTCTGAGCATTTCAGCAAAGAATCGGTCTATTGACCCAGTTACGATTCTAATTCTTATAAGGTTGTGGATTTACTTACAGAAGTCTGTTAAAAATTAAATGACCAGGGATGCATAGCAAATATAATTTTATTTCACTCATAAGTTGTGTGGATGATGATTTATAATGCACTGAAAATAATTGGAAGGACAATAGACATTACATATACATTTATGCTCCGTGGTCTTAATCGGAAAAAAAGTTAATAAGAGTCAAATGCTGGTCCTTCTATAAAAAAGAAGGACCGTGTGCCTTTCTAAGCTTTGAGCTTGGACCCACTCATGCTGCCTGTCCCCAGCCTGCAGTTGCATGTTGTTTATATTAAAAACTACGGGATATAATCCAAGTAAGGAAGAATTGTTTAAAATGGAGCTAAGGAAGAATTGTTTAAAATGGAGCTGGTTCTGTGTCCTCAAACAGTGCACGCCACTCAAATGAACTTCTAAGTTTCATAAGCACCTTTTAGAAGCAAATGCTTCTTGAGCCCCTGACGGGTTATTTTCAGGGGCAAGGATTTCCAGGAGACAATGGAAGGGGTGAGTGGCTACACTGCCCTGGCTGGCCTGTGCCCCCTTTGCATGCAGGTCTCTCATTTAGACTGCTTCCTTTGACAACAATGTCTTTCCGGGGTCCTCCTTTTAGCTTCTTTTCTTTATCACAACCTGCGTTTGAATACAAGGAACTCAGCCTGCTGCTGGATGCTGAGCACAGCAAGAAATCCACATCAGCACCCCCCTGGCACAGACTGCCTCCTACTTTGACAAAACCAAATGCCAAACTGGTTTCACAATGGAGATGTTGAACATCAAAGTTGGCTCCGTCCTAATGTCCACCCGATGGTTATGTGAATGGTTGTTTATAACTTGTGTTCAGCTTTCTAGCCAAGCACTAGTGTCGCCTAAAATTGCTACTGTGAGAAAACCAAAATGCTATTTTGTAAGCCCAGACTGTTCATCTAAGTTTTGGAAAACTGCTCTTCTTTCTGTAGAGCTTGCTAAAGAAAGATAAACAACTCTCTGCAGACAATGGGTAGCTAGGGAGCAGTGGTTCTATTAGGTTACAGATGACTGTGGGATGGTCAGATATATGTGCTTTAAAGGTGGTTGCCGTCCTGTGGGGTAAAATATGCTAAATATCAGCAGTCTCCACACATCCCTGAGTTGACCTTTTGTGGATTTGTTACTGAGAAATTGATCGGCCCCTTATTTTTCCCATGCTCACATCAGAAGAAGCATAATTTGGATGCTTTTTTCTATTGTTCCTATACTGCAGTGATCATTTAAATAACTAATTTGGCTTAAAATAATCAATAATTGGTACCTGATAGCTGATCAGTGACCCTATTTTTTTCCCCCATAATTATTTGCCAGACCTCATCTTGACTTCTGAAGAAGCTGGATATGATGAGTAATTGAATGTCTGAAGAGATGTTGGATTTGTGTCTGAGGGCAGAATACAATTTTAAATAATTTATTTGACCTCCCTAGAATTATTAAATTTCAAATGAACAAATTAATAATAAAATCTGTGCGGGATGATAGTAATAATCTAATTTTTCCACTTGGCCTGAATTTTGAAGCAAATATATAATTTATTCAGCGATAATAAATTTGTGTCTTAATAACATGAAATGATTTCAGGGATTGGCTGTCATCCTTGGAAACGTCAGGAAATAAGTACAAATGGCCTCATGGGGGAATTCAGTAATTCCTAGCAATGCAATCAGATGGAAATAGTAACTTATGTCTGTCACTGTTGCTGAGTGCCTCCTGGGTGACAGAGATGAGAAATAGAGAGCAATGCTTAGAGGGGAAAAAAAGAAAAAGCTGTTTCATGGCGACCTGAGCATCAGGGCCTAAGCGTTCTTGTAAAGAAGTAGCAAAGGGTATGTGGAAAATAAGGGCTCATAAAATGAAAACGCACTCCTGAACAAGTGGGAGGATCAGAAGTTGTCAGAAGATGTCCTGCCGTCCATCTTGTACGGTGTCAATCCCAAGGTAAAGTAGGGAAGGGGTGGCTGAGTGGGAAGTGGGAAGGTGCGTGGGAATAGAACTAGGTAAGTTACCTGGAGTCTAGGAAGTAAGTGCAGTCTTACAGGGGACCTCTAATCATTTATTTCCCTGAGTCTGAGGAGAATATTATGGGTTTATGCCAGCTGAGAGGAGTAGAGAGAAGTGACACATTTCCTCGTTCTTAATTTCATTTTGGCAGGAGGGTATTGTCCCTCCAGACTGATGCTTGGGAAGCCTACCTGTTTTCTCTCCCTTATGTTTACAATGAAGTGTTTAGAGGAAGCTTTATATTACACAGTCACTTTCAATTGGATATATTAACTGAAAATGTCCTTAGGAGAAATGCTTAAAAACACCTCCTTGAGCCTTAAAAACAGGTTTAAAGCAGGAGGTTAAGGTAATAATAAAAGCACACTTCTCTCCTTTCTAGAAGCAGAATATCCACAGCAAGGATGGCTACCAAAAGAACCTTATTTAAAATATATGCTGTTTTTCCTTTGCCTCCCTTTAAAAGTCAGATCAGTGGGATGCCTGGGTGGCTCAGTTGGTTAAGCAGCTGCCTTCGGCTCAGGTCATGATCCCAGCGTCCTGGGATCGAGTCCCACATTGGGCTCCTTCCTCAGCGGGGAGCTTGCTTCTCCCTCTGCCTCTGCCTGCCATTCTGTCTGCCTGTGCTCGCTCTCTCCCTCTGATAAATAAATAAAATCTTAAAAAAAAAAAATCAGATCAGTGTTCTCAATGTTAAAGATTGAAGGATCTTTCTGAGTAGGTGTTTGGCCAACTGATTGGTGTATTATCATTGGGAAGTGGGTTTTGCACATCTTTTAAAACTTAGGTGAATCTAATCTTTCCTCCCAACCTAAGAATTTTCATGACAATTTAAAAATTCCCCGAATAGTTTCTGTGCCTCAAACTTGGTACCCATTTCTAAAACAGACTACTTACGGCCTTGCTTACTTTAGTTAGGACAACGTTTTGCATACAACTGGCCTAAATACATTATTTGCCACCAGATGCTCTCATTCACTCTGTAATATATTATGGCTTAGAGAGATTCTGCTAAATGAATCCAGATTTGACTTGATCAATTGTATAATCTGTAAAATGGGATTACCAGAAATGTCAGAGAGTCCTATTAATATGATACTGTTCTGATATCACAAAATTTAATGAGCTACTTACTGGACCTGTTGCAGAAAATATGTCTTACTTCCAGACATAAACTAAACATTGTGGAAGCCATATGAGCTCTCATAGTCGAGGTAAGCAGTTTGTAGTTATTTACAAGAGGTCTAATCAGAAGACATACACAGCATATTCTCATTTAATTCTTTCTCTCCTTCAACCAGAGACTTCAACAGAAAGAGTTAGAAAATTCTTTCTGGCTCCATAACTGCTGTAGCCTGAGATATAATTTGCAACCCAGCTACAAACCTTTGAACTTTAAAGCCTTTGTTGACACAGTTAACTGTGATTAAGACCTCTTTCATATTATCTTGCTAATAAATTAACTCAAATCTTTTAAATTTCCATAGCTTTTATGGTAGAAATAGTGCTTGGGGGGAACTGCTTATGCCTTTCTCAAAACTGGCATTTTTCTTCAAAGATTTTATCTATTTATCTGACACAAAAAGAGAGAGAACAGGCACAGGTGGGGGGGGTGAGGGAGGGTGGGGTGGTGTTGACAGGCAGAGGCAGAGGGAGAAGCTCCCTGCTCAGCACAGAGAGGGATGTCTTTACTATAAAGATCTCTCTCTCTCTCTCTCTCTCTCTCAGCAGGGAGCTCCAATGTGGAACTCCATCCAGGGTCCTGGAATCACCGTGACCTGAGCTAAAGGCAGATGCTTAATGACTGAGCCACCCAGGCACCTTGAAACTGGCATTTTAGAGGAAGAAAATATCTGTGTGTAGTAATCATTTATTTCATTCATTCATTTAAATGTCTAAAACAATAGGTCAGTTAAGAGAGATTGAGTGAACTTACTCTATAGAGAGTACTATTTGAAGGCACTGAAGGAAATCCCAAAGCCAAGAAGATGAAGGCTTTGCTTTGGAAAAACTTATAATCTGTTTAGGGGAATTAGCCTAACCTAACAGATTAAAAAAAAGCATTTAACAGTTGGCAGTGTAAGAAGAAGAAGTGATTGAGATGGGGTAGATTGAGTACACATTTGATAAAGGGATAAAAGATAAAGGTAATTAAAACACAGGTAGAATTAATCAGAGAAGACTTCCTGGAAGACGTGAATTTTGAACATGATTTTGAGAACACACTAGTGGAACGAACTCTTAAATGAGATAAATAACCTTACAACAAAGGACATGAAATAGAAATTTTTTAGCACAGAATAAGATTTTCTTAGCCTGAGTGCCACATTTAGAAATATAGTAGAAGCCCTTTCATCTGATATATGTTGGTTGATTAATCAAAAAATAACATTACTGAAGGGAATCATAAAATATGGAGCACATAAACCTTAAACATTTTAATTTAAAGCCTATAAATGTACACTTGATCACAATTTTTTTCAGCATAACACCAGGGTGTATTCTTTGAGTAGGATCTGATGATTCTTTCTTCTTTCTAATGATTATATTACATTAACCACAGACAAATACATTGTTCTCGATTTCCAGGTTCAGTTTCTTGGACATGAGATTGGAATTCTGAAACATTTGCTAATCAGTTTGAATCCCTTTCTGCTCTTTCTGCTGTGGCTCTCATTTTTCCCAAGTTTTCTCATCTATGCACACCTTAAGGAAAATCTTTCTGCAATATCAATGCAACTTCTCTTATGACAATTCTCTTTATTTTCAGATTCATATTTAATTGGTTAATTTAGTTGTAATACGAACAACCATATTAATGGGTTTAGGAACATATATAAGTGACCACTGGAAAGCAGTCACATCATTTTATGGGAGTAGAAGTGTATGGGTTTACTAATGACAGCCTGCAAATAAGACAATTCAATGTGGAGAGGGTCTGGTCTCACTTCATGTATTTTAGAAACGAATGATACAAGTCCACTGAGTAAAGAGCAGTCAGTAGAAAGATACTCCATTGAAATAACTATGGTAACAAAATTATGAGGGCAGGCTCAAAGATGAGCCTAGATTTAGGAGTCAATTAAAAGTGACTCTAGAACTTGCAGTCAAAATAGCTGGAGGTCATCATACATCACCTACCGCTCTCATCCCTAGTGATGATGAATAAAATGCTAAAAAGAGAAAGTTAAAACAGCTGCAGTCAGAAAAACAAGTTAAACATCTCTGTGGCCCAGAAACATAATAGAAATGCAAAATTGTGAATTAAGCCAGGCTGAAGCTACCAGCCTGCTGGGCTCAAGGCCAAGTATTCTTTTAGGGGATTTTACACTTTGAACATCTGCTTCAACAGTACTGCAGCAGAGGACTTAGACTATGTCTACATGGTAAAAATTACAATCGATTATGGTAGATTTACAATGTCAAAAACATCACTTCAGAGCAAATCCACAGGTTGCACCAAAAACTTGGGCAATAAAATTAGTAGTACCATATTTATGGCTTTGGCTAATAATGGAAACAGCCAATAGGTATAATTTCTAGTTTTGAGCTAAAGTCCAACCACAGACTGCCTTTGCAGACTGACCAAAAAGCCTAATTCCATGGGGTCTTGCATACTCAAATTAGTCTCTGGATGGACAACTGCAGGATAATTTCCCGAAATCAGTCTAATCTATGCCCGAGACTCAGGGGCACATGAGCACATCTATGGGCTCAGGGATGCTGCAGTCAAAATCAATGGGAAAGCGACCTTCTCTAATAGAGGAGACTTGAAGGCTTTCTTGAAGGTTTCAAAGTGTTCTATCAAAGGAGGTATCATGAAATTTTTTACAATGTAAGTATATTTTTAGCAGAGGAAAGACAAATAAAATGAGAGTTGTGACAACACTTAAAAAGTAATAGAATTGTATGCAAATGCACAAACGTGATATTAATATAAAATTATGCGGACAATTAGTTGTAACCCTCAACATTTCACAATGAACTTATAGCCACTGCAAACACATCTTTTGAGGAGTGACTAATGAGGCAGTGGAGAACATATGGGCTAACTCTTATGCATGATTGTAAATGATCTTCGTCCTATTCACCCTTCTCTGTTCGGTCATTCAGTGAGGATATGTTGAATGTTTGCTCTGAATCAGAGATGGTGTTTGGGTTTCGAGGAGACAAAGGTGAGTAAGACCTTGTTAATGCCCCGAGAATGTTTTGCGTTGCCTTGCTCTTTGGTAAGGAAATACTTGATGAAATAAAGAGAAGAGATGACAAATAGTTGCTGCTTGCTTTCAGTAGAATGTTACAAGATTAACATAGCAAGGGAGACACAGGAATAGTACCACATAAACTTAAATAAACAATTTTTACATGATGAATCAAGCCTTTTAAGATGGGATTACTGAGGCCTTTTTATACCAAAGGAGATTTCTTTAAAAAGAACAAACCAAGTCAACAAACACTTATAAGAGCTGTTATGAGACCATTCAAGTGGTGCTCAAGGACTCAAGTAGAATACAGATGTGGCTAAGACATGGTTTCCGTCTTCACGGAGCCCACAGTTTACTAGGTGGGATGGGGAAAAGCATGATTTCAGAGGAACAGCCTCTGTGTTTAACAGTTGCTTGCTTTATTTATTTATTTTTAAGAATTTATTTATTTGAAAGAAAGCACAAGCGTGATTGGGGGGAGGGGCAGAGGGAGAAGCAGACTCGAGCCAGGCTCCTGGGACCATGATCTGATTGGAAGGCAGACACTTAACCGACTGAGCTACCCAGGTGCCCCAACTGTTGTTTGTTAATCTTGTAGTACCATTCAGTGAAAACAGATGACATTTGCATGGCTCTAATTTTTATCTCTCAAAGTGATCCAGGGGACTGCCTTCTGTGCCTCCTGAAAAACACAATTTCTCCTCAGCCCTCTGGTGTTCCACAACTTTGATGCAAATAAGTGGTCTTAGGCCCCTATTTCCAAGGATATTAAGGATTAGGATTCCCTAGCATCAAAGAGGCAAGATCCTTGTCTCTTCGATTCTGCTGCAGCTCATCTGGGAAGAGTTGTGGGCAATGGCTTATAGCAGTTTCTGATTCATCTGATGATTCATTTGCTCTGACAGACATGGGGAAAATGGGGGGAGGGGGGATACCACATCCTCATGCCTCCCATGCAGAGGGGAATGAGCATCAGCACTGTAATTGGCCCTTCACTCCTCTATCTCCCGGCTACCTACTGGTTGACTTTTAAAACTGCCAGCCCTGATTTCCTGAAGAGGGCATACTGTTCTTGAGATCAGGCTTCCTTTATTTTCACGTTTGGCACTGGCAGAGGCTCCGTACTCAACAACACTATAATAATTTATTGAGTGCTTCACTCGTCTCAGACAAGGAAGTAAATGCTTTACTTGCTTTATGTCACAAGAACCCTATGAGTTAAATATTGTAGGCAGCTCCGCCTTTTAAGATAATGGAAAGTGAAGCTCAGTGGGGTTAACTAAGTGCCCATGTTTGCAGATCTAGGGGTAAGACGGTACTTGACCTTTGCCTTATGTGATTCCATGACACAGAATTCTTAGCCACCAGACTACACTGAATGGTCTCCAGCATGCTAAGAAATTTTAGCAAACATTCAATTTCTCATAACATTTTCCTTTTGTTCTCAGAAGCATCTCTGTGTTTCTGCCCGTCCTGTTTCAAGCTCCCGCATCCACAAAGCACACACGCATTCACTCACGCTTACACACATTCACACACGAAGACTATTTTCACTATCTCTTTTATAATGGGTTCAGTTATTGCTCATACTCAATGTTGTTTTTTGGCTGTTTTTTAAATGTTAAGAATTTCAGGGAACTCCACAAAACGGTTTAAAACCAATGTGACAGGATTTGGGTTTTTTAACAGATCAGAATAGGCAACTGCCGGCTTCTACATGCCATCTCCACCACCACCACCACCACGACCACCATCCTCTCCCCCCAACCCCCACTGTCGGTTCCGCCACTCAGTCACAGCAGTTGTATTAAAAGAATAGAAGAGCCAAAATATTATATGCATGTTTAGCAATGCATAAAAGGTGTTTTAAACAGATCTGGAAAAAAGAGCAAATTCAAAATACTTGCTGCTTTTCTAGTGTCTGTTCATTAAGTGTTCTCTTGTTCAGAGCTGGGAAGCTTGTTTTTGTTTTTTTTTTTTTTTTTTACCCCATACTTCACCTTTCCCTTTCCCCTGAAACATCTTTATCAGCTTCCCACTCTTCCATCTGTCGGAAGTTCCTATTTTCCTTTGAAATGATTTCTCAGTAAGCTGACCTCTGCAGATTCCATCAGCCCCACTTGCTTGCACATGCTGTGACTCATTTTCACTAATCTGTGCAATGAGCAGCAAGCAGAGGCCAACAGAGACACTGCTGCCTGCAAAGGGACTAATCGCTACCAACTGTGGCATATGAGGGTGTCTGTGTGGGGAGCTCCAAATGCCTCTTTTCCTCCTGCCCAGAAGCTCCTCCCTCTGAGTCTCTACCCTTCCGTTTTGATTTTGAATAAGTGGTGTGAAAGCAAACATCTCTAGCCCTGAGTCAGGCTCACACTGCCAAAAACATATACAGTAGTGTGTAGTTTTTGGTTTTTTTTTCCCATTTATCTCTTTCAGAATTAACATTTGATCACTAAAGTTTTTTTTTCTTTTTCTTTCTTTGTGGTTTTTTAATTTTTATTTATTTGTTTTTTTATTTTTTTTGAGTAGAGAAAAAGAAATATGTTTCCTCCAGTCCTGGCAGATCATTTGTTGTTTTTCTCACCCCTCCTGTTTCTCTCAAGTGTATTTGTGAAATGAACGAAGGCTGATTTCTAGCAGAAAATATTTCATGGCTTAGTTTCTCATCAAGATGATAAATCAGATGGGGTGCCTGAATAATTACATTCATGGAGCTGGACTGTAATTTTTTACCACAGAATTCACGAGGCAGTGTTCCGACTCATTATATACAGCAGTTTTCATAACTCATGCAAATATTGCATCCAACTTTTGGATAGATAGAGGTGTATTTTTAGGAATTTTCATCAATACTTAATAATGCAATTTGCACTACAAACAGAACATTGCAATAAAGAATTCAAGAGTGAACAAGTGCCATTAAGTCAAGTAAGGGACTTCATAGGCCTGGTTTCCACTTAACAAAACACCTTGTCTCAAAACACATGAATATACATTTTGGCTTAGTCACAGTAGACATTATGTTCTTCCTTTCCTCTATGAAGGCAATTTGGTCTTTGCTCTGGGAATGGAGAATAGTGAGTTCCATTCTGATTTCCATAACCAAATTGTTGTGTGAATTTGTAAAAATTAATTTCTTTTTGTTCTAACAGAGAAAACCTGGCTTCTACTTTCTCTGAGATCATTTTTTACAGCTTGTTTTGGATTTGTCAGAAAATATATCTCTCATGTTTCTGTGCATCTGAACCCAAAAGTACAGAAGTTCTTGCTTTTCATAACTGCCCACACCGACAAATGATCTATATTCATCAGAACTGTAGCAATAAAATGAAAAAAAAAATCATACGATTAAGGTTGAGGCTATGAACAAGAACTGAACCCCAAGGTGAAGGACATCTGCTCCCATGGGGCAGGAAATTTAGCCCCCTGCTTCCTAGAACTTGAGAAACAAGATGAGCTACTGAACACTTGTTATATCAGCAAGAGTTTTTGATAGAGGTTGAATTATAATTCGAGCACAGGATTTAGTCTAAAAGCCTAAATTCAAAATAGGTCTACTAGTAACTGTGCAGCATTGGGCAAGACATTTCATTTCTCTGGGCTTCAATTTTCTTCTCTGTAAAATGGAATTGATAAGGGATAGCCAGCAGAGTGTTGATGAGGGTTAAATAGGTATGTACCATATGTAAAACTCACACACAATGCCTGGCCTAGAGTGATAGAATATATCAGTAAGTTTTGATGCCATACATTCAAGGGGCTCAACATCTGGTAGAGGAGATAAAATATCTACATAGACAACCATAATTTATGGTAAAATTACTTAGGTATCCTAAAAGAAGTAAAGATAAGAAGCAATAGGAAAATCTTCCAGCTGGAGCTTGGGGTTTGGGGGAATCAATTATTGCTCCATGGGAAAAGCTTGAAGGGTAGTATTAAGAGAAACTGAAGCCGAGGAAACATTATAAAATGTTTGAGTCTGTGTCCTTCGAGCAGCATTGGCCAATGTGGGATCAAATGTATGAGGATTTTATGAGGGGAAATGCCTATGAGTGACAATAAGGAGATCGAGGTGGCATCTGGGTGAAATGTCAGACCTTGATCCAAGACTGGCCCCAATGAAGAAGGAAAAGAGGGAGAGGGAGAAGGTCCTAGACTGGTGTATGCGACTGCTCATGAAGGTTCAAGGGCCATCAAGGAGTCCTGCAGCCAAAGTTGGTTATTAGAGAAGTCTGTCTCCCAGATTCTCTTCTGTGTTAGGGTCCTGGCCTGCTCAGTCATTGACTGGCCATAGCCTGTGGGAAGCAAGACGTCTGGGCAGCCCTGGGTCAGAATTTCAGAGGGCAGCAGTTGGGGGCCTTGGTTAGTTACAAACCCAGTAGTTGGGAGTCTGTCAGGTGTGTTCTTATGGCCAGCACATAAGCACGACACAGAGGCTAGACATCAACCCAATGTCATGGGTTGTTTTATCTAGAATTAAATGATCTGCAGGCTAGCTGGGCTTGGGTGCAGAGGCAGGAATGTTTATCTCGGTTTTTGGCTCACTAACAAAGGCAGTAGGGGTGAGAGAATGGCAAATCAGGAAGAGGGAGCAACAGCACTACTCCTATAGACATGCTCATTACGAGGGCGTGTGCACTTTCAGGCCCCGCTGCTTGGGTGGCTCCATCATGGTCCTGGTTGCTTCCATTTATCAGACTAATTTAGGGGGCAGCTTAGACATGTGGCTACATCTCCAGGGGTGAGCAGTCTTCTAGAACAGGCACACAAATCCTTCATTAATAACAGCCCTGGGAAGTAATTTTCCCCATCTGATTGTTAAGTGTGGTCATCTTGAACACACTGTCTAGAAAATGTAAGGCAGTCCTTTTTATTCCATTTTTCTGATGAGAAGGTTGAGGCACATTAAAGTTGTAATTTCCCCAAATCATGCTTGTAGTCTACTGGTAGAAGAAATAAAACAAACACGGATTTGGAGGCATTTAGATTCAGTCCTAATTCTGTGACTTTGGATTAGTAACTAAGCTTTTGAGTCCCAATATGTTTAAATGGGAACTTGGAGTTGTTTTAAGAATTAAATTAATAGTTTCAGGTGCCTAATCTCATACCTACTGTGTGGGAGGGATTCAATAAATGCTCATTTCTTTCCTCTGACTAATTAGTTGACAGATTGATTCAGATGAGCGTTCCATCAGGACAATGTTAAAATGAAAAATCAGTAACAATTCCAAAAAACTTTGGGAGCTCATTATCCCAGGAATATGTGTAAATATCATGTAATTAATAACATGGTTTCGGGTATTAAACAAACCTCAGTTTAATCCCCAAATCTGCCATGTGGGAGTTCTGTGACATTGGGCAAATTACTTAACCCCCTGGAATCTGTTTCCCCAATTGCAGCATGTGTACATGACAGTAAGGCCTCTATGGGATTGGTGTAAGGATTAAATAAGGTAAATTGTTATAACGTGCTTAGTGTCCACCTAAGTTCTGCCACTTAGAAGACTAGTGAGCACTCAGTAAATGTCCTTATTATTATTTTTTTTATTTAAAAATATATATTACTGCTCTAAGGATTGTTTTTATTACTCTCTGGTTACTAGAGCTTTCTGGCTTGGAAAGGGGGACCCTTTCAGCTACCATTTTCTGATTGAGTCTATTCAATAGACCACTTAAAAGCATTGGAAGTGCTAGAGACCATTGTTAATGAAGCATAATTCCTGTAGGATTCACAGACATTCACTTGTTTTTATATTGATACTCTTTTTTTAAGACTTGCCTGAGTCTGTTTATTTGTTTAATCTTTTTTCGTTTCAGAAAGGATTTAAGGAAGCTTACAGGATATATAAAATCCACCACAGTGTAAAATAAAATTAGAAGTAAATGACAAAAGAAGACAGGAAGCATAGCAGGGGCCAGGAATGTGGATGAACACGCATAAAGAGCTAGACATATGCCCAACTGGGCTGGACATTTGGCTACAGATTTTCTGTAGAACCTCAATGGTTACAAGGTTTATCCAATAAAAATCTACCATTTGCTTAGGGAAAACAAGTAATAATTTGGTACAAAACTCATCCAATAAAATTATTCTGTTTCCTTAGAATAAGCACAAGGATTATTTGATACAAAAATGAGAAGCGGTTTCTTTACAATCCAAATAATTTACCTGTGATGAACTGACAGATGTTTCCGCATCATCCTTAATACAGACATAGCAAATTCTACACAGCTATTTCTTATGTTTTTAGAGATAAGTTATTTAGCTCCTCAGCCTCAGATTTCTTAAAATGGGAATAATGTTGGTATCTATTTCTTAGAATTGTTGAGGAGATTAGGTCAGACAATATATACATAAAGAGCCTAAAACAGTGTCTGGCACATATAAAACATTTTATAAAAATGTGCTGTTGGTAGTATTAGGGACATCAAGGAGGCTGTGACATTTTTCTAATGCAAAATATATTGCTCTTTGTGAATGTGCTTCTGCCAAATACTGTAATTCACTTCCTACCTAAAGGAAGGAATGGACTCTCTGGAGGAATAAAGAATAGACATTATAGAGATGCATTGACTTAGCTGTCCTATTTCTAGGAATCTACACACACCCCCCATCTAAAATATATGAAAATTAACTGTACTTAGAGGTTAATTATTGAGTTTTGAAAAAAGAATAAAACAGGAAACAAACCAATATCCAACATAAAGTATAAGTAAGTAATTCATGCTGTGCTGACTGTATCGCTATTTAAATTATTATGAGAAAAATAGCAAAGTGGAAAATCCAAACTATTCTACTCTCTATCCTGTTGTCCAGGCTGGAAACCTGGGAGTCACTCTTGAGTTTTTCACTTCTCTTTCTCTCTGTATATACCTCATTAGCAAGTGTTATTGTTCTGTCTCCAAGATTTATGTCAAATATATTCACTTCCCTTTTGCCCCATTGCTACTGTTCTCTCCAGATGGACTATTCCAACTGCTCCCTCCTTGCTGGCCTCTCACAGCAGAGTGAGCTTCAATAACCATGACTTATATCCTATCATTCCTTACTTAAAACTTTCCAGCTATTTTCCCATAAGCCCTGAAAGATGATCCTTATATACTCTGTCAGTTATTCCCATAATAATGCCAAATAACAAGACACTCCAAAAATTGATGGCTTAACATAACAATTATTTAATCTTACTCAAGCATCTTCAGATCAGCTGGAGGCTGGCTGATCTAGGTAGTACTCAGTTGGACTTGACTCCAAGCTGTATGTTGGCTCCATGTTTGCTGCTTATGTCTCGCACCCTCTTGTCACTAGTGGACTACCCAGGGCATATTCCTTCCCCAAAGTGACAGCAGTGCCATAGGGTGAGCTCCACTGTGCCAGCACACTTTAAACATGTTCTTGAGTCATAATTGCTAACATCCCCTTCGCCAGAGAAGTGACATGACTGAAGCCAAAGTGAAGTGTAAGCGAAATTCCCTCAGCCATCAGGAACCCAAAGCAACTTCATGGCGCAGTCCAACAACAGTGAAGTGGGCAAGTATGTTCATCCATGGAATGGAGTAGGAGGGCAGAAGTGAATATTTGCCTGGGAGTAATCCACTACATATCCCTTTCTGACTTCACCTCAATTGTTCCCCTTGATTTTAGCCTCATTTTATTCCCCCTTCACACAAGACAAGTTCTTTCCTGCCTCAAGAAACATTTGGATATATAATTCCATCAAGATCTGAGGCTTCCTAGGGTTCTTTCTAATTTTAGCTTAAACATAAATTCCTCAGAGAAGTCTTCCCTGGAGACATTAGTAGGGGCTGACCTCTTGTGATTCTCCTAGTAGCCTTCTTCCTTCACAGCATTTATATTAGTTTGTCTCCTTTGCTTTCTCTTTACCATCTTAGGGATCTGTCTTCCCTGCTAGACTGACTTTCCCCCTCCATTCTGTATTGTCTTAAATGTTAGCCTCCCTTTGTAATTAATAATCAAGAGACAGGGGTGGGGATGTGAGTCAGAAGCAGAGTCTAGAACTAGCAAAGGTGTGTGAGCAACTCAAATTATCTATTAGCCCAATTCTTATTCTCTTCACGCTCAAGATGACTCATGGCTCTGCTTTGAGCTTTCCTTCCTGAATCTGGCACTTGCTTCCTCACGTCTGACAAGTTAACCTTTTTTGCTCTACTGTCCCTTCTGAAAGTATTTCCTCTTCAGTTCAGAGATACTCCAAGACTTCTACCAGATAGCAACTCCTGTTTCTCCTTATAAAAGTTTACCCCAGGGGCACCTGGGTGGCTCAGTGGGTTAGGTCTCTGCCTTCAGCTCAGGTCATGATCCCAGGGTCCTGGGATCGAGCCCCGCATCGGGCTCTCTGCTCGGCGGAGAGCCTGCTTCCTCCTCTCTCTCTGCCTGCATCTCCGCGTACTTGTGATCTCTGCCTGTCAAATAAATAAATAAAATCTCTAAAGTTGGAAAAGAGAAGGAGGATTCTTAAAAAAAAAAAAAAAAAAAAAAGTTTACCCCAAATAAGCTGTGCTCCAGGAACATACACACTGGATGCTGGCAGAGCCAGGACCACAGCCAGGCCTCTTGTCTAGCACTGCAGAACTCTTTCTTATAATAGAAAACATTCTAATGCCAAATTAGGTAGCCTAAAATTTATAACAATGGCTTCACTCAACTCTAAATAAGTAGTGACAGTAAATGAATCTTCCAGCCTTCTTGCTGGACATTATGTGATCGTTGTAAGGATCAATCCATCAGACAATGGCTCCTGTTACTAGTTAAAAGACAATGTCAAGCATACCAAGGAGAGGGGACTCAACTGGAGTGCTTTTGTTTCCAGTTGGCTGGAAATTAATACTGAATTGTATATAAACTTATGCTGACTGGAATGACCTATCAATACTAAATTGAACTGCACATTTCACAAAGAGGCCTCAGATGAAATTTGGGGACAGAAACAACTATTGATTTTTTTTTTTTTTTTGGCAAGAGGAGTGAAACTAGCTATTGTATGGTTTTTACACACATGCGTGTTTTTTTTTTTCCTGAATATTTTTTGTGGGAGTAGTTACTGAAGTATGCAAGGGTCATTAGAATAAAGGCTATATTTTTTAAAAAGAAAGAAAGACTACTTTGATAGCTGGTACCTTTTTAGAAAAGATGGAATTTAGGGGCACCAGCTCTTCATATTCACATTTTCTCCCACTCTTGTTACCCCAATCGCTCTCTCTGAATAGATATATTTACACATGACAGTGCATCTTAAAATCACTACCATATGCTTTCTGGTCTCACACTTAATTTTCATGGTCCACCTCTTTTGCCGACTTCTTTATCCAATTTTAAAAGAATTTGTAAAACAACTGTCACTAAGTGTCTCATTTCCTATTCATTTAAGGCACTCTCCTCGCCAAGCATTCTTTCACAACTGGAATTACTCATCCAATTCATAGAACACCAAAAATGATTTGAGTGATAGTTTTCTCAATTCTTCTGGGGATGTTACATAACTGGCACCATTCTAATTGCACAAGGGAGAAGTTAATTTATTATAAACAAATGATGCCCGAGTAATGCCCCCCCACATAAATTATTCACTTCCTAATCTTTAGAACGTGTGAATCTGTTACTGTACATGGCAAAAAGAACTTTGTAGATGTGGTTAAGTTAAGGATCTTGAGATGGGAAGATTATCCTAGATGCTTTGGTGAGTGGGATGTAATCACCAGAGTGAGTCAAAGAAGGAGGCAGAAAGGTCAGAGTCGAAGATGGATATGAAGACGCTATGCTGCTGGCATTGAGTATGGAGGAAGGGATCACAAACCAGAGAAGGAAAGAGGCTTGTAGAAGTTGGAAACTACAAGAAAATAGATGCCCTCCCACCCCCATCTCCAGAAGGAGAATAGCTCTGCTGACCCCTTGATTTTAGCCCAGTGAGACCCATTTCAGACCTCTGACTTCCGGAGCTATAAGATAATACATATATTGTTTTAAGGCACTGATTTTGTGGTAATTTGTTATAGCAACAATGAAATACTAATATAGATGCTTTGGGGGCTTAATTCTCTCCAGGAACCCCAGTTTGCCACCAGGGTGAGTAAAGACTTCTCATGAAAATGAGGGATATCTCTGGTTGCCATTGCCATTCAGAGGGCTGCTGAAGAGGTCTCTGGAGAGAGACTCATCTCCAGCAGGTCAGTGTTTTACTTCATGTGACACACGGAGAAGATTGCATTTGTGAATTGATTCTAATCAAGACATCTCTGGCCTCCCCAAATGGCTTCACCAGTCCCTAAGAATCATCAATAACAGAAATGTCCCCCTCAAGGAAATGGGAAAATATATATAAGCAGGGAAAATTTTTGGTATGCTATAAGTATTCAAAGTTGATCCAGAACCTCTATTATTCTAATGTCATCATATTCTTAATCTTCAAACGTATGCCTTGGTGGCCAAATAAATAAATAAATATTCTGCAATATCTACAGAGTGGTTCCTTGGGTTTAGTTAAGCATTCAGACCCACAAAATTATCATAGAAGATACCGGACAGCATATTCACTTATATGGACCTGGATGGGAAAGCTAGCCTATCGAAAGGACATCCCAGGCATTTCTTTCTTTTCTTTTTTTTTTTTTTTAAAGATTTTATTTATTTATTTGACAGAGAGAGATCACAAGTAGGCATAGAGGCATGCAGAGAGAGAGAGAGGGGGAAGCAGGCTCCCTGCTGAGCAGAGAGCCCGATGCGGGACTCGATCCCAGGACCCTGAGATCATGACCTGAGCCGAAGGCAGCGGCTTAACCCACTGAGCCACCCAGGCGCCCCTCTTTTCTTTTTTTTTAAAAGATTTTATTTATTTATCTGACAGAGAGATCCAGAGAACACTAGCAGGGGGACAATGGGGAAAGAGAGGGATTTGCAGACTCCCTGCCCGAGCAGGGAGCCAGATGCAGGGCTCGATCCCAGGACCATAGGATCATGACCTAACAATCTGAGCCACCCAGACACCGCCCACCCCACCCCCCCACCAGGCATTTCTCTTCTGTGGGAGTCTTCACAGAATTCTGTGTAGTACAGTCCAGCTGCAAGAAGAAAGGGTCTATACTGGGCAGCTTCTTCAATGCCGCATCCTTCAAGAGCCAGTATCTCTTATAATAATAATATAGGCATAATTTCCAGGGTGAGACAGGTCAGTGACAAATTCAGCACACACAGAGAAGTCCCAGGTGGAATCCTACCAGGTTTTACAGTTCATTCATGTGCCTCCCAACTCAGATGCAATTTATGAATCATGGGCCACATTTCATATAAGCAACAGTCATTAGCAACATGGCCAGCATATTACTCTAAATAGATTAATCCAGCTTGAAAGTTAAATGAAGGTCAAGTTCTCGTCAAGAATGGAAAATGGTTTGTTTACTGTTTACCCATGAGATATATTGGAAATCGCTCATTTTCCATGTATACCACTGCAGTATCATCATCGTTATTGTTATTATTCATATATGCTATTTTTTGGAGATGAACATTTATGTAAAGTTTTGTGCTTCATATGCATGGACTTGTTAAGTCATCGTGTGAATCTCATGAAGAATGTATAATTAATGCTATCTTTTCATAAGAACAATGAGGTTCAGAGAGGCTGAGGAAATTTCTTGAAGATTTTTTAGCAAGTGAGTGGCAAGATGAGTCTCTGGACCCAGTTCCTGGTTCTTAAGCCTGCTTTCATAATCGCTTTTCTATACTTACATCCTCCTTGTCGCCAAATTCAAGTTGTGGCACTGTCACAGACACCTGTGTCTGCGTCCAAGAGGAGGTGCACCTTTCTTGGTCTCTCAGACACCAACATGGCCAGTTGCGGCCAGTTGCGTTAGCTAAGGAGGGATTCACTGTAACAAATGTGCCCCTGAAACAAAGAATGAATTTGTACATGCTTAGTTTCTCAAACTGAAATGGAGTAACTTTAATGGTTAATAAAAAAAAAAAAGAAAGAAAGAAAGAAAGGAGCTGGGGACACATGAACACTTCAGCGGTTCACAATGGTCTTTTCTCTGTTACATTCAGCACTTGGTACAACTATGCAACTAGAATGCAGGCAGATTGTGAAGAGGGCTGGATTTGTATCAAAAGAGAGTGGTGAATTAGTTGGGGAGAACAGCCTTTAACTTCATGTGTAAAGGAAGGCTTGAATGTGGAGGTAGTAAGGGTCAACGGTATTCACTAATCACTTCCCTCACAAAAGAGGCTGCCTTTCAGTTCTTGCTGACATCAATAAGAATACTAAATCCTACCGTAGCATTTCAGCTGATTCCTTTCACAGCGGGATCACCACTGTTTCACCTCATTTTTCAAATCCTGCCGTCTTCGCTAGCGGTTTGGTGGAGTTATAAATGATTGTCTGAATCAACAAGTGGTAAATCTCCCTTAGTTATAATTTGATTTAAATTAGCTTACCTTGGGAAGCGGATCTCCACACGTGCAAATTACCATAAACAGCAGCCTTCTTTGATGATTTACATAATTAAATGAGAGAATATTAAGACATTACTGTGAAGTGGCAACCTATGATGCCTATTTTTTTAAGTGAAGAAAAAGGTAATCTTTCACTACTTCCCTTTTGTTATTTTTGACCAAAGGAAACCTCATTAAGATCACTGTGGTCTTACAGATATGTTTTTCAGAGATGCCCCCCAAATTTGTAGCTTTCCTTGACATTTTTTAAACTGAGAAATGATGAAATTCCCAAATACATAAAGGTAAGGCATTACAGTATACCTGATTTATAAAGTTACATACATAACATGTATTTGTAATGTGGGAAACTAAGTAAGACAAAGTGCTTCAATTAGTTGTACTTTGGAAAATATATTATACGACATTGTTCTACTAAGCACTGTGAGGGGGAAGAGATTTCCTTCAAAGAGTACCCTTGGGATTTCAGAAACATTTCTGCTTTTGGGGAGTGAGAGTTTTAAAATGTCGTCGGAAAGTTGTGAAATTTAATATGCAAATCTTCATTGGCTTTGTGAATGGAGAAGTCAAATGAAATAGTCAAATCCTGTGGCGCAAACCCTGATTTTCAAAGCAGAGAGCTGCGATAAGAGGTTCACGGTGCCTCTTCTTCTTTTTTAAATGTTCCATGGATTGTCAGAAAGATATTTTGTTGACTGTTACATGGTACAAAAGGAGCACATCCTTTTGAAACAACAAGAAACCATTGAGTAGCATCGCCATGACGCAGTGATAGCTCCCAAGTCCATTGCCAGCAAGCTGCCCCAGAGGTGATGGAACAGAGAGACAAAATGCTGATGCTCAGACCAATTTAAAACCCGCAACAAGAAGCAAGGGGGAAGGAAGAGGGCAGGATAGCACATCTAGGATAGAGCACAGATGTGGGGAAAGACCACCCTGCCTGAATCTGATATGTGCAATATTCATACACAGGGTCAGCTACTCAGTTTATAGGCCCCCGTGCAAAATGAAAATGTAGGGGCTCTGTTGGAAAAACAGGAAAAAGTGCCAGTAATGATACCAAAACATCAAGGTTTTCCTTTCATCTGGGTGTCTTCTCTCCTTACACATGTACTCCATTGCCTCGTTGGACTTCCCATGCAAAACATAAGTTGAAAAATAAAATAATCAAGACTCTTGAGACAGTGATAGCAGAGCATGAAACCAAGTGTGGGCCCTTCAGGGTCTAGTCCTACATCCTGTTTCTCTGACAGATCAGCCTTTTTGTTGATGGTCTTGAGCAACTGGTAGAGGTTGGTGAAAGACTGAGGCAGGAATGGGAGAAATGGCCAGCTCGAATTTGGACACACTTGTTTGGAGGGCCCTCATAGACTTCTGTGTGGACGATCAACAGGCCTGCTTGGGCCTACTTGGGTAAATGGGTCTTGCTCATTTGTAGGTCAGCTAGAGATACCATTCTGATATTTGTCTGCATGGTAAGTTATTCGAAGCTATAAACCAAATGAAATCACAAAGACAGAAAGAATGGAGGTTGTAGAGGAGGGGAAAAAGTTTGTTTTTCTGCCAAGATTTCAAGCTTCATGAGGTCAGATCATGTATTTTAATTTGTTTTTGCAATTCATGAGCAGAGTGTCTTATACATCATAGGTGTTAGATAAATGTTCCAAAAATGAATATGTAACTAGCAAGCTATTCAGAAGTATTATTATTTTGCACACAGACTTTTTCTTAACTCACTCTAACTTGGAAAGGGTTTGTTTTCCTATCAGAAATTACATATTGAGGAACACCTGGGTGGCTCAGTGGGTTAAAGCCTTTGCCTTCAGCTCAGGTCATGATCCGAGGGTCCTGGGACTGAGCCCCACATCGGGCTCTCTGCTCAGCAGGGAGCCTGCTTTCCCCCTCTCTCTCTACCTGCCTCTCTGCCTACTTGTAATCTCTGTCAAATACATAAATAAAATCTTAAAAAAAAAGAAATTATACATTGAAATATGCATGCCCGTTAGAGGTGATTTTATTGTTTTATTCCTATAAGTAATTAACCTGTTTCCCATACCTTCTGTGATACCAATTAAAAATATTTAGTGTGGAATAACTCAGTCAGATGTAACTTCAGCATTTTCTTCCTCTTCACCGCTTGTCACTGAAGATGTTGTAACATAACTATTATATCATATATCCATTATCTCTAGGAGCTTCATAAGCCATTTCCAGTGGCTATTTGCTTCACTGTTTGCTAAGATTTTGTTCCTCTGGAAAAATTTCCATTGCTGTTTTTCATTTCCTTTGGAAAGAGAAAAAAAGGCAAAATAGAACAACAGTATCTTTCAAAATGTGCTTTATGAACAAATATGCTTATAAAACCTAGTTTCTCAAATCGCTACACAAATTGAAAGCCCTTCCTTCAGCACTCACACCATCTCCCAACCCCCAACACGTTCCCTAGCAAAAATCCAGAACAGTGTCTACCTTATGAAAAATCTTCTAATCCCAGCCATGGCATTTGTGACTTGGCTAATTATGAAGTACAATTAAAAGATGATTAAGAATTGTTCCCTTCTTAGCCAGAACTCAGGAAGTGTTCTCTTTGTTCTCACCTATTTAATCACCTTTGCAGTCATTTTCAATCTAGCTTTACTCCTTTTGACATATCCCAAAATAGCCTTTTTAATTCTGGCCAGAGATGTTCTTTCTTCTTATCTGATCTGGCTCTGTCTCCTGCTTTATTGGCTGCTATCAAATAAGATACCCTTTCAAACCATCTAAAGTCATAGATGCCTCACTTTTCAGGCTATAAATTCCTGAACTTCTGCTTGTCTTTGGTGAGTCTTCAGAGTAGGACCAAGTGTCCCAGAGTCCTCGTCTATGCCAATAAGATGAACAAGGGGTTTATTGTTGTTTCGCTTCTTAAATACTCCAAAAGCCTGATGATAACCATTCTCATCCCTGTTCCCCATGATTCTGAGCCTTCAGCTGAGAATTTTAAAAGAACAGAGACATATGTGGCTTGGCACAGAAGAGGGAAGACATTATAATTTTAGAAACAGGGAAGGGTATGAAGACCCGAAAGTGAGAGCAAGGGAGTAGTATTGGGTGGTGCCATGGCCATTGCTGTGGGAGTCCTGAAGTCAGCTGATGGCTCTGAGTAGCTGTCACCAGTCTCACAGGAACCAACCTGATACTTTTGCCTCTGCAACTCAAAGAAGATACCATGAATATAGGGCCCTCCTCTAGAGAGTGTCTGCAGTCCTTGGCTCAGGAGCCACACTGTCTGGATAAACTTGCCACCAGCAAAACCTTGGGCAAGAACTTACCCTCTTTGTGCCTTAAAAATAGTCATTAGAATGCACCACTGAAAGATTGATATGACTATGCTTTAGTTAACATTTGTGAGTCATAAGTCTTACCAAATGCTTTCACATAAATTCTTTACATGAGTATTCTGTAAATTTATATTCACTTGTAAAAATCTAAACTATTGTACTTTTTCTCAGTTAAAAACAAAAATCTTTTTGCTATTTTTATTATTTTCTATTATTATCTGCATTTTAGTGAAGAAAAAAACAACAAAGACTAGAAGAGGTTAAGTAATTTGCTCAAGGTTACATAGCTGGTTATTCTAGGCCACAAACCCACAGTGAGCTTTCTAGTCCAGTGAGATTCCCATGACAACTCAGCTCACAACAATCTGCTTTTAATCTAGTGCCAAAGCAACATTCAACTTACTGATTCTCCTACCAGCCACCATCCTGTTGAATCTCTCCAAAAACTTCACTTAACTCAGGGCCTGGGAACTATATATCAGCCACTGGGGAACTATATATCTTTTCTTCCCAAATCATGGCCTCCTAGACTTCAACTCCTCTGGCTCCCTGGCTGATGCCCTAGATCTGCTTTCAGATTCCATCACATTGTAAGACCAAAAATAGGGGATTTGTGGTTTGAGGATTTGTGCTTCCATAATTGTTACTCACCATCATCAGCAGGAAAGAACATGCTCCCTTGCCCAGGGCTGAGACCCAGTGTCTTATGCTGGGGAAAGCATGGTGGGGCTGGCCCAAGCTCCTTGGGGGAGAGACTGCTCTAAAGGCGTGGAACAAATTTGAAGGATAATTATGTTATCTCACTTATTAAAGTGGAATTACCTGAGGATAGACTTCAAACTAAAGGACAGACTATCCAAAGAAAAGACATTTGGAAAAAGTTCCTTGAGAGATGAGGCCTTTAGTGAGGTCAGTCAATAAAAACATCAATTTGTTAGGCTCATCTGGGCCCAGACTGAGCTAAAAACAGGGAAGTATTTTTGAAATTGAGTCAGAAAAGTTCTTAAATAATAAGAGTTGGAATTTAGGTCATAGACTGGGATGTGTTTGTTTTGAAGAATTTCATACCTATGATACCCTCCTTTCCATCCATAATATGTTTAATGGGCTTCCAGCGAGTCCTGAGAAAGGTTTTTCAACTCAGCAATGGACAATGGCATATTGGACAATGATGCTTTAATTAAAAGAACAAAAATTGCAGCCTCAAAAGATACTTCTCAGTGAACACCTTCTAGGTGCTACAAACTGTGCAGCATCCTTTCTATTCATTCTCTTATTTAATATTTCTTACAAACCTATGAGGCACACATTAGCCCCATTTTTATGAGAAGAAGCAGAGTTCTTTGAGAGGTTGTTATCAGCCGCTATTGTTGAGGAATCTCTGAAATTATAATCGTGTCTGGATTATCAAGGAAGCTTTGAAGCTACCTTTCTAATGATACACAATTTAACAAGCATTTGTCCGTTTCTATCTAGATGACTTTCTGTGGACTAGTTCTGGAGTGCACATACTGGCTTACTGGCTTTCATGGTGTGAGGATGTTGTTTTGAAGATCCGTACTTACATAACATTATTTGGAAGCTATGCTGTGGTGGGAAATAATCCAATATAAAATCAGGCAGACTTTTGTCAAAGAATTTGTAACAGAGGCAGAACAGCCGGGGGCCAAGGATAGAGATTCAAGAGCTGGCTGTCTGGGTTTGAATCCCATCCTGTCCTTTATTAGTAGTAAGACAAATTATTTAACTTATTTGTGCCTTCATTTCCTCATGTGTAAAAGGGAGATACTAATGGTAGCCTACCTCATAGGGTTGTTGAGAGGATTAAACGATTAGCTTATTTAAAGCGCTTGGAATCATGCCTGATGCTTAGTAAAGACTCTGCAAATATTAGCTATTGTTTTATTATTATTATTGACATAGGGAATTGTCTTGTGTCTTATTTCTGTATACAATATAATCATTTCATTCTTCTGCTCAAATCCTTTCCTAATCCCACATTCCTTTTATAAATTACAATAACTTTCATTTTTGACAATTTAATACATGCCAGGTATCGTGACAAGCAATGGTCTCATTTAACCTACACAAAAAATCGTAAAAGGTCGGCAGGGTTATGGACATCTCTGTGCAGATGAGAACAATGGGATTCCAAGAGATTTTAGAATTTGCCAAGATAGTAAAGCTAACAGTGGCAAATTTTGAGGAGAGACCTAGTTTTGATAATGTCAGTGTTATTCATCACTGTGTTATAATTTGTAACCTCCCTGCATCCCACCGCCTGCTTCAGCACGCTGTGGCACCCACCTTGCCAGCCTGTTCTCACCCAACATCTTCGCAGAAGTTTACACTCCACTCTAGGAATGCTAAATGCCTTGTAGGGTTCTAAGCTCTTCTACGTCCTGCGGTTCTGCTTGTAGCGTTCTCCCCTTCTCTAGTGCCCTGTCCACTGGTAAATTAAGAAATTAACGACTCACTCTTCAAGAATCATGTGTCACCTCTCCTTTGGGATCCTCTCTTACTTTTAATAGCATACATTAGGCTGTTTTGTCTCCATGCACTCATACCATCCATTATTCAATGTCCGGCTTTTTTCCTTCTTAAAAATATTTGACATCCCACCAGACTGCGAGCCTTTCAAGAATAGGTAAATTTTGCTTTTAATCTCTGCCTTCTCCAGAAGCCAGAAATGAGTCTTTTACAAAGTAAGCAAGTCATAAAATTATAAAATAATGGAATCAATGAGTACAAATTTCAGATTATCTTCTAGAGCAGCATGGTCCAATAGAACTTTTTTATGATAATGAAAATGTTTAGTATCTGTCCAGTTGAAACTATGAAATGTGGGTGATACCACTGTGGAACTGTAATGTTATTTAGCTGTAAGTAATCTATATTTAAATAACTGCTTGTGGCTAGTGGCTAATATACTGGACAGCAGAGTCGTTGAGTTAGAGCTGAAGTAAGGTTCTATTGAAAGTTCTTTTTTTTTTTTTTAAAGATTATTTATTTATTTATTTGACAGAGAGAGATTACAAGTAGTCAGAGAGGCAGGCAGAGAGAGAGAGGAGGACGCAGGCTCCCCGCTGAGCAGAGAGCCCAATGCGGGACTCGATCCCAGGACCCTGAGATCATGACCTGAGCCGAAGGCAGCGGCTTAACCCTCTGAGCCACCCAGGCGCCCCGAAAGTTCTTCTTGAGTATGCCTTATCTTTATTTCCTTCTCAGATATACTGTATCTTATATTTGGTCAAAGTCAGGATGCTACCTATGTTGGAGAACAGAGATTTTAAGATACTATGATGATTAGTATTCTATTCTATTAGCACGTTATAGCCCCTCTGCTGATGGGCTTCTCAGGGGGGAAATTTGTGTTTTTGGAGACACCCAGGTAACTACAGCAATAATTTTTGTGATAGGGTTAACAATTTTCTCCACTGTCTTTGGGCTCATGGGGAATATTTGGGGCCAGAGTGAGTTTTCTGTGTTGGGTGCCTTCAGGTTTTCTGCAAAGCTAGCACATGCGAAAAGACCTCAGCCTCTTTTTATCTGCTTCCATTGGGCCCCTCTGACATTGTGCACGTATATCTGTTTTCCACTTGTCTTATTATAGTGTCATTATTTGTTTGTGTTCTATTTTCTCCCCATCCTGAGTGACTTCATTGTGCACCAAACTTCTTTTTATGGATCTTTATTTCCCTAGGACTTACCATAGAACTTGATGGAAGGAAAGAGGGTCAGTAAATGTTTGACGAATGCATGAGTGAACACTGAATGGAGGAATAATCCAACAACTCCTGGGATTCTGAGAGACCTAATATGTTCATCACAGAAGAAATATACCGGAGTGCTACCAGCCTGCAGCAGTGTCACCCTCTAGACAGAGAGAGACATGTAGGCACAGAAACTTGTCCTGTTCACAGGACAATCACAAAAAAGAAGCAGTTATGCATTCTAGGCCAGTCCAGACAGTTCGACTGGGTGGACTTTCCGTCAAGTTGGCAGTACCATCTTGCAGTCCACCGGAGGGAGTTTGAATTTAATGAATAGGAAGCAACAAGCTGTTTTAACAAAAGCTGTTTTTCACAATCCATGTGTTGGCTAGAGAGCTTGCCCAGCTTCCCTGGGGTCTGAAATGAACTTGACTGGTAGACGTGCAACTCTCTTCCTTGCACAATCTTTGTCTGAAAAGGGCCTATGGAAAAAAATGTGAACGTGAAGAGAGAACCCCGTAAGTACATACTGTGCACACACAGATACACCTATTTTCAGAGGGGGCAGTAGCAAATTAAATGCTGAATGGGCTTCATCTCAGTTCAATTCAATTCAATCAAAATTTAGTGAGTATGTACTTGATGGGGAGATACATGAATAATTAATGAATAATTAAGACACTGTTTCTTCCTTTAAAAAATTCACAACCTAGTACAGCAGAAAGGCTGGTAAACTAATGACTTGTAACAGTATATGATGAATGCAATAATAGAGGTGAGCTGGGTCCAGTGGTAGCACAATGGAGGGAATAGTTAGCTTTACCCGAGTTTGTCTTGAACCATGTGTAGAAATTCTTTGGCTAAATGGGTTGGGCTGGGGGAGAGACTAGAAGGGAAGGAAAGGACTCTCTAGTTTGAAGCAAGAGCATAAGGATGTGAAAGAGCTTCAGGGAAAGGTGGCGTGTTCCAGTGGGGACTACTGAGTGTTCATTTCATCAGAAGATTGCTCTGCTTATGGAGTTTGAGAGAGGATTCCTGCTATTATATATAGGACAGATTGACAAGAGGAAACCCCCTAAATAGGAAGGGCAGCTAGGAAGCTATTATGCCAATTTTAGGGTGAGAGGTTTAGGATCCCAGTTAGAATTATGGCTGTGAAAATAAAGAGCGAGACTTTCCAAGGTAATTCTAAAGAAGTGATTCTCAACCTATCTTTCTTTCTTTCTTTTTGGATATATTTCATTATTGCCATGATTATTTTTATTCTCAAATCATTCCATTTTTAAAAAATTTTGTTATGTTAGTCTCAACTTCCTTTCTGTATGATAACTTTGAGAAATAAAATATACACGACTCTGCAATAATCCTAGTACACTACATTAGTGTTTTTAGAAAGAACATGGGGGTATTACCTGGAAAATCACCCTAGGTGATTCTGGTATATAAACCATCTTCTAACCACCCCCAACAAGGATAACCCCTATTCCAGAAGAAAAAAAGAACTTTGTGAGCACTCAGAAGTAGAGGGATTATGATTGAAGATATAAAAAATGTTATCATTTACTGAGAACCTACAATGACCTATGTTCTGATCCTGATAATAGCATTATAGGGTAAGTATTCATCCTCATTTTACCGAGGAGGGACCTATAATTCAGTTAGATGCTGAAACTTGCTCTAGCTCCCATTACTACCAGAGGCTATACCTGAATTTGAGCCAAGGACCATCTTATTACAAAACCTAAGCTCTTTGCAGCATGTAACACTACTTCTATCTTGAGAGCTTTAAACCTGTGACCTGAGAAAGCCCTAACATTATAACAGAGGGGTGTCCTTTATAGTAAAGAACAAATTGGCAAAGGGATAAGTTTCAGTACCCTGATCTGTTGCCTTCTAGAGATAGCTTTTTTCCCCTCTGATATCACTACTATAGTATGCCAAAGAATGATGGAGAATCATTCTAATTTGCTAGAAGCATATGATAGGGAAATGAGGGAGTCATTCATTCATTTTTTTCAATTAACATGTATTTATTAAGCTAATATATCTTTGGTATTTTGCTTGTATAGAGAATAAAAAGGTATATTTATAGGCATTGTTCTTGCCCTCCAGAAATTCATAGCTTTGTGCAGGCTAAAACATGTAAGCTACAATTCCAGTAGTGAGTGCTAAGTGGTCAAGTAAAGATGTGTGCAGTGTTATGAGAATAAAGCAGAGGGAATAATCAGCTCTGTCCTAGAGTTTGAATAAGTCTTCAGCCAGCTGCTTATGTGGCAGCTGTTTCTTAAGAGAATGAATAGGAAGTTTGCCCAGTGGAGAAGTGAGAAAGGAAGAGGGGACAAGCAGAGCAAAGGCACAGTATACTGCACGTGTTTTAGAAGATGTAAGAAGCTCCGGGTGGAGAGAAGTGATTATAAAGGACTTTGTATTCTCTTCTAGGAGCAGGAATCTCATCCTGGAGTAAGGTGGTGTTGGTAGGGAGGAGGTGTGAAGGAGTTGAGAGAAATGGCAAGAAATTGGTGTCTCAGAAAAACATTTTGAGAATCAATGGGGGAAAGATTGGACTGGAGGAGAATGGTGCCAGGAGAGCAGGATCAGACCCTAGAGTCCCACGTCCCCACGTCAAGGCAGAGCCTCAGTCCATCATAACTATGCACCCCCAGCCTTCACACACTTCTTCAGAGGGTTAAGAAATTTTACAGGTCAGGTGTGAAGAAGAAGTTTTGCCCAGCCCTTGCTAGCACAGAGAGTCCAAGGTCTAGGGCTGCTTACCTGCTTATAGAGTGATCAGTGCCTCAGGGCCTTTCCCATAGCAACGAATTAGTCCTTGACACCTAGACATTCTCTCTACTTTTGTTTTTGCTTCTCCTGTTGCCTAAAGGCTCTTCTTCTGACTTGCATAATTCCCTCATCTACCCGGAATGCCTAATATAAACTCTGCGGCTGCTAATATTTCATTGTCATCTTCAGCTCTATTCCATCTTTCTCTCAATCATTCTTTAGAGCAGGGATGTCATCTAGAGGGGTTCTGCAGCGTGCATAAATGAGTTATGAATCCTCGTGATTTCAAGAGGGTTACCAAATCCCTTTCAGCAGAACCAGGCATCTGGGAACTCCAAAGTGTGAAAAGGACATTATGCATATGTATGCAGAGACACATGCCTTGCAGCGCTTCCCAAGAACACACCACGTTTTCATTCACACAGGCGCCATATGCAAAAGGACCCTGCTCTTGGAAAGGAAGAGAACTGTAACATATCTTTTCTTCATTATCTTCTCTTCACAGTTCTTCAGTTTCCTTTTTCTGAACCCATGAAAGAAGTATGGTAAGGGTTTTTGGAACATGTACATTAAGTGTTATATACAGCTCTGCGCATACGTGGCAGGTAACCATCTCTGGTTACAGGAGAAAGTGAGAAAAGCAACAAAGCTCAGTCTGCATAAACACAACAAGGAAAACAAAGTCAAGTACCTGCATTAGTTGACATAGATCATTTTGCCCGAACTACACAATTATGGAGAGTGGTACTAACAAATTTCGACAGAAGTGTCCAATAACTTGAACTTTCCTAGATTTCAAAGTGTAATACTGGGGCCTCACAATGTCATAAAAGGCAGGACGTGGCAGGCTAAGGAGTCCAGATGCTCAGGCAGTGAGGACGGCTCTGGAAATCATATTCCTTTATTTAAAGACGTGAGGCCGGATTTTGGTTGAGAATGTGGGCTTTAAGTCTGGTTTTGAATCCTGCTCTGGTCCTGACTTGCTCTATGATTTAAGCGAGTCATTTTACCCACTTTAATCCTTGGGTTTATTTCATTTGTATGAAGGTGATAATGCCTACTTCATGCAGTAGTTATGCAGATTAAGTATGCAAATTTACATAGCCTTTGCAATGGTGTACCGCCCATAGCAAGACCTCAATAACTTCAACTTTGATTGTTTTTACTTTGTTACATGTCTCTTGAACACTTCATTGAACTTCAGTTTCCTTAGTTAAAAAATGGTTCAAAAATATAAATAAATAAAAATTGGATGAGTGAAAACCTTAGTTTTTGTGGATATTAACAGTGTGTGTAAAGATACTTGGTAAAGTGAAAAATTCCAAATATCCAGAAAGTGTAGTTATTGTCATTATTTTAATGGTACTTGGGCTGTCATTACAGAAAATTTAGGAAAGGTCCATTTGAAATAGATACAGAATGTTACTATTCCTCAAAGAAACAGGTGCATTCACCCATCACATCCCATTCCTGTCTACCTTTTGGTGTGCAAAGCCGCCAAATACCTGCTGCATGTATAAGATGGATAAACTTTGAAATAAAGATCAGGACGTCCTCTGTTCCCTCTGAGAGTAGTGTTTACAAGGGGGAGACTTGCCGATTTTACTTTTTACTACTGCTCCACTATTGTCATTCCTGCAGCTTGAAGTTAGAACGTGATTACCAAGGCCCATCTGACTGCCAAGCAGCCAGAAGCTCAGATGCTTGCAAATTCCACCAGTCTTCATCACTTCCTTTTCCACAGAGGTGGCACTTTCATGCCTTTCTTCATCCTCTGGGGAACTGGTCTCAGAAGCAGGTCTTTGACCACGTTGTTGGGGATCTGGGGGTTTATTGCCATGGCTGCCCAAATCCCCTTTCTCAGCGAATTTCTGTCCTTTGACTTCTGTCCTTTGACTTCTCATGCCTGTGACTCCCGTGTGGAAGTAGAGGGAACTGGTGGATAAGAACTGCCTCTGACACCGTCTTGTATCCTCAGACAGAGCTGTGTTGGAACCCCACTTCTCCCGGCTGTCGCTTGCAGTTGTTTGGCCTGGCTTACGTTATTTATTCACTCTGATACTTGCTCACTGTACTTGTAAATGATAATATATATAATATAATAGGTATTATTATAGTTTTAATTATTTATTAATTATTTAATAACATAATATAAAATGTTATCTACTTATATATCAATATATATGATAAATACATATACTGAGCAGGATTTTTCTGAGAATCCGTTGAAATAATGTACTTAAAATATCTTCCAAAGAACACTAGTGCAGAGCAAATGCTTTTTTGCTCTCCTGTTCTTTCCCTTTGATTTGTAATAATTCATTAACAGTTATTCTGCAATTTTGGCTCTCTAGACCACTCTTTCCCATGCATAAAATGAAGTTAAACTCAATGACTTATAATTCCTGTACCGTAGTGAAGTTCTAGAATTCCTACAGTTCAAGTGCTGTGTGAGAGGAATAAATGAGGTTGCTCTGCACATTCCTAGGTAGGTGGGATAAAGTCATAGTGATTGAACAGGGAGAATTTGATCTAGCTACTATTGAATAAGTATAATTATGATAAGCAAATGGGTATTGACAGAAAGAGGAAAGACATACAGAGTCTAATGCTTTTTTAGGTTCAACAAAAGCTGTTTGGATAAACTGATTCATTCCAAGGTAATAGAGATTCTCCTGAGCTGTGTTTGTAAATTTGAAAAAGGGCAACTTATAGGGAGCATGAGTTTTTTTCTTGGGAAGGCAGTATTTCTCCCTGGCCCTTAGTCCACCCTGGCAGGAGTGCCGCAGAACTTCCAGGAGGCACAGTTCCTTGCTGGGCAGTAATCTTCATGAGAGCAAGGACTTGGTCTGTTGTTGCCAGGCATACTTGCTGATAATTGACTTTTGGATGAGTACATGAGTATCAGTGATGTACCTAAAATATTAATGCCTGAATGTGGAGTAGGATCCAGAAGAAGAGAACCTAGTGATCATTGTATAATAGCAAGTCTCCTGGAACACTTCCTGAAGGTACCCCAGAGCACTTTTGCAAATGCTGATTATTTATTTTTTTTAAGCTTGTAGACAGCATTTTCTGGTCTGTCATACAGCTGTGAGTGTGGGAGCACAAGTCTCTGGGGACCTGAGCATATGTTCTCTCCCTGTGAAAACCTGGGAGAGAACCCCAAAGGATACATTGTACCCCTCTCCTAGCCAAGAAAGGAAAATCCTGCTTGAAATGCTCCCTTGGTCAATGAGTAAAACTGTGAGCTGGGAATTCAGCTTTATAAACTTTTCATGTATTAGAATAAAAGTAAATTGATGTATGAGGCTAAAATTCTGTATTCAATTCTCGATCTTTAACCATAAAGTGTTTTATGAAAACCTCTCTAGGCTTTATTTTTCTCCCCCATAAATAAGGAGATTAAGCCAATGGACATGGCAATATACCTTCCATGTCAGTCCTCCCAGTTGTTGCCATTTTATCGGCATTTCCTAGAACTGAGGAGCCAGAATAATACTTAGATTTTTCTGGTTCAGCTTTCTCATTTCACAGATGAGAAAACTAAGGTGTAGAGAGGTGAAGTCTACTGCAGAAGGCCACAAAAAGTGTTAGAAGCAGAGCTAGGATTAGAACCAACATCCTTAGGCCACCAATCCAAAGGTTCTTAACCTTATGAGTCAGTGTCCAACTTTAATAATACCATGACAGCTGTAGACCTTCTGGGAGTGGGGGATGGGATGAGAGCAAATGCCTCATAGGGGAACACATAACATTTGCAAATTATTTAAGCTGGCAAATTGTGGTGGTGATTCCAGGATTCCAGGCGAAAAGCCTTCATGCTGTGCTGTATTACTCAAAGTAGATGTTGTAATCAGCTGTTAAAAAGCAACATAGTTACATGTGAGAGAAAGTGTGGCTTTGGCTATTTTATTTTATTTTTTGTTTAATAACTTCATTTGTGCAGAAAGCATCTCAACACAACTGGAACAAGTTTGTTCCATCTCAACACAACTGGAACAAGCTCTCTCCAAATAAGTCTTACCTGTTTGGTTGTTGGCAGTGTCTGATTTTTAAAAAGCCAATTCCCTTTTTAAATATCACAGCTGTTGTTCCTCTTACATATACTTTTGCTAAATTCAGTGTTTGGCTTATCTCAACCATAGCCAGAAAACACAAGAAGGAGCTGGCTAAAGAGAAAAGTTTTTCTCATTAACTGGGTCTGAAATTGGTCTCAAACTGAATCTTTGGGTTAGGTGTATTAGGGTGATCTGTCTTCCTTGAAAATATATAGTTCTGGACCCTATGCTAGATCTCTTGATTCAGAATCTTTAGGAACTAGGGCCAAATCTTTATTTTTACAAAATTCTGAGCACTTCTTATGCATACTTACATTCAAGAATTGCCTTCCTCAATATTTGCCCAAACATTCTCATCTTTAATAATACGATTCTAGTGCTCATTCTACCCTAAATGACTCTTTGGCGTTTAAATGTTAAGGTAGTACAGAATTCAGAAAGCATATATGAAAAACATAAGTATATTTTGCTAAAGTTGGTAATCTTGCATTTTTCCAACAAAATATTTTTTCCCCCTCAGCTGAAATACATGGGGCTGTGCTATGGATAATGCCATGATAGGCACTGTGCAGGGTATAGAGACTTCTCTGTGGTCCTAATGTGAAGGGCTCATTTTTATCTTCACAATTGCATATATTCTTGCCATTGAAGAATTACTTCCATAGTTCTGCTTTTTTTTAAATATAAAAATATCAGGTGTATAATTCCAAAAATTACTTTAGCAAATGGTAAATATAAAATTTATGTCTCCTCCTAGCATTAAACAAACTAACACGCACACTCATATCCTGGTAGAATAAAAACCTATAGAAGTATTACTACGTTTGATGTTTTCTAACTTTAAAATACCTTGGTTCTGAAAGTGAAAGAAATAAATGTGTGGTAAGCAAGTGGATGGATATCTCTTACTCTGAATGAAGCTACAGAGTTACCTCAACGCATTTGAAAATATGTCTCCGTTACCCTCCCACCAGCGAAAGACCTGGAATGCCCGAGTGTATTTGAAAGATCCTAGTCAGTTGAGGGTCACAGGCTTTGGGTTAAGCCCGATGGACAATCCATTCTGACCTAAGGCTTCTCTGGTTTTTCAAGCAGCTTCAGGGTGGGTCCCTAGAGATGTTCATGTATCTACTTTTCACCCTCCTGTATTCAGGTTTTGGATTCTCGAGTTTCCCACTGGGCTCATATCCTTTCTATTTCTGTATAGCAATTTCTGGTTTCAAATCCCTCTAGTTAAGTAGTGTAGTCAGATCTGTCTATTCTTACCTGCAAAGCTTCTATTCTAAGAGTGATAGGGAGAACTTGGAAGCCTCTCTGGAGTAGGAGTATAGGACATCCTTGGGGTCCTATATTCACTCTGATGTGACACCCAGTCAAAACCCAGATGCTCTGGACTATCCAATGCTTGGCTCATAGAATGTCCACAAACTTTTCAGTCATGTAAACATATACTTCATTAAGACTGGATTTGTTCCTTTCCTTTCCATGGAAACTGTGTCCCTATTGTAGGTTATTAAAACTACCCATGCAGTGTGCACCATTATTCTTTTTGCTTACATTTATGAATGGCATGTTCTCAATAGGAACATCCAGGTGGAGATCAATAATCAGTCTCCTAGTTAGGGAAGGAAAAAAAAAAAAAAGAAAATCCATTGGTGCACTGCATTCAGCTGTGTTTAAGAGGTCTTATCATTAAAACAGCAGCAGGCATTCATAAACCAAGCTTGCCGGCAGTGCTAGACATGCAGGATTAAAATAATCGTCCATCAGCCTCTGTCTCATAAACGTTTTCCTGTGACTTTTGGCAGGATCACCAATCTGAGCATATGCCAGTTGACATGGGAACACTGAGGCCAGCAATTTAAGGATTTTCACATTTATCTGCAGAGGTAAGATTTAAAGATATAACAATGAAGGACATTAAATAATACTGGGTTTTGGCTTTTTGCATTATATATGAAAGTGAAGTTGTTTACATGTAATATTTTTTTTGACCCATATGGGTTTCTGTTCCATTACCCTGTATAAAACCAAAATAAACAGAAGAAAAATCTATGGTCCATAAATGTTGAATTTAGAATTTTTTGCGTTGGTGAAAATAGGGAAACTAAGTAATACCAAGATTTTTTAAAAATCTCTGTACAGTTGGACCAAGTGGGAGAAATAGTTTCCATTTTGAACAATGAAACTGTTTGTATTCAGAAGAGATATGATTATTAGGGCACAAAGGAACACAAAAGTTAAAATCATTGGGAAAAAGGAAAGGGGATGTGATTCTGTTTTCAATACCTTATGGTTCAGTCATAGACTCAATATGGGTACAGAGACTGGGTTTCTAAAAAAATCAAATTGGTAGTCAATCAGGTGATTGCATAAAAATGAAGACTGCCTGATGTTGATGGTGTGGTGATGCACTGGATGCTTGTTGATGTCAGAGGCACAACCCTATGATGTTCCTTAAAGACAGTCATAATGATGAAGATGTTGGCAGATGGATAGTAAATTGTGTTATTAGGAGTTTGTTTCAAAAAGAGAAGTCTTCCACTTTGTGTGTATTTACCTATATGTGTCACACACACACTCTTAGATCTGAGATCAAATAAAATACTGAATAAAATATTAATTATATATTCCATATTTTATGGTATAGAACAGAGGGTCTAGTTACATTTCAAATGTAAAGTAGAAAATGTATCATGACGTGGTTGACTGGAGTCCAACAAGATCATCTATGCACCAGGTAGATTCTTTGGCCTCTGAACTGTTGAACTGAAAAGGTTACATTTAGTAACAATAGTCATTCCATTACCAACTTCGGGGTTAGCCAGATCTTCATAGGGTGAGACTATATTCTGCATTTTTTAGTTCTCTGATGGCTACCATCTTAGTTTATTTTCCACATGTGTTTGGGTCTCCATTTTCATTTGTCCCTGTAGCAGGTCCATGACACATTGAACAAAATGTGACTTAACCAACTTCTTGGTCCATTTTTGTATATCACAGATGGCCTTATATCTGTGAATTTTCAAAGAATATATTTTGGCAATTCAGTATTCAGATTTAGTCTTCTGAGTATATTCCTCTCAAATTTCCCTGCTGTTTTATTCAGTTATATTATTGAGGTAACTTTTAGTTTAACAGCTTGTATTCACATAATCTATTTATGGAACAATGGAAGAATGATTATTAAATAGCCTGGAAGATGCATTACTTAAAATTGATACCTGAAAATGATGGCACAACTTAACACTTTCATACATATAAAAGTAAATGAATGTACTATTATGGTTTCTTTTATCTGAATACCATATTCCTTTTAGAAATTAAATTACTTTGTGTTTGAGTTTAATGTTTTATTTCATGATTTAGATGTGCTTTCTAGGAACTCCCACCAAGCTCTAACTCCCATACATAAGTCATGGTTTCTCATATATACATGGAATTTAAGATAACATCCTAATGAAAGTCATTAAATCTCAGATATCATAAGGGCCAGAGTTAAACTGAACAGGGCTTTTTAAAATCCCCAAGTCTGGGCAGTTTGAGGAGAAAAACAAAAGTGAAAGAAACATGCATGTGATTGGCCTTAATGAAACAATAAACCTCCATGGAGGCTGTCTGGTCACTCACTATGACCATGGAAGTCATAGTTTCATCTGAGTTCTATATATCAAAATTATGTTTTCTGTTATCCTTCCAGAGAAGTCCAATAGTTCCTGCTGAACTGATTTGTGTCCCTTGGGGTATGGGAAGTTTTTCTTGAGAGTAGACTTGGAGCGCCTAATCTCTGGAGCTCCTAATCAGAACCAGGTGGTACTGAATCCTTTTGCAACAGTGGTAACACTGACCAGACAGACTTGTTTGGGAAAGAAGACACAGATGTAGGGTGGTATAATAGAGGAATGATTTAGGAACCAATGGACCTAAATTCTAATTCCGACATTATAGTTGACTTAGCTAGAGAAGTTTTTTTGTTTTTGTTGTTTGTTTTTCTTTCTTTTGCTTCTGAAATCTTAATCAACTAACTCTTGTGACTTAGTAAAATGAGGTTAATAATCACTGTACTCTTCTGTAGATTTATGAAAAGATAAAATAATAAATGGGAACCACTTTGAGAAACTTAAAATCATTACACAGAACTTAGTATTGCTAGAAAGTTGAATCCTTATTAATAACACTTGTCTGATTTGAAAATTATGTCAAAAAGTTTCTTAACAGGTCATCATGTATGCCTTCACATTGAACAAAGTCTTACAGCTGTTCTGAGCTCTAATATATTTGCTTTTTCTCTAAATTGTGTTAACTACAAAAGTCAATTGTTATAACTGCCTCTGACTTGTATCTGAACCAATCTCTGGTGTTATGATGCATTGACCCCAAATTTCAGTGTCCTAGAATTACTCCAAAAGGACAGCATGGGTGAGAATGAAAAAATATTAATGATACATTCCTGTCAGCTGGGTAGGAAAGAGAGGATCTCTGGGATTGATTCTTGAGGTGCATAAGTCTTTCCCAGACCTCTCTCACTCTAGTTTTTGTCAGATATATACTTTTTTTTCTTACTAAACCAGAGTTTCTGCTTATCTTCCTGCCCCTTATCTTCATCTCCATCCCTTCTCAGTCTCCTTTCTCCTCTCCTTCACAACTCAGAAAGTCCTTTACTTGTTTACAGTGCAGCTTTTTTTTTTTTTTTTTTGGATACTGACCCACAGCCTTTGACTTTCATAAATCCTGCTTTAAGTGTTTGATATCTAAGCTAAATATACCCCTATAGCCCTGAGTTTACTTTATGACTCCATTTCACTACAAACATAGACAGTCAATATGAACTGGGGGTGGGGAAGTGTCTTGGGCCAAAAAACAGTTTGCTTGAACACACTATAGTCTTTGCCCCTGCAAAGAACAGTTAATCATGTGTCCTTTAGGAATAAAGCTATAATGAATCAAGGAAATACAAATCAAAACCACAATGAGATACCATCTCATGGAGGCAGAATGGCTAAAATGAACAATTCAGGAAACAACAGATGTTGGTGAGGATGTAGAGAAAGGGAAACCCTCTTATACTATTGGTGGGAATGCAAGCTGGTGCAGCCACTCTAGAAAACAGTATGGAGGCTCCTCAAAAAGTTAAAAATAGAGCTACCTTATGACCCAGCAATTGCACTACTAGGTATTTATCCAAAGGATATAAACATAATGATTAGAAGGGGCTCATGTGCTCCAGTGTTTATAGCAGCAATGTGTATATAATGGAATATTACTCGGCATCAAAAAGAAAGAAATCTTGCCATTTACAGTGACATGGATGGAACTAGAGGATTTATACTAATTGAAATAGGTCAGAGAAGGACAAATATATTATTTCACTCATGTGGAATTTAAAGAATAAAACAGATGAACACAGGGGAATTGAAGGAAAAACAAAATGAAAACAGAAGGACACAAACCATAAGAGACTCTTAACTATAGGAAACAACTTGAGGGTTGCTGGAGGGGAGATGGGTGAGGAGATGGGATAACTAGGTGACGGATATTAAAGAGGGGACTTGATGGAATGAACACTGGGTGTTAAATGCGACTGATGAATCATAAAATTACCTCTGAAACCAATAACACACTATATGTCAATTAAATTGAATTTAAAGTTAAAAAGGATAAAGCCATAATTATTAGAAAACATGACCTAGCTAATAAATAGGAAATTCCAACAATTACATGTTACAGAAAATCTTCCAGATTTCCCAGTTTATCTAGTAATGTTAGAGGCAATCAAGGACTATTAATAATGGATGGAGTTAAATATAGTAGTCCAAATTTTTATCCAGAGGGCCAGAGAAGAATGTTAACCTAATGGATGTGGGTCAGAGAAATTGGCTGACGTATGAAATACCAACCAAGTTTATCACCCATTTAGTTTTTTTAGGGATAAAATTTGCACATCATCCAAAGTTCACTGTGAACTTTGTTGTGAAGCTGTATACTTACATGCACTATCATCCTCTTCCATGGTCGCAAGACCTCCAGCTATAGGGTAGCATAATTTTTACCCTCTTTGACTAATTAAACCCATCCTCATTCCTACTAATTTATTCTACTAAGAGGACAAAAGTAACTAATGATCCTTCAAGCTTCAGTATGTTTCATTCTGTCTTTATGTTAGAATCTAGTTTAAATGTTCTTTGGGTCACAAAATTCTGCAGCTAATCTGGAAAAGTAACCAAAGAGAATAAGACAAGAATAAAGTTAAGTATGGGAAATGTTATTTCAGGATACTCCATACAGATTTTTTTGTGTGTTTGTAACTGACCCAATTAGTCTAAAAACTGTGGTTTTTAATCATCAGAGCAGAACATACTACTAAAAATTCAGTGAAACAATTTTCTTGGGATCTAGCTGATCTGGATACTATTATTTTCAGTATTCCCAATTCAAAAGGTAATATCTCTTTTCAATCATTGACCTCTTCTTTTCCCCAAAGGAAAAATAGGAGATGAGATATAATCAGCAGAAAGGAATCCTTAAGAACTTCCCAGTAATGGGATCATGAAATGATGGAAATTGATAGAAATCCAAGTAGGGTCGCTAAAATCTCAGCTGCTTTGATTAGCGTTTCACTGAAGCTCCAGAAAACGACAAGTATTTTCTATTCTAGTCACCCACTATTTCTTTGCAGTGGATCAAAATAATCCATGACTAACAATAGGAACCAAGCAACCACCATATCTGCAATGGTCCCATCTATCATTCAGACATTTTTGGTGTAATAAAGTCAAAAGTGAATTTTCTCCTTTTATTTTTAAGTTTTGCATCTGACAAAATGTCATTAGAGCACAGTGACTTATGGAAAATTGGAATAGATTGAGAGCCTCTGATAAAAGACAATCTTTATATACTGGAGGATTCTCTAGAAATGAGGGGGAAGGGGAGGAATCATTTAATAATGTGTTCTCTGCTGTCTTATCAACCATCTGCAAAAAATTCTAATTAACTATCCAAAGATACATTATAAACATACATTGTAAGGGCACAAATATGATCCTGGAAAACATTTTAGAAACTTAAAAACATAAATTCCGCTTATTTGGGAGTGTCGAGGGCAAGGGGAGCTGAGAAACATAAATTGTGTAGGCATACTATGATTACATCCTAGTATTAGTCAAAGAGATATGTTCTGACAACCTACCCCTAGGTCACATGTGTCAGCTTTTAGACTCTGTCTGCTTATATTAGTGTGTGTGTGGAGGGGGGTAATGTCTGAAAAAGTAGGAAGTTGACATCATCAAAATTGAAACTTTTGCAGGTTAAACAGAAAGGGCAAGATCTATCAAATATCTCTTTCTTAATGGAGTGACAGTTACTGTTAAGATTAAACATGGTAGTTTTAGAATTATTCAAGGATTTACTTTAATCTTGGTGTTTTTGTGTTGCTTAATGAGCTGTATTGTTAATATTGTCACTGCACCACTGTGACAACTGTTGTATTCTAGTATCCCCCCCACCCAAATCCTGACTTCCCACAGGAGATTTCATAGCAAAAATAACATCTCTAAATATTAATTTTCCATGTGAAAAACATTATACCTTTCTGTTTTTTCATTCCCTAGTCCTTCATACACCCATTTATTTGTTGATCCATTCATTGAGCAAATTATTGATCACCAAGTGGGTCTTTCTAGGCATTGTACTGAGGATACTGAAGTAAATCCAACAGATAAAAACCCTTACCTCCCTGGAATACCTTCTAATAATCCTGGAAAAGAAAAATCAATCTGGAAAAATGAGCACTGAGCAAGATACAGATCTAAAAGATGTAGTGTTTATGTATTTTTTATACACCCATATGTATTTTATATATAGATGGGTGCTAAAGAGAAAAAATAGATGTGTTCAGGGCAGAGTGGGACAGTTGAATTTCAGACTGACTTAGGAGAGATTTTCTAGATAGAACTTTTGAGACCTTCTGAAACAAGACTTGAAGGAAATGAGGAAGCACACCATGCTAATACCTAGAGTTTCCTAAGCAGGGAAAACAGCAAGTGCAAAGGCTCTGAGACAAAAGGGTGCCTGGCATATTTGTAAAGCAGCAAGGAAGCCATTGAGGTTGGAGTGAAAAAGGGAGAGATAGTAGGAGATGAGGTCTGAGAGACAACGTGGAACCAGATCATGTAGAGAACTGGTGCCACTGAAGACTTGGTTCTTACCCAGAAGGGAAGGCTTTGGAGGTCTTGGATTAAGGAGTGGCATGATTGATCTGACTTATACTTTTATGAGGATCTGGCTGCCATATTGAGAGTGGACGGTAGAAGGCGACACCTGGAATGGGCAGGCAAGGTATAAGTGGGGAAATGACTTAGGAGCACACTACAGTAATTCTAGTAAGAGGGCAGGATAAGGTTCTATGCCCAAGTGGAGAGACCGGCCTTGACTAAGAGCACTGGCCACTTATCCATCCAGTAATCAGAGAGTTAAGTATAGGCACAGATGTGATAGTAAGAGTATGCAGAAATTTTCATTTGATTATCTACTAAACATCAGGCATATCAGAATGCATGAATGTGGGCACTGAGTGGTTGTCTGACTTTAATAAGGCTTATGATTCCACCAAAGCAAAGACCACCAAAGCAAAAAAGGAGTTGGATATGATTATAGTGATGATCTCCTTGGCAAGGAAACAGGAGAAGATATCATGGGAGAGAAGACCCAGGGACACAAGGAGATTGGATTTTAGGTCCTGGTGGGGTTGCAGAATTGTAGGATTTGAGATATTAAAGGGAATGAGCAGGAAAGACAAGCAGTCACGACCAGAGAAAGGAACATTTGAAGTGGAGATTTTTTTTAGGTGCTGCAGTTACAGTTAACAAGTTCAGAGGTAAGACTGTGTAAGTGAGTGGGTTAGGAATGATGGCAAATGAAATCTTGGAAGAGAGAAAGTCCAGGAACTGAGGATAGGATAGTGGAAGGATCATCATATTGGATATGCAAATGTAAAAAAATATATAGGAGAGGTATTAGAGAGTGATCTTGAACAAGGCACAAAAAATTCCAGCTAATGAAGGGGAAACAACTGGAGAATGGTAGAAGCAGCACTGGCAGTGATGGCGGGTGGTATAGCCTGATGATTTGGAAATGAAAGCTGGGATTTTATAGATGAAGGAGAGAGAATGTTTTAGGTGCAGTAATGAAGAGCAAGGAGGACACCTAACATACTTTCAGCCTCCTTGGTTATAGAAATCTATGAAAGGAAAAGCTACCACTTGGAAGGGCTTTAGTGGAATCAGTGTTATGGAGGAGAACCAGATTTCAACTAGGGCAGAAAGTGGAAGGGAAGTTTCCAAAGGAAGTTGAGAATTAGTAGACTTACTGGTGATTTGACTTAATGTCCCAGAGGGCTCAGGGAAAGGATTTCAAGAGGTATGGGGCCAGAGTCAGGACAAGTAGTGAACAAAATCTTATGGGTGTTAGAGAAGAAAGGACAAGAGTGACTGACATGCAGGGGCCCAGTGATAGCTATCCCGCTGCTCTCACAGACTGTGGTGACACCGTAAGTTTTGGGGGCAAGGAGAGTGATGACTACAAGATTCAAGGATGGCAAAGCAGATTTTTCAAAGAGCATGAAGAGTTCTGAGGTTCCCACTTTGGCTGTTGGTGAGGAAACAGTTGTCTTTCACAAGAGTTGTATGACTCAAGACACACAGATACTTTCTTGACTTGAGCCAAACAGTGGTCTTCAGTGAGGGGGTCTTACACTGAATGGGCTGGCTTCCTCTGAGTTCTGTCATTATAGAATCCAGTGGTTCAGAAGAACCCCCTTAAATTCCTTTATCAGCAGAACATTGCACTTACTCTTTGGCACATCAGATATAGACTTAACTTTGGAATTCATTGTTGAACTTTAATGACCTCCTTTTGTGATTTTTTTCCCACCAACCTACTTAACCCCCTCCCCATTTTTATCTCCTTGCCATTCCTTGATACAGTGAGTGAGTAACTGTCAATGTGACTGTGTTCTCCCCTTTTCTCTAGAAGTACTACTTTTTCTCATTCTGTGCATTCTCTAAAATACTGGTTACCCCATAGTTTTGCTCATCTTCAATGTCACATGCTCTGAACTAAGCAAAGGTATGTATTTTGCAAGTTCTAGTGACCTTTTCCTTTGTCTTGACTTTCTGTCTTTGCAGAACTTTAGCAGAATCATAAATGACTCTCAGCTTTTCCTCTTACCATCTAAGACACTTCTAAAATCAACATTTTGGGGGAGGGGAAGTCATAACATTTTTGGAGGCACTATAGCTAGCCAGTCACTCAATGGGACTAAAATGTAATTTATAGCTAAATCTAATGCTTTAGGCCCAATAGCTCTGAAAATTAAGCCATTTTCTGTTTGTGGCTTTAGGAGCAGGTATTCAGTTCTCTGTAAAAAAAACAAAAAACAAAAAATATATATATACACACATACATACAAAAATAAAAAATATACATATGGATTATGAGTAGAATGGGGTCATAGTTACTGACACAGACCATTAGTATATCACTGGGATTATTGTGAATTATAAAATTGTTTTTTCTTTTCTTTTCCTACAATGTAGAGATACTGCAAAAATCCTAAAATGTAATATTTTTATACTTTTTATGGGAAGCAAATGCTGGGAGACAGTGATGAACACATGATTTAGATGAATGAACTTTTCTTAACAGTTAAAATTATTCATTATTCATTCTTACCTATACCATTGGTTATTTCTCTATCCCCACTGCAAGATAAGATTCAATCTTCTTGTTATACTCCTCAGTCTCCCTTAATATGGTTCCCAGCAGCTGCAGTATCTGAAGCAATGTGATAGAGTTAAGAGCATGGGATATGGCATCCAAAGAGTTGATACTTGAATTCTGGCTTCGCTACTTAACCAGCTGTCCAATGTTGAGGAAGTTACCTGAGTGTTATTATTCTCTGTTCTCTTAACCCAGGGTTGCTGTGTGAACTGCTCTATTGTATCTGAAAGTGTTCAGCACACTGTTATAAACTGTCTGTGCTCAATAAGTATGCATTCATCCTGTGCCCCTTGGTGTCAGCCTCAGGTATTTGGCTAGCTTTCCTGTTTTCTGGCCTCCTCCATTGTTGACTCCTTTTTTCTGCTTTCCACTTGCCCAGTGAGTGTGTGCCGCGTTAGATGGGAAGGGGAGGTGTTTGGAGTCTCTCGTTTAGATAAGGAGGATGTGAAGGAAATATGCGAATGATAAGTATGAAAAAAACTAAGTATTTATGGAAAAGAAGGGAAAGATGACATGACCGGAATCTGAGTATTAGCTGATCGTGTAAAGTTTTCATAAACCAAACTTCTAGCAATGTCCGTCATATGTAGAACCACCAAGGAGCAAAAACCTGCCAAATAACATTGGCTGTCTTTTCTAAAATCTGTCAGTTTAATAAAATAAAATGTTATTCTTTTTTGTATAACTATAGATACATAATTTTTATGTATAATTTTATTTCTTGATCTGTCTCCTTTATGCATATAAGATAGCATAGAACTAAGAAGAGCTAATGCATATCAGATAGCATAGAACTAAGAAGTGTGTTTAAGATCTAGGAAGACAGAAACAGATTAGTGAGCAATAAGAATTCAGTACCACAGTATTAAAGTATTATCATCATCATTTTGATGATGATGATAATATTTTTTAAATTTCAAGTTTTTATTTAAATTCAGTTAGTTAACATATATAGTAAAACTGGTTCAGGTGTAGAATTTAGTGATTCATCACTTACATACAACACCCAGTACTCATCACAAGTCTCCTCCTTAATACCCACCCCCCATTTCATGCATCTCCTCCCCCACCTCCCTCCATTAACCCTCGGTTTATTCTCTATAGTTAATAGTCTCTTATGGTTTGACTCTCCTCTCTCTTTTTCCCCCTTTCCCTTCCCCCATGCTCATCTGTTTTGTTAATATTATTGTTTTAGAGAACGAGAACTAAAGGGGCAGGTGATTTGAAATGAACATTTTCCTGTTTGGTATTTCTTATTTGTTTTTGCTGCATATTATTAGTCTTCAATCATGCTTCACTGAATTAAAAAGCGAACCTAGGGGCGCCTGCGTGGCTCAGTGGGTTAAAGCCTCTGCCTTTGGCTTAGGTCAGGATCCCTGGGTGCTGGGATTGAGCACATCATAGGACTCTCTGCTCAGCAGGGAACCTGCCTCCCCCCCTCTCTCTCTGCCTGCCTCTCTGCCTACTTGTGATCTCTGCCTGTCAAATAAATAAATAAAATCTTAAAAAAAAGAAAAGAAAAGAAAACCCGAACCTAGTATTTGCCATCCTTAAGTGACTAAGTGAAACTCTAAACAGAAGAGATGGTTGAAACAGATAAGTTTCCAAGCTCAGTTTCTTGATTGATATTGTCTTTTCAAAACAGTTGGGTATTCCATGTCATTAACATAGCAGGGAGAAAAAGGGAATATATTCTGCCCGACTGTGTCTCTTTGGTCATCTTTTCACACTCCATTAGAGGCTTTATCCAACTTTTGTATTCAGATGATTGTATTTTTCTGGTGCTAGAAGAAACTTCAATGAGGACATGATGAATGTCCATATTAAATTGGATCCCCTTCCTCTTTTTAATTAAGTTCATTTAAATTTAATTTTGTAATTTTACTTCAGTAAACCATCTGACTCCAGATGTTGGATGCACATTTTCTTATTTCTGTTTCCACATAATTGTACCTGTAAAAGATTTATAGCTGCAGGAGACATTTTGGAACCTTTAAGAGCATTTTCGACATATGTTTCATGGATGACTGCTAACATGAGCAATTAACATCCTAAAATGTTGTTCTGCTCCCCGGAATATTTTTAGTGGGTTAAGTTACTTTTATTAGCTTGAACTTTAAACAAATAATCATCTTAAAGGAAATATTATCATCAAAATAACTCAGTTGAAACGGAAGGCCAACACTCAAAGGAAATTGGTAAGAGAGAGAAGAAAAGACCCTTGGGCTGAAAAGGCCTTTAACAAAGACATATAAATGAAAGGTGAGGATTGGCCTTTTGCTAAAATAAGTGCTATAAGTGGAGTTCCTGTTCCTTCTGATTGACTCTGAGTCACTATGATGTGTGTGTTGTACTGCACATTATAGAATTATGGGTCACACCTCTTATGCTTGGGAACATTTAACTCGGGGTTTCAGTGATAGAACTCTCAGATTAAAGTGTACCACCCAAGCAGTGCCTACTTTGCAGGAGACCCAAAGATGGAGGTTCTTGTAAGTGTGTTTTTGAATTTAAAAATTATAGAGCTGCCTTGGGGCCTAGAACTTGAATTTACTGCATTGATAAGTAATCTTTACCATCACCTTTTAGGCATTCTTAAAACAATGGGAAACACTATTCAAAATTAGCCTTTCTTGTTATAAGAATTATTTGAATGCTTACAGTTATTCTAAATCTGCTTCCTTGCTTTCTTAGTCAAAGCACATCTAATAACATATTTGCTAGCTCACCTGGGACTTTTTCTAATGAAATTTGTACTCTTCATCAAACATATACTATAATTAAACCCTTGGATGACACACTAAAGAAAAAAACAAGTACAAATCCACAAGATAAAGGAATCATTTTTTCCCCTAAAGTGAGAAATTACATTTCATGTTTTCGATATTCTATAGTGTGTCTTGATGTATATGAAATATTCATCACTGCAGTAATTTAATTAGAGCATGGATTTTTCCCCAGCTTAAAGGATCTAACACCAACCTCTAATTCTGTTCTTTCACAGTCTTGCTTTGCCAGGAACAAATATTTGAGTGTGAATAGGGGGTGGAAGTTGTCTAAAAATGACTGTTGTTTGACATTATTGTTTGCAAGTGCTTTTATTGCTTTGAGTACTAAACAATACTAAAATCATTTAAAAATAACATCAACCATAGGGACCAGGCAAAATTTGTCTGTAATTGACAGGCAAGGAACTCACAGTCTCCACTTGTTTCTAATATAACAGAACATGCTCATAGAATATTCTGCTATTCATAGAATTTTGCAGCTTTACTAAATTTTAAGCAGAAAATCAGTGAAAGCCTAGGGAGGGAAACAACATCTGAAGCAGCAAACGACACACAGCATAGAGAGTATTATTAAATTGTGATGTTGCTCAATGTTATTTGTTTAGAGAGTAACTACTATCTAGGAAAGTGCATTTAAAACATTCCATGTCTAGAAAGAAGAATGCTATTTCCAAAACCTCTAATTCCTGATCAGAATTAAAAACAGATGTGTACCATGGAAATATAATGAGAAGAAATTAGAACATATATGGAGCTTTAAAATATTGCGTATATTCTAAGTAATAGAAAAAAAGGAAATTTGTGTTGAAAATTAAAAAAAAATGCATTGTGCTTTCAATTGCTTCTATAGATCATTTATGATGAAATAAAACACATTTCAGTGGAATAAAATTTTTATCTACCATAAGTCTGGATTAAATTAGAGTCTATCAGTTTTATAATTAGTTGCAAAATATGTTCAGAGTAAATGTCTGAGCCACTAGCTCTGTCTTCACTTTATTTATTTTTAAATTTATTTATTCATCCATTAAGTCACTGACTATGTAATCAATACTTCTTGAGGTAAAGCAAGTAGTAGAGCTTAAGAAACCTGAAATGAAAATCAGAGATGGATTCTACTGACAAGGAGTTCTTATTTGAATGGGAGAGAAAGGAGACTATAAACCATGATATAAGAAATGAATAAATGTCAGAAGAGGTCAGGATGAAGTGCTAGTCTCCCTCTATGTTTACTTGGACAAATTTTCTAAGTAAAAAAGATTACTGTAAGGGGCGCCTAGGTGGCTCAGTGGGTTAAAGCCTCTGCCTTCAGCTCAGGTCATGATCCCAGGGTCCTGGGATGGAGCCCACATCAGGCTCTCTGCTTGGCAGGGAGGCTGCTTCCTCCTCTCTCTCTGCCTGCCTCTCTGCCTACTTGTGATCTCTCTCTGTCAAATAAATAAATAAAATCTTTAAAAAAAATATGACTGTAAGCTAACTTATTATATATATAGGCACCAGTTTCTAAAAACACTTTGTATATAAGAGATGCCCCACAACAATACGGGTCAATGTTAAACCTTCTCAACCTTGGAAAATTGGTAATTATGCTATATGATGCAGGAAGAGCAAATCTGAATAAGATGTATGAATTCTATCTTTAATCTCCATGTTGACTTACAAAGCTATAGGGCTAATGGAGGCTAATTAACACACTAATTCCTTATTCTGTGGTTTAGATCTTTTACCCTTTGGAATGGTACTGGTGTGGTGTGATTTGATATCCCTTACTTTCTCCCTGAATGCAACAGGAATTTGTTTTTCTGGACTTGCATAGTAATAGGACATTTCTTCCACTTTCAAGTTTTCACAGGATCCAAGGACATTTCGGGGGCTTCTCTTCAATGAAAAATCTAAATTCTCCCTTCTAATTTCCCACCCCCATAAACACCTGTTCTAATTACTTTTAATCATTTTCTGCTGGAGATTTTTGTATGTATATGGCTATTGGCAGGTGTTTCATAATAATTGGGGGAAAGAACCTATAAGAAACTTGCATTTATACTATTATATACTAATAAATGTTTGCTTTGTTTACTTGTCTTATCCCTTGAAAGCTTTTTTGCATTTTTTTTTGCTATGTTCCCCAATTCCATAAATATATACATAATGGTCTAGCACCTGAGATAGCTTAGTGCAAGAATTTTAATTTTTTTTTCTGTTTTATTTGGTATCTTTGTCTAATGTTTGGCCATTTTGTCACAAGAACCTGCAGAGCTCTGATGCAGAAGAAAACACACAGTGGATTCAGTTTTGATAGTCAGTATCCTGCATGGAAATATCTGGATTAATTGAACCACCTCCATTCTGATCTATCATGAGGGGCACATGAGGATGTGGTCTTTATAGAGAAAAAGATGAGGCCTCAGGATCATTGTTGGTAAAATCTTTCTTCCCAAAGGTTTCTAGTTAAAAGGTATGAGAATACAGAAGGAAATATTTAAAAAGATAGATTTTGGTCTTTTATTAACACTTTTTAACATATAAAAGCACATCCCTGATGTGTACTTCCTATAGGGTATAGAAACTCAAATCCTGTCTTTCACACACACATATAATACCAAATAGTTTTTCCCCCAAGTGAAGCCTAACACTAGCAAGGACTAGTTTCAGATTTGTTCTGTAAGATCCTAAGGGCTGCTGTGACTCTTATTCTTATTACTACTGTAGTAACGAATTGTATAAATTACATAGTTTTTCTCTGCCAGATGCAAGCCATAAATCTGAAGAGAATATTTTCAGTTAAAAAGACATAAAGATCATTTTACCGATAGGGTTTAAGTGGTAGAAATCGCATTATTCTCTATACAGGTTAAAATGTACTAAAAAGAAATTAATAAGTCAGGTACCAAATGCAATTGCAAATGCCAGTGGGGTGTAGTAAGACATATTTGCATTTTCTTTTGTGATCTTATTGAAATAAGATCCATATTCCATGATAGCATCATTTCCTTTCATTTAAAGACATGATAGTAAAATACTTTAATCTGGAAAAACGAGGCATTGGTAGAGATCAGTATCGCCCCAGGTATATGGGACACATACTCAGTATGTATGGGACACAACTCAGTTGTTGTTGACCACTGTAATGAACCACTGCTCCCATAAGTTTGAGAAACACTGAACACGTACATGCTGTGTCAATGAGTCTGGGAGATGCTGCATGCTCCTGTAAAATTGTGGGCCCTAACAGCAGTGTAGATGCTCTGAGAAACACTGAAGCTTAACAGTTGTTAAATCTACCATTTCCCAGACTTACTGAATCCTTCTTTTTTTCTATCACCTTTTATAATATCCCATGGAAAAACATATGGAAAAACATGTGGAAAACATTGGTCTCAGTGATATTATCCTTTACATACCATAAATATGTTCATTTTAGAAAGAGGGCAATATACACAGGGGAAAGCGTTCTGAATGGGATATTAGGAAACCTATGTTAAATTATTGTCTGCTCATTGTAAAACATATGGGCATATATATGGGCATATAAATGGGCAAAAATATAAATATATCATTTAAGCCTGCTGGAAAATGAGAATATTGATATCATCTCTAACCCCGAGGGGACTGTTGGATACAAATTCTAAAAGAGGCGGTAGTCTCTTTAATGGTATTATTATTAATAATTATATAATATATAATATATTCAGTAATAATAATCATAATAACTCTAGGAGCTGTGTCTCAGAAGTAGTGAAAAACTCTTACTTATACTGGAGCACTTTCTGATTTACTAAACTTTCTTCCCAACCTTTTTTGAGGAGACTAAGAGAAATAGTATATTCTTCCTGGGGAAAAAGAAAAATGGAATGGGATATATAAAGTAGGATAATTAAATAAATTGCTTTCAGAAAAATTACTTTGAATTTTCATTAGCTCCCCAGGGAAGGTCCAAGATTCAGATGTTTTATCAGATTACATAAAAGACTTACCTTAAAAAATATTGGAGAGAGAAGCTGAGCATTATTAATAATCATAGTAAATAGATGAATGTAGGTGTAAAATGGCCCATCTACCTGCCTTACAGGTAGAGTCACAGTACCGATAAATCAAGCACTGAGAACTTGGTACATATTATATACTGTACAATATAATATGTCCAGGACTATGAGAAATAAAATGAATAGCATATGGGTGCATGTTAATTAAAAAAAAAAATCTTACAACCTCAATGTGAAGCTAATATGAACACATGGTATAAAGAGAAATCAATCAATACAGGCTTTGCAGGAGATCAAAGGATTTCCAGTTACAACTGTGCACTTCATTTACAAGAGCAAAAGGGTTTTAAGAACAGGCAGGTAGAAAAGTCATGTCCACACACTTGGGCTCGAACTGGTCCTTAAAAGTGGATAAGATGCATCCCGTGATTTTCATTTTCCAAACACTTAATGTTTACATACATTGTCTATCGTAAGTACTCAGAGACTCAACACAGATGTGTTATATAATTGCATGAATAGACAAGAGAGTGGGAGAGAGGAAGGAAAGAAAGAGTGGAGGGAAGAAGGGAAGGAGAAGAGGAAGGAAGAAGAAAGGGAAGCAGGAAGGGAAAAGGAAGACCATTTCTGATGAGATAGAGTATTCCCACCCTGAAAGATCCAGAGCGAGTACTAGCATTTGTGAGGGCATGTGTGAGCCCAGGGTTTCCTGTAAGCCCACCTCACAGAAGCAGGAAAGCTAGAGGCAGCCGTGGTAAGGATACAATGCTGACAGTACCAAAGTTATCATTAGAAGGTTCGAGCTGTTCAGTTCCTGGCTCTGCTGCTCTCTGCCTGTGTGAATGCCTCTTAAATTTGCCGAGTCCTCTGATACAATAATGTAATGTTTTTGTTTAGGGTTCTTATAAGTATTAAGGAAAGATAAGTGAAGTTTATTAATAAAATGTGAGATAGCTGTGAAATAGTGTTGTTGTATATGGAAGCAGCATGAAATTCCAAGAGGTCATAAAATAGCACACCTAGCCAGTCCTTCAAAAATCTAGTGCAAATTTCTGAGGCTTGTACTTGACCTGGATTTGTAGCATTTGTGAGTATAGTCTACTGTTACATGATGCACATCTCTGGTAAGGCAATAGAACACTAACAAAGTTGTATGTTGACCATAGCACTTGGCTCTACAGGAAGCACCTGCCTGGAAGGGAATACGGTAGGGCAGATGGCACACTTCTGAACCAACTTTTGTCACATTGTACGGCCAAGGCCATTATGCTCTGTCCTGTCAAAGTCCATCAATAACTAAAATGGTTCAAGGGTGTTTTTAAGAGGATTTTTCTTTAAAAAAAAAAAAATGTGTCTATTCTTGTCCCTGGGAGTTTTAAAGCACTCAGATTTTTGTGACCACACCAGTTGACCTTCCCAGTGATTAGAAAGTTCTGGTCTTACGGGTAATTGAGCGGACATCCATGGGAAGTTTTCTCACTTTTTTGCACCTTTAAATGATGTAACACAGCCAAAGTATCTTTTATGTTGGTTTGGAGTCCATCATTATAAAGGGGCCCATACAGCGATATCTGCAAGTGAGAGGCTCCTGTGGTGAGCTTTCCAACCTGATTTAGAAACTGTTCCCATAAGTAGCTTGAGGTGTCGGACTTTGATAGAGTGAGGGAGAGTAAGAAAAGAGCAGTGTGCCAGCTACTTTTTGGTTTTAGCATTAAATTCTTATTCTTCCTTTCCTATTTTACCCCATTCTCCAAAAAGTCTCCTCCGTGGACCAAACCATTTCATCTGCTATAGAGAGGGGAAAAAAGAGAATTCTTTTTTCTAGCATAGAAACCTACAACAAAAGAGGAGGGGAGCATTCCCACTTTGCCTGGGGGCCCAGTTTTACTTGCACAATTACTGAAAACCATCACTTTCTTGGTATGTCTGCGCTCTCTCTCTCTTTTTTTTTTTTTTTTTTGCTTATTGTCCGTGATCATCCAGGAAGTTTTTTTCTTTCTTTGGCATTTCATCAGGCTAGGGGCCAGGGGCCAGTTTGGGAAAAGCAAGTTAATTGTGCCTCCTCCAATATAAAATATGTATGTTTTTTTTTTTTTTAAGATTTTATTTATTTATTTATTTGACAGAGAGAAATCACAAGTAGTCGGAGAGGCAGGCAGAGAGATAGAGAGGAGGAAGCAGGCTCCCTGCTGAGCAGAGAGCCCGATGCGGGACTCAATCCCAGGACCCTGAGATCATGACCTGAGCTGAAGGCAGCGGCTTAACCCACTGAGCCACCCAGGCACCCCATAAAATATGTATGGTTTTTAATGAGGCAGCTGGAAGGGCAGAAACAATGGCACAGAGACCTGCAAATATGAGCCGGGTCTCTCCCTTGTAGCAGGTTAAACCCATGCGTCTCTGCCTGGAAGTGCTAAGGCAGACAGAGAGACAGGAAGAAGACATGTAAAATGCTGGGAAAGAAGGAACATATATTTCCTCTGAGGGTTATAATGTACTCCCCTGCTTCTGTTCCCACCCCAGTTCCCCACAGGCCCAAGGTAATGTCACAAAGTCCTGATGAAAATTGGTAAGATAGGAAGACAGCTACATACTTTCTGAAACTTACGTACACATTCTATTGGCTGTCTGTAAAAAGGCGAAATTTTTGAGATAGAAAGAAATGCATGAGACTACCATATCAGCTGCTACCACCGTTCTTCACTCTTTCTCATCCTGCCATGTTAGCAATGTAGCCTCCTGGATGGGTCAGGGGAGGGGCTCGCAGACGCAAGCACTCTTGCCTGGGAAGCACATGTCAGACCAGACAAAGCTCTGCTGGTCAGGACCCCTAACCACTGAGTCCTTTCATGAAGCGAATCACTCAGGTCAGTCCTCTGGATCGCAGATGGTGTTTATTTCAACAACTATTTAAAAACCTGTACCTTGGGCGCCTGGGTGGCGCAGTGGGTTAAGCTGCTGCCTTCGGCTCAGGTCATGATTTCAGGGTCCTGGGATCGAGTCCCACATCGGGCTCTCTGCTCGGCGGGGAGCCTGCTTCCTTCCTTTCCTCTCTCTCTCTCTGCCTGCCTCTCTGTCTACTTGTGATCTCTCTCTGTCAAATAAATAAATAAAAATCTTAAAAAAAAAAAAAACTGTACCTTTAGATGGATTAGACAGTTTGGGTCTTAAAATACGATTTTTCCTCATCTTGGTTGAACCAAATACTTACTCTCTCTCTTTTTTTTTCCCCCCTTGAAGAACACAATGAAACTTGTCAGGTTCATGTTGTGAACACCTAGCACTAGTAACTTTGTAGACTGAAAAGGTACCTGTGGCTATGAGGTTTGGGCATCACTTTTTCCACTACCTCGTGCTAGGCTTTTCTTTTAAGGATGGATGGCTGTTTACATGTAAGGCAACTTGTGCTGTGAGTCTTAATCCTCCTCTTTATTTTTATTTTGTTTCATTTTATTTTATCTTATTTATTTTCAGTGTTCCAAAATTCATTGTTTGTGCACCACACCCAGTGCTCCGTGCAGTATGTGCCCTCCTTAATACCCACCACCAGGCTCACCCAACCTCCCACCCCCCTCCTCTTTAAAAACTGATTTCTGAGGTTTTTGCCATATGGTTGGGTATTCATATTATATTAAATTTAGTTTAATAAAAATAATAAACTAAAATCTTATATTTTAGAATCCGTCTAACATTTCAAAGAACAATTTTGACCTAACCCCAGTTAAAACATGGTCCCTTTCCCTTTCTAACATTGCATAGAGCCTAAATTGTTACAAATCTAAATCTCTATCCCTTGCTCTTTGTCCTCATTATATACTCAGTTCTCTCTCTACTTCTCTTCCCATTGTTCAGCAAACACATCCTCCCACAATGATCCCAGATTACCCTCTAACCACATCTTCCCAGTTGGATGGATGGAGCTATGGACAGCAGGGACAGTTTTGTCATTGCCCTTAAAGGTCCAGCATGTGAATGTGAGTGAATCATGCTGACCCCAATTCCAAAGGCACCTACAAAAGTACTTACTGCGTGATGTTTTCAATGTCCCTTGTTAGTTCACATGCACAAAAGAAATGGGGCAAAAAAAAAAGAAGAAAAAGAAAAAGAAAAAAAAGAGAAGTGAACAGTTTAGATTTCAGATACAGTAAGAGCTGAAAATGCCTCTGACACCAAAACATCTTATGTGATGAAAAGATATATTAATGTTTTTATTGAAACAAGGATAATAATTATAAGTAAGCCTCTTATTTATTTCATAAATATCCCGTGTAGGCACAAGACTTTGCATGCATTGAGACAACCTTGAAATGTGTTAAAAGTCATAATGCCTCCTTTTCATTCTTTTAAATATCCGCCCAGCCACCAGCAATGATACGTGGCTCCACGGGGGTGATGTTCCAGTGCATCGAGCAATGCATGAGACCACTGCATCCTAAAAGATGTTTCTTTTCTAAGAGGAGAACGGGGTGTTCATGAAAATCATTAATGAATCCAAAAGAGCCAAGAACAGGTTCTGACTTGTTAGTCCCTCATTGAAAACAAATGGCAGAATAGCCAATGTCCGCTCTACAAAATTATATAGATTTGATTTTTACATCCTCTATTTTTACAATATAAAGATAAGAAGAGAAGGTTAAGGTATTACCCTGAATAAGTACGGCTTATAAATATGAATCAATAGGAACAAATACAAAGCGGTTTGTGTTTAGGCCAATAAATTTTAGAAGGTGGGAAAAACTTTCTTATTAAAAGTTGACAGTTTTCTGATTCATTCCCCCCTTTATATATATATGTAATAAAATACATATATGTGTAACACAGTGAGTTAGTAAGTAATAAGCCAAAAAAAAAAGGTGAAGTGACTAGGCTTTGTCTGAGAGGCAGCATAATAGGCAAAGTTACTGAAAAGATCATGTGACCACGCTTGAGCTTAAAAAGCAGCTCTAAAACAAACCACTCCAAATTATGAGCTGGTCTGGGCATCTCTTGGGAGAACTACTGTGTTTTCCAAGTTAGAACAATTCAGCTGAGAAAAACAAAATCTGAATGATCAAATGAAAGTGCTTTTTGCTTTGGTGAAAAGTGTGAATTTTTAAGATGTGAAAAATTATTTTTAAAACCATAAAATAAACTGGGCCATCAGTGATTGTCAAAAACCTAACGAGCTATTTTTGAAGATTCAGTAAAGTGATTCACCTGTTACTTGTGAATGGATCTTTTGAGTGTTTGTAAGGTACTCAAAAGAATTAATTTGTTCCACAAAAATTTTCTGAGCTTTTATACTGGACAGTGCGTTTTGTACTAAGATTACGGTGCTAAGTGACTATTTATAAGTTGTTAATAAACTATAATCTATAATCACCAATTGTGATAAATGCTGTTGGTGCTTCAGTATTTTAGATATTAGCACTAATCGTGTAATTATACTCTCTTTTATAATCTTTTGCTGAACTCTTTTTGTGGACAGTGCAAATATAAGTTTGCATCAGGCACTTGAGTTACTTGCATTAGTAGAATACTAATAAAAAAGTTTTACATTTCTTGATTCTTAGGCAATATCCAAATATCTTATCATTTAAAAGGTACCTTCTAAACCACAGCTTGTCATGCAAAATAACAGCAATAAAAGCAACAATGGAGACTTCAGTGGCTTTCCATTAACCAGTTAACTTCTCCAGCTAATAAATAATGGTTTTGCCTCAAAACACTAGGGTTTAGATTTTAATAAAAATTGGCTGCATTTAATGTATATTTTTCTTTATTTTTCAAAGCCTTTTTAAGTCGAATGTTGCAATTCAGTGTTTCATGGATCACACATTCTGGGACTGAGTTTTCATTAAGGTTAGTCATTAATTAGGAAAGAACTCACTGAAGTTGTGGAGTATTGGGAGATGCCTGATTCACACAGGAACACCATCACAAGCTTGGAATCCTTGGATAACAGTCTCTTTGCAAAGCATAATGGAATAAACGTAAAATATGGCTTAGATGTCAAAATCAATTCAATTATAAGGTATGGAAAAGATTGAGAAAGAAAACCTTCATCCTTTGAGAGTTGCATTCTGTCCACAGATTCCTTATGCTTTTGAAAATACATGCTATGAGATAGGATTCAGTAATTACATCAAAATTCTGAATGTTAGGATTTTTAGCAAGGACATAAGTTTTCATTATCTCAATAAACTCCAGTGTCCCAACAAAGTCAGCTAAAATTATAAATGATGGTGTAGAGTTGGCACAATAAAAGTGAGAAAGCCAAGTATGAAACAATGACGACAGTCTGGGTATGGAGAGATGAGGCCTCAGTTATCGTGCTGCCATTGATAATAGAAAATGAGAATTGATGTGTGATAAAATTGGGCAAGTAACTAGGTTCAGGCGCTGAAGGAGAAGGGGAAAAACACCGCAACTGTAGTTTCAAGTCTGGCAATGAATATTGAAAAGGTTGACAAAAATAAGGAAGTTTAGAGGAAGCAGTTTGGGAATAAGTGTTTACTCTTGTTGAAATGGGTGTGTTCTAGATCATTCACATTGAAATACTTAACAGGCTGACAGTGAAGCGGAACTGAGGCAGAGGGAACAGGGTTCTGACCATAAAGGAATAAACTGAGTCAAAGCAGATCTATTTTCCTTCTTCCATCTTCTCTTCCTCTGTCTCTTTTCTTGCTACATGCTACCCTGATCGTGTTTGGCTGTTATTCTTACTTTATTGCCTCCATGAGTTGTGATGATTAAATATAACTTTGTTTTTCTCAGCTTTCAAGAAGATTCACTAAATGCAGGTGATAAACTATTGGACTAAAGCTACTTCATGAGTTGAGTCTGTGTTTGGTCCACTTTATATCCTATACAGCACATAAATAGTGTCTGAAATATAGAATCCATTCTACAAATAGATCATGTGTGGTCCCACGTGGCATAACTCCCTCTGAATCCTATGTGAGGGTCCATTGACTAACCCAGAATCAATCCAAGGGCAAGACCTGGTGCACAAGAGGAATATGTGTGTTTATATCAGTGTGGTCTTTGTAAGAAATATGCCAGATGGGAAGAAAAAGGGGCCTTCCTTTGACCTTTAAGAGGGACTGAACACAGCTGGTTATCAGAAACACATATACACATACACACACACACAGAAAGAGACAGAGAGACAGAGACTACAGTTCTTTAACAGCTTTATCTTGATCCTAAAGGGAAATAAAAAAATGTTTAAAAAAATCACTGGATTGTAAATTAGTGGAGAATGGCCAGATTTTAAACTAAACCATGTTGGAAAGAAGTCCAGTTTTCAGTCCCTTTTTATACTTGGCCTTATTCTTCAGAGACTTTGTGGTTTGCATTAGGTGGTGGGGAAGCTGGGGTTTTCTTGGAAAGTCATACTTGAAAAAACCATTTTTCCTAAACAAAGAAGGAAATATTCTAAACTGTGAGGTTGCTCCTGGTTTGTGAACCATCGGTCCATATCTTTGATCCATAATCCTTCAGATTCTTTACAACATAGATTATGGTCTCCCTCCTCTCTGTCTCCACCTTCCACAATAAAATGTGGCTTCATGGAATGGTAGAAACAGTTTTCCATATATGCCTTGTGTCCTGTAATATATGTGCTCAGAGACCCTGATGAGGAACAATGAACTCTTTATGGCAGATCTAAGGCTACGTGGTTCCCTACAAGGTTGGGCCAGATTAATTTCTTTGTGAACACTTTAACTAGTGGAGGTGCTGAACCTCCTATCTGCTAGACCCTCAGGATGCTCAGTTTGGTCTACTCTGGTCTGGCTCCTGAGAGGCAAGATTCATATAGGGTGCGTTCTAGGTAGAAGCACTACTGACTAGATAATTTGATCCTTTTGTCTTACTTTTATTAAGGATTGAGAAAGGCTTTTTTTTTTTTTTAATAGTTTTCACTGACTTCTATATACATTTTATTTTGTTTGTTTGTTTATTTATTTTACTTTACATTTTAAAGAAGAATCGTGCTTTGGGTCACTAAGACCCTATCTTTAAGTCATTTATTTGTGTCTTTATTTTCTTAAAAATAAAACAATTATATGGAAAAGAAAACCACTCACCAAATATTCCTCATATTCCTAGGATTCTTTCAGTTTAGTAGGAATGATATGATTAGCTTTGGCCCAATGGCTATTAAGGTAAGTGGTATGAGTCACTTTCAGGCTGAGGCAGTAAGAAACCAATGCTCAGTGAAGCATTAGCTTATCCCCTAAGGAGGCTAAGTGTTCCAGCATTTTGATTCAAAGTGACTCTAAAGAGGAGAGCTCCCTACCTTATTAGATATGCAGTGTAAACAAAAACTTGAATTTCTGTGTTAAGGTGCTGAGATTTGGAGGTTGTTTCTTAACACATCATTGTTAGCCTGACCTGACTAATACAAATAGTATTTGTGATGCTTTAATAGACTCTAAATGATTAGTATATATTTTAAATATTTTTCTAAAGCAGAAATTCAGTTTTTTAAATCCTATGATTTAGAAAAATACTGTAGAAAGATGATTGCTGGGAACCAGCATTAGAAGTGATCATTCAGTTGTCTGTCCCTCACTGACACCTAAAATATTTCTTTCCTCATCCTGCAAGAGGAGTTTCCAGTGTTTTATCCAGGCAAACACCTCATTAGCCAATTGTCTCATGGCCATTCCTAATCATGACATATGCCATTTAGATTACTGTAAGAAATAACCTTGATATAGGCTGGGAAGGCCCACAGTGATCTTGAGGGCAAGGGTCATGTCTTGCGTTTTATTACCTCCACCACTAATATAATCCGTGATGTTAGTGAACAATATTAAATATTTACTGTTGAACGATCAATGTGTCAAAAATTATTAGTTATTTGCAAGCACATCAGGAAAGTTTTTGAATAATCAGTTACAGTCTAACTGAAAATAAATTGTGTAAATTTCCCCCTGCACATTTGCCTAGGTATTATTAATTCTGTTCTTTCACCCCAAATGATCTTCCACCTACAACAATCTGAAATTAGTAAAGTAACTAAGCAGTGTCTAGTTTGAGAGGAAAAAGAAGTGATCTCCCACTCTAGATACTGACCTTGCTAGCTGGCTCTTAGTCACTTTCATTTCCTCCAACTAAAGGAGAACCTCCTTCAAGAGAACTGCATAGCATTGACTTGTCTGAGGCATAGCCTAGTGAAGATGATTCAGCTAATGTACTATAATTATTATTATTTTTTTTCCTAGAGGTGAGACAACATAAAAACCCTGGGTTTGTTTTTTCTTCCAGACAACATACTGCATTCCTCCTCTCCCTACTTTTTGCTTTGAAAGCACCAAAAATAATAACCTAACAACCTCTTTGATGCATGAGTCTACTATAGAAGTTTTCTTTCTCATTCTGCACCCTTGCTATGACTTAAGCGTCTAATAAGATCTGGGCTAAGTTGGGGGATGGGCTTATAAAAGCTGTCTCAGTCCTGGGACTTCTGATGTATCACTATTACCAAATTTGGATAGTGTGAATGAATTGTTTGACTTAACATGTCCTAAAGTAAATTTCTAATCTCCTCCCCCCAATTTTTCAGCTTGCAATCTTTCCCATCTCAGTTGCTCAGACCAAAGTACCTTGGAGTTGTCCTGGACTCCTCTCTTCTCTCACATCTCACATAGACTCTTTCAGAAAATTCCTATCGACTATAGAAACAATTCAAAATATATCCTTAATCCTACCGCTTCTCTCCGCCTCCATTGCAACCACTTTGATGCAAGCTGCCATCATCTCTTGACTGCAAAAGACTCCTAAATTGTCTCTCAGCTTCCTCTCTTGATTCCCTAGAAGCTATCTCAACATAGCAGCCAGAGTGATCTTTTAAAATATAGATAAGACCCTGTCACTCTTCTACCCAAAATCCCATAATGGATTTTCATCTCACACACTGTAAAAGCCAAAATCCTTTTAACAGCTCATTATGTCCTGGGAGATCTGACTCTTACGTCTCCCTTCTCCTCTCATAAAACCTCCCACCATTCTCTGCTGTAGCCACATTGGTCCCCTTGCCATTCCTGAGACGTTCTTGAAATGCTCTGCCCCAAGACCTTTGCACTTGCTTTTTTCTCCCAGGTATGCTTTTTTCATAGATAGCAAACTCCTCCACCTCTTTTAAGTCTGCTCATCTGTTTCCTTAATGAGGTCTACCATGATCATCGGTCCTTGCCCTCACCCTGGGTATCCCCAATTCTGCTTATCCACATAAGTTTCTCCTTCATTTCATTTATTTTTCGCTTTCCCCCTCTAGAATGTAAATTCCATATGGGGGAGGATTTCTGTTGATATAGCCTGCTGTTATATCCAAATGCCTAGAACAGTGTCTGTAACACAGATGTACATAATATTTAGTGGGTGCATTTGATGTGGTGCTACCCCCCAGCAATATCTTGCAGTGGGTAAGTAGCTGGAGTGGGGGAGGTGACATTTAAGGAAAGAGTGAAAGGGGAAAGAATAAAAACATTTGAGTCCACCATTTTTTTATTAAGTTTTTCCATTTTTAAAATTAACATATAATGTACTATTTGTTTCAGGGATACAGGTCTGTGGTTTATCAGCCTTACACAATTCACAGCGTTCACCATAGCACATACCCTCCCCAATGTCCATCACCCAGCCATCCCATCCCTCTGACCCCTCCCCTCCAGCAACCCTCAGTTTGTTTCCTGAGATTAAGAGTCTCTTAATGGCTTCCCAAAGAGGGAGACAAAGCATCAGTGTCTTCCAATTAAAACAGAGAAACTAAAAAGTCATGTGAGAACTAGAGCTTTTGTGAATTTTTAATTTGTGATTTCTATGCAGTAAAAGAAGGGGATCACCTTGTATTCTTTGCATCTTATAATTAGACCACTGTGCCAATTAATTTGAGCATATACTCTGGGAGTTATTTCATTAGCAATGTTTTATTTTTGTAATCAAATAATAGCTATGTACCGAGAAGTGAGTAGTTTGTGTACATTTTAAATAATGTTTGTGAGTCAGCTCACTTCTATTTAAAAACCTATATAAACTGAACACTTACAATCTCTGTATTTATACAGATCAATTCTCTAGAAGTCTTTAATTATATGCTACTGAAGAAGATTCTGTTTCTGTTTATATGGTTACTAGAAAGAACTGAAACAATTTGGTCTGAGCTGGGCCAACTCTGTAATTTTGAATGTACTTTCTTCTTTGAACGTGTGAACTCTCCTTTACAGAGAAAATTTATCATGTGACCTAAGTGATGATATGATCTGTACAATATCCTCTTGGCCATGGTGTATCTTTTCATTACAGCCTTTTCCATGTAGGATTTTTCATTCACTTTGCAAAGGCAGAGCTAGAAGTAGACAGCATGTTATTGACTAAGTGCTGATGCTGTTCTCATGACTGAACACTTTGATACCTAATTTCTGCCCTGTGGGTTTAGAGGCCAAATTAAGCAGACAATAAAAATCAGATAAAAAGTAACTGTGAGGTCTCAAAAAGAAAGAAAGAATCTTTCTTTCACTTAAATCTTTGAAAATCCTTCACCAAGATACTACTAAGATTTTTTTTTTTTCAAAAGGTCACAATTACCAAGAGAAATTTGAATACAAGGAGGATGGTAGTTTCATTTCAAAAAGCATTCCAGGCACTAAGGAAAAGAAGGGAAAAAAATACAGTGTATCTCAGGAATAGTCTCAAGTGACAGGAAGTGTCATCCTCCAGCATTTATTGAGCACATACTTTGTGAAGAGTCTGGAGATGTACAGGAAAGCAAGTTGCTCGCATATAAGTTGAACTTGGGAAAACAAAAGGAGGGTTGGACACCCTTCTGTGGACACCATCACGGGGGTGAGGAATACCCTTGAACAGTTGTGAATGTGTTAGAGATTAGATGTAGACTGCAGTCTCAGAAATAGAGGAAGAAACGTGTCTAAGACTTACAAGGGAGAGAGAAATATAGGTACTTGGCAGAATGAAGAAATGGAAAAGAGAACCTGAGATGCCCTCCCATGAGTAAGGGCACAAGGAGGCAAGAGATTATCCTCATCATCAATAAAGTCAAAGAAAATCACATGAAAGTGGGGAGTTGCCATAAATTTGGAATAGGGACTTTATAACGAACTTGGCTGTGACTATATTTCACTTGTTATTGGCAAGAAATCTGTGATGACAACCTATAATCAGTAAGAAACGTTGAGCTGAGGATTGCATTGGGAAAGTTACATGAAAACATGTATTGAGTGGCATGTGGGAATTATTGGCTTGAAAAGAACAGAGCATTGAAAAAAGAGCACAAGACCACAACTAAACTTTGGAAGAGAACTGCCATTTATGCACGAAGGAGATGGGAAGACTGCTTTTTAAGAAAGGCTTTGGCAGACCTCAATTTAGAAAGGAAAGCAACTTTACAATGTTCCTGAAGACAAAGTCAAAAAGATGGTGGTGAATGAAGTTAATATACATGAGAGGCTGAGCTCAAGAACAGAAATAGACAAAGAGATCGGGTCTTTGGTGATCTCTGAGGACTTTTTGTTGATCAAAATGAAATGAAACAAGGTTGTCTGACATGAAAGAAGTTAGTGGTAACGACATGGAGACAATTTAAAGTATATGCATTCAGACTGTTTAGCACATGACAGGGAAAAAAGAAAGAGGAAGGAGAATCATGATAAATTTATGGAACCTGCAGGAGAACCTACTGCTGGGACTCACATTTATTCTTTTCTTGACCTTCAGGAAACCAAACACTACAACTAAGCTCATCTATATGTCATCACCTTGTATGCAACTTGCTCCTTCCTTTGTCTTTGAAATGCCACCATCACTCTGAATCTCTGCTTCACACTTACCTTTACATGGCAGCCCTGTGAAGTTAATCATAGCATCGTGTTAGCTTTTAGACATTCACTTTATATAATATTACTTTGTATCTCTTTATGAGTCTCATTTGATCTTTCTTAGGTATATATATGAACTATGTCATCTATGTAGATCACATGCTTTCCAATCTCTCTCCTGGGTAATCATTCCTAATTCCAAAATATGTTCCTTGCCTGTGATTAACATTTAATGGAAAAATAATCACCTGGAAAGTGAAAGTCAGGTTAAACAGAGGAGGGAAATACAGAGCAAATAACATTGGAAAGAAACTAAAGTGGACATAAGTCAGAAGCAACAAAAATTTTAATGCAGATGGAGGGGATGGGAACAAGATGTAGTGAGAAATGATCAATGCAAAGACAAAAATGGAATGCTCCTGTTAAAACAAGCAAGATAAATGATTTGTTTTTTACTACAAAGGAATGCAGACACAATGTCATTTATATAGTAGTTTGATATACCATTTGTCTTTTAAATGTCTATGGGCAGGAGTTTCTTTTTTTAAGTTTCTTTTTTTTTTTTTTTTAAAGATTTTATTTATTTGAGAGAGAAAGAGAGTGAGTGCAGGAGCTGGGAAGGATCAGAGGGAGAGGCAGAGAGAGAAGCAGGGTCCTCACTGAGCAGGGAGCCCAATGTAACTCGGTCTGGATCCCTGGACCCCGAGATCATGACCTGAGCAGAAGGCAGATGCTTAACAGACTGAGCCACCCAGGCGCCCCTGGGCAGGAGTCTCAAATGCATAGCTGTGCCTTTCAACTATAGACATTGCATGATTTTTGGCAACAGCAGATCCCAGTTGACTGAAAAAAAAGAAAAAAAAAACTGGCCTTAGAGAACTCCATATGCTGAAATGTTTTATGGAATCATAGCAAATACATTTTATTTTTTAAATAAGGTTGATTTGAACATGTTCCAAACGATAATATATTATGAATATCTGTTAATATGAAATATTTTAATCCAAGGAGTAAGCGGAAAAAGCATTTGTAGTTTATCTAAGGCTGATTTTCCTATAGGTCCTTTGGTTGGGAGGGATGGAGTATAGGAGGGAACTGCTACATCCCTACACTGCGATCATCTATAACCCTAAATTCTTTAGGTTACTATTTAAATGTATGAATTATGGGCATTTCCCTCCATGTTTACCATATCACCCTCATTGCATACAATTTCTAGCATTACAAAGACAGCTAAAATTCATCCTGATTTCATTCATTATATTGTAATGGGCATAAATAGCTTAGGAAGAGATTCTGAATGACTAGCAAACCTTGCATCCACAGTATGTCAACAATACTTCCATTGAAGTTAGGTTAAAATCTATTAGCAGTATTATTTACATAGTACCCATCAAATGCTGATGTTTCCTATATTTGTTACCTACTTGACAGTCTTTGAGACACTTAGAAACCTAAGGCTTCCCCTTTACCTCCTTTTCCTATAAGAGGAGTAGGCTATAACCATACTTCTAAAGGATACCCTTTGTGATGTACAGAAAAGGGAGGCTCATCTACCTCTTCCTTGTCTCTGCAGCCACAGAAAAATTTACACCTGCTCTGATTTACAAAGCTGAGCAAGAAGAGCCCTAGGCTGCAATTGGGGGTCCTAGATTCTTAGCCCCACTCTGCCACCAGCTAGCCATATAACCTATGCTGTTTGATCTCCTGTTGCTCCCTTTTCTCATTATTCAAAGGAGAGTAACACCTGCCCTAGATAGCTGTATTATAAGGAAACACCTGTGGGAGTGCTACCAAAAGTTTAAAGTTTTAAATATTACAAGTTGACATTGTTTGGGTTAAGAGCCACCTTCCAGGATGGAAAAGTGCTTTAGAGGTCTACATTACTGTTATTAGCCACAGCAGAAATGCCAGGAAAGGAAGTGTATTTGCCATAGACCTCCACTGCAACACAGGAATCATTTCTTTTGGGTGTTGATTCTCTGTATCAAAACAAAACAAAACAAAACAAAAACTTTGCTATGAAACAGGGAAAACACTGATAAGACACAGCAGGATGCTAAAACCCTGTAACACTAGGAATTCCAAATGGACTAGAGTTATTACTTATCGCTCCTTTCTTCCAAGTCATAGGTGTGTGTCCTGAGTAGCAATCTCCAGAACCAAAGCAGGAAAACTATTCCCACTCTAACCAGCAGTAGTTACAGAGTGCACTGACTAGAAAATTAGCCTTTTTTTTTTAAACCAGTGATAGTAGAAACTGCATTCCAATTCAGCAAATTGAAATGATTACTAACCACATGGAATGCAATGATACATTTATCACCTTGTAGCAATTGCATTTCCAAAGATGGTTACAACACAATCTCTCACCCCTACGTTCCTCCTTTTGAGATGTGGAGTCTGTGTTGTATTCCCTCCTCTTTAAACTTATCAAGCTATTATGCTGTGCAATAGAGAACAGTTCAAAATGCTTTTGAGACTTGGGTGTAAAGGTTTTCACTTTGCTCAGTGGAATTAACTCTTTTACAGAGTTACCATTCATACAGTCTGCTTTAAAATCACTATAGTGTGAGGAAGCCCAAACTAGCCCTTATGGAGTGATCACAAGGAGAGGTCTTGAGACTGCATGAACAGAGAGATGCCAAACCAGCTCCTAGCTGCTATAGCACCTGCTGCTTTGGGTCTACTCAACATCTGACTGCAGCATCACAAGAGACCTAGATGGAACCCCCCAGCTGAGCCTTCCCAAAGCAGGGGAGATAAAAAAATTACTACTGTTTTGACCCTCTAAGTTTTGGGGTGATTTTTAAAATACAGTAATAAATAACTGGAACACACTGATGAAATATTTTTTAAAGATTTTATTTATTTATTTGACAGAGTTCACAAGTTGGCAGAGAGGCAGGCAGAGAGAGGGGGGGAGAAGGCTCCCTGCCAAGCAGAGAGCCAGAAGCCAGGCTTGATCCTAGGATCCTGGGATCATGACCTGAGCCAAAGGCAGAGGCTTTAACCCACTGAACCACCCAGGCACCCCATCACTGAGAAAACATTAACATAAGCTCTTAAATAAAACTCTGGAAGAGGGTTTCCTATCAAAATAATCACCAAATGTTAGCAACTGTGGAGGTCCCTCAGTTTTTTTTTTTTTTTTAAGATTTTATGTATTTATTTATTTGACAGAGATCACAAGTAGGCAGAGAAGCAGGCAGAGAGAGAGGAGGAAGCAGGCTCCCCGCTGAGCAGAGAGCCAGGGTCCATCCTAGGACCTTCCTAAGACCCTGGGATCATGACCTGAGTTGAAGGCAGAGGCTTTAACCCACTGAGCCACCCAGGCACACCTGAAGGCCCTCAGTTTTTTGAAAGTAAAAGGATGCACTCACACATCAGGTAATTTTGGGAAATTAATTAGTAATGGCTACTTATCATGGAAATTTGTCTTCTCAGGACATGTGAGAACATTATCTTTTACTGATAACCCATCATTTCTAGACCAAAGTGGGTGCAAAGAGAGTAGATATTGATGACAAAGAGATGATCTAGAGGACAGCGCAAGTGTCTCTGAGATGTGGTCAGAATCCCACCTGAGGCCCACTTAACCTTTTGGAGTCAGCCACACCATTTTTCTGGAAGTGATCTGCACCTGGCTAAAATGTGACTGAGTATGCTGCTGTCTTGCACATCAATGACTGCATCTTCAACCTTTAACCTTTGCCTATTTGTTATGTGCAGGACCCTGGGAGAAATTCAGAGAAAAATAACAAAATAACAAAATCTTGTGGAGTTTTTAATTAACACACACACACACACAGAGTTATTAACAATACAAAGTAGATTCTGACCTTCATATAAATAGTATGGACAGACTGTGGATGTTCAAAAAGGGGAAAGTTCACATTAGCTGGAATGAGTAAGGATGGCTTGTCAATGGAGTGTTGGGAAAATAGAAAAAAGGATATATAAGCCTTCATTAAAGTAGCAGTTAGTGAAGTGTTGGGTTAGCTGATTTCCTTGAACTCCTCTGATACCCAGGATAAACTTTCAAGGATGGAAGGTTGCTTGTCCATCCTCATTTCTTTTTTTTTGTTTTAAATTAACGCATACTGTATCATTTCCCCCAGGGGTACAGGTCTGTGACTCATCAGGCTGACACATCTCATAGCACAGACCCTCCCCAGTATCCCAGCCACCCTCTCCCTCTTCCCCCACCCCCAGCAACCCTCATTTTGTTTCGTGACATCAAGAGCCTTGTTCCAGCCTCATTTCTTTGAGTAAATATCACAACTACATATTGTCACACGGATAATGGGTCAAATGTTTAGTTGTCTCCGGAAGGAGCTGAACTAGCTTATTTGTTGGGGAAGTACAAATGTATGATACATCCAAGTCCTGTTTGTATCACAGATTTTTAAAATATAATTTTTATGCAATTTTCATGATATTATGTTATGATGCTCTTACTAAATAAAACTTATGGAAAACAGAAAAAAGGGAAGGTAAGTAAAACTCACTCATCTCCCTACTGCGGTAATATGTCAACTCTTTCCATTATAACACGTACATGTTAAGCTCAGGGTTTAACTATACCTGTGTCTATTTCACGTGTTGGTAGGTATAGTGTACGTTAGTTTGTATTCTACACTTGTTCATTTAGCGTAGTACTGAGTGACTAGTACTAACTTCCTGAGCACTAATTCAGCAGCTGCATAATACTCCTTTCCACGTGTTACCTATTACTGAGCTATTTTCCTATTTAGATTGTTGCCAGCACTTTTTAATTTTTACTATTTTGGCTCAAATTTGCAACTTAAAAAAAAACAGATGGCTTTTCAGAATTCAAGGCATGTCCTTCTCCCCCTAAGCATATATTTGTGTCCTCTCTTCAAGCCCCATATACATGACAAATATCACTTGTTTCAAAAGAATTATATTCTTCTATATTCAAAAGATCATATTCCAAGGGGGAGGTGGCTCACCTGGGATACAAGTTATATCATGACAAGGGACTAAGGTGGGGGTGGTTGTTAAGCATAGGAGTACTTTGGACTCACAAAGAATGACCACCTCCCACTTCCCTAACACTAAAGGGAAATATACAATCCTTGTATAAGAGAAAATAAATTATCATGCACAAATGTTTTCCTTCCTATGTGAAGATTTCCTCCATTCATCACCCACTCTCTGCTCTTGATACTGTCTACCTGCATCTCAAAGATCAACCTTGTTGGTGTACTTCTCACTGGCACACTGTCCCCTCAAACCCTGCTGGGACACTCTTCACTTCCAGGAGAGGGACTGACTCCTGCTTGGTCACTGTGAGGGTGGTCTGGGAGGAAAAACCACTAGCCTTGTGGAATGCTGGCCTATCCCACTAGGGGTGTGTGTGGGATGGATGCTCTTTTCTGTGTGGATCCCCGACACAAACATGAGTGCATTTGTGAATGTATTATCTCTATTTGCATTACTAATTTATATGTATACACAGTATAAATTGTGCATACATTCCAGTTCTTTAGTTACCAAAGTGGGTGTTTAGACTTATTTTTCTTTTTGTTTCTTTTAAATTTTTATTAGGTTTATTTTTTTAAGTTTTTCTTTAATTGGTTAGTTGCCATAGTGCTCATCACAACAAATGCACCCTTAATCTGCATCACCTACATAACCCATCTCCCCACCCCAGTCCTTCTGATAACAATCAGTTTGTTCCCTGTAATCAAGGGTCTGTTTCTTGATTTGTCTCTCCCTCTTTTTTCCCTTTGCTCATTTGTTTTGTTTCTTAAATTTTACATATTAGTGAAATCATATGGTCTTTGTCTCTCTTTGACTGACTTACTTCACTGAGTATTATACTCTTTTGTTCCATCCTTGTTGTTGCAAATAGGAAGATCTCTTTCTTTTTTATGGCTGAATTAATACTCCATTGTATAGACATACAATATTTCTTCTTTATCCATTCATCAATCAATAGACAGTTGGGCTGCTTCCATGATTTAGCTATTGTAAATAATGCATGTATCCCTTTGAATTTGTGTTTTTGTATTGTTGAGTAAATGCTGGGTAGTGTGATTGCTAGATTGTAGGGTAGTTCTATTTTTAACTTTTTGAGGAGCCTCCATACTGTTTTCCACAGTGGCTGCACCAGTGTGCATTCCCAACAGTGAAAGAGGGCCCCTCTTTCTCCACATCCTTGCCAACACTTGTTGTTTCTTAAGTTTTTTCATTTTAGCCATTATGACAGGTGTAAGGTGATATCTTATTGGAGTTTTGATTTGCATTTCCTTGATGGTAAGTGATGATGAGCATCTTTTCATGTGTCTGTTGGTTATCTGTATGTCTCCAAACATTTGGAGAAATGTTTGTCTATGTCTTCTGTCCATTTTTAATTGAATTATTTGTCTTGGGATATTGAGTTTTATAAGTTCTTCCTATATTTTGGATTCTAGCCCTTTCTCTGATATGTCATTTGGAAATATCTTCTTCCATCCCATAGGTTCCTTTTAGTTTTGTTAATTGTTTCCTTTGCTGTTCAGAAGCTTTTTATTTTGTTGAAGTTCCCATAGCTTATTTTTGCTTTTGTTTCTCTTGCTTCAGGAGACCTATCTAGAAAGAAGTTGGTACAGCCAATGTCAAAGAGGTTACTGTTTGTGTTCTCTTTAGGATTTTTATGGTTCAAATCTCACATTTAGATCTTTAATCCATTTTGAATTTATTTTTGTGTATGGTATGAGAAAGTGGTCTAATTTAATTCTTTTCCATGTTGCTGTCCAGTTTTCCCAGCACCATTTAATGAAGAGACTCTTTTTCCCACTGGATATTCTTTCCTTCTTTGTGGAAGATTAATTGATCATATAATTACAGCCTTATTTCTGAACTTTCTCTTCTGTTCTATTGACCTGTATATCGATTTTTGTGCCAGTACCATACTGTTTTGATTACTATAGTTTTGTAATATAACCTGAAGTCTGGAACTGTTATGCCTCCAGCTTAGCTTTTCTTTTTCAAGATTGCTTTGGGTAGTCAGGGTATTCTGTGGTTCCATATAAATTTTAGGACTGTTTGTTCAACTTCTGTGAAAAATGCTATTGGTATTTTGGTATGGATTGCGTTAAATGTGTAGATTTCTTTGGGTAGCATAGACATTTGAACAATATTTCTTCTTCCTATCCATGAACATGGAATGTTTTCCATGTGTCTGTGTCATCTTCAATTTCTTTCATCAGCATTTTATAGTTATCAGAGTACGGATCTTTCACCTCTCTGGTTAAGTTTATTCCTAGGTATCTTATTATTTTTAGTGCAACTATAAATGGGGTTGTTTTCTTAATTTCCCTTTCTGCTGCTTCATTATTAGTATGTAAAAATGCAATGTACATTGATTTAGTATTCTTCAATTTACTGTATCTATTTGTTGGTTCTAGCAGTTTCTTGGTAGAGTCTTTTAGGATTTCTACATATGGTATCATGTCATGTGCAAATAGTGAAAGTCTGATTTCTTTCTTGTTGATTTGGATGCTGCTTATTTCTTTTTGTTGACTAATGACGGTGGCCAGAAAACAATGGAGTTATAGCTAGTGTGTCAGAAATTAAACATAATGTTGCCTACCTTACTTACAATAATGTTTCATGGAAGCAAGCTGCAAGCAGAAATATGTCATGTGTATTGTAGTGAATTTAATAACTCCTTTTTTGAAATACTCAGCAAAGTGAAAAGGCCCAATCCATTCTAAAATACATTTCCTTTCTTGAAAACTTTCAATAATTCCCACTTGCATACAGGATAAATTCCAGAAATCTCAGCGTGGCACACAAAGTCTTCCATGATCTTTTCCTTGTCTACATGCCTGTCCTCTTTCACCAGCCATATCCCCATAGACACCCCTGATGTAACCATGTGGACCTACATACAGTTCTACATTTATGTCATGCTGTTTGTCAAGTTGTTTCCTCCAGTGGAATATCTCACCCCAGTTAACATGCTGGCACTGCTATTCATTTTTCAAGACTCTCTCAGCTCTGTCAGCCTTTCTTTTTTGAAGTATTCTCATCTAGCATAATTGTTCTCTTTTTCATGTTTGCCTCTACTGAACATGCCATACACTTGTTATTACACTTCCTTCTCTATTACTATGAACTTAACTTCTGTTGCCCCTAAATTACTGCACACTTCTTGTAGGCAGAGCTTGCGCCCTGTTTGCTTTAGGCCTCTGATACTGTTCATGGTCCAGATAAGCTCTTAATGAGTTTGAGGAATTAATGACCTGGCAATTTATCTGGATCTTAAAGCCAGCAGGCAGTTTTTGTGTTTTTTTGTTTGTTTGTTTGTTTGTTTTAAAGATTTTGTTCATTTATTTGACAGACAGAGATCACAAGTAGGCAGAGAGGCAGGCAGAGAGAGAGAGGAGGAAGCAGGCTCCCTGCTGAGCAGAGAGCCCGACGCAGGGCTCGATCCCAGGATCCCGAGATCACAACCCAAGCCGAAGGCAGAGGCTTTAACCCACTGAGCCACCCAGGCGCCCTGCCAGTATGCAGTTTAAGGTAGATTCCACACCTATCCTTTCTAAACTATATGGAACATTTCTATCTCCAAAAGAATGTGCCCAATGTTGCCCTCCCGGTGTGGGTATAAAACCAGAAGTCACTCTCAGAGAAACCAAGAAATCCAGCCAATTATACTGCATTTTTGAGGGTGACATAAGGTACACTTGCCATAGATATACTTACATTAGCTTCATCTGCCTTGCCTAACTTGTTTTGTACTTCTCTTATTCACCGTGCCACCCTTCCATCATTCTGTACTCCTTTCTACAAATCTCAAACCCAGGTATTAATTCCACTGTATCATGAATGCTGGGCCATGATCTTTTTTTTATACCTGTATGACTAATAAATGGAGAAGAGCTGGCTCTTTTCCAGTAAAAATAATCTGTGTATGATCTGACTCAGCTGACTGGTCAGGCTGCAGGTGGTGGTTGCTTTGTGAGGCAGAGTGGTAATTGGCATGGCCTCAGTAATACTTAGGAGAGCTGGTTACTGACCTCTAAACCATTAGCAATGGGGCACACTCTTTAAGCAGGTATAGTTCTTGAAGGAGTAGTACCTGATCAGTAACTAGTTTCTCAACCTGAAAGACTGTTGGAGGTCAATAACATTTGTTAAATAAAAAGGAGATGTAATCTGTTAATAACAGTATTTTCTCAGTAGCATAGCCTCACTGTTGTGAGGAGAAAGAAATGAGGACTCTGGGTACTTAATATGAATACTAGAGAAAGGAAAAGTTTGCAGAGAAAAACAAATAGAGCTGAAGGAAGAGTCTTGCTTTAGAGGATAATCTCTGTGGAGAGACCTGTGTTGCCTGTAGAAGATATCTTTTTCCAGGGAGAACACAAGAGTCTTTACCTTTACCTTTAACTTCTGCTAGTACCTCAAACAGAAGGACATGGCAAATCCTTTTCTCTTTCTATTCTGGCCTAATCTCACAGGAGGTCATGTTGCTTTGTCCACCCAGAATCTAAGAAATAAGCAGATGAAAACTCACCCTCTGCTCCACTCATTGCTTCTCTTGTGGTCAAAGAGAATTGCTGACATGTGCAGCCTTTGATTCCCTTCTCTGCATGTTTTGAAGAGAATGTCATGAAGCAAGAGAGGTCTAGACAAGACATACTTCCTATGAAGATGCTTCTTAATTTGAGCTGATTCTCCAAAACCAGGAACCTGGTAATTTATTGAGGAGTGGAGAAAAAGGTCAGCATTCATAGTCATGTGTTATTTAAAAATAGAGCATAGATTAAGCTTTACTTTAATTCATATACATAGCAGATGAGTTGATGAACATACATATAATAGAGATATACTTATAACAATATTTTACTAATGGAGTACATAATAAAAAATGTGGATGTCCATTGCACTCAACAATAGTAAGGTATATGTACCCAGAGCCAAAAGGATCTGACTGGAGAAAGCGTTGCAGGATCCTACAAAACAATTCATTGCATTTAGTCATCTGCCTAAAAAGGCAGGTTCTGTCTCCCTCCTAGAATCATGGGCAGGCTTCTGCTTACAGATTGCCTTGAACCTGGCTGACCCAGTTCATGTGCATTGTGTTTGCCCATTTATGGTTTGACATGTGAGCAACCGCATTGCATTATTTATAAGGAAAACAAAGTATCCTCACCACATACCTTGTCCTTCATGAAGAATGGGGCTTCGCATCATATGTGGAATTTGAGATTCTCCATGCCTCCCTGACAGTGTCTTGTTACTGTCTCTTATCATACATCCTGGTCTATCAGGGAAATAGCATGAATTTTTTAAGAGACTGAACACATATAATGCAATAGAGCACAATTTTTCCAAAGGAGTTATTATAAAGCTCTTTATTCCTTGTAAGAAAATCCCTAAATACATATTTATAATATGTATTAGAAGTCTCTGAATACATATTTAGATGACAAGTTATGTGTTTAGCTGTCCCAGAGTACTTATTTTAAAATATTACAAAGAATTAGGGAAACTCCAAGAGACATATCACAGTTTCTGCAACTACAAACCCAGAGAAAGTTGCTTTGAGGAGTGGCTGACCTCTTGTGCCTAGGAGACTGTTTAGCACTGTTTTAATTGTCTTCTAAGAATAGGATTTGACATGAAGCAAGTAGAACAAATTCATTGCTGATTGCACAGGCAAAGAACCTCCCAAGACAGGCTGATCTTAAAAATGCACATTTAACAAATCAGATAACCCCAGATAAAAGAACCCCAAATATCTAACTCATTCAGTCCCTGTTCGCCTTTCTGTGCCCAGATTATGCAACATAATTTCCTTATTTTTGTGCATCCATTCAAGACACATGTATTTATATGATGTGCTAGATGATTTGGGGAATGATAGCGGCCACCCATCCACCCCAGTATGCTCATCACAGATATTCCTGTGCTTGTCAGTGTCATTTTGTTAGTGTGTTTACAGACAGTTGGTCCCTAAAGCAGATCACCGTTTTACTGTGAGTTCCCTGGAAGAGATCCTCTAGGAGAGAATGACTTAGAAGAGGCAAGTTCTGTCCTCAGAAACTGCCTCCTCCTGGCCATGTACATTCCAGGTCACTTCACATCTTTATGGGCTTTTCAGATGCCTGGCTGCTTGTCTGTGGGTGCTGGATATTTTTTAAGATGACCTCAAGTGTCCAGCCTAGTTTATAATACTTATAAAAGAGAAATGGTAGTATGATATAAGGGAAGGCAGTATTGAATTTTAGAATACTGAGCTCAAAGGCATTATCTAATCGCGTGCCTTCTCAATTGAAATATGAGCATACTGGTGATACCCAGCAAGGCTGGTGACCTTCTTAAGTATATCTACTGGGGGAAAACAAGACCAAGAGGAACCGTGGAATGTCTTGTGTTCTCTTCACCTTTTGCTGCATCTCTTCCTGACAAGGCACACATTAATCCCTAACCCCACAAGTCTTCAGAACCTTATTTTCTTATGCAAAGTAATGGGATGCCTCCACCTTCAACACAAGGAAAGATAAGCATTATAGAAGCACATCCCCCCCAAAAAATGCTTTTCAGAGAAAATGCTACCACAAGTGGTGATGCAGAGACTCTCCTGATTCTTTTTGCACAGAGTGAGATATTTGTTCCTGGTCTGCTCAAAGCACAAAGGTACAGAAAAATGCATGGTTATTGAAAGATTGAAGGGAAAATTGTACACCAAAGTGCATGTTACCAAGGAGAATATCAAAAGCTTCCTTAGATATGTCTTCAACCCCCTGATGTTTAAGAAGTACTTGATCAGAGTTTTGGCTAGGATTCATGGACACAGGATGCTGTTGGAGCTACCAATGTAGTCCAGCTTGCAGCTCCTCAATACAGCAGGGCTCTGCAGGTATCATTTTCATTCTATAAATGTATGCATGGATGGGCCTGGGTTGTGATACGATGGTGAGAAGCTGGGAAAAGATTGCTGGAAAAGAATAGAGTTAATGGAAAGCAGGTGGCTGTCCCTCCCCCCACAAACCCAACTCACTTCTCCTTCCTTGCTTGAACATTTAATTTAGATATGTGACCTGGAATTCTAAGAGTTTGGAAATTCATCTGATTTAAGTCTTCCCTGTGTTCTCACTGTTGCCCTTACCCTCTCTACTCTTTAGATTTTGAAAATTCTATCAGATAAATGGGTGTATGAGGCCAAGAGTGGGAGGAGGGATTTCCTATAGAAAAGCTGGAGGGGAACTTGTGAGGGTGATGGAAATGCTCTTGGACTTGACTGTGGTGGTCATTGAATGGCATATAGAAAGCAGACACATTTTATTTTATGTAAATTATAACTCAGTGTAGTTGACTGAAGACCAAAATCAAAAATTGAACTGTTTGTGATTCACCACAGTGTCCCAACTGATGACTTCTTTTTGCGAAGGCCACTGGGACTTAGAATTGGTGCCCTTGTTTTATGCACACATAGACCTTCTGTCACTACTACCTATCCTAGCTTGCTCCCTTACTTACCATTCAGATCCTGAAGGCCTGGCCCATGGCTTTCTCTTTTCTCTTCTCTGAATTCTCCAAAGCAACAAGCGCTATGTTAAAGAAATACCTATTGATGATAGCAGTGCTGAAGCAAATGAAAGAATGGAGCTGGTCAATGTCACCCAATCATATATAAGACAGTTGTCAAATTGCTTTTGAAGTAATTGGGGAAGGATGTGTTTCTTGATTAGTTAAAAACTGGATTCAAAGTCAGTTGACTTGTATTCAAGCCCCAGCTTTGACACTTAGCCCCTATATGATTTGGGAGTTCACTTTTCTGTCTTTAAGTGGAGATATAAGAAATACCTGTTTCAACTACCTCTTTAGGGGATGAATCATAAAATTATATGTAATTAGTGTTTTTATAGTGTGCAATTAGTCAATAATAAACATTTTTCTTCTCTCATTTAAGAAAATACCGAGAGTTTAAGGAAAATGAATTTTCATTTTTAAACATTAATAAGAAAGTTTTTTAAAAAATTTAAAAATATTTCTTAAAGCTACTGGAAGAGTTTTATTACATGATTATGTGATCAAGCATGAAAAAGTATTTTAAGTTATAAATAGCAAATTGTTTGATCTATTCTGTATTTTGGTATATTTTGGAAATGGTTACTTAGGTTATTACCATTAGTAATTTTTATCTGGTCTACTCAAAAGTAGATGATTTCAATTTCTGTTCAGTAATTTATTAGGTTTATCAGCATCGAATAATAATATTTACTAAATGACATATGGATACTTTTACATTTTTAAAACTAGTCTATTTACAGTTGAAATCATTCTCTTGGGTGGCTTTTGTTTGTTTTAGTTGATTTTTTTAATGATCCCATTATTTTTTACGTTCATCATTCCTTCTTTGTAATTTATTTTAAAAAGGAAAAGTAAAGCTTATACTACAGCAGGCAAATTTCCAGATTCGTTATCATTTCTTGTTTTAAACTTGAAGTGATTTTGAAAAGAAATCTGTGCTTTTTCAACTTTGCTCAGAATCTAAAACAACGTCAATGTTTGCCAAGTTGGAAAGTAAAATATTGGGAGAAAATTTAATTTCCAAGTTCCCAAAAGGTCACATAGAGGCAAATGAAGAAGATAAATTTAATTAATTTATTTTAAATAAAAATGACTTAAATGCCCTTTAGAAGGAAAGCACCATTTCAACAAATGTGTTTTAAACAGAAGTGGTAATTTCTATCGCTTTGGGAACAGATATGAAAAAAAATAAATCAACAATGCTAAGCCCACATAATGATCTACAGTGAGTCAGTAGAGGTTATGACAACAGTGGCCTGAAGGGTACAAATCAGCTATTAAAATATCTGAGTTCATTATGTGCACAAAAGCTTTGTATCCTACTGAGAGGAAAGTGCTGTGAATGGTACTTAGGGCCTCTCTCTGTTTCATGTTCAGAGAAGAGTCCGATTTTAAGTAGTAACAGCACGTCTGCAAGTATTTGGCTTTATTCCATGAACTAAAACAAATAGCCCCACTTCACAAAGAGGAAGAATCAAATGTCACTGGTTTGATGTATTTCAAAACATCTTGCTTTATCACAGGAGCCACTTCTAACAACTCTTTTCAAAAAGATGGCATAGGAGAGGATCAAGAGCCCAATGCAAGTCCCATCCTGTGGCCAGAATTTCTGACAAGCCATACACAAACTTGAACACTATTGCAGATGAAACTGTAAAGTAGCATGATCCTGAACAAACACGTGTTGGAAATAGGAGCCCTCCTCAGATGAAGCCCAGAGAGCCATGCTCTTTATTAGAGCCATGCTCTATGATTCCCTATTGATGATCTCTGTGGTCATGAGTATCAGACATGCCAGTCATTTTGCTCACAAATGAGAAAAAGCCTGCTGCTACCCAACTAACGCTCTTAAGTAAGGCAAGATCTGTGATGCAGTCCGCGGAGAACATGCAGTTTAAAACAGTATAGCTTTTTCATGCATTCAATGAGCATTTACAGAAAGCATGGTGGTGACATACTAGGATCTTTAGTAGCATGATTCAGATATGAATCAAAGGCTATGAATCCCTGCCTTCTTGAAGTTTTATAATACACCTCAAGAGCTTATGGTCTAGTTTTGGTAACTGAGTTCTTGCCCATTAATGATCCTTAGAATGAAGTAGCCTTTTTTCCTGCAAGTAGCTTAATTTCTAAGGTTATTTTTCAACTTGTTGTTTGTTGTTCCCTGGTTTTATCCCTGATACCAGAATATAAAATTCATTTCACAAATGTGTATCGAACACTTTTTGCTAAACAAATTTCTGGGGCGGTAGATAGATCTCTGTTCATAAGGACTACTTGTCATATATGAAGACTACCCAGCAAGAAAGCAATGAGCTATCTTGAGATGAGGCTTTGAGGATGCATTCATAGCAAGAGCTCACTGTCCTGTCATGCAGGTGTGTGCACACACACATGCACACACAGTTTTTGATTCTCTTATTTATACCTGGGACATGCTGACTTTTATATGATAAGATTTTTATTTACCTCAGTCCCCTTTTATGCTACCCTTTTATTTGTATTTCTGTGAATAGGGAGAGACCCTAGAGGTGCATTTATATAACCATAAGTTTTCATAAAATTGGTGAAAAGAAAATGTTTTATTGATTTTCCTTAAGAGGGGGCCCTTCACATTATATATACTTTGGCCTGTTCCTTGCCACAGAAGTGGTCCCTCCCATCATGATAAAGATGGTGATGATGATTAATAGCTAATGTTATTGGGGTTATTGTGGGCTTACTGGGTGCCACGCACAATAGTAAGTGCTTTGTCTATGATCCCATTTAATCTTATTGTTCATTAGGACCTCAGTAACATTGATGATATAGAACTAGCAGCAAGCTTGAGAAACCAAGGGTGTTGGAGACAGCAAATTTTGCCATGACTTACTCCACACAATCAAAGAATTGAGGGGCATTTCTTACCATAGGGTCCATAGATTTCTGTGATGTTCATGGACAATGCAGAGGCCCATTAATATGGATAAGAAAAAAAAAAGAAAGAAATGCATCTCTAATTTCACTAACTCTAACTGAAATTTAGCATTCCTCCTATTATGAATGAAGGATCCAAATCTGTGTTATATTAGCCATTCTTTTTGTCACCAATAGAAATTAAAAATATTTTTATAATATATACAGTTGCTGCAGGTATCTGGAAATATTATTTATGATCAATTGTGCTTCAAATTTAGTAATTATTAGACCTGCTGCTAGAATTTTTAAATATTTTAATAAAGAAACACATATATTACAGTAACAGAATTATTTTAAAAATATTTTGATAAATGTATTTCAGAATAATTGGTTTCCTTTGCTATGGTTATATGAATTTAATAACAATATTCTGAGAAGTGTAAACAGATCCCACCAGACTGCCAATAGAAGCCATGTCACAAAATAAAAAAGATAAAGGATCCCTGCACATTTCCACTTCTAGTGATAATAAGGGACAAAGACTACATTATTCACCTACCTTAAACAATGAAAAAAAAAATAGACAGCCTATTTAAAAAATCAGTTTTAAGATATTGAGTAAGTGATACCTATGGGAAATTAAAAAAAAAAAAAAAAGATGCAAGCCCTATGATGGTCTCAGCTTACTGCCTCAAGAGTTTCCAGGAAGGGGCTGTAACTGATCCCAGTAATTTCCTTGAACTGAGGAGATGGAATTGAGAATTCAGAGAGACCAAAGAGATAAGAATTAGCAAGGCAGAGTACTGGAGAGGAGAGAGTTGCATAGAGAGAGGATTTTAAAGATCTCCAAAGTGTTCTCCTTAAGTCTTCTACTGTGTTCTGAGCAGCACAAGGATGTGATGAAATCACTACAGCTGGAGAAGAAACCTATAAAAGATCAGGTGAAACAGACACAAGAGATTATACAGGGCTTGTTAAAATTTTTGTTCCTTCCAGAGAGAATGGAACAACCCTGTAATACATGGAGCATTGAGTAGAGTACTCAGAATTGTATTGCCTTAATAGCAGTGAAAAAATTAGCTCTAAACTAAAGACTACTCTGATTTTCCATACCAAAGTTTATAGGTAATCCTTGAAAATCTCATCAAGTAATTTGTTTGAGTGTCAGAATGAAGCTCAAACATATGAAAAAGAATATACAAATATCCAGCATCCAAAAATATAAAATTCATATATTAAGCATCCAATAAAAATTTTCTCACACATGCAAAGTAGCAAGAAAATACACCTAGTATAAGAGAAAATACTAATCAATACAAAAAGACAGAAATGACCCAGCTGTAAGAATTAGCATACAGGGATATTAAAAATATATTCCATATGCTCAAAAAGTAAAAAAAAAAAAAAAAAAAAAAGCATGAACACATTAAAGAGAGACATAGAAGATATTTAGAAAGACCCAAATAAACCATAGAGATTAAAAAAAATACCTGAGATTTAAAAGTGTAGGATGAGGTTATCAAAAGGTTGGACACTGTGAAAGAAGAGGTTGGTGAAATTGAAGACACAGAGAGGAAGAAAAGCTGAAAAATGAAAAATAATATCAGAGAAGTATAGAAAATTTTCAGTCAGACTAATATATTTGTCATTGGAGTCCTCAAAAAAGAGAAAGGCATAGAAAAATATTTGAGGAAATAAAGGTGAGGAATTAACAAATTTGATGAAAAATATAAACCCAGAGATCCAAGAAACTCAATAAATCCCAGGCATAAAAACATGATGAAAACTACGTCAATACACCAATGAATATAATCAAATGGCCCAAACCAGTAAGTGTTAAAAAGAAAATCTTAAAGGTAGCCAAAGGCACAGTCCATACAGAGGCAAAAAAGATGAGAATGATTACAGACTTTCTGGAAACAATGAAGGCCAGACAGAAAAGCAAGGTACTGAAAGAACAAAATTGTCAGCCTAAAATGTATGCTCACCAGAAATATCTCTCAAATACAAAAACCAAAATAAAGACCCTCAGAAAAAAACTGAAATCTAAATCTACACAAAGAAATGAAGAGCACTGGAAATGGTAAACCTATAGGCATATATTAAAATATTTTTTCTTATTTTTAAAAAATCATCTCTAAAATATAATTGATTATTTAAAGCAGAAGTAACCATGGCATATTGAGGGGTTTTATAATGTCTGTGGTATAACATGTATGACAAGAATATTGAAAGAATGAAAGAGGAGAAATGGGTGTATACTGTTGTAGTGGTTTCACACTCTGTATGAAATGGCATAACATTACTTGAAGTTCTGTATTTCAAAGATGTGTATACTATAATCCTTTAAAGCAGCCACTGTAAAAAAAAAAAAAAAGAGGTAAAGCTAATAAGCCACTAATGTGTATAGTGTAGAATAATTTTAAAATATATTTAAGTAATCTAAAAGAAAGCAGGAAAAAGGGACATCTTTTGCTATAACAAAATATTATAGGATGCTATAACAAAATATTATAGACTGGGGCTTAAGCAACAGAAATTTATTTCTCACAGTTCTGAAAGCTGGGACGTCCAAGATCAAGAAGCCAGCCAATTCATGGTTTCTAGTGAGAGTTCTCTTCCTGGCTTGAAGATAGCTACCTACTTGCTATGTCCTCACATGTTCTTTCATTTGTGCGAGCATGTAGAGAGGGGGCAGGAGATCTCTCTTTCTTCCTTTCCTTTTAGGGGCCACCTTAAAAGGCCCCTCATAAGAGCCCCATCCTCATGACTTCATCTAACTATGTCTCCCAAAAGCCCTATCTCCAAATACCATCATATCATGTGTTAAGGTTTTAATATGAATTTGTAGAGGAGACACATAACAAAGGGCTAAAGGGAATAAAGAAGAGATGGGATATATATAAAGCAAAGAAAAGCATGGTAGATTTAAATGAGATGATACCAATAATTACATTAAATGTGAATGGTTTAAATACCTGATTAACAATGAGAGATCATCAGATTGAATAAAAAAGCATGATCCAATATATCCTGCCTGTAAGAAAATAAGATATTTACTTAAAATATAAAATCATAAATTTGTTAAAAGTAAAATTATACAAAAAGTTATATCATGGTAACACAACTTAAAATAAAGCTGAGTGGCTACATTGATATTAGAAAAAGAAAATGACCAGGGATAAGGAGTACCATTTCATAATGACAAAGAGGTCAATTCATCCGGAGAACATAACAATTTTAAATATTTCTGCACTTAAAAACAGAACCATGAGAGACTATGGACTCTGAAAAACAATCTGAGGGTTTTGAAGGGGTGGGGAGTGGGAGGTCGGGGTACCAGGTGGTGGGTATTATAGAGGGCACGGATTGCATGGAGCACTGGGTGTGGTGCAAAAATAATGAATACTGTTATGCTGAAAACAAATTTTAAAAAATGGAAAAAAAAAAGAGCTTCCAAAACATGAAACACAAATAGAAAAGTAACAAAATTAGAGATTTCAACAACCCTTTCTAAATAAATAATAGAAAATTATTACACTAAATTATTACACTAAATAAGGACATAGAAGGCTTAACTCTATCAACTAATCTCACCTAACTTATATTTACAGAGGTCTCTACCCAATAATAGAAGGACTGTTTTCAAGTGCTTATGGGATATTTATGAAGATAGACAATATTCTGACCATAATATAGCACTCTTTAATTTGAAAAGGATTCAAGACATATTAAATATGTTCCCTGATCACAATAGAATTAAGCTAGAATTCAATAACAGAAACATCTGGAAAATCCTGAAGTATTTGGAAACAAAAAAGCACACTTCTAATTAACTCATGTGTCAAAGAAGAGATCAAAAGGAAATTAGGATGTATTTTTAACTGAATGAAAATAAAAATAAGACAAATGAAAATAGGATGATGCTTTCACAGTGATTGGAGGGCAGTTAACAGCCCTACAACACCTTTACTAGTAAAGAAGGATGGCCTAAAATCAATCGCCTAAGTTTCCACCTAAAGAAACTAAGGGGCTGGGGAAGAACAATTTAAATCAAAGTAAGCAAAAGAAATAATATGAGCCCCAAACCACAAAATAAAAAGTTATGGTAAAGGATATCCATTAAAATGTGGCGGGCAGACCCTGAGGTAAGCCCCACTGATTTCTGTCTTTCCTTCCCCTTGAGTGTGGGTGGGATCTGTGACTTATTTTCTACCCAAATAAATATGGCAAAGGTGATGTGATGTCACTCCTATACTTAGATTATATGATATGGTAAAGATGATAGGAGTAACTCCCATCATAATGTTATATAGAACTGTCTTAGCAGACTTGAACCAGACACTCTTCTTATATGCTTAATGAAATGAGGGGCTATGTTGAAGAAACCTGTGTGGCAAGGATATATAGACAGCCTCTAGGACATTCTGGTGGCCACTACAACCTGAGAGTAGACTTTAGCCAATAATCAATAAAAAGCCAGCTCCCTCAGTCAAACTGCTGCACAGAAATGAATTCCGTGAACCTGAATAAGCTTGGAATCAGATTCTTTCCAGTTGAGCCTCCAGAGGAGAACACAGTCCAGGAACTCCTTGATTGTAGCCTTATGATATATTTTGTAGGACTTGCAGGTGGTTTGAATGTGGATGGAGTTGAAGGAGGCTCTGAGAGAGGAGAATCAAGTATGATCTAGTTTGGTTTGGCACTGGGTGCCTCGTGATTTAGGAGGCTAGGAAGAACCCTGGAGTAACAAATGGATAGTGAGCATGACTATCAAGAATTCTGTGATGACTGTACTAGTTTTGAGATGCCCATGATACCTGCAAGGGGAAATATATAAATTTAAAAACTTGTAAAATAACCCTAAAACAAATGGTAGATTTTCTCCCTTTTTCCCCTACAGCCTTCCACTTAAACCAATATTAAATTTTATTAATAATTTCTGTGAAAACTCTATTAGGTTTTATTTAAAAGGATTTCATTTCTGTGGCAATATCAGAGACAACTCTCTGGGGGGAAAAGTGGAGTAGTGCAGAATATACTGTATTTGGTCCTTCTTCTTCAATTTTCTAAATAACACATGAATTTATGAAATAAAATCCATTCCTTAAAAAATCAATTCCACTAAGTCCTCCACTGACCTTTTAAGCTCTCCAGATCCTTATATTCAAATCCCCATGTCAGGGAGCTTCAAAATCTTACATAAAGACTAAGAAAAATGTCTATTTTCTAGATTTTGTTAAGACATAGTGAGGTGAGGTTAAAATCTTCTAATTAGCCATCCCACAGCTGTGTCTTCTCATTTGAAACCAAATGACACTCAACCAAAAGGAAGAATTCTCCTCCTGTGAATTCTCAAAAATTATTTAGAATTACTTAGAATCTAATTTTTATACCCAGGGAGCCTCGTAAGAAGGAGTCAGGCTCATTACTGCTTATCAGAAATTACTTTTTGCTTCAAGTCCTTTTTTACCCTGAAAGGCCAATTTTGATAAGAGGTAGAGATCTGAGTCAATGAGAGGGGGAAAATCATTGCAAGCAGTGATCAATGGAACCTGGTTTGCCAGGCTTATTTAGAGTTTCCAAGAAATCTTCTTGCCAATGACCAAATCTTACGAAATAGTAAGTACTCTACTCGAAGTGTACTTTGAAAGCAGTGAAGGAAAATCATATTTCTGCCATGATTAAAGCTATATCATGATGCTGTATGCTTGAGGACAGATATAAGAAGGAGCAAACACAACTGAAAATAGGCGATTTGTTAGTGTTATGTGATTGTAGCTTTTCCCCTTTGTTTTCCAAACTTTTGTGTAGAAAGTATTGTGAGAGAGGGTGGGAACATCGAAATATATTGTAAAAATCTTATTTCTTACTTAAGCTTAAATAGGATCATAAAACTGTAAACAACAATTCTGTTTTACTAAATGGTATATTTCTAGTAAATGTTGCAAATAAATATCTCATATGTTTGTTACAATAAGTATCATAACATAGAAGAGCAGATATAATTAATTCAAATAAATTTGCCATCTTATGAAATCACTGTTAATATTTGCCCTAACCAAGCATATTGAGTCATTTCTGTGGTCCACAAGGCCCCACATGATCTAACTCCTGCCTACTTCCTCTTCCTGCTTTCTTTTCCAACCATTTCCTCTCTCATCCTCCAACCTCCTAGCCTCCACCTCCTTTAACAAGCTCATTTCTAACCCAGGACCTTGATACTTGCTTTTCTCTCTGGCTGGACCACTCTCCCCTTGGTCTTCACATCACTGCCTTCATTCAATTCTTAAAATATGACCTTCTGAGAAAGGTCTTTGGTGACCACATCATCTAAAATAACTGTACTTCCACTAATGGTCACCCTTTTCAGTCACTCTCCATCTCATTACATCATCATTTTCACATAGCAGACACCTCACAATTGAAATTGTTTTTATTCACTTGAACTACTTATTTATTGTCTGTCTCCCCTCAACATGCTTGTGTACACACACATACACACACATGCTTGGATGTAAATTGCATGAACACATAGACTTTGTAGCTTTCTTTTATACCATTGTATCTGCCATGTATAAAGCAGACATTCTGGAATATTTATTGGGCAAGTGGTTAGGTTGACCTGCAGAACAAGAAGTATGAGATTTGTCTGTCAGGTTTGATAATCGTATGACATTATCACAGAGGGCATGGAACCAGAGTCTTTCCATCACTAAAATTAGTAGTAGTAATAATCATAAGAAGGAGAAGGAGGAAAGATCTAAGTAAATTATTATTGATAAAGTGAGGTGTTTACAGGATGTTAGGAAGAGGCTTTTTCTTGGAAATTTAATTGCTTTCTGTCCTTGGATGAGTCATGTATGCTCTTTGGAATGGAAAATCTGGTCCTTGCATGTTAATTTAAGAAAGATAAACTAAGGTCAGTAGAAACACCCTAGTCCAAAAGGGATAAAATTCATAACATTAGAGTTTCTACTTGCAGAACACATTTAAAATAAGAATGTATGTTTTTGTTTGCATCTTCACATTTATATGGTGGGATGGATGAAAAGGCTATAGATATTTACTGGTTCAAGTCAGTGAATATTAGATTTGGTCCTGCCACATGAACAGGACAGTCCTTGTGTGTTATTCGAGTTTATTGAATATTCATAAAGGCACCATTTGGTGATTCTAGATATTGATTTTTTTGGCTTTTTATACTCATCCAGCGTGATTCATTTCAAATCTTGGTACTGCCATGGAGCTTTTCCAGACCACTGTAGTATGAGATGTTCTCTCTATTTCTCTGACATCCTGTAGCAATAACTGATAATTAAATGTGTCCTGTCTTGGGCTATTTTTGCTTTCTTGAACTCTTACTTTGGGTTTTTTTTGTTTTGATTGTTTGGGGCTATTATTTAAAATTTAAGACTTGTGTCTCATCTCTCCAACTAGATTTTTAAGGCAGAGAGGATGCTTTAAACTTTTTTAATGCTCCATAGTTTGTGGTAATACAGATTTTGCCTGACTAGCGATTCCAGAAAGTAGTACCACACCCCAATGCCCCATCTCAGCTTCTCTGTTCTCAGGTGGGATATATACATAGGTGTTTTTGCAAAAACTGAACCTCTTTCCCACAGTCTCTGTGAATATTGATCCGGGGTGATGCTGTTGCTACCTGGGACATAAACATATTTCTTGTTACTCTGCCATCAGAGATAAATCATTGGACATAATGAACTAGAGTTAAGACTACCAAGTTCTTAAGGTTCTCAGATAAAATGAAAAACACATTTGTTTTGGTGGTTTGTTGATATTGTTTCTGTGAGCCACAGCAAATAGTGATTACTCTGTTTACAATGAATAGATAAAAGGCCTTCTCTTTTTCATTATTATGTTAGGCAAGAGTGCAGGTAATTTTATCTCTTGTAAAGATTACTTAATTCACCTTGGTGGAGAAGAAGGGATGATGTAAAGCTAAAACCTGTTCTTCAAGAACCAGGTCTTTGTGGCCCTGTATGTTGCTGGGCTGTTTTGTAATTCATTAAATCCTTTAGCAAAACAGATGGCATTGAAAGAGGCACGTGGACAGAAAGAAAATTCTTGGCCACAAAGAGATGTAGCTACAAACCCAATTCAATAATGAATTTGGATGTGAGAAGGATTTTTTTTTTTTTTTTAAGAAAAGGATCTTTGGTAAATAAATAAGAATACCATAGATTCCAGAAGGGATAGTAACAGTCCTCTGTAGCAATAACAGAAACAATCAGGATCTAAATCTAATTAGTTTCTCATTTTAGTACAAGGTTTTCAATTGCAGGCTGGGTTGCACAGTGTACTCCGGATGGAGCTTGTAATTTTCCCCTTGAAATATTGCTCAAGCTGTTCTTCAGAGACTCCACAATGTTCTACCTGGTCCTTCATGATTATCCAATTATGTGCATCCTTTTCCGTACGATTCAAAGCGTTCTCCATAAACTCTTTCCTGATTTTTGACCATAACAAGTTTTCTTCATTCAGTTCCTGTAGCCCTTGCTGCATATACTTTTCATTTAAATCTTAACATATCCAGTAGTTTTAGTGCATTTCCAAATAGAAGGTGGTGTTGACTAAAGCAGATGGTAAGTACTTTGCAAGGCCCAAGAACTGTATGGCTGCAGCATGTACTGATGGGGTATGGGAGACATCCCAGCAGGGCCCAAAGAGACAAATTTTAAAGTCTGACAAACTTAGATCTGAAACGTGTTTCCTCTTTTGACTAGATGATTGTATGACTGTACTGGTTTCCTATGGTGATGGTAACAAAATGTCGCAGAGTGGATGGCTAACAACAGACATGTGTGCTGTCACAGTTCCAGAGGCTAGAACTGAAATCAAGGTGTTGGCAGAGCCATTCCTTGCCCCTTCTAACTTCTGATGGCTCCAGGCTTGTGTCTGCACCTCTCCAATTTTTACCTTCGTGATTGCATTGCCTCCTCTTTTTCTGTGTGTCTTCTCCTCTGTGTGTATGTGTTCCAAACTCTCTCTGCTTCTTTTAAAAAAAAAAAAAAGATGTATTCATTCATCTTAGAGAGAGAGAAAGAAAGAGAACAAGAGAGAGTGTGCACTTTTGCACATGCACAACATGGGGGAGAGGCAAAGAGAGAGAATCCCCAAGCAGACTCCTTGCCCAGTGCAGAGTCTACCTGGGGCTTGATCCTACGACCCCTGAGGTCATGACTTGAGTTGAAGCCAAGAGTCAGACACTTAACCAACTGAGCTACCAGGTGCCCCTAAACTCCCTCTATTTCTTTCTTATGAGTGTACATGTGATTCCGTGTAGAGGTCATTTGGATAATCCAGGATACGCTCCTCTTCTCAAGATCCTTATGTTAATTATATATTTTTCCATATAAGGTAACACTCATAGGTTCTAGAAGTTAGGACATGCATGTATCTTTTTAGGGGCCACTACTCAACTGGTTATACCATAACCCTAAGGAGATTTCATTTTTATGAGCTACATTTTCTCATCAGTAAGATGAGGACAATGACCTTCCATCATCATGGTTAAATATATTTTTGATATTAAACCACGTTTTGCAGGGTCCCGTAAATGGGAAATAGCATTTCTCTAATGGACAACTCATTGCTATTGTAATGAATTCAGGCCCTGCAACACCTTGTCCCTGGGGTTGGTGGGGGCTGTTCATCAAGAAATCCATTTAGTTATCAGATGACATCAACCATGCTGCCACCCCCAGCCACCACCATCACATCCTGCTTCAAGTGCCTTTGGTGATACCTATCTTCTCAACTTCATGGCAAGCCACCACTGCCCATGCCCAGTTCCATGCCAAGGGCCCTGCTTCCTGGTACCCCCGCATTTGCCAGCAATATATTCCACAGCCATATCTACTTTTCACTATTCTCAGATTATTATTTTGAGGAGCTGCGTGTGTGCTACCATGGAGACTAGGTGCTGCCACTGTGGTGTAGCCAAGTTACTCAACTCTCAAGGTGCCAAAGTTGTACTGTGTTCCTTGTAGTCTTGCATGTGCACAAACTACCCTGCACCCTTGCCCAAATGGGGCTTCCTTTTCTTTCTCTGATTTAATATAAATACCTCTTTAATAGACAAGTACCATATATATGAGTCCATGTACAGTTAGGTCAAGACACAACTCAAAGGAGCGGTATCATGGATTATCATACCCCATTAACAAACAACGTACTGTCATGGACTAAGCCAGTTTGTCTGAATTACTACTCTTAAGGGGTTCTTATCTCCATTGGGCAAATAGACAGATAACGTCACAAGTTTGCTGGACATGTATGAACCCAATGATGGGTAGAACTAAGACTCCGGCTAGAATACTCCATTCCTCTCTTTCTCTTACACCTTCTCGCCTTCCCATTCTTCCACTTCCACCACTCACAAACACACAAAGACACTTTGTACAGCATCTACAATATGATAGGTGCTCAATAAATATAAGACTTTTTCTATCCTATACCCACAGTGCTTTTGCATTCATTAGTCAATAAATATGTTTTTACTAGTGAATATATAAATCTCTATTCTGTACAAAAAATGGAAATATCCCTCGTAAAATTGCAGTCACTTAAACTGGGCCTCTGACGCTTGGGTGGCTCAGTTGGTTAAGCAACTGCCTTTAGCTCAAGTCATGATCCCAAGGTCCTAGAATCAGGTCCTGGGATCTAGCTCCACATTGGGCTCCCTGCTCAGTGGGGAGCCTGCTTCTCCCTATCCCTCTGCTGCTCTGCCTGCTTGTGTCTCTTACTCTCTCTGTCAAAAAAACAAATAAAGTCTTAAAAAAAAAAACTGGGCCTCTGACTTCTGACTTCAATCTCTACTTCTGTTAATTATATGGTTATTAATAATAAGCCCCAAATATAGATCTTTGTACAGTCATATGTAATTATGTAATAAGTAATAGTTCACATGCCATTTAAAATTCTTACTTCCTAGACACTTGCTTTGCAGCATTGCTAGTTGTGGTGAACTCTTTTACCTATAATAGGGAAAGGTCTCTAACTTTTAAGTTGTAAACCCAGGAAAGGATCTTGCTAATTCTATAATAATATTTACCTAGTGATTTTCTCCAGGGAAAAACATGTTTTGTTTTTTTTTTGTTTTTTTAACATAACTTTCAGATGACAAAATGTTCAGTTTGGCAACTATTCAGATAGTAATTTTGATCCTTGTTTTATACATGAGAACCTAAAGACCTAGAAAATAGTGACTTGCTCACATCAATATAAAAGCATTATGCAGCAAAACCTGATGCAAAGTTGGGATCATTTCAGAAGCAGTGTGCCAAGTTTCCAAGCATTTATTGTAATTTTTGTTTCATGGACCAATAATCAGCTCTTACCCCTGAAATCACTGTGGAATGACACACTCCAGGTCTAGTAGGGGCCAAGGGAATTAAAGTAATTATGATGTAAACATGTTGGTATTTATGCTAATGCTTGCTAGAAAATGCAACCTATAGTAGATGGATTGACATAAGGCCTTATACCCAGTGCGTTCTCATTAAACATGTGAAGGCTGAAAATGCGAGAAGGCTGGCAAATTTGTGGGAAAAAAACAACTTGAAAATGTTAGTTAAGTGGCCGACTGAGAAGTAGAGGAAGGGATGGAAGAATAAAAAAGGCTGTTTAATTAGGGAAAAACTTGGAAGACTTGATCTAGGTATGTGGGAAATGGGAATGAGATTGTTTCTCTACCTTCATCACATTCCTTTTACACCTCATGGCATTTTGCTTCACATTAGAGCATTGTCTGTTTTCTCTCGCTGATAAGATGTTAAGAGAAAATTGATAGAATTCTTTATCATCGTGGGTTTTTGTAGGACCTAATCCAAAAGCATTGGTGTCATTAGTAGATGTGTCTACTAAGGCAGCCAGTAGAAAGAAGATAGGTTTGAACTCCTTCCCCTACTTGCTATGTGATCTGGGAAAAGTTTCTTTTCCTTAGTGTTTATCCTCATCTCTAGTATGAGAAATAATAATATCAGCAGTGTTGTTAGGAGATTTAGATGAGATAGTTTATATAACAGTACTTGGTGAAGCACAGGCTAGTACATATGTTATGTAAATAATGTTTTTTTTTTTTTTTCTTCACTGTCTCTCACTTGCTGCATTAGACCTGTCTTCTTGTTGGAAAAAGAATATAATCAAGGCGGGGCACCTGGGTGGCTCAGTGCATTAAAGCCTCTGCCTACGGCTCAGGTCATGATGCCAGGGTCCTGGGATGGAGCCCCACATCGGGCTCTCTGCTCAGCAGGGAGCCTGCTTCCCTTCCCCTCTTTCTGTCTGCCTCTCTGCCTACTTGTGATCTCTGTCAAATAAATAAATAAATAAATAAATAAAATCTTAAAAATAAAAAGAATATAATCAAGGAAATCAGCAACTTCAGCCTCCTTTCTAATTTAAATCATATGTGATACTATGTATATATCTACATGTATCCATATATGTGTGGATGTGTATGTATATGTATGCTATTCATATCTGTGTTTCTTCATTGTTGAAAAATTGGGTACGGCTGACAGTGATTTCCATCACTGGGGCTTTCTCATGATACCAGATTTGGTTGAGAAGTGGAGACTACATCAGCCTTTGTAACTGAACAGGAAAATGATGTTCTGAAGACAATGCCTTAAACCCTGAGTCCTACCTCAGCCAGGAACCAGGCAGTGAGAAGCAAGAATGATCAGATTCATGGCCTCAGTCTAAGTGAGTGAATGCTGGGATCAGAGAAGGGAGACAACTCGGCAAGGCCCACATCCAGCCTAGAGGATAACCTTAGAAGAGTTAACATTAGGTATGAAATGAGCTGGATTATGGGGAGCAAGTCCAGAGCAAGAGGAAGGTATCAGGCTACCTCAAGACTTTCTGTAAGACCACCTACTGATCCAAACCCATAATTTTGTATTATTTGCTGTTGATAGGCTATGCAGGTAGTAAAGTAATGCTTTCTTGGTTATCGTCTATAGCAATGATACCAAAGAAAGCACAGAACAGTTACCATTATCCAGTATCCAAGGTTTGAATGGCATGGTTAAAAATTGTCCCATAGCTGGTAGACACTCCGGCCAGAGGAAGTAGTCCTGTTCCTGGGCTCTATCCATTTACCTTCACCAACACACTGGAAAGCCATGTAGGATGATTCCCAAATAAACCCCTTCTGCTACTCTGTCTTCTGGGTTGCTTTAAAATTTTCTTTGCGGGGGGGCGCCTGGGTGGCTCAGTGGGTTAAAGCCTCTGCCTTCAGCTCGGGTCATGATCCCGGGGTCCTGGGATTGAGCCCCTCATCGGGCTCTCTGCTCAGCGGGGAGCCTGCTTCCTCCTCTCTCTCTGCCTGCCTCTCTGCCTACTTGTGATTTCTCTCTGTCAAATAAATAAAATATTAAAAAAAAAAAAAGAATTTTCTTTAGGATATGATAGCTTTCCTAGATTTTCCTTTCTGTCCACCCTTGCTTGAACTCTTGAGGTCTCTGGGTTCAGAAAGTTTGTCGTTGCCAAATTCCTTATCACCATAATTTGTTAGTTTAGGTAAAGAGCCCAATTTTTCTGAAATCTGTGGTGTGCCAGGTAGGAGGCAGGGGAGCTATCTGCCTGGTGGGAAATATTTTATTACTGTCTTGGTTGAGAATTGTCAATGCATGGCAATGATAAAAAGTAAGTCAACTTTTAGTTGGATATATTATTGTTTTTCTAAAATTATCTACAGCAGCACACCCTCTTATTTTCTGAACCTCAAGGAGAGTCCTCCCACCTTGGAACACCATTGTCAAAACTGAAAGACTTTTGGAAATATTGCTCCAAAGTATTTTTTTTTTTTTTTTTGGTGGGAGTGATAGTAAGAAAGATATGGCCTTTATGTTTTGAATTTTTTCTGAGAATTTTAAAAAATCAAGATACTTAAGCCTGTTCAGTTATATATTTATAAGTATTTGTGGAGTCCTATTATATCAAGGACCTGTAGTAGGTGTTAGATTTACAGTGATGGGTAAAGCCTGCTCCATGCATACAAGCAACTCAGACATCCAAACATCTTCCAGATTCTCCAGAAGCTAGTTATTTATTTATTTTTTAAAATATTTATCAAATACCTTCTATGCCATGTACTGTACCAGATATTGGAGATAGTTTGATATAGAAATACTTGACTATCATGATGTAGCTTCCAATCTCCCATCGATACTTAACCTTTCTTATTTATATAAATAAAGTTATAAAGGCGCCTGTGGCTCAGTTGTTAAATGTCTGCCTTCAGCTCAAGTTATGATCCCAGGGTGCTGGGATCCAGCCCCGCATTGGGCTCCCTGCTCAGCATGAAGTTGCTTGCCCCTCTCCTATTCCACGTGCTTCTGTTCCCTCTCTCACTGTGTCTCTCTCTGTCAAATAAATAAATAAAATCTTTTAAAAAATATAAATAAATAGGGGCGCCTGGTGGCTCACTGGGTTAAATCCCCTGCCTTCGACTCAGGTCATGATCCCAGGGTCTTGGGATCGAGCCCCACATTGGACTCTCTGCTCAGTGGGGAGCCTGCTTCCTCCTCTCTCTCTCTGCCTGCCTCTCTCCTTACTTGTGATCTGTCAAATAAATAAAAATCTTTAAAAATAAACAAATAAATAAATAAATAGAATTACACAGACTTAGTCACCTACTAATTGCCTTCATGATTTTTCCTGTGTTGGTATATCAAAAGTATTATTATTTACTTCAGATTTTCCTTAAATTGACACACTCTTAAATTTAAAATCATTTTAAAAGAAAACACTTTATCTCTAAGTAGGTAAATAGCTATTCCTATAGCTTATAATAAATATGTGGCTTATAATAAATACAAGCCATGAATATAATGGAAACTGGATTAATTAATTCTAACACTATTTGTGGTCTGCCAGGACCTAGGTTAGCTTAAAAGAGTGATTAACAAAGATTATAGACACACTTTAATGAAGCTAAAATTTTTTCCTTGAACTCATCAGAAATACTGAGAAGGAAATAATGTTGTCATATGTGCCTTGGCATTATTTCATTCCTTATCCTGGTCCTCCTAACATGGTCTTATTACCTTCAGTAACCACATAGCATAGTTTCTAAGACCCTGTATGAAACTACTGGCTTACCTACTGGGCTCTGTGTGGAGAAATATTTTTGGTGGGGGGGGAAGTCTAGTATTGCTTAAAGAGGGATTATGAACCTAATTCCAGTTTGTTTTCTATTTCCTTAGTAATCTGTAAGCAGTGCACTTTTGCCGCATTTGTTGCCATCCTGATATCTTTTTGTTCATTTTCTTTTCTATTTACTGTTGAATGCAGAGTCCTGGATCACTTCACCACAGACTGACAGCCCGGAATCCTAAGGCAGACCCAGACTCCCAACAGTAAGGCATGGTCTTCTGTAATTCTGTGTCTTCCACATGGAATGATACTGTGATTTGATTAAGCTTGAATTTGGATGCTCATTCTTCTTAGGGAAGAAATATTCTTCTTAGGGAAATATTTCTTAGGGAAATATATTCTTTGTCATTTTGCCTGGACGTTTGCCTCATACTGGCTCTAGACACGGCTCAACTGAGTAGTCAGGTTGGGTTAGCGTTTCAGATTGGTGTCTTGAGTTGATATAGATCAAAATTCAAGTTTTATTATGATTTTAAAACCCTCTTTGCCAGTTTAGAAAAAACACAATAGAAGGAGAATAAAGACAAATAGTAGAAGCACTGCTTTAAGCATACCGTTTGAATAACAGTCTGGAATCCTAAGGAAGTCTGGGTCAGTTTGCTGTATGCCGTGTACCGAAAATGCTTTATGGAGTTATTTCAAAATTTTAATCAATGTAAAGTTGTGCTTTCAGTAACTAAATATATATACTGTAATGACCATGACTGGCAGCCAGTTGCTAGAGCAAGGAGAGATATATGATGTGTATAGAGCAAAATACTACTGATTTTGACCAAGTGATCGGAGAAAAATAAAACAAGTATGAAAGAAAGTCTGTTAAATGACTGGGACATGTGACTATTTTGCCTCATGAATATTTGAGGGAACAGGGTCAGAGCAGTAAGGAGTTCTGTCTGAACAGTGACAGAGGTATGGGGTGACTGGATGAATACTATGGTCATCGTGAACTTCTGCACAGACACTGTGAGACATCAGCAGGCTATCCTAGTGATTGTGTTGAAGTCATTACTGACTCTTGGTGCAATTTTAAGTCTCTTGGTTCCTATAAATGTGTATCCAAGTTTCTAGTATTTTTCAGTTTGATGCTTCCCCAGGATTCCCCTTTTCCTACATCACGTTTTCTCATTTCTCAAATCAGGTGCTGATATACTCCTTGGTAAAACTATAGCTCACTCGGTAATTCCTTAGTTATTTTCAGCTTATGTCTAAGCAATCTGTTGTAAAGACTGCTCTTCTGTTGGAGAGGACCTTTCACAATTTGTCTACTTTGTCTAGGAGGATCTGTACCGAGAGGTTAGTTCAAGGATAAAGTGTGGCTCACCATGGGATGGCAGTAGAGAGCAGCCTGGCAGACTGAAAATTTAGACCTGATTTTTGAGCCAGATTGAGGAGTGGGCCTAATGGGAAGAGCTAGCCAACCAAAGTAAGCTGCTTTGATTGTGTCCTTTGTATTTATTATGGAAGTGTCTTTCTGAAGAAGGGACATAGCTGTTAAGAAAAGTCCCTGATAGACACATCTGAGAGTGATAAATCAGGAGAAAGGGAGATCATTCCTATAATATACTAACTTCAGTTGATCAGAGGTCTGCCTCTCTCTTTCTCTCTCTCTCACACACACACCACCCCTGCATACTACATACATAGAGAGAAAGGGAGAGAGAGAAGGTGGAGGACGAGAGGAGAGAAGGGACATACATACTTTATCATTAGAAAGCAAGGCTAAGTGAGATCAAGGAGAAGCCAGAAGGCAGTTGTAACTGATCAAGAACCACTTGCAACAGCTAAGTTTTGAGGCCACATACCTTGACATTGTGTCTTCCATCCTTAAAGGTGTCAAAGTACAACTGGAATAGATAGGAGGGGGGCAGTTCTAGCATGCTACGCATTTGGTATTCACTGTTATGCAGAGAAATCAGGAAATGTTAATGACAGAAGGCATTTTCCAAAATCATAGCCCAGGAGATGACATGTATTACCCATAGTCTTTTAGTTTAACTAGAGGCAGTATTCAGATGGGAGGGTCACTTGTCCTACTTGTCCATAGCCTATCCTTTCCAAATTGGCAAGAACAGAGGAAATTTGATATTTTCTCCCAAATGTAAAAGATATTAAAAGAGTCTGAAATGCATTTGTACTAATTTACCTTAATTAATATTTTGGTCTATGAGAAAAAATTTGGACTACAAGGGAGTTTAGAATATCATCTCTGATTGTCTAGTAGGTTAACATGATAACCAATTGTTGTGTCACAGGATCACTCAGGAACTATATCCTTAGAAGATACTGCATCAGTCAAATATCACTGTCTTAGCTCCTATATTTTCCTAAATGGGAAGTCTGAAATAGGAGGACAAATGGTATAGTATTCTGTGTCCCAGTTTTTCTTACCTTCAAGGAAAATCTTTTATGAAAACCCAATGTGTAAAACAGTTAAAGTAAACATGGAAGAGATAGTGAGGATGATAGAAGAGGCCTGTTTTCCAACTATGCTATCCCTCTTCCTCTGAAATGGCCCTAGGACTGTACCAGAAGAATGTGGATGGTGGAAGAAATGGAGCTTTGTGGCCGAAGACAAGTGGAGTCCATCTTTAATAATCTGTGTGACACTGATATTGTTACTTGATTTCTCCTCAGTTTCAGCAGCCTCGTCTAAAAACTATGAATAGCATTGATATAATAAAGTTGTACAAAAGATTAAATGAGACATGTATAAAAAGGACTGATAGGCGAAGACTGGATCTTTTAAAGTTTTTTTGTTGTTGTTTTTGTTTTTTAAAGATTTTATTTATTTGTTTGACAGAGACACAATGAGAGAGGGAACACAGGCATGGGGAGTGGGAGAGGAAGAAGCAGGTTTCCCAGGGTCAGCCTGAGATAAAAAATAGTTTGCTAATATTGTTGGTGGCTTGGGAATATGGACAGTGGTGAGTGGAGGGGACAGACATTCAGTCCTTCATGGAAAGTTATGGTGGTCTCACTTGAGTCACACGACTTTGCAGTTCCTGTTCCTCACTTGCCATTTCCCCTTGGCCACTGTAGAGGCAGCTTTGGTTCCAGTCCAAACCTGGACCTGGAGAAGATTTGGAATTTACAGAGCCCAGTGGACCCTGAATAATACCACACCGTATCAGAGATTCAGCACCTGCTGGGCCAGGGAGGTTCCTGGGCCAAGACTCACCAAGGCCAGCCTTGGGAAAGATCTAATCACAAGTCAAATCAAACAATCATGCCTGAGTCCCCTGATGCACATTAACACAGTCTGAACCAGTGACTATCTCTAGCTGCTTTCCCACCAGGTCCCCAGGAAGTCTGCATATGAAACAGGGATCAGTTGGTACCAATGTTTACACCTCTTCATAAAGTATCAACTTAAATTTTTCATGCATTAGAGAATAGGGATTAATGCTCAAAAAGAAAGCTGCTCATAAAATAAAACTAATGTAATACGACTCTGAACAGATTTCAGAGACACGTCTTCCAGCCTGCCTGGGGTCCCTTGGAAGGAAAAGGTTTTCTCTGATTATCAGCAAACTATGGAAAACCATGACTACACTGCTAGAAACTCTCCAGTTTCTTTCTTTTTCTTTGACCCAGAAACTCTTTCTTCCTCTTGGTCCCTTAAAACCTCTATTAGTGACCATTTTGTGACAGTGGCTTTGTAATCTCCCAATTCTGGCTCTCGAGTGGGGGGAAAAAAGGGCTTATTGGCGAGCTCACAGGGTCTAGAAAGGCCGTTCCTTTCCCAGCTGGCCAGGAGTCCCGGAAGCCTGAGAAGGCTGTCCACAGGCTGTCTGGCAAGGGTAAAGGAAGAGGGGAGGAGGAGGCTTAATTCCTAGCTGGCTGGACCTCGGAAGGTGGCCTCCTTTCCCTTTGGCTCATGAAACAGAATAGAAGGCCAAGAATCCTGGCTTAGTTCCTGTCAGCTTGTCGCCTTGTTTGTGGGCTTGTGGAGTGAACTGAGTTCCGGAAGAAGTTTGAGCGCTGCCTAAGACAGGCTTACAACTGAGCCTTGAGGAAGACAGACCCTCCCTGTTGCCCCTGGGGTCAGAATCTCTTAGCCAGAAGCCTCTGTCCTTTCAGTTTAGAGGAGAAGTGGATTGAGGAGTAAATGGCCTAATTAGTTGTGGAATGTTTGCTTAATACATTAGGATCCTTTCTGTGTTCCCATGAAATTACCATAAACATAAACTACAAACACTTATTTTTAAGCATCCCAAACCTCATTGCATATATCAAAGGGTATATGACATTAACACTTAAATTTATGAATGTATTTTTTTGCAGCAAATGTTAAACATGACTCCAGAAATCATCTTAAAATATTATTCTTCTTGGAGAGACTGGTATGACCTCAATGATATGCTCATTTATGCAACATGACTCTAATAGACACAGGCTTTATTAAAATTACTCAGTATCTATCCAGCTTGCTCTATGCAAGAAGGCACTAAGTCTTTTTTTTTTTTTTTTAAGATTTTTTATTTATTTATTTGACAGAGAGAAATCACAAGTAGACGGAGAGGCAGGCAGAGAGAGAGAGAGGGAAGCAGGCTCCACGCTGAGCAGAGAGCCCGATGCGGGACTCGATCCCAGGACCCTGAGATCATGACCTGAGCCGAAGGCAGCGGCTTAACCCACTGAGCCACCCAGGCGCCCAGAAGGCACTAAGTCTTAATCATTTCTCTTTTCCTAGTACTTAATAGAGTATTTCTTTACAACTTTATTGAGATATAATTGATAGACAACAATTGTACATGTTTAATATATACAATTTGGTAAGTTTAAATATGTCCATACACCCATGATACCATCATCATAATCAAGGTTTAAGCATATTGTTAGGCGAATGTGATAACCACTACTCTACGGAAACGGTTTAAGCATATTGATCATCTTCAAAAGTTTCCTTATGTCCATTCATTTTTTGTCTTAGTTTCTCTTTTGTGGTAAGAATATTTAACATGACACCTAACCTCTTCGTACATTTTCAAATGCACAGTGTTGTATTGTTGTAGGTACTATGTTGTACACCATATCTCTTAGAACTTACTCATCTTGTACACTTGTAACTTTATACCCACTGAATGAGTTCTTATTTCCCCTTTCCCCCATCACCTGCCATTCTATTTGCTTCATCTGGAAGTCAGACTATTTTAGGTACCTCATAAAAGTAAAATCATACATTATTTGTCCTGTGTGTCTGGCTAACATTACGCTAACATTAGCGTAATGTCTTCCAGGTCCATCCATGTTGTTAACACATGGTAGGATTTCCTTCTCTCTTAGGGCTGAGTAATATTCTATTGTATTTATATACCACATTCTCTTTATCCACCCAATCACTAATGGGCATTTAGTTTGTTTCTTTACTTTGGCTATTATAAATAATGCTGCAGTGAACATGGGAATGAAGATAACTTTCTGAGATCCTGATTTCAATGTTTTCAGGCATATACCCAGACATGGGATTGCTGGATCATGTGGTAGATCTATTTTAAATTTCTTGAGGAACCTCCATACTGTTTTCCATAGCAGCTGAAGCATTTTACATTCCCACTAACAGCATATAAGTGTTCAAGTTTCTCCAAAGTCTTGGCAATACTTATTTTTTGTTGATAGTTATTCTAATTGGTATGAGGTGATATCTCATTGTGGTTTTGATTTGCATTTCCCTGATGATGAGTGATGTTGAGCATTTTTTCATGTGTCTGTTGGCCATCGTATGTCTTTTTTGAAAAAACGTCTATTAAATGTTTTGCTCACTTTGTATTTGGACTATGTTTTTATTTTTTCTCTTCTTCCTTCCTTCCTCCCTTCTTTTTTATCTTTTCTCTTTTCTTTTTTTTTTTTTCAAGATTTTATTTATTTATTTGAGAGAGAGACAGTGAGAGAGAGCATGAGTGAGGAGAAGGTGAGAGAGAGAAGCAGACTCCTTGTGGAGCTGGGAGCCCGATGTGGGACTTGATTCCGGGACTCCGGGATCATGACCCAAGCCAAAGGCAGTAGTCCAACCAACTGAGCCACCTAGGCGTCCCACTTTTTCTTTTTTTGATATTGAATTGTTTCTTTTGAAAATTAATCCTTTGTCAGATGTTTGACTTGCAATTATTTCTCCCATTCCAAGGTTGCTTTTCACTCTGTTGTTTCCTTTGAAGTGCAGAAGTTTTATAGTTTGATATAGTCCCATGTGTCTGTTTTTGGTTTTGTTGTTTGTGCTTTTAGTGTCATATCCAAAAAATACTTGCCAAAACCAATGTCATGAAGATTTTCTCCTGTGTTCCCCCCACCCCCCCGGGACTTCTATAGTTTCAAGTCAAGCATTTAAGTCTTTAATCCCTTTTGAGTTGAGGTTTATGTATGCTATAAGATAGGGGTTTGATTTCATTCTTTTGTATGGATATCCAATGTTTCCAATACACCTTGTGGAAGAACCTATTCTTTTTTTTTTTTTTTTTTGCTTTTTTTTAAAATTTATTTTCAGCATAACAGTATTCATTATTTTTGCACCACACCCAGTGCTCCATGCAATCTGTGCCCTCTATAATACCCACCACCTGGTACCCCGACCTCCCACTCCCGCCCCTTCAAACCCCTCAGATTGTTTTTCAGAGTCCATAGTCTCTCATGGTTCACCTCCCCTTCCAATTTCCCCCAACTTCCTTCTGGAAGAACCTATTCTTTCCCCATTGTGGATTCTTGGCATTCTTGTCAAAAATCAGTTGAGCATATATGTGTGGGTTTACTTGTGGATCTCTATTTTGTTCTATTAGTCTTTTTTTTTTTTTTAAGAATTTATTTATTTATTTGACAGGGAGAGATCACAAGTAGGCAGAGAGGCAGGCAGAGAGAGAGAGAGGAGGAAGCAGGCTCCCTGCGGAGCAGAGAGCCCGATGCGGGACTCGATCCCAGGACCCTGAGATCATGACCTGAGCTGAAGGCAGCGGCTTAACCCATTAGTCTTTATGCCAGTACCAGACTGTTTTAATTACTGTAGTTGTGTAATATATTTTGAAATTAGGTACTGTGATACTTCCAAGTTTGTTCTTTTCTTCTCAAGATTACTTGGCTACTCTGAGTCTTTATGAACTTTAGGATTATTTCTTCTATTTCTGTAAAAACAATGTTATTAGTCTACAACAAGAATAATATTTAATCTGTAGATTATTCCTTTAGGGAGTATGGGCATTTTAATAATATTTTAATGGCGTATTAAGGTAGAGACCACAATGCTCAGCAAATACTGCCTGTATGCCTTGGCCGCTTTGCAATTAGGCAAGGCACTGTGACCAATACTAGTCAATGACATGTAAGTGGAAGTGATGAATTTATCACTTTTGGGCTAAGGGAGTAAGAGCCCATATGCGGTTTTTCATGATTTCGTGATATGATTCCATGGCATGATTTTATAACAATCAAGCAGGCCCAGGTTCTGGATAGCATAGCTACAGGATGATGGGAGTTTCCATCAGTTTAGATCTCTGAGTACCTATGTGGAGTAGAGTCCCTGCTGACTGTGAATGAGACATAAAGTATGAGCAAGAAATAAGCTCCTGACATATTCAGTTACTGAAATTTTGGGCTCAGTTTGTGACTTGCATAATGGAGCTTCTCCTGACTAATACAGTTGCCAAGCCAGTAGTGAGCCCTTCCCCCAAGTGGCTCAGAATGATGCTACTAAATAGCAGAGCTATGGTGGGACTTCGTCCAGTGTGCCTAGAACAAAGAAAATCTGCGGTAAGACTTGTGTCACAAGGGAGGTAACATTGATCCTAGATCTTCATAGATGCGTCGTCATATTTTAGGCAAAGGAGATAGGAGGGCATTCTAAGCAAAGACAAAGAGGAGGGGAAGGGTTTTCTGTATTTGGTCAGTTAAGGCTTCATTCATTTATTCATTTATTCTTTCATTTAGTTCTATTGTTGATACTGGTCATTAACTGACGCATAAATTTTATGGGTGACTTGGTAGGATGAACAGCAAAATTATTTAGGATCAGGTTGGGAAGGGCTTTGTTTGTCTTGCTAATGTGGAGGTTTAATTTCAGGAGAATTTTAAATGACCTTTACAACTTTAAAATACAAGTTTTTATTTGATAAAAAGAAATGGACTTAGTTATTATACTCATGTATGTTAGGAATCTGGGGATTTGATACACATTATTTTTAGGTTCGATTCAACACAAGTCAATGGCAGAGCTTATAAACAACTTAGGATTATGTACTGTTTCTCCCATTTACCTGTCAGGCTATCTACAACTTCTCCCACATTCCTGTCTCAAAAAAAAAAAAAAAAAAAAAAAGCACAAAAGTGAGTGAAAAAATAAACAACCTCAAGTTATTTTAGAAACCAACAGTGGGAATGGGAGTGGATATAGATGATGAGATAACACCCTCCAAGTATACTGTTTGATTTAATTCAGTCAGTTGTTTCATTTTTTTTGTCCGTGGACTCATCCCATTCACCCCAACCTAAGACAACTCCTGTTTCATTCCGTAGATTTTTTCCTAACTCACATCCTTTCACTTTCTTAGCACCCCTTCACTTTCCTACTTTGCAGAGAGGTCTTGGGCGGATGATATCTTTTATGTACAAATCTACCCTTCATCCAAAAATATGTTAGCATTTGAAGAAAGAGGAGACGGTAATACTTAGTAGTCATGTAAAAAGGTCATATTGTATGATTAAAGGTTTGTGATATGGGAACAATGTGGATGAGTCAGAAAACTGACATTTTATAATACAGAATGAATTTTATTTTCCCTAGAATATTATTTCATTTAATCAGAATTTATTGACTAGAATTACAAACTAGATATTTCTAAAATATGAGGAAATATATTTTTACCTGGAATTAAATCTAGTATTAGGTTTTACTACTTCAAAAAGATGAGTAATTATTATCCCACGTGAACTCCACAGGAAGCGGCATGTAAATTATATTATCAGTCCTGTGCTTATAACCTGGGCAGAGTATGTGATGAGGAACACCGGAGTACTAATGATGCCACCTTCTTGGGTTTACCTGGATGGGGTAACACATTTAAATTGCCTTTCTGTAGCTTCAGAGAACCCACGGGCTCAACCCTGGCCAGCTTTCTCAAGTGTTGTCATTAGTCTACAGCAGGGAAAGATCACGAAAGACCTGGCATAACCCATTTTCACCACAAGAAAAAAATTCAAATCATAAATTCTGGTAATTAGAGATTAACATTATCTTTTTATATTTGGAGAAGTGCATATTGCTATCATTATAAATAAGTTTAGTCTATTTAAGTTGTTTTTTAAAGAGAATTATGCAGAAAATATTAAATAGCCACAGATTTAAACATTTTCACCAATGATTTTATTGTTGTTAGTGAAGTGACACAGTCAGGGGCATCTAACTAATCATTCTCGATACAGTTCATTCTCCAAGCTGTCTTGAGAAAATATTTTTCAGTTGACTTCATTGGCAAAGCTGACCAGAAGACAATATGGGATAAACTGTTTTTATAGTAGATATTGTGACATAATCTAGGAAACCATAGCAGAGAGAATATTGGCTCAGTCTCCTCATAGTTCAGCTCTTTCTATGTAAATGCCCAATCAGTTGCTCATAAAAACTGGAATTATGACCTTCATTTTCTGGGGCTTGAAGTTAGAGCAAAAGTGTTCCATCAATAAAATCTTCAATGGTTTTTCGATCCTTATAATATCACCCAGCAATTCTCTCCCTGAGTTGAGATAATAGCAGCAATTAGGCAGCTTTTATTTCTCAACCCCTTTTAACTTTTGCTGTCTTATAAATGAACACACTGCATATATATGAAGCCAGTATAGAAAGGATGCTGACCAGTGTCAGAAGCAAGGAAAAACAATTAGCCCATTCATGAATTATCCTCTATTCTTCACTTTAGCCCCAAAGGTTAAATGTGAATGTGCTTAGTTGCCTCACTTTCTATTTTGACCACATGTGAACGCTTTGGTGGAGTTCTACAGAGACGAAAAAAAAGTAAGATTTTGAAAATTGAACACACTTGCATTTATTAATGGTCACTAATGGCATGTAATTAAAGTAATTACAGGAAGGCAAACAGACAATTAACTTGTTGGAAGTGTCAAGGAAGGGCAATAACAGAGTTTAAAGTTCTTATCTGTCTGGTTCATCTTTAAGTCCCACAAATATCATAAAGAAAGAGTGATGCTAACCAGAAAGGTCAGACTAATATTAGACCTTTATAAAGCAACCATGGAGTCTGAAGGGGACAGCAGAAGGCCAAGGGCAAAAAGCTGGGGTAGTGGGGGGTTGAAGGAAGGGAACTAGAACCAAAACCAGGCTTCAAGAATGATGGTGGCTTTATCAGAGCTCTGATGAGGACTAACTACAGTAGATGGCAAACAAAAAATGATGAGTGTATCTTTCCTTTCATCAGTGTGTGTGCTTCAAAGTATGAATCACATTTGTCAGCTCCTATTGGCCATGGTCTAAAACTCATTTCTTCTGTTTATTAATTGCATATTACGAGGTGAATGATAAGCTCTCAGGAAACAAAACTTTCATTTTAGGAATCTTCCATGTGTTCTGCCATGCTCAGGAAACCGAGTGTCATTGGATGAGCAGGATGGTTCTGAATTATCTTTCCAGCATCCGCTGGATACTCCACTAAGTAATAGGAACCCCCTCTCAGTTATAGACATAGACCTTTTATGGAATCTATGCACAACCACTGACACCCAAGAACTCCACTAATACTAATAAATGTATATATGTCAACTAGCTTTTAAGCACCACACGTTATTCTTATCTCATCAGAATAACTCTATGAGGTTGTCTTACAAGGAGTGGAAGAAATCTAATTTTTATTATGTCTATGTAAAATAAGTTGAAGTTTTAGAGTAGTGGCTTGGAAACCAACCTTTGGGATGAGTAAATTGGGATTGGAGCTCTTTTATTATTAAACAGATGTTGGCATGTATTAGGCCTAGGGGCCATTTGCAGTAATAAGAAAGCAGGGTTAAGAAGAGGACCCCTGCCCCCTAAATGAAAATACATATCTAAAAACAAATGCAAGTGTTTTGCAATTCTGTGAAATTATATATTGCAACATTTAAAAAATTCCTTATGTTCTCATCATTGTTATTTCACTGCCTGTGTTCTTTGTTATTTCTCACCTAGAGGAAAGCAATGCTTTCAAAGCAGTTTCCTTAACTCTGTCTCTCCCGATCTCCAATGTGGTTGATGTACTGCTGTGTGATGGATATTTCCTATCTAATGTGGAACTCTGATCCCATTACTATCCCAATCAAACACCTTCAATGGCTCTCTGGATCTACATGGCACAGTCCAATCATCTTATCCTGACTGTCACAAGTACCTGCAAGCTGGGCCCAACTTGGTGTTTGTAACTGATCCCCAGCTACTCTCCTTCAGATACCCTGCATTTCAGTCATAGCCCTTTTCATGAACCCTGTATATTCGCTGAGCTGTCCCATCTCTATTCCCTGGCTTATGCTATCCCAACTGTTTTTCCACACTGAAATTCTGTCTTTATTTCAAGATCTACCTCACATGTCACACTAATGGCACATCCTTACCTAATTTCTCTCCCTGCCTTCCACTTCTGAAACTCCCAAGGTTCTTACCTGTACCATTCTTACTTATATGTGTTTATTTATTTATAGATCCAACTCATTTCTGTAATAACACCGTAACAACACTGTAACAGTCTGTGGTGATGCACTTTATCAACTTCTCAATGCATCTTTATAATGAAAACATAATAACTTAAATAAACTTATTTCCCCCAATCCAACTATCTTTTTTCACTTAGTGAACTCCTACTTAACAATACAGACCCAGTCTGAATATCACCTCTTGCAGAAAGTTCTTAAAACTTCAGGACTGGGTTAAGTGCACCTTTGTGTTTTCTCATTGTCTTTTGTTCTTATTTTCATCTTGAATCTGTATCATCATAGTGAAATTGTCTAATTATAGGGCTGTCTCCACTATTAGACTCAAATCCAACCCCCAAGAAATTATATAGTATTAAATTCCCTAAGCCTCTGAGAATTACAGCTACCATATTATAGGTACTTGGTATATTCTGAAAGACTTTTTTGTAAATTTAACATATAATGCATTATTTGCCCCAGGGGCACAGGTCTGTGAATCATCAGGCTTAAACATTTCACAGCACTCACCATAGCGTGTACCCTCCCCAGTGTCCAACACCCAGCCACCGTACTACCCCCACCCCCAGCAACCCTCAGTTTGTTTCCTGAGATTAAGAATCTCTTATGGTTTGTCTCCCAATCCCATCCTGTTTCATTTTTTCCTTTCCTACCCCCCACAGACCCCCACCCTGCCTCTCAAATTCCTCATATCAGAGAGATCATATGATAATTGTCTTTCTCTGATTGACTTATTTTGCTCAGCATAATACCCTCTAGTTCCATCCATATGGTTGCAAACGGCAAGATTTCATTTATTTTGATGGCTGCATAGTATTCCATTGTATATATATACCACATCTTTATCCATTCAACTGTTGATGGACATCTAGGCTCTTTCCATAGTTTGGCTATTGCTGCTATAAACATTCAGGTGCACGTGCCCCTTCAGATCACTACATTTGTATCTTTAGAGTAAATACCCAGTAGTGCAATTGCTGGGTCATAGGGTAGCTCTATTTTCAACTTTTTGAGGAAACTCCATGATGTTTTCCAGAGTGGCTGCACCAGTTTGCATTCCCACCAACAGTGTAGGAGGGTTCCCCTTTCTCTGCATCCTTGCCAACATCTGTCATTTCCTGACTTGTTAATTTTAGCCATTCTGACTGCTGTGAGGTGGTATCACATTGTGGTTTTGATTTGTATTTCCCTGATGCCGAGTGATATGGAGCACTGTTTCATGTGTCTGTTGGCCATCTGGATGTCTTCTTCGCAGAAATATCTGTTCATGTCTTCTGCCCATTTCATAATTGGATTATTTGTTCTTTGGGTGTTGAGGTCGATAACTTCTTTTTTTTAAATATTTTATTTATTTATTTGACAGACAGAGATTACAAGTAGGCAGAGAGGCAGGCAGGGAGAGAGGAGGAAGCAGGCTCCCTGCTGAGCAAAGAGCCCGATGTGGGGCTCCATCCCAGGACCCTGCGATCATGACCTGAGCCGAAGGCAGAGGCTTTAACCCACTGAGCCACCCAGGCAGCCCAGTTCGATAACTTCTTTATAGATTTTGGATACCAGCCCTTTATCTGATATGTTATTTGTGAGAATCTTTTCCCATTCTGTCAGTTGGCTTTTGGTTTTGTTGACAGTTTCCTTTGCTGTGCAAAAGCTTTTGATTTTGATGAAGTCCCAATGGTGCATTTTGCCCTTGGTTCCCTTGCCTTTGATGATATTTCTAGGAAGAAGTTAATGCAGCTGAGGTTGAAAAGGTTGCTGCCTGTGTTCTCTTCAAGGATTTTGATGGATTCCTGTCTCACATTGAGGTCCTTCATCCATTTTGAGTCTATTTTTGTGTGTGGTGTAAGAAAATGGTCCAATTTCATTTTTCTGCATGTGGCTGTCCAATTTTCCCAACACCATTTGTTGAAGAGTCTTTTTTCCTTTGGACATTCTTTCCTGCTTCATAGAGGATTAGTTGACCATAGAGTTGAGGATCCATTTCTGGGCTCTCTATTCTGTTCCATTGATCTATGTGTCGTTTTTGTGCCAGTACTATACTGTCTTGATGACGACAGCTTTGTAATAGAGCTTGAAGTCTGGAATTGTGATGCCACCAACTTTGGCTTTCTTTTTCAATATTCCTCTGGCTATTCGAGTTCTTTTCTGGTTCCATATAAATTTTAGGATTATTTGTTCCATTTCTTTGAAAAAAATGGATGCGATTTTGATAGGGATTACATTAAACATGTAAATTGCTTTAGGTAGCATAGACATTTTCATCATATTTGTTCTTCCAATCCATGAGCATGGAACATTTTTCCATTTCTTTGTGTCTTCCTCAATTTCCTGAAAGACTTTTTTAAGGGCTCAGATCCATGACACTTTCCTGATAAGCCTGGAGGTAGTAGATGAGGGCACTTGAGATGAGATTAGAAAGCCCTTTTTGAGATGAGCAGCCACAAAACACTTCCAGTTTTCAGGTTCTAAAATTATGTTCAGCCTGGGCTTTGTCATCTTGAAGTTCACAGCCACCCCCATTTACAGTTAGAAAGTAGCTCTGTACTTAAGTACATGAAGAGGATAAGCACCTTTGGCAGATTTGAAGGAGTTTGGGTGGATTCTAGAGAGTAGCGAATGTTTTAAATCCTTAAGCTTTTTTAGACACCTGAGCTCCAGTTATTTGCACTGGGACATTACTTGTGGTTCTTCTTCTTGAACCAGGCTTGACTGTTTCCAAGAATTTGAGATTGATGAATAAAAGCCCATTTTAACTGATCACTGAAGTGTCCAAACACCTGGCCCTGAAGTCAGGCCACTGCCAACCCCAAGCACCTCCAACTTACAAATCTACTGGGTTCCATTATGGACCATGTCTGCAGTGCTCTGAACAGGGGCAGAAAGTGATATAGTTTAGTCTGTAATCGGTGTAAACTGCTTCCCTCTACATGCTAAACCCAAGGGAGGAACATAGATAGGTACATGCTATGTATAGTTCAGCCCTGCCTGTTAAAGATACAGCTCTATGTTTGTGTACAAAATTATGTTTAAAAGAAAAATAAACAAAGTAAGGTTACATAGGAGTCCTGAGGAAGGGTAGAGTGGAGGCTTAACCTGTCAGGTCTTATTAATTAGAGAAAGCTTCCTAGAAAACGTCATTTTTCTGAGAAATTAGAGAAGTATCTGCAAAAGGAAGACAACCATTTCAGGCCATAGCATGCAACATGGCATAATGAGACTTGGGTAGTGTCAAGCAAGACATGCAAGAAAGCAGGCAGATCCTTTGACTACAACAAGGATTCTGGGTAGGTAGATCATACATGATTAAACTTCTGGGAATGGGGAGGGGGACATTTAGTAAGTGATAAGTCTTGAATTTAGATTAAAGATATGACTTGACATAATGACAAAGGGAGCCATTATGAATTATTGAGTGACATGGGAAAAATAGAAAATATGTTTAAGGAAGATTGTTTTAAAACTTTTATATTAAAGGTATTAGAGAGGAAATTTCTGAAACTTGGGCAATATAAAGGAGTTTGATACATTAAATGTATGAGCTGATGAGGTCTTAGACCAGGGATGACAAGCTGTAGTTACCTGTTCTACGACAGGTATCCCTATTCAAAAGCAGAATGTTTTCAGAATGGTACCAGAATCCTTCTCAGCATAGCCCTCTGGGAAACCTCTACTGAACAATTTGAGTTGGTAAGCTAGATGATAGCTAAATGCTGTTCCTATTTTAGACTATGGTGTAACATGTGGAAATGATATAATAGGGGCCATTATGTAGAAGTCATATGCAGGATATGCTGACAGGATGACATAGATAGATATGGAGGAGGAGGAAAAATGAAGAATGGAAAATGGCTGAAAATGTAGAAATCTAAGGGACTCCAAAGTGTTGTTACAAGAATGTAACAGAGTAGTGAAGGCAGAATTCTTGGTTTGATCAGAAAATGAGGCATTTATTAACCTATTAGTTTTAGCTCCATGTGATTGTAATTAATTAGATAGAAATGCCTTAGAGAAAGGATGAAACATAGTATTGGGGTTGATAACTTTATTCATTCAGCACTTTAAATAAATATATTTTGAGTAATTACTCTGTACCAGATACTTTTTCAGATGTTTGGAATACATCAGTGGATAGGCCTGGGGCATAAATTCCAACAATGAAAGGAGACAACCAACAGTAGATGCAATAAATAGTCACCTAGTCCATTAGAAGATAAGTACCATGAAAGACAGAAAAGGGTAAAACAGCATAAGAATGATCAGGAATTCAGGGGGCATGGAGGGAATGAAAAGTCATTCATTTACAGATCTTCACCATTTGACCTACTGCCAGAGTATTCGCTAGGTTAACACCATAGGACTTGAGAAATACTAACAATTTTCTTACCTCTGATCATGGAAACTGGTTAGCCATAGACCCTGCAGGCTACAGAGAAATGTGTTCAGACTTTTTCGGAGATCAGAGATTGATCATCTTGAATCTTATATGATCTTTTTGCCTTCTGGCAAAGGAAAGAAAAGTGTAGGTAACTTCCAGTGATTGAGCAGTATGGAATAGTCAGCCTATTGGATTCTTCATGTTGCTTGCTTTGATAGATTTATGCTACAAAGGATGATGATGGCGGATTGCCTGATTTTGCCCCTTCAGGACACTAGGGTCTAAAATGCAATAGTTGAATGTAATCTATTGAAATATCTATCAATTAACAACACCTGGAGGAGATTTTTAGTTAAGGGTATTTTGAAGACGGTGAAAGGATTTGTTGAGGGATTAAAACTACTCTCTGGAGTGGGAACCATATGGATTTTACCATTCAGTTACCATCAGGCCATCTTTACTAAAGAATGACCGTAAATATCATTTGTGTTCAGATTTCCATCTTCATGCTCTTCTCAGCAAGGATTTGTTAAAATCTCTCAACTCTCATGGTAAAAGAATGGTATCTGTGCTGACTCACTTTCAACTCTCTTCCTCTCTCGTTATTCGTTTGTTGGAGTTCTTTGGTTTGCTGCAAATGTCTTGCCTTGTTTCTTTCATATGGAGGTGTGGGTTTCTGGTGTCAGCGTTCTTGCTAATGGTTCTCAGGCCTCCTGTCTGCAAAAACTTAACGTTCACTTCACATTGAACTTTTGCAGAGATTTCTGTTCAGCTCGCCAAAATTCTGGCTATTTGCTTTACATGTTAGCCTCATAATGGCTTCTTTGGTCTATTTGCTTGGCCCTGGAACTCTTCTCATGCAGGAGGGCTCCCTCCTCTTTCCATTCTTTTTGGCACAATCGGCATTTTTCCCCTGCATTTTGTAGTATTCTGAGCATACTCTGGCAGCAGGACGGGTATTTTCAGTCTCTTTTTGGCAGTAAGAGTTATCTTATGCCTGGCACCAAGCTGAAAACATTCCCCACTGGGTAGTGCTTTGACATTGTCTCAGCAGTAGTGGTGTAGAGGTACTTCCTGTGTAACATCATTAAATATCCGTGCTCCATCAACAACCCTTAAGAGATATTTCCTATGTAGCACTATTGAAATTCCTACCCATAAGTAGCAATGGAAGGGTACTTCTGTGGCACTTTGGGGACACATCCTATGTAACATCATTACAGTCCTTGCACCAAGAGGAGTAGTTTAAAGGATACTTTTGGTTTTGATTAAATATTCTGTTCTGTTGCAGTGACCACACAGCAACTCAGGATCCTTTTTTTTTTTTTTTTAAATTTCATTTCCACGATTGTTGGAGTTCTTTATAAGCATATAAAATACTATTACCATTTAGCTGATGAATTTAATATTTTATTCCCTTGTCAGAGTCCCTGAAGACATAGGTACCCAGACATAGGAATGATGGAATCCAATCAGGTTTAAGTTCCCAAAAAACCTCTGAAATCATAATAGCATTCAAGAAAGAAGCAAAACCTGTACTATTTCTATCTTGAGTATTTTTTTTATTATGTTCCTTATTCCCTAACATTAAACAATAAATAAAAATAGAGTCCAAACCTATCATTGCCAAGAGAGTAGTCAATTTAAAGAGCAGTTTCCAATTGTACAGTGGTGTGTATGGGCGAAGAGGATGCTATGCAATTTCCTGTAAGATAAATCCCGACTCTGATTTGAAAAGTTGTTTATTGAGCCTTTTCCATTTATTCTTCAAAGGCTACGAGGATGGTTATAGCATATCACACTGGAAAACATATCTTAGATGATGTGAACATAATATGAAAGATATGAATATTCAATCCTGAGAACACTTCAAATTGGAGTTTGTGTAGATATGGCTTTCATGATATAGAGGACATAGATTTACCATAGTCTCAGACGACATAAATGCCACACCTGTATCACTGTGACTAAACTGAATATGATCGTTGTCAAAATCCAAGTCACTGACCTACAAAACAGACATATCATTATTTCTAGGTCCACATTAAGGTAATGGGTCACATCAAATGAAACCAACCAACATTTTGGGGATCACATCCATGTTTCCTAGGGTATCAAGCATGAAGAAGTAGTTAATAACTTGGAAGAAGGAATAAACATGGAGATATAACCACCACCCTTAAAAAAATAGAAGGTCACTAGGAGCAGGTACATAATACAATATTTTGCAAAACAGATGAAATACTTTCCTTTAATTATCATTAAATCTATACCAAAGAAAAGTACACAATATTTTACTCTAAGAGAGTTTGGTCAGGATCAATTATGTTATATGTCCAGCTTTCTACAATGATGCTATTAAGTTGGGTCAGCCTTCCTGCTGTCCAGAACTTGTGACATGAGGAGAGAAACAAAGCAGAAAACCCAAGTAAACTAACTGGGAGTGGCAGATAAGCATAGCACTGAGCTACAGGCACATGGCAGTCCAGTCCATGCCATATTTCATATATCCAAGAGACGTGATGTTACTTTCTGCCATGCACCCTACTTTGTGAGTTTTTTCATCAGTCACAGCTACCATGGTAGGAGAAAGACAATACTGTTTTCCGGGAAAGGTCCAGAACTCCACAGGGCCAGAGATACTGTTCATCACAAGCCCGTATTATTGGACTGTGTTTATGTAGATAATGAAAGGACAAGGTGATCAAATAGCTGCTTTGTCATGAAGTGAATTAGGGTAGTAGGGCCAGGTAGGAGGGAGGTAGTTAGGAGAAACATCCAAAGTATATAATAAAAGCCCAAGTCTACTGAAGTTCATAGTTATAGCTACTGAGAAAGTGGGATTGTTGTGAGTGATGAGACATAAGAACTCATTTTTAGTTAAAGCATAAAGAAGGTATACAAGGGAGAGTTGCAAACAATATCAGACTGAAAAGACAGCTGCAGTCAATGTCCCTGCTAATATTTTCCATCCGTGTACTAAGTGAATTTGTAATGTGCAACTTATGTCAAGAAAATAAACAGATGTGCACCATAAGCAGGAACAACAATGAAAGAAGTTACATATATTTTATAAAGATTGGACTTTTGATGTTGATTCTGCCAGTGAAAGGGTATTGTAGGAAAAGATCTCCCATTTGTACAGTCGTCTTCTATTAAGGAAGATGAAGAGGTTGATATTCCCCAACAACCCAAAATGTTTTGAGCTCTTTTTAGTGGGTCTGTGCCAACTTGGAAACACCCTGTCACCCATTCCCATTGTGTAGGTTGCCAGACAGCTGGATGTGCATTACAATGAGGAAAACAGACGTCCCAAAGAATCACATCTGTTATCTTGGCCTCATATGCACCCCAATGAAACCAGTTTTTCCACCTGGCAAAAGACATGGGAGGGTGCCATTATATTTTAATGAATTCTTGATGTGAGAAAACTCTCTATAACTAAGTTTGTACATTTTTATAGGGAGAAGAATTTAGACTAGAAATGTAATCAATGGCACTAATGCTAAATCTATACTTCCATTGACTGTGGAAGTATTGCGTGGCTTAAAAAGTCCTTCATAATTTGTCCCTTATATGCTTATAATCTTCATTAGTCCTGCATCCCCCTAAACTTCCTACAGTAAAGCCATATTTCCAGTTTGATATTTCCATAATACATTTTTTTAAAAATAAGTATTCATTGGGCAACTACTATATAGCAGGCTTGGATGCTGTTTTTACTCTGAGCCTTGCCCTCAAGTCTAATGCACAAAGTAGTATTAAACAAATGAACAAATAGGTACTTAAATCGGTGGAACATTTTTATAGAGTAACACGTGAATACATTTTCTTTGTAAAGACAATCAAACTATATAAATACAAACAGTCAACACAAAAGGGCCGAGATTAGTCAAGACTCTCTGTTCCAAGTGAAAGATATCCAGTCAAATTAAGAAAAGTGAATCTATGATACACATAACTAGGACATTCAGAGATGGACTGACTTCAAGGCATGACCAGTCAATAGACAACTTGATGCAAAGACCAGAATGATTGGCCTCTCTCCCGCCTCTCCTTTCTTTTCCTCTCTTCTCTCACTTCCTCCTAGTCCAAGAAGGCAAGGATTCAAACAGCTGGTAACATGGCTTCAAACAGCTGGAGATTAATCATACCTGTACTGGTAGTGGTCCTAGAAAAAAGAGAATGCTTTCTTTTCCCAATGTCCATATATAAGATCTCAGGGAAGGGCCCTGATTGGGTCTTCAAGTCATATGACCATCCTTATCAATTCCTGTGCAAAAGAATGTGTATTGTGTTTGGTATGAATGCGAGAACCCTGAAGAAAGGGGGAAGAATAGCTCCCTAAAGGAAAGTGGAGGAAATGATTACTAATTAGGTAATATCTATAGATGTCCCATTCTCTAACCCCACCCTCTCTAAAGGGGTCACTACTGTAAGAAATAGTGTTGGTTTTTTCAAGCCCATGTCCACACATTTCTAATGTACATACATGTATACATTATACATACATCTGTGCATACACATGTGCATGGTTATGAATGTGTATATGCATATGTACATGTGCACTCACATATACATATATCTATGCATATGTGTGTAGGAGTATAGCTTCCTTTTTAAAAACATAAATTGGATTATACTATGTTATATTATAATTTTCTTTACTTGCATTATATATTGAAGACTCCTCTGTGTCACTAGATGTGGATCTATTTCATTGTTTTGAATGCTAAGATAGCATTCCATATGATTTTTTAGGGTAAAATGCAGCCATAATAGAAACATATGACATTTTACTTAATCCTCCTCTTATTTTTTGGCTATTTAAGTTATTTCTAATTTTAGATCGCAGTGCTTCAGTGAACACTTCTCTACATTTTTTCTTTATGCACACATGCAAGTATTTTTCAGGTATAGTTCTCTAATGATGATTATCTAGTTTGTGCTGTTTCTTTCCGTTATTTCAGCCCCAATATTATAAAATATATTATTTTGTATATCCTTCCAATATTTCTCATAATTTTGCTCTTTACATTTTTCTCTCTCTTTCATCTGACTTTCAGTACCTGGTTAGAGGCAGGAATCTATTATCTGCTGCTCTTTAGCCCCCACTATTTGCCAGCACTTGCCTCAGTCCCATTTATCGAGGAGCTGGTCCATTTGTAGCTGATTTGAGAGGCTACCTCTCCCAAATACTAAATCTCCAATATGTGTGCACCTGTTACTAACCTTTCTGTTCTTTTCTACTGTCTATTTGTACATTCTTGAATAAATCAAACTATTTTTTTTACTTCTTTTTGTTTCTGTCATTACTATTTTTGTTATACAAGTAAAACATAACTTTTTCTTTGCACATGGTTGAAAGAGTACAGAAATATTCAGAGGAAATATGAAAGACTCTCCTCATTACTCCTCCTGCCTTCCTCCCAAGTCAACAGTGGAGAGATATTATTCTGGTTTCTCTATGTGTTTCCATATATACATGAAGCTATATAGACATATCTGTTATGTTCTTTTTATTGTAGGATCATGCGATACACCTGATTTCAACTGGCTTTTGTCCCTTCACACTCTTGGAGCTTTTTTGATGTCTGTGTGTAGTCAGACCTTTTTTTTTTTTTTTTTTTGTCTTAGACGACTACATGGGATTCCATAGTATGTATATACTATGGGCTATTTATCTACTCCTCCTTTTCTGAAGACACCATTTTAGTTATTGTAGCTTTCCAGTATTTAAACATGTTGGGCTGTAGTAGGATAACTTTTGAGGATCAGAGAAGATAATTTGAGGGTCAGAGAAGAAAGCCTGAAACCAGAAGAGGAGACAGAGGTAGAGAGGAAGGAAGACAGCCACAGCAAAAGGGCTAATGTGCAGACAGCTTGAGTATGGAGAAGCATGGCCTGAAAGAAATCCTAGAAGACTGTTGTGACTAGAGCATAGTATCTGGAGTAGGAGAGGAAGTGAGATGAAGATGGAGAGATAGACTGCAGTCAGATCCTTAGGGTCCTTTAAGCTATTTAAAAGAGTTAATATTCTACTCAATCAGCAGAGTCATTAAAAGATTTTCAGTATAGAAGTGACATTCTGTAGTGAGTTGAATTGTGTCCCCCCAAAATATATGTCCAAGTCCTAACCCCTTGTACCTAAGAATGTGACCTTATTTGGAAAAAAAGCTCTTTGCAGATACAATTATCTAAGGTGGGATCATCCTGGATTACTCAAATGGGCCCTAAGCCCAGTGATAAATGTTCTTCAAAGAAGAGGAAAACACAGAGGAGGAGACCAGAATTAAAGGTAGAAACTGGATTTATGCTTGGACAAGCCAAGGAACACTCAGAGCCATCAGAAGCTCAAGAGAGAAGGAAAGATTCTCCCCTGGAGTCTTTGGAGGGAGTGTGGCCCTGCCAACACCTTGATTTTAGACTTCTGGTTTCTAGAGGCAAGAGAATAAACTTCTGTTATTTTAAGCCACTAAGTTCATGGTACTTTGTTGTGACAACCTTAGGAAACTGAAATGCATTGCTTCCTTTATCCTTTTATTCATTTGCTGAGATGTTCAACAAATACCTATTGAAAATGTTCACTATGTATCAAAACTGTTCAAAGTCCTGGGGATATAGCAAAGGATAAAGAAACACACAAAAAGTCCCTGCATTTGTAAGCTTCTATTTCTTCACAACACACCACCTATCAATGTGGGACCCTTGGGGTTTATGGTCTTGAATGCTTCTCTTATTTTCACTCTTATCAGTTTCCAGGTTGGTTGGATTTTACCTGAAGTTTCCCACTGTGAGTTTTTGTGTCACTGGGCCTTAGCATATGCTGATAAAAATTCTTTCTTCCAGTTGTTTGGAAGTAGCTTAAATATTTCATCAGTTTCTATAATGCTTCCTTAATTGTCTTTGGTAAGTTTTTCTTGCCTCTAACAGCAGGTATCACAATATGTTATAATCATTTACCCATTTTACCTTCTCAGTAGTCTTTGAGTTCCTTAAGAGAAAGGACTATTTTTGTTTCCATGTTTATATTCCCAGGGCCTGTTATAACCCATGCATATAATGAGTGCTCAATATTTATTTAATGTATAAAGTCTGTGCATAAAAGAAATGATTGATAAAATAGAGCTTATTAAATTAAAACCTTCTGTTCTCTAGAAGACAGTTAAAAAATTGAAAAGACAAGCCACCAACTAGTAAAGTGATTTTTATATAAAATACGACTGACAAGGGATTAGTATTTAGAATTTATAAAATACAAATAAGGAGAACACAAATGACACAATTTAAAAATGGATTTAAGAAACCTCGACATGCATTTAAGAAAAGAATAAGTACACTTGATCCATAAACACATAAAGATTTGCTCAATCTAACTAGAAAGTGGAAAATGCAAATTTGCAATACCAGTTACACCCTTTCAACTGGGAGAAGAAAAATCTGAGAAATCCAATAAAATCAACCACTATAGATAATAAGGTTCAGTTAGGTCTCTATTCATTCGCTAGTATAAATGTAAACTGAAGCAACTACTTTGGAAATGACTTGGCATTATTTCATAAAGTTGAGATAATAAAGTCACATACCCTATAATCTAGCAGTGATACACACAGGCATGCAGGTATGTGTACATACATGCAAGAAGAAACATTTGCCCAAATGCACCATTAGGAGGCATATACAGTAATTTCTCAGCAGTTAAATGACAAAATGTCCTCATCCTAATAACATTTCTTCTTCTCAAATAGTACCAAGAGTAGAAGCAATCAGGATATCTTTGACAAGAGGCTGACCAGAGTCTGGAGAGATAAATTGTGATATATTTTCATAGTATAATATTATATGACAATGAGAAAAGAAAATGAGAGTTATGGACAACAGAGATGACTCTCTTAGTAACATAATGTGGAGTGAAGAAAATCAAGTCCAAGAAGACTGCATGACACCCCATCATAAAACTTAAAAAATGGGTAGAATTAAGCAATACATCATTCAAAGTATATGCATATATATGTGTGATTTCAAAACTATATTCCTTAGAAAGTAAGGAAGTTATAAGCATAAATCAAGCTATAGTTTACTTCATAGGGGAGGCAAGTAATGGTGAGATGCTTACCACTAGATATAAGTAAGTGGTCATATTTTTAACTATTGAATGAGTGGTAAGCTTATTATACTTTAAATTGAGAGAAGATAAAAGAGAGCCATGCAGAAGGCCATAATACCTTATAAATGAGGACTAGAGTTCATCTAATTAAGTCTGTCCATTTGAGATTTTATATATATATGTATATATATAATATGTATGTATATGTGGGTATATACACAATATGTCCATGCATATGTCCATACACATATGTGCATATAGTTACATGCGTGTACATATATAAATGCATAAAATATGTGATTTCACTTCAAATGTGCTTAGTTATTAATTTCTGCCAAAGAAATCTCATTCTGTATAATTCATTTTTTCTTTGGTCAGTGCTCTAACTTTTCCTCATTTATGTAGCAGTGATTTGACCCTCCCTGGAGCAGAGAGCAGTTTAAAAAAGTAAACCCACTGGTTGAATTAACTCATAAACTCATGCGTTTAGGTTCTGCTGTTTTCTGTTATACTTAGCTATTACTTTGTAGAATGGGAGGTCTTGATCACAAGTGCTGGTTATTAAGCTTCAGAGTTTTAGAATCTGTCATGAAATACAAGATGTGGAAATTCAAGAACATGATGATTTTCTTTCTTTCTTTCTTTCTTTTTTTAAGATTTTATTTATTTGTTTGACAGACAGAGATCACAAGCAGGCAGAGTTAAGAGGAGGCAGAGAGAGAGGAGAAAGCAGGCTCCCCTCGGAGCAGAGAGCCCGATGTGGGGGCTTTATCCCACTGAGCCACCCAGGCGCCCCCATGATGATTTTCTAATTAGTGTTTATGACTGCGGTAAATGCAGGTCATGTTAGTGTAAGAAAGCACATGAGTGACTTTGGCCACAGAAGCATAAGAAGATTCAAATTAGAAATGTCGAATTTAAATACTATTCCATGAAGTTACTCAGAATGAAAGAAAGAGAAAATCCTAATTAGACTGAAAAACAAATCTAAAGTTGACTTAAGTTAGGATAGAGGGTAAAAGCCAGAGATGTCTTTCATAAAGTCCCACTGAGCCTCGGTACTGAAATATAGAATTGCCTGTCCAATTCCTGGCAAAGGGAGCAAAAATAAAACTGCAATTAATACTTAAAAAGCTCCCTCCCACATGTGGTCCACAGGGGAGGGAAGTACACATTTCTGAGGCAAATGCATAACGTGCTTGTCCCAGCTCCCTGAACATTTGATCTTTAGCCAGGACCTTAAATTGTGTGCATTTTTTGCACAGCCTTTTCTGTATTTTTATACCTTTCCAAGCAATATATGAAGACGTTTTGAAGAACTACTTAAGAACCCAAATGTGGCTTTGTTTCTTTTAGCCATTTTTAAAACTCTGGAAATAGTGATTTCAAGTGAATTTTAAAAATAGACTCAGATAATGAGATTTGGAATACTGTATTCTGTATTCACATAAATTTTTGTAGATAGCTTTCAAGGCCTGGGCACTAAGGGTTTTATGGTGAAAACACTGATACCACTTTACCTTGTGTCCCTTGAGGGGAAGAGCACAGTGTTATAAAGTTCACGATGAGCCTTTAAAAGAAAGAAAGAATCCACATTTTGCCTTTATTTTTGATGGTTGTTTTGCTCCTTACTTTGGTTTAATTATTTGCCAAGTAAGATTCTTTTTGTCCTCAGGGTATTAGATTCTTCCATATCCATTACCAAGGTCCTCTGAGCAAGGGGGAACAAGAAAAGAAACTAAGCTTCCTTCTGCATCCAGCCTAAAGGCTGAACTTGGAAAGAAACACTTGGATTAAAAAAAAAAAAAAAAAAAATTGGCTGCAAAACAGGAATTGAGTTAGTGTAAGAATCAGTCACCATAATCAAGATTCTTCAAACGTCTACTGGGGTCCAGTTCCTCATAAGAGGTTCCCATCCCTTGGGTTTCAGCATTCTGTAACAGAGGGATGATAGACACATCAGCAAAAGGCACAGGTGAACAACGGCCCATTCTCCAAGTGGCCCATTCTCAGAGTTTGGTACTTTCATGGGGGAAAATGATGTCTCCTGAAAACATACATCTACCAGAGAAATGCACTATGTGAGATTTTGTCAGCAACTTTCACCCCTAGATCTTTTCATCTTGGGGTCTTTTTGCTGTTGTTGTTAGCGACTAAAAACATCATCGGGTCAGACATGGAGGTTTCTCTTTAGAATTGAAAAACTATATGAGCACATCTTAGCTAGAAAATCACTGTATCATATATTTCCAGGAGATATCAGTCCTGGGCATTGGAGGCAGAGTAGCTCTACCTTCCCATTCACAGAGAGCTTTGATAGGGAATCAGTCAGTAAACTGAACAACAGTTAACAGAAAAGGCCTGCATATATATGTGATTTCATAATTACACTAGCTAACAGTTCTGAACATTTCCTGTTTTCCAGAAACTCTATTACCTGGTTCATTTGTATTATTTTATTAAAATTTCATTCTATCCTGGGTGGTAGAAAACACAATGATCACACTTCAAAGGTGAGGAAACTGAAGTTTAGAGAGACCTAAGTAATCTACCTAAGACCATTTAAGATCTGATCCCAGGTCAGCCTCATCCAAACTTGATACTTGAAATTATTCTTCAGGTCTGTCTTTCCTAGTCTTTTTGTTTGCAAGTACACTGAAATCCTGTGTAATATTCATGGCAAGTCTGTTGGAAACGGAGGGTAGTTTGCAAAACTTCAACTTGAATAAAATCTGCAGTGGAAAATTGAAGCCCCAAATGTATGCAACACAAAGCCTTCAGTAAGACAAAGAAAGTCAGCCAGAAAGGTATTTCATCTGTATCTGGAGTGTATTCTTCAAAGTCAGTTCCATTCTGAAAAGCAAGGAAGCTGCTGACTTCAAAGTGTCTTGAGTACCCAAGTGCTTGCGGGTTCAGGCCTATCTACAGCTGACAGCATGCACTACCAGTTATTACAGTGGCCTGACGATCATCCTGGCACCATCTTCTCTGCATTTCGCAAATGTCCGTCAAAGAGTAAATAGTAGACATTACTATCAACAGCAATAGTGCAGTTTCAATGGCTGTGGCTTTCTCTATTCTAGAAATGTAATCTTACACTCTACCTTAAAATTGGATATCGCACATGAGCTCCTTCAACCATGCAGAAACTGAAAATGTATATTATAGAGATTGCTGCTGTCTGTAGAACAGCTGATGAAGAGTCACAAACAGAGTTTTAAATGCCCTGAAGAAAGCAGTGTTGAAGTCGCAAATGGGAGACATGTCAAAAGTCCTTGTCAGCCTTCACAAGTTTCCATGTTAAGCATTATGCATCTGCCACATAACTTATTGATTAAAATTTGAGAAATTTTCAGTGTGCATGACCAATGAATATGGTAACTTGTTTTACATGATAAATGACTGTTGAAGGATTTGGCAATATGTTATTATAATTTAAAATAAATGCATTATTTTTCCCTTTTTAAAAAAATAATTGCACGTTTCTTTATTTTATTCTTATCCGTAAAATGTAATAAGAAAATCTGGTGATCGTACACACACACACACACACACACACACACACACACACAGCAATTAACGAATCGTTCTACACATGATAATAGACCTTTGGGGTTTTGTAATAATGTTTGATGATTTCTAGTCTTTTATTACCTATTCCCATGTTTTGATTACCATACGGGTATCTCAGGGGAAGAAAATACAATGGACTGTCAATAAAAATACTGAATTTTTAAAAAGGCAATTACATAAGGGACTAAGTTTCTGATGCCTTACCATTTTTATTTTAAAAATCTGCTCAGAGATGCCTGGGTGGCTCAGTTGATTAAGCATCTGCCTTCAGCTCAGGTCATGATCACAGGGTCCTGGGTTCGAGACTTTCATCAGGCTTCCTGCTCAGTGGGGAGCCTCCGGCTCTGCTCTCCCTCTGCCTGCCACTACTCCTACTTATCCCTTCTCTCTCTCTGACATATAAGTAAATAAAATCTTTTTAAAAAATCTATTTTAAATGGGAAATAGAGAATCTGAAAGTCATTCTTGTGACCATGTATGATTAAAGGAATTGTATGAATAATCATTCTTGCAACTATCCATTCAGAGAAATATCAGTATTTCTTACTATACATTATTTTTTAAAGGAACGGAAAATAAAAGAAATAAAAAGTGTTTTTTCTATTTCCTCATGAGTTCTTTTCTCCCTTCTAGCCTATATTATGCCTTAGTTGTACATTGAGACTTAGAGTTGAGTCTACTTTGTACTGATGCGTGAGAACTTACTTTTCTAACTGAGGATCTAGGGATAGAGAAGCTAGCTCCTGTATGTCAAAGGATTGCTTTTAGTGCTTTTCCCTACAAGCCCCTTTACTATTTATGTTAGAACTCTTGTTACTAAGTCTTGTTCATGAATCTGTGAGATCATAGATTGGATGACATAGAATTTAGAAAAGGTGGAAAAAGAAGAGGAAAAGGTCCCTACGACTCTTCTTGACCTGTTTTCTATTGGCCTCTCTCTTTTAACCTAGTGTAGTTTATCATTATCTTCATGAATATTTAAAAAATAAGGCAAATACAAAGTCATTTTAAATTCTGAATCACCTTAAAAATAAGTAAGATACAGAGTGACATATTTTAAAATTCTAAATGTTAACATTAGTCTTGTAAGTGCTCAATTCTCATAAATTTTGGAGGTGTTTAAAAGGTGTCCTTCATTACACACAAACGTATTATTCAGCTTTGTATAATTTAAAGATCTACCTAATGTGCTTAAAAGGTTAATCAAATTTAATGAGATTGTTAAACTAATCAATATTTCTTTTATAGACACATTTTTCACTTGGTCTCCTAAAGGAAATTCTTCAAAGGAGTTAGAAACAATGTTCACTAGAAAATGGAGTGTAATGAAAACAGTAGGGACTCACTTACCATTTTTTCATTAAACTTCTTTTTTTAAAATATCTGATTGCTGATGTTAATGTATCTTAATGGAACACGAGAGCTAATTTATTATACATTCAGATTCAGTATTTCTCTAGCTGGCCAAAGACTAAGCAGTACGGTGTTTTTTCATTATCTCTTTGATTAAACCTGAACCATGTATAGTTGTCTCTGGAAGAGCTGGTGTGATCTCATCAGGGTCCATCCAACTAACTATTCATTTACTCAATGGAGGTAGATACATTTTTAAAATGTTTGTTCTATGTATGTTTATAACATCTTCTCTGTTATTTCACTGAAGATTTACCAACACTTTTTAGTGTCCGCAGCGACCTCAGAGCCTACCTCTTGGTTATTCTCCTTTCGGGGAGCTCAAGCTCCTCCCTCAATTTAATATCTACTCTTCTATTTTTCAGCTCCAGAAACTTACATTTTCATTTTATCTCAGGCACCAATGGCTTAATGAATGTCTTAGATCTCATCGTATTTGAAATAGTGCAAATTCACCTCCAGTGAGAAGTTCCTACCCTTCACCTAAATCTGATGTGTATCTTTTACATCCTTTCTAGTACTTGAATCCTCAGTTTCTTTGTTTGTCACCCCTTTCTCATCGTTTTCCTACTTTCTGCTTAGCCTGAACTACCTTTCTGAAAACTCAGCAGATGTCTCACCTACTTGATCTTCCACCCTCCCACCTTATTGCTTTCTAATCTAGAAGATTATTGGATTCTTTGATTTCTGGGCCACTGAACAGCTGAGAAAGTATTTCTACTGTCTCTCCTCACTTGAGTCATCATGGCTGCATTGCAGTCCTCCTACTCACCACTAGTTTGCCTCAACCAAACTCCCAGCAATGATTTTTTTTTAATTTTTTTATTTTTTATAAACATATATTTTTATCCCCAGGGGTACAGGTCTGTGAATCGCCAGGTTTACACACTTCACAGCACTCACCATAGCACATACCCTCCCCAATGTCCATAACCCCACCCCCTTCTCCCCCCTGCAATGATTTTAAACACTCTCCGTTGCCTCACAATTCCACTCAGTTCTTTCTCCACAGTTTCAATAGATAAACTCATATATGACACAGTTCTCTTCATTTCTTTCTTATGCTTCACAAGTTATTACTCGTTTTCCAACTCTTCCTTTCTCATCTATGAGACCGAAGGGTTCCTATTTGTTGCCAGAATTCATCCTCTCTTCTCTTGTGCTGGATTCTTTTCTTGCTGTTTTTGTTAATCTCTTGCTCCATAAGCTATTCTCTTACTCTGTTTTTGTTTTTGTTTTTACACAATTCTTATGCTATCTCCCCACCCCATACACACACACAAAATTAAAGCTTTTTTCAAGCTTGTCACTTCCCCAAGCTGCCTTCATGTCAAACAAAATCTATACCCTTGATTCCCATTCAGTCATCTTTTTTTTCAGTGATCATTTGCTTTGACTTTACAACCTTGACACTGCTGTTTAGTTTCTTTCTGAAATTTCTACTTTCCAGTTGTTTTCTGGCTGAATTTTGACTGCCTTTTCCTTCTATAAATATATACACTCTCTCCCTCAGTAAATTAATGCATTTCTGTTTGGCAAATATTTCCTTAATAAATGATTTTTAAGTATACTTGTATAACCTCAGTCTCTTTACACAGCTCCAGATCTCCATGCCCAACACTTCTTGACCAATTCTGTGACAATCTTTAGCACCTCAACCAACATATGTAGAAAGCCCAACCTCCACTATAATTAGTATCTTTTAATTCTGTTTAGTAAGGCTTCTTACTGCCAATAAACCACTGCTGAAGCCTTGGAGTCTTCCTGATCTTTCTTCTTTCTCTCATGCTTCTCTCATTGGCATTCTCTTTTGGCCTCTAGTCAGTTTTACAGTAGGTTCTGCTTCTACAAAGTTTACCTCTGTCCTTTTGATGTGATTATTACACGGGACTTCGAGGATTCCCATAGGAACCATTGCACAATAAATATCCTCCCTGATTTTCTATCTTTTTCTATACTGCTGTCAGATTATTTTCTTAGACTAGGACTCTGATACCATTAAGGGCCTTATAGATTCCCCTTGTCTGTCTATATTCCAAAGTGTGGCAATCATTATCTTCATGCATTGCTCTATTCTAGTTTAACAACCTTACCTTCTACTGCACCACTTTAGGACCATGTGTTTCCATAAAAATAGAATGAATGATCTGATTATAACCTGGATTTATCTTGAGGTTATGATTCCAGATTCCTAAAATTTAGCCATGGAGAGTCGTGTGTGTGTGTGTGTGTGTGTGTGTATCTCCATCCTATGCTTCCCAAAGAAAGAAATACCTCCTTTCCATCATAGGATTGACAGTTACATATCAGCTGGAAGCAAAACTGAAAAATAGGTAAATTTGATTTTAGGTCATCTCAACCCTTTTCCTGTATTTATTCCCACTCTTGATAAAGACATCAAATAATCAAATCCCTACCTCAAGATTATGAGGTAGAAAATCTCTGAATGGGAAAAGGAGGGCCTTTTTGTGACCTCATTTTAGAATGAGGAATCCCAGGAACCTGAATTCTTCTGGGTTATAGATATATAGTGTCATTTAGGAAATAATAATATTGTCAACTACTTCCAATAAAAGTATATTTCTGCGTTCATGTTACCACAAATAATGAAAATTGATGGGCATATTTTCACCAGATTTGAAGATGTGGTATTAAAGACTGACTCAAAATACTTGTTGCAAGCTGTGTGAAAGATTTACTTTGGGGGATCTGAGAAATACTGCCAAGAATATCTTAAACAGCTCCTTGATGTACAAGAGGCCCTCATGACTGCAGACCACGAGAGTCATGATGTGGGTAGGTCTGGAATATGAGCTCATAATTGCAAGTTGCAGGGTAGGTGTTCCAGGTAGATTTGTAGTTACATTGCTCCTTACATTGTCATCTATTGGTATCATGCACTATAACTTCTAAGAGCAAACTATTTATTGAATGGTAGTTAATGATTCTCTTAAGTATTTCCGTGGAGACCAGCTATGAATAATTATATAAATTATTGTTTTTGCCATTTTTGTGTACTCACTGTGCTCTTTGCACATCTCTTTCTGTGTATCATTTTAATTTAAAACAATTTCATAACCAATTCAAACAATTTCATAACCAATTCAAACAATTTCGTAACATATTGTCTATTACTTCTTTCACATGAGGAGATGGAAGGTCATTGTCTTAGATCATTTAGACTGCTATAACAAAACCACAGACTGGGTGGCTTACAAACAACAGAAATTTACTTACTGTTCTGAAGACTGGGAAGTCCAAGATCAAGATCAAGGTTCCAGCATGGTTAGAGTCTGATAGAATGCCTCTTTCTGGCTCATAGCCCGTGCCTTCTCACTGCATCTTCACATGGTGAAAAGGGTGAGGGATCTCTCTGGAGAACACCAGTCTCATTCATGAATGCTCGACCTTCATGATTTAAACCTCTCTCAAAAGCCCTGCTACCACTACCATCTCATTGGGCATTAAGATTTCAACATTTGAATTTGCAGGGAGAAGGGGAACATAGACATTCAGATTATAGAAGTCATAAAGATGAAGAAACTTGTTCAGGGTTGCATGACTAGGAAATGGTGGGACAGGACCAGACTCCAAGATCTACTCCCTATAAGCCTTTCATCTGTCCCCAGAAATGGTCTTCCTATCCCAGCTTCTGCACCCTTCTCAGGCTCATTCACTCAACACTTCCTTTGGCTCCATCTCCCAGACTCTGCAGATTTTCTACTGGTTACCTGCAAACCCAAATAAGACCAGCCATAGATAAAATATTTATGTTATTTGTAAAGAAAATTAATTAGCAACTTATTAATTTGTAACTTCATCAAAGTATAGCTCATAAAAAATTTGAATAGGATTATTAATATCATAGTGATATTTTGTATTTAAATATTTTGCTTCATAAGGTATGAATAGGTCACTAATTTGAGGTTATTTTAATGCTTTCAATTACATGATTTTAAGTCACATATTTCTCAAGATTATATTCCTTGTGAACCTTGGGGTCCACCTCTATCTATAAATTGCTTATAGTTTCTTGGATGGAAACAAAAGGCTGTTTAAATAAAAGATAGAGCTGTGTCTGTAAGGCTTGAGATTGCAGTTCTAAAGCTTTTGCAGGTAAATCATGTGTTTATAGCCTGTTATTTTTCCCCTATACAGCAGCAGGCTCACAGATGGTGATATATATGAGTGATTATCCCCTCAGTCCAAGCTTTTTTTTACCCCCTCTAGTGAATAAAGGCAGCACCAATATCCCTATCCCCAGAAGTTCTTGACATCACCATGGCTACTTGACAGGCAGTTGCTCACGATCTTGCTCTTAACCTATTAGTGGTGAACCCAAATCCTCCTCCTTAGCCACAATTTCTTTTGCTGCAATACTACTGGCCTCTCAGTTTTTTTGAGAAGTCATTTTCATAGCCAGTCATACGGGACACTAGTAGAGTGACCCCTCTATTGGAAAAAATTGACTGATTAGAAGCCACTCTGCCCTTGAGAAGGCTCTCTTGGTATAATAGATGCTTGGTGGGTCATACAGATCCTATTACCCTCACACAGTGCACTTTCATCCTGTCTGCCCCTATTCAATAAATGTAATCGAGGACTAAATTACAAATGAAAAAATGTAAAGATACCAATATTGGTCAGAATTTCTAAATTACATGTTTATATGCCCAATAATTATGACCATTACAAATATTTTTATTAATTTAAGATAACTGAGACCACAGTATGGTCAATGTGTATTTATTTATTCCATACTTACATCAAATATCAAACTGAAATAATTTTTATAATAATTTAATAAAAAGATATTACTCTAATTCCCTTCTTCATTGTTTTCTAAAACCCTACTAGCCAACATTCCATTTTAGTAGCCTAGTAGTTATTAGAATTGCTTGGAGAATTTCAGTAAATGCTCATGTCCAGGTTCCACCCACAGAGGTTCTGATATAATCGGTATGTTAGACCCAAGCTTGGGTATATACATACCTTGATAATTTGTCATTTCTTCAATCTCTTTCAAAGATTTATTTTTGCCAAGTCTCATATCTTCACTTAACAGAGTCCACTGGTTAAAATTCACATTTAGAAAGGTAAATTTGCCTACACTTCCCTAGAAATATTCCACAGAAGTAAGAGAGTTTTGAACAACTTCTAAACTTTTCTTTTAACTTTACTTTGCAAAAGTCAACGTAATTCTTATGCCTCAGTTTCTACACCTGTGAAACAGGTATGCTATTTTGTGCAAATAATTCTAGTTGACTTGTTGTAGAATTGTTTTCAAGCAGTAGAGGGAAGTATTGGTCTGGGTATGTCTAGACAAGGCGATGCAGAGAATTGAAGTAACTTTTGGCACCTGGGCAAATGGGACTCTTTTTTTCTTTTTTCAGTTTAGCCAAGTTCCTCAGTTTTTAAATTTGCATTAGAAATACAGTTTTCAGGGCTCCAAACTTAAAATTAATCAGGGACTTCTGTAAATTCTAGGAGATCTATCACTGACTGGAGTTATTTTCAGAGGTGAAATTTTCCTTCTTGTCAAGTTTCTTGTAAGTTTCTCACTTCCCTTCCTGCCTCATGTGTTAATTTTGTTCTCTACATCTTTGGCAAAGAAAATAAAACAAATTATACACAAGAGAATACTTATGGACTGACCAGGGCTTTGTCTGTCATACAGCAAAAATTTGGAATGGTTTTAGGGGAAAGGATTCTACATGGGACCAAAGATAGAGTTCCTCCAATATCTTGAGAATGGGGCATCATTCTGTCTTCTTACTTTACAAGTTCGGATTTAAATTTGAGACATAAATTTGAGACATCTAGTTCAGAATCTAGGTCTGTATCTGCACTTGATTAATAGCTAGGATCAAACTTGCCCTTTCCTCTTGGAGTTAGGTGGATGAAGAATTTAGCAGAGGATGCCTAGAAATTACTAGCAACATTAACAAATGAGCTGGTCATCCAGGGCCAAGGAGCTGATTATGATTTCTTTAATAAACCCCTATGTGATACAGCAGAATAAATTAAATTACATCACTTAAATTAATTGACAAAGCAACTAGCAAGCTGTTCATAAAGCCCAAAGTAGCCAAACACTATAAATTGTGGCACCACCTGCTGGCTGGAGGAGTTTTGTTTTTGTTTTTGTTTTTGTTTCTCACTATAAGCTCCATTCACATCATTATTTCTCCAGCAGCAATCAGGCATCTGGTCTGTAGACCTTCCTGTCATTGCATTGCCTTATTGGTCTTCAATTATTCTGATTCAGAGAGGAGAAGGTAGTTTTGGCTTTCACTAGCTAAACTCAGAGTGGAATAAAGAAAACATGTCCCCATGTTTCCTCAGTATTTAGTATCCACACTAACAACAATTTCAATATTTACCCAGAGACAGATGAAATAATGAGCCTGGCAAATCTGTGCTGTACACATATTTCAGCAGTGACCGTAAAAAGACATCACACTTATCATATTCAGCTCAGTTCCCAAAATACATTTTTTGACAGAAGACAAATTAGATCATCGCACTGCATGGTGATGGGACCCATCTCTCTACAAGGGTTTGATTAAATGCCTTTGACCCGTGTCATTGACCACAGAAAGGAGAGAGAGAACATAAATAAATTCTGTGATTTAAAAGTACACTACAGAAAGTGGGCTTCTCTAGGAATTCAGCACATTCAGCTCTATGGTCTGTGCTCCTTTGTTTTGTCCTGCCTCGGGATGAAAGGGCTCCCTGGTATAAGGCCGCATGGAAAGAAACATACTACCCTCCCACCTCTGGCCTGAGGTGCGTATGGAAGAAAATTGATATAGGATGAACACTTTAAAGGCTGTGCAGTAATTGGCAAAATCTGTGACCCAAACCATGTGAATATGACAAGGGCACATCACCTCGTCTTTGAAAGATGGTTCCCTTCTACCCAAATGAATGGAATATCTTCTGTAACAAATTTTCAAATTCATTCAGACTAAGAATGTTCACTGGTTCATGAAATGTCTTCTAGACATTCCCCCCACATATTAATGTCATTCCTGTCTTCTCTCATTCCTGGGTTCTATGACCCAAGCTCTTAGGTCAAGACATTACAAGTGTCTATTGATTTTGAAGAATATTTTCATCAAACTGTCTTCTTACTGTGATTTCCCCATAAAAACAGAGCCAAATAAGAAAGAAAAGAAGGGTCGGCTGTCCTCTCCCTCGCCCAGTCTCATTTTTGTTGAAAGCCTGACCCCATTTTGTATTTTTTTTTTTTTAAAGATTTTATTTATTTATTTGACAGAGAGAAATCACAAGTAGGCAGAGAGGCAGGCAGAGAGAGAGAGAGAGGAGGAAGCAGGCTCCCTGCTGAGCAGAGAGCCCGATGCGGGACTCGATCCCAGGACCCTGAGATCATGACCCGAGCCGAAGGCAGCGGCTTAACCACTGAGCCACCCAGGCGCCCCCCCATTTTGTATTTTTGCCTTGACATTTGACATAAAATATTAGCAAAATCAGTAATTTTATTTATGGTTGTGCTGATATACTTCTAGAAACAATACAGTTTCTCGTCTGCCTTTAATGGTGTTTATTTTATTGACTACACACTATCCTATACTGACTTATATTTCAAGTAGTAACATAATACAAAAATCTGCATCAATCAGACAACTCAAACTGTATGCTGGGTATCTTATGGAAAGTTGATCTTTAGTAATATCTTGTGATTAATTCTGGGATAAAACTTGAATACCCTTCTGCTTGTACATCTATTTAGGGAAAAAAAATGGTTTTCTGTAGGTTGATTTTTCTTGAAGTGAGATATACCTGAGTCACCATTCATCATATTGAATCTTCATTTAAAATGCAGACTCTTCTTTTACCAGAAAGAAAAACAAAGTGAGTGGGACCACACTAGGCCCCTATAAACAGGTTGTTTACAGAAAGCGTGAGATTGTTAGTCTGGCAAAGTCAAAGAGGACAGGATGATCTGTCACTCACCAGTTAGATGGCCTTTGAGCAACTGAGGTTCCCATATCTTTAAGATAGAGATAATAAATAATATTTGCAGAAGTTCATATTTGCCTGATGCCTCCCACTTGCTTTACCTCCATTAATGTAGTAAATGTTTAAAATAAATGAATGTTAGGGTATAATATTTGCTTAATGAAGGGTTAGCTGTCCATATTTGGGGGACCTTGACTAGGCCAGGATACCAAGAATGATCCTAAGAGTGTAGATCCCCAAAACTCTGTTATAAACCCAGCCTAAGCTCTGATATATAAATGTCCTTTGTACTGGAAGACCATGAAATTGGGCCAGTTTGGGCTTCTCCTGGTCCTAGTTTTTACTTCAGAGACATGTCTTTGCTATCTTTTTGCCAGTGTCCACAAAACAGGGTACGTAGGACAGCCCTGCCTACAGAGTAGAAGTCCTGACTGAGAAGCCTCTCTGGAGCTGACACTTGAGCATGGGTGTTTGCTGTTGTTGATCTGTTGTGTTTATACTGAGCCTTACCACTGAAAGGGCACTAGTATGTCTTCTGCTCAGCTATATAAAATTGCTGAAAAACTTCCCAAATTATTAGAGATGCAAAAGCCTGCCTTGAAGACTTACTAAGACAACTTCTGTCCCCAGGACCACACCCCACATACCCATCTCCCCACAAAACAATGGTGGATACTGTCTAGTTGATTTGAGAATCTTATCCAACCATGTTAATGACGAGATGAGGAGCAGAAGCCCTGTAAGACTTTTTCTAATATAGCAATTTTTTGATAAAGCACTACTGTAGCTCCAACCCAAATGTTACTGAGTTCTTATTATTGCCAGGAATTCTGCTGTATCCTTTAGCCATAGTATGACAACCTGAAACAATAGCATAAGACGGCCCTCATTGTTATTTCATAAATGAGAAAGGTGAAACTTGAAGAAGTCAAATAACTTACCCAGAGTCACCAAATTAATAAGTGACTGTCATTATCCCCTGTCATTAACCTGCACACCCTACTCCTTGGCACTCACAGAAAAGGACATAACGTGTCTACCCTATTATTAGACACACCCCTTGTGCCATGCACTGTGTAAGACCCCTGATCACAGGGTCTTAAAAATTTCACTTGAGAAACCAATCCATATAGTCAAATCTGCCCAACACACGAAGGCAATGATTCTAGTCAGGACTCAGGGGTAGACCAAGGGGTGGAGGCCATTTTGGTCATAGCCTTTGGGAAGGAAAACAAGTATATGTGTGGGATAGAGGTGGAGGTGAATTATTCAAAACACTGGCAGCTCTGCCAGTAGACATGGCACGTACAATAGCTTCACTCTTCCTTGGGGTAAACACAGGTATCTCTGCTTGTTTGCGTGCATGCACAGGCACAACACACACACACACATACACACACACTCACAAGTCACATCCATATATGTGACAGCTCAAGGCCTAGACAGCTTCACTTCTGCTTTAAATGACATCCTTTTCTTTCATTTTTTATTACACACAGAGACACATCAGACATTGTTCAGGATAATTTAAAGTCTTAGTGATGTAAGCAAAAGGCTGAAAGACCCCAGTCCTTATATTTGCTGCCGCTTATCCTTCATCCCACACCCAAACCCCGAACTAACAAGAGGCCATTTTTCTTTGTATCTAAGGGGAAGTCTTTGTCAGAAAGAACAGCTCAGTCACCTCCTGGTAAAGAAGCCCGAGTGTCTCCAGAGAACCTGGTAGGAACCCAAGACTCAGTTTCCATAGCAAACGCGTTAGCCTTTGGCAGCCAGGCACAAAGTCCCCTGCTCCTCCTGCTGTGGTCCTCCCTCCTGGACACCAGAGATGGTATATTACAGGCCTTAGCAGCCAGATCTGCCCTTTCCGCCAAAGAGTTTAAAATGGGGACTTTGCCTGTCTGTCTTCAACTTCTTTGCACCTGCTTCAAAGAGTCATGAGGCTCTCCTCCCGCCTTCTGAATTCTGTGGCGTCTCCAAGCAGACCAGCCGGCTGGGGCTCAGCTGAAGCTGGCTGGTTGCCTCTGTCCTCACTACCCCCACCCTGTGTGTGCAGCCCTGAGTCCTCCCGTTGTCCCACAGCCTAGGCAACCCTACGTACCCGTCAAGAGGGAAGAGTCAGTACAGGCACAGTATCCATTCCACCCCATGGTGAGGGCAGTGGGAAACTTGTGTTGCTCTATTATGGTTAATGCTCTGCTTGAAAAGTTGGGGATTCAGGGAGCCAATAAATAAGACCCTTTCACCCTCCTGAGATGGAAAACAACAGGGAATTACAGGCACCAGATAAATATCAAAATAGCAGCTTTATTTTTGATGAAGCTAATTAGAGAATGTGACATGACCTTGACGTGCCACCAGAGAGGCCCCTCCCTCTGCTCTCCTCTGCTCTCTGTGCTGACCACGGCCATCCTAACCACACCCAACATGCATGAAAACATACACAGGGTACCATGAGCATGTAAGTGGTGTCTGCTCAGACAGGCAGCTTGGAGAAAAAAGAAAGGAGGGCTGGCCGGGCATGCTCAGGTTTGAGCCACTTCACAGAAGAGGGGTTCAGAAGAGTCTCCCCCACAGTTTTACTCATTCCCTGTCCTCGATGGAAAAAAAAGAGGAGTGAGGCGTAAGAGCTTGTCCCTGTCAGGAGAATTGTCTCATTCCTGTCATAATGACAGCGGCTCAGAGTGGCTATTTGCATGAGAAGTGGGTATAATAGACCAGGAGTAAGGAAGGAAGTCAGGCCTCACATAAGTTGGAGTTACGGCTGTGGGGTTTCTGAGGGGAAGGGAGAAGGAAGGACCATAGACATGCTCTTCCATCCTGGTTCCATTGGCTGATCCTAGGCTGGGCGTCTGCCCTCCATGTGGCATCTTCCTTCTTTACCTCTTAAGTGAGGATAAGAATAAGTCTTAAGCATGTCTAGCGATGTTTGCGACCACTGATGGTGTGGCAGAAGTGGTAACACTTAGGGATGTTTACCACAGTAAAGGCCATTTGTCAGACCGCTGGCCCAGCCGTTTCATAAACATCAGTGTCTCACATAAAAGACCTGTACCAGGCCCTATGGGACAATTGGGGCAATGTGAACATGGGCTGCATATTTCCTAGTCATAGAGTATCGGTCTTAAATTTCCTAAGTGTGACGATTGTAGTCGTGACTATCTAGCTAAGGTCCCTATTCTTGGGCGACACATGTGAAAATACGGAGGAGCAAGGAGTACAGATGCCTAGCTAATTCTGAAATGGTTCAGCAACAAAAACCCCAGTACTGCATATATCCTATGTGCACACACATGCACACACATACAAAGGAAGAGAAAAGGGAACATAAAGCACATGCAGCAAGATGACTTGAGGTGAAGTAGTTATACATCACTTCATCATTCATCATCATACTCTCGCAGCTTCTCTGTAGATATGAAATATCTTAAAAACAAACAGTTGTAGAGAGTGGGGAGGAAACCCTGGAAGGATGGATGGCCAACCTGAAGGAAAGGCTGGTTTGGGGGATGCTGCTTCACGATCACTGAAGTCTCAGTGTGCAGAGAAGTCAGGGGGTGGGGAGCAGGGGGATGACATTGCACAGGGGGAACTTCGACCTGTTGGGGACAGTCCCGCAGCAGGGCGGGGGGGGCGGTGGTCAGAGGAAAGGAGGCAGGACAAAGAGCAGTAGGATCCTAATGGGGAGTAGGGAGGCATGTGAAATGAACCCTGCCCTCTTCTCATTGTTTCCCCGGGCCAGGCCTGTCTGAGATGTAACCCCTGGGCTGCCACACTGTGAACTCTGAGCCCCAAGGGAGGGGTTTTCCTGTATCAAAATTTACACAATGGCCAATTTTATCCCTTTGCCTTGAAATTTCTTGGCGTCCACGTCCATCAGACCTCAGGGAGGCACCTTCAGGTTTGTTTTGTCTTTTCCTAAATCCATCCAATAACCGGCCTTCATGTTCAGTTTTAGAATCGTTTTGTGACTGTGGTGGCACCAGAGAAACCTTTGCTAAATTTAGCCTTGTTGCTAATTAGGAACAGAGGACATGTTAAGCTTTAGGTTTAAATACAGAACCTGGCAGGATGCCAAACTCTGGAATCAAGTAGTCATTTCAGACCGGGGTGGGGGTTGGGGGAGGTAGTCCAAAGCTTGTTGGTTAACCCCATGTATTATCATTTTTGCCTTTTAGACCTCCTGCACGGTCGGTGCAGGCGTCCACATGCATGCACGCACACGCAGATCATTGTTGAGTTTCCTGCTCATCTTCCAGAATTTCCCATGCCTCCTTTTCTAAATGAAAAGGCAGTGGAGCCTAGGGATAAAAACAGGGTTAGAGAAAGAGTGTCTGTGTTGACTTTATACTGGAAGCTATTATTGTATGGAGTGCCGTGCATAAGGACATGCCTTACCCGCTGAGAAGAGGCACCAACCACATTCTTAGTTACATTACAGCAAGAGTTACATTATTCCCATTGCCGTATTTACATCACTTGGGATCCAGACAGTGACTGCAACCACAATAGCTACACTCATCCTCTAAGCCTAGCATAAAGTTGGTCTTTCAGATCAGGCTTTAAGCATCTACACAGCTGTATGAAATGCTACAGTGCTGCTAGTATTTAAAGAATGAAGGGAGCAGTGCCTGAGATATTTGTCACTAGGGTCTCTACCATCTAATCAAAATAACCTGAAAAGGGTGTTGTTCTTGTCTCTTGGAATCATGTGCATCTCCTCGGGGCATTAGGGGGGCTCTTGGAGCTGTCAGCCTCTAGCCTTTCTTCCTCCTTCCTGCCAACGCTACCATATTTGACAGAACAATTGGAAACCAAACCGGGGAAATAAAATAGAACAGACATGAAAAGAGAAGACAGGCAAACAGAATAAAGAACAGAAAGAAGAGTTGCCATTGCTGCCACTGCCTTGGATTCGGTTCTGCCGCTTCCGCCTAGGCAACCAGCTCCGCTGGGCTCTCAAGTGGGACCCTTCTTATATTCTTTGGCTGAGACCAGGTGCTGCCTGGGCCAGAGTCTGGCTTCTGGCCTCCACTGCAGAATTGCCATTCCAACTGGGTTTCCCAATGTGGGAGCCTGAGTGAGAAAAAGGCAGTGTATTGAAACAAGGCCTGCCCCTCCGATGTTGTTCTCGAGCATGTCTACGGAGGAGTATTTATCATAAAGGAAGAAAACAGTAATAGCCCAGAACTGTCTGTTTGTTCAACTCCAACTTGAATGATACCAAAGATTAAATCTTGGTTTCCAATTGTTTCATGCCAAGGCTGTTATATTTAAGGTCCAAATATGTGCACCATATGTCATACTGTAGCTTGACAATTACCTCAACAGTCAGTGTCAGACAGATGGTAAACATTACTACCAGGCATACGTACATTTAGAATTAGACATTTAAATAAATTCAGGCCTGTCTTAAGCTTATTAAAAGGATTTGGGACTGTAAAGCCATCTCAGGCATCTGCATATGCTAAAGTGTCTTTCGCATCCTGAACAGATTTGGTTTGATTCAAGCACCTTCCGGCTACAGATGGCAAGTGACATTCGTTCTCTTTGAGCCCTGTACCTGCAATTAGGCCAATAATGGCAATTAAGCAGAATGCAAAGAGATTTAGACTTCAGTTCTTTGTATCACAACCATGCATTCCTGCCCACAGAATGACAGAAAATCCTCCGTAGGGAACATCACCCGCCTCCCTTAAAAGCCCCCGAACTTCAGAGCAAGAGATTAGAAAGCTACAAAGGTACCTGCCTCAGGACCAAGTCAGAATCTCTCTGGTTTAAACCTCAGGCTACAGCAAGCTTCTGACATGAATCTCACAAACTGCAAATAAAGGTTAGCATTCCATGGGAGAATTGAAAGAAGGCTTCAGATGAATGTGTTTTAAGGTATTTTTCCCCCCATAACTATATAAAAGCCCTCTTTACACTCTCTTCTTCCAGGAGCCTTTGAATCCTATTTGGCATTGCAAAAAGGTTCAGTATGGTTTGTGATAGGAAACTAAATGAGGCTGGGGATGAGGTCCTGGAATTTGATTCGGTGGCAAGTGTAGCCAAAGCTGCACTCTTGAGAGGGTACCCCCCACACACCATGGAGCAGTATGATCTTTTTGAAGACCCTGTATCCTGGCCACATATGTAATTTACTGCTAACATTATTTCTTTGCTCAGAACAGCTTCTTCACTCAACGCTCAAAAAGCAGCTTCAGTCTGTGTGCCTACTGCTTGACAGACATCAATGTTCAATAATTTGGGAAGGAAGAGGCAAAGGAGAGAGGGAGGGAAGAGGAATGAGAGACAGATCAGGACTTTATCTTTCAGATGCGCATGTAACCTCGGGATCCCTGTGCAACCAAGAGTGCAAATGTAGTGTCGTGGATAAACACACAAATGCCGATTTTTGGCCTTTCTGAATTCAAATCCTGGCTCCACCTCTTCCTAGCTGTGTGACCTTGTCACACTTCCTTACTTCTCTGTGTCTTGGTTTTCCCATCTGTAAAATAAAGATAACAATCATCTCTTAAGAGGATTCAATAGCAGAATGTATTTATTGTGTTAGGAACTGTGTGCAGCACTATCTGTTGGCTCTTGTTTTTATTTGGGGAGGCAGAGTTCAAACCCAACTTTTTTTCTTTGGGACAGAGCCTGACTGGGGAGTTCAGTGAGATTTTCCTCCTCTTTAGTTCCACTAGGTACATCATGTTTGCATTCTGGACAGCTCCTTACTTGACAGAGAAGTATCTACCCTGTGCATTTGGAAATGCTTCCACACCCATGCATTTAGCGCTGGGGCTCAATCCTAACTTCACAGCCACAGACTCATGTGGGTGTGTGAAGAGGCGTGTTCTAAATTCTGGTGTACCTGTGTGTTACATGTGGATGAGTGATAATAAGAGCAGAATCCCAAAATCCTGGGCAATGGTCAAATTGAGACCTTTGTCCCACTCACTCAGATGAACTCCAGAAACATATGGAGTGGCTTTTGGATGAACACATGTCTCGGTTCTATTTTGGTTCCTCTTTAATAAAGACAGATTGGCTTAGAGGCTTAATTATCAAGCCCTGTTGTCCATTCTTCTATTGCCTTCTGCTGTCAGCCTCTCCTTGGGATCTGTGTACCATACTCTCATATTCGCTATCCTAATGAGGAACCCCGGCTCCATGGCATGACATTGAAGGCCCCCAAATAAGGCCCCTGGATTCTGGGAGCCTCATCTCTCCGTACAGCTATTTGCCATGTCTCTAGTCATGCTGCTCACATGGCAATGTCCTCCCCCACTTCTTTAGAAAATATCAAAATAACCACTGAGATGCTTTTCTCTATTTCAAACCTATTTGCCCTTCAGCCCCATGGTTCTTCAAGTATTGCCTTTGAGCTAGGGTTAGCTCATCACCTAGGGACTAGTGAGAAATGCAAATGTTCAGGACATTTCCAAAACTAAATAGGACACTCTGGAAGTGGGGTGCCATTCGGATGATTCCAATGTATGCTACAATTTGAGAACCAAGGTTGAGCCCATCTTTTGAAATGACTTGCTCTCCTCTTTTGATCATTTTGTTCTTCCTCTTTTTCCATGACCTTTGTGTCTCAGTGATTATGCACACATATTTTTCTCTTTATTTTCCCTCGGTGAATGTTCAAGATGGAGATTCTCTAATCCAGGTTGGATCTCCCAACCTGGCCTCTGGTAGCCTCTCAAAAGTCTATGAAATTTATTCTGTTCAAAGCTTGTTTGCTGAGCATTAAATGTGTGCCAGTCTCCAACGCCAGGCCCTTGAAAAGGGAAGAGAGCAATGCATCACGGATCTTGGTCTGCAGCAGTTTACAATCAAATCAGAATGTCAAGACTTGCGTATATGTGATGATTAGAGAGAAACATACACTGGCCAGTAAGCAGAGGTTCACCAGGAGGTTCAGGTAATGAATGCCAATAGGAAATCAGCAAGAGGGGAATTGCAGGCGGGCTTTGGGGGCTGCTTAGGGCAAAACAGAGCTAGAGCTAAACCTAACAGGCAAAGGACCTCGGTAGACTACATGAGCAAGGTGCATCTCCTTGAACAGGAGCCAGGAGACTCATCTGTGAGCCTCATCCCCCAATACCTCCTTCCATATGGCACTTGGTTCTTAGCAGGCTGAATAAGATCCATAAACACTTTATTTTTATGACTCATATTAATGTGATATTAATACCTTGCTAGAATTAACCACGTACATTATCATCTAATTTATGAGAGGAAAATCTGGGTGTATAATAAGTCTTCGCAATACTACCTTCTGAATGGATGCCAGTGTGTACGGCTTCCAATTTCCTTATGTTTTCGAAGGTGTCTGTGAAACCACCTCTTCAATTACACATGGCTGTTGTTGGAGCACCTACTTTGCAATTAAGCATTCATCTTCCTTCAGAGCTGCCTTTGGGGGAATAGTGGAGGAGGAGGAGTTGGTTTGGACCATTCCTTCACCCTGGCGGGGGATTCCTGTAGCATCAGTTTAGTCTGTGACCTTGCGCTGTCTGAAGATCGCCACTATGGGACTCTGTGACAAAAAAGCTTCAACTTCCAATTTATAGTCTGTGATTTTAGTGGTGGAGAATACCGTCGATGTCATCTAATCTGACTCTCTCATCTTTACAGTTGAAAGGGTAGATGCCCAGAGATGGAGTGGCCAGGGTTGCACAGTGGATAGGAGTCTAACCTCCCCTCGATCCTACTTCTCCTCGCTCTCAGATCATTTCCATTCCCCCAAATGTACTAGTTTGCCCCTAGAGCTTGACATTATTGTTTCCTCTGCTTCCCTGATACACCTGGCCTGTAACATACCCCTTCAGAAACTTCTATATCAGCCATCGAGTCAATAATGCTGATTTGTGTTAAGATGGATACTCTAGGGTTGCATGAGGGAGTTGAGTGGGGCTCCAATTCAGTTAATCCTAAAACCTAACTTTAATGTTGAGGAGATATGCTTTGTGGCAGGTGGGAGGAGGAACTGACTGTTTGGCACACCTCAGTCCACACATACGCTCTGAGGACCATTATGGTCTGGAATATGTTCTGTATCATTTCAGGATTAGGCCACCTGTCTTGCACCAACAGCCTGCCTCAATCATGAAAATTTTAATTCTCATTGTCTGTTAAATTATTTAACTTTACTCAGTGTTTGAGTTTTTCTTTTGACTCTGACATTTTTCTTTTGACTCTGACCCTGTTATTAGATTATAATTAAAGTCTATCTGGCTTTGAGTCAGCATTCCCAACCTTAAATGCTGATACGTGAAACACTGATGCATATGCTGATAACTACTTAACTTGCTACAAGCACAATCCCTAAGTGATATCCCCAGGATATCAAGCTGTGGTTATCGTCAGGGTTGCTGCACAGCACAACTCCAGGGGGTGCCATTTACATGACGATATGCTGTACCTTTCAGACATTGCCTGTGTTGCCCTCTGCAGTCGAGCAGTATGTAATCTGCACAGCAGGAAGCAGTGGCTCAGGTTAATATCCTTTATTTCTCTTGCATGCGTGCTTATGGTGGAGCAAGTATATCCATGCCCCACTCACAATATTCACACAGTTCAATCAGTAACAACAGGTGGATCCAGAAAGCAGCGAGTGCAGAGGGTTGGATGTGTAACTCCGTGCGGTCCTGACAGGTGGGGAGAGCACAGAAGTGTGGGATCATGAAGCAGGCAGACGTGCAAACAGGCAGCATTGGGCAATTCCAGGGTTCAGGGAGAGGAGTCCCACCACTTAGGCAGAAGTCCTGGGGGAAAAAAAAAGGCAGGACTTATTCCTAGAAGGCCAGGAGTACTGGGAAGGTTACCAAGCTGGGGACCTCAATACAAAGGAGTAAGACAGAGATTATGCTGCCAGAAACTGGGGTAGGAGGGGGGAACGCTGATCTCAGGAACAAGACAGAAGCTCCTTTATAGAACTGGGTCATGTGGTCTAACAGAACTGGCAGCAACTGGCAGTGATTTGCTTCTGAGGCTCCTAAATGTAGAAGAACTCTTTAAATCCTTGTGATTAAAGACAGGATTGGCCCTAGAGCCTGGAGCAGGGCTTAGTCTATAGGTGGGAGGAATGTGTTCCCTGCAGCTGGGAGAGGCAGGCTACAGGAACAGGAACCAAAGCAGGCCTTGACAGATTTCTTCTCCATTGTCACTTTCCAGCCATGCATAAAATGCTATGTCATTACCCCCAGGAGGTGGTACATTCTAAAATGTCAATAGCTTCAGGAAAGGTATAGATAAATTCATGGATGAGAGACCCAGAGCGAATTATTAATAGAAACCAGGCACACTTAACCTTTGGGTGGGCATCAGAAAATGGCAATCCTTTCCACTGCCACTGCTCCACCCCCCAAAATGGTAGTGTAGTCTGAGATGGAAATAAGGCAGAATGGACCAAAGGTCCACAAGTTACATGACAGTGTCTGTGCTGGACATAACAGTCCACATCTATGTGTACATGAAATTAAATAATCACACATACACACCCTGGCTCATTGATCAAGCAATCCTATAATACTAATCTCTATTATACCATAATTTTTTCAAGGAGAGTTCTTAATTATCTCTAGTCCTGAGGAAGAAGAGGGCCTACAGCTTTTCCCTTGGGAAAACTCCCTCTTGGGAACTGCAGCTGGCCTGAGGCAATGGGTAGACCTGAGTGATACGCATTCCAGGAAAATAGATGAGCCTCAAGTTCAGTTAGCAAGGTGGCGGGTAGAGAAAAGAAGGGTCAAAAAGGGATAAATCTACAGGAGAATGTTAGCTAGCTGGAATGAGTAGGTTTGAGAAGTGGATCCAAGATAGATTCCTAGGGACAACAGACTCTGTGTTGGGGTGTGTGGGTGTGGGTGGGTGGGTGGTTTGTTCATAAAGCATCTCAGCCAAGCTCAGCTGTTAAGGTTATTGAAATGCTTAGGTAGATAAAATCCATAGGTGATGTTCTCTGTAGCTTCTGTATTGTTCAGGCCAGACACTGTATTTCTCACTTTGTGTAGTGGAATGAGTAAGTAATTGTTTGTGCTCCTACCTTAAATGGTTGTTTGTTTTTTCACCTGTTGCAACAAACCACATAGGGACCCCAAGTTGTCAACCATTCAGATGATAATTCATGTTGGTAGACGTAGCTCCATCACAGAAGCTGAGAGGGTGGGAAAGTGTACCTTTTCTCCCTCTCTACATGTGTCCATAAGTCATTGTTAAAGGAGCAATGGCCTTGTTACCTATATGACTGAGTTGTGGTGTGGGAGGCATGACAGGACTCTTCAAATTCAGTCCACAAGTCTGGCTTCCAGTAAAGCCTGAGAGCAAATTGTCTTTGCAGCCTTCCTCTGTGTTGTCTCCTGGAGATGAGTGCCCCAGGACTGTTATTGGTATATTATTTTCTATCTACATACTCTCTCTCGGTGATCTCATCCAGTTTTATGGCTGTAATTATCTTCTGTCAACCACTCCCACATTCATCTCCAGTCCAGCCCTCTCTTTCTAAAGTTCCAGACTTTGCCTTTTTAACATCACCAAATGCATTATATCCAAACTGAACTCCTAACCTACCTTCTAGAACATATTCTACTTGAAGCATTCCCAGTTCAGGTTGATGGCTGCTCCGTTTCCCAGTTGCTCAGGTTACATATTTTAGCATCATTTTGGTTCCTGTCTCTCTCCCACACAACTTCTAATCCATCAGGAAATTATAATAGCTCTACTCTCAAAACACATCCAGAATCTAATTACTTCTACCAATACTTAATCCAAGTCTCTTGCCTGTATTACTACAATAGCCTTCTTCTCTTCTTTTCCCCATCACAGGCTATTCTCAACAGTCTTAGAATCTTTCAGTGGACTCCCTACTTCATTCAGAGTAAAAGTCATTTACAGTGGTTAAAAGTTCTCCTACTCAAAGTACCAGAGGCATTCAGGAACTTGTTAGAAATGCAGAATCTCAGGCCCTCCCCCATACCAAGTGGGGGTGACTCTTCATTTTCACAAGATCCCAGATGATATATATCCAGTTGAAAGTTTGAGAAGCAGTGATCTACAAGACTTGTCATGATCTGGACTCCTGTTTTTCTTTGACTTCATGTCCTACACCATCCCCCACACCACCCACTAAACCCTATGCAGTCACACTAGAAGAGTTCCAATAGGCCTCTTAGACTTTCTCAAGACATGGTATTCATGATCTTGACTTATGGTTTTCTCACTGGATGTTCCCTGTACCCGAAATGATCTTCCAGACATCAGTATCACCAACTTCCTCACCTCCTTTGAGCCTTTGCTCAAATGCACCTTTCAAAGAGAACTGCCCAGACTACCATATTCTAAAATTGCTGACTGCCCCTCTCCTGAAATTCTCGGTCCCCTCATTTGGATCTGTTTTATGTTTCTTAGCCCTTATTACCTACTGATATAGTCCATAATCTACTCATTATGTCTATTTTTATTATCTGTCTTTCTACTGACCCCTGCCATGAATGTCAACTCCACAAGGACCTTCACTGATATAAAGTGCCTAAAATCATCCTGGAGGCATAATAGGCTCTCAGTAGACACTATGGAATGAATTAATGAATGTAGTAGACATTCTGCTACTTGCTAAGTTGGGACTGAATGTAATTTCTACAGAGAGCCTTACATAACAATAGGGATTCCTTGCCCCCAGGAGGAGTTACAGATGTCTAAGAGTGGAGCTCTTCACTCCTGGAGGCGGTCTTGGCGGGGATGGAGTTTGTTGTTTTCCTTTCCTCTTTAAGAATGTCTGAGGAGTTGGAGCAAAGTTACCATCTCCCTACAACATGATCTGCAACAGGTTGGGAGCATATGTCTTCAGTTAGTGAAAGGCATGAGCCATTTTTAGGACAACTTTTCAATGAGGCTGTCTTGTGTCATCTTGATTTGTTTTGACTCCGTGGGCTAGACTTGAAGCACAACCAATAAATGGGGCAATTACCTTTAAAAAAATACCTTTTTCACTATGTGGTCATTTTTCTAACTCTTCTTCACAGCCAAAGCTATAATTTGGGTGGATCTGAAAAGGAAGACAGAGATAGAAAGTTACTTTTAGAAACCAGAAAACCACACCTCAAATTGTGGGCAACAGGTTGGCTGCAGAACAGGACCGTGGACTTGTGAGCTATTGGATTCTACTCGCGCGGTTACCCCTGCAGAGCCATGTGGAATGGGTGGTTTCTGTTGGGAGCAACACCATTGTTTATAGTGACTCTATAGCCCTGATCTCAGGGTGCCATGTTCCTACGTACATCATTTCATAATTGTGTAAGTTGCATGGGCATCCAGTTACCTTGATGTGAACTTAGCTCATTATCATGCTAAATCACCCAGCACTTAGTTCCGCTCCTCAATCTGAGTAGCCTGGCCTGAAAACTAACTTAAATGAAATTACAAAATTACAAAAGGACCATCTGGAATGAAATGGTATGCATTGCCCATTTGCTTCAAATGGGCACCGTAGCCACAGGATATCAAAGTGATAGTCAACTTACTTTCAATGTTATTGATGTTCTAGTTTGTATTTAACCATTACTGTCAAATTGAATTAACTTAACAAAAGACTAATTTACTATCTCATCAATTTGTTGTACCTTCCCAGAGAGTGAAAGGAAGCCTAGAACACTAACTGTTCAGAATTCCTCCCTACTGTTCTCTATGGATAGACAGGAAAGTCCCCTCTACCTGGTGTGGACACTGTGAATTGGTATGTGTCATGAAAGTGTGTGCTTGGCTACAGCTCTACGAAGCTAACAGTGAGGTGCCTCACTTCTTAAAAGAAATTAGTAGAAGAGGACATCATTAGAGTGATACATATCGATGAGTCATAAGACTTGCTCATGCAAAATAATTACCGTGTGCCAAAATATTCTCCTAGCAACTGATTCAGAGCCTTGTATCTTCAGTGTGTCAAGGAGTCCACACTCAGAAAGAGCTGTATTGAATAATGTGTTTTATTTATTTATTTATTTATTTATTTATTTTTTGGTAAAGAGAAGAAATAATTAAAAAAAATAAACTTTAAGTGCCCAAGAATAAGGCTTTTGAGGGATGTGCTGGTTTGAAGCAGTTTCCTTGGGTACAGAGCAGTGCTTTCTAGAAAAACACTATTTTCAAGAACCAGGGCTACTCTCTAATTTTGTAGCTTCTAGCTGCACTTCTAGGAAAGGTAATACCATGGTCAGTAGAGTTTTTCAGGTCTTTAGCTTTATAGTGAATAAGAAATGGACCATCATTTAGGATCCTTAGATATTCAGGGGAAAGACACTGTTACAGGCAGTTGTAGGGCTGCCCCAGATTCCTTGGCTGCCTGACTTTTTTCCATTGTGGTCACATGGTTAGGTATTGCTTACCAGGAGTTTTCGAAGTGGGTTTGTTGGAAATTAGATCATAGACTCTCAGATTGGAAGGCAAATGTCTTAGAGGTCAGACAGGCCTATTCTGAAATCCACCTCTTTGAAGGACTCTGGCATGACAGCTGAGCATGTTTTGTTTTTGTTTTTGTTTCTTTTTTAATAGGAGAAATGTATTTGCTTCTTTCAGTGCATTCATTACCCACCTATATTATGGTACAAGGAATGTAGTGAATTCTATTTCAGGCTTTCTTTTTTTTAGAGGTACCTCAGGAAACTGAGACAGAGAGCAAAATATAACCTTAAAATCATAAGATGGAGAAGGTTTTTTTGTTTTGTTTTGTTTTGTTTTTGTTGCCTTTTTTGTTGTTTATTTGTTTCCTTCTCCTTTCTCTCTTCCTTTTCCTCCCCACCCCAAGACATTTTTATCTGGGAGGAGACTCTTTTCCTGACCTTGGAATCACCCTTAGCTCTTGTATATCTTTCCCATCACTTTTGTTTTCTTAAGAGTAGTGACCTATACCCATTGCACTCTCCTTAACCCTTCATAGACTGACCTCCACCCTCAAGTAATAAAACTGCTTTTCCATCATTAGCAAGTTGGGGAAGCCATCTTTTCCCAAAGCCTCCACAGGCTTCCTGCTTCCCGCCCAAAGTTAGCCTACCCTACCTACTGTTTGTTTCCAAAGCTGGGCCGTACCAACTTATTTCAAGAAGTGAATTGCCCCGAGGGCAAGGACTACTTGCTTTAGCTCTTTATGGCCAGTTTTGTGTCCTCACCTTCACGGGAGCCCGCTTAATGTTGGTGATGGTAGTGAAATGAGGACAATTAGAGCTGCCAGGCACAGGGCTATTTATTTACTTCTGAAACTGGAATCGCATGAGCATTGGTGGGGCTGTCATTCAGAGCAGAGAATAGGGATTTAATTTTTAATAAGGAGGACTTGGAAGGACTGCAGAGAGTGAGCAGAGACAAAGTAGAGAAGGAGATATTTAGGCCAGAGAAGCCTAGAGAAGGTTTTGTCTTCTTTATTTTTAAAAGGGTGATGACAAAGCAGGCTCCTTCTTTTTGGACAACAAGAACCCAGGAGTAAGAACTCTGATGGCAATCAGGGAATAATAAGTAGTTGTTTATACTGATGACAATCAGAGGGTTAAGGGGAAATCCAATAATCACTGGTTGGTGGAAACCATGTTTTGTGCAGTAAAAAAATATCAGGACAACAGAGATAACTTCAAAATCTAAGACAGGCTTTAATCAGTGATAAATTGTTGTCTAAAATGCCATTTATAAAAATCAGGGGCACTGACTTGCCTGGAGGTCTCCTAGGGGATATTGCTTCTGGCCTGAGACCAGGCCAAGCCTCCTCTCTGCCTCTCACTGTAGCTGCTGTTTGGTTACAAGGGGCAACGAACAATTTATAAGGCTCTAGTTCAATGTGATGACTTACTCCTGCTGCCATTTATATCATATTAGTGCCTGCCCTCATCCTTCCTCATGAAGAAGTGGCAAGGATGATTGATACGAGGCCTATGAAATTCTTTGAACTTCTTTGGAGAAATAAAAGATTTTGTCATTATTATCATCATCACAGAATACTTGAAAACATTTTCACAGTGTGTTCTGTGCTAGGACAGACCCGATTTTCAGCATTAGATTCTCAGCCTTTGTTAATCCTTCCTCAGGCTGCTGACCTTCCGAGTTTCTCCCTAAAGGAGGTTAGGAGCATTTCGTCAGTGAGCAAGACCTTTAGGACAATGATGAATGGATTCCCCACATCTTCTTGGGCCTGTTCATGTGCAGTTCTGGGTCCCCATGAAATCTGGGCAGTTCTCACCAGCCAGGGTCATGGAGAAACCAGTGCAGGATACAAAACCAATTTTCCTTTGATTTTAAAAGATAGTCAAAATTTACTTTGGGGAATAATGTTCTGGGAATTTATTTTGTGTGTAACAAGCCCAAATAGTGAAAGAGTGCTGTGAGGAAATTGAGACCCAGAGACGCTGAGGTTCCAGGCTCTCCACCAGTGGCAGAGTGAGGAGGAGGAACTAAGTCTCTGGGGACACAAACTTGTGTTTATTTCTTTCTCATCATATCACACTTTCTCAGTGTGAGAGGACCTAAGATGGACATAGATGCTTTAATGCTTCTTTACTCACATCTTGGACAAGACCTATAGAATATAATTTGAGCTACCAGAAGGCTGACTCTAAAAATTTTACCTCCAATTCCACCTGTCAGAATAGAGTGCAAAAAATGGCCAGGAGAAGAGATATTGCATTGTGCGTTGATCTTCAGAAAATTCTGCAAGCTAGTTATTTCTGAGCAGTATCCCATGAACATCTCTAATCTCAGCCACAAATGGCAGGGCCCTGAGGGGTTGCTGTGAAACAGAGGAGTTGAGGCTGAAGGGCTCAAAGGTCAAATAATGGGAAATTACAGTGAAGAATCTAATAGATACCATGTGTTTTGGTTGCTTTTTTTTTTTTTTTTTCCCATCTTTGTCTTAGGGAGCTAATGCAAAAGGGAATGGGAGGTGTTAGAAGAAATCTGGCATCTAGCAAAGGCAGATATGCCTGCTTATGGTGTCTCTGCACTGACTTTTTTTTTTTCTTTTTCTTTTTTTTTTTTTTTTTTTTTGAGATCAAAGAGTTGCCAAAGACTGAGGACAAAACTTGGATTTTGTGTTTCCTGAACTTTAATTACCTGGCTTTAGGCAGGATGAGTAGAGTTGGAATTCTGGTTGGAATAGTGGAGAAATTGCCTCGTTGTGCTGCTGCACCAGAGTAGAACCACCTCATCTAGTAGATTTGGGCTCAGAGGTGCCCTGTGGACATAAGCAACTGTGCTATTCACTGGGCTACCTTGAATATAGATGGGTTAACATGGGCTCATTCAGTTCTGCATTAATGCACATAGCCAGGCTGGAGGGTTGCCGTGCTCTCGGAGGGCCCTTGGAATGGGAGGAGATGTGGTAAGTGACATGCTGGAGGGGCGGTTGTGGAGGGAGTTCTACAGCAGCTTCAGGTGCCATAGCACCTTGTAGAGGAGACTTTTTTCCCACCTGCTTTTGCTCAAGGCCCAGAGCCGCTGTCTTTCTGAAGGCTGCTTCTTCTCCTGACTTAAAGTTCTGGACACTCTCCTCGACTAAAATGTATACTACTCCAGGTTCTGCTTGCCCTATAGCCTCCTTGACCTCCTTTGCACCTATGCCAAAACTGGTACATAGCAAGCATTTAACAAATGTTAGTTGAATAAAGCTATGACTTATTTCCACAATTGTGGCATGATACCATTTTAGAAAGTTTCCTTTCTTCGAATCTACCATCATTCCAGATGATATTCTCCTGATAATAGGGGACAAAATGAAATTATTTTAATTTTTTTAAAAAAATCTCTCATTAGCACTAAGAAATAAATATATCACAAAGACTCATTATTAAGTGTGCTCTTTAGAAGAATTTACCTTTACCTACCAGCAATTAGACTGCATTTATCCAACTCAGCTCCAAACCACAGGTGGATAGCACAGCTCTGTGGGTACCAGGTCAGCTGTATGCATGTCCTTCCATGGAGCTGACAGAAAACCAGGGGAATCTGTGCACTCAGAGTTTAGAGGGAGTCTCAGAATGTCTTATATTTTTCAAGTATGATGCAAAACATTTGTAATTATATTTCAGTTATTTTATTAGATTTTTTAAAAACAGGAACCTGTACAGGAAATCTTTTCACATATGAACTATAGAAACTATAGTAACTATATAACTATAATATATAACTATATTATAGTTATATAATATATAACTATATTATCAGAAATCTTGTGGCACCATGCATTTTCCACTGCTATACATTATATTTCTTTTTTAATATCTGGTTTCCCTTATCCATCTGTAAGCTTCATATGGTCAGGGACTTTGCTTACTTATTTATACTTTATCTCAAAGGGCAAGCACAGAGCCATAATACATTTGTTAAATGATGAATAAATAAAAAGTGGATATGCGCTCTTTCAAAATTATATTTCCTTTAGGAGAATAAGCAAGGAGGTTGGTCTTTGGAAGCTGTGAGCATGGCTGCCCTCCCACCAGGAAGAGTGAGCATTGCGATAGTGACAATGCCTTTGTTCACAAAGGCAGAATTAGGGAAGGAACATATCCCTCAGGTTCTTAACAGGATCTACAAGTCTTAACCATGTAATTAGAGAGAATTTAATGAAAGGTCCTTTACAAAGGTATGTACAGTTTAGGGGATGAAGAAGCCATCTATGCCTAGAAATGAGAGAAGTCATCACTACTTTTTGGTGTCTATGGACAAGAGGAGTGGGGATCATAAGGCCACCGGGTTGTAGGAAAAGACTGTCAAAAGGATCATGGTCTTCCAACAGAGGGACTAGCGCCAACCCACCAAGGAGACAGTAGGGATTTTGTTGTGTGGGTGGGTGGGGTGTGGGGGGGTAAGTATCCCCACCATACTCTCCTCTCATATTCTGTCTCCTAATGGTGCCCTCTGCTGACTGAATCCAACTGAAAGTCAGAAGGTACGGGAGTCTGAAAGCCTGGGAAGTCAGACTCTCAGGGCATAGAACAGGGTGCAAAAGAGTAGAGAGTAGATCCCAAAGAGCAAATGGAATATCTATCATAGAGTGGCATGCCCAAAACTGCAGGTCTGCTAGAGAGAGCTTGTGAATGTCTTTATGGGCTTAAAGAGAAAAACCCCAAATATCAAACTTCAACAACAAAACTAAGCCCCATACTTTGTGTTCTTTCTCTCAATAATCTTTATTAAACGTTGAGCATCTCTTCTGCCGCAGGCATGTCTGCTGGGGATGGGAGAGTGAATAAAGAACCATGCCGACCTCCAGGGGGCTTCCAGTCTAGTGGATAGAAATGTGCCTGAAGATGACATAGGTGATTAGGTTGCTGAACTAACACATGGAGAGAACTTCCCTGAATTCCAGGCTTGGTCAGTGAGGACTTCCCAACTGGAGACCAAGCTCAAAACTGTGAGACGAAGGCTGGGGAGGAGTCAGGGGTGAGGGAAAAAGGGAGTAACGGTTGGAAAGGAATGCAGGGTTCCATGCAGAGGAAATGGCAGGTGCAAAATCAAGAAGTAAAAGGGAGTACGATTGTTTTGTGGAACTCTTGGTGGGATACTCAGACTTAAACAGGATGGCTGGGCAATTCTCTCTGTTGGTTATTTACTCTACAAGCCTGCTCCCTTTTAGAAGGTAGATAAAGAACACTTGATGGGTTCACCATGCATAGAAAAAAGCCTGACTTTTGTGAGCATTCCCTTTTGTGGATCAACCAGAACAGTCCCAGACACCCCTTCGGTGATGATTATCATCTCTTCTAAGTGTAAAAGGAGCCAGAATTTCTGCCTATTATTTTCATATTGCTTCCCCTGCAGGAAATTGTGTCAATTCATTTGGACATTTGTGGTTTCACTGTACTCCCCGAGCCATTACATCATGATGTGGTAACTCAGAACTCCAGTGGCACATTATCAGAGCTGACTATTTCTGGAAGCCAGGAGATAACAAACAAAGCAGCTTCATTTGGCCTATAAGCATGTTAAACACCCTCGGCAGAGGACAGTAGAATACAAATATGCCTTCCTCCTGACTTTTATCAAGGAGAGGGGAGAGACGTGGGATAGATATAAATTATGGGCCCTGCTTCAGCCTAGGATCTATCATAAAATCTATTGCCACTGATACAAACTGGCTTCAGTGTATAATTTAGTGACAGTTTTGTGCATTATGTTTCCTTGCTGACAAGATTGCTGCATGGTGAAATGTTGCCGTATCTAGGTATGGATGGAACTGCCTGAAGATTTAAGCCATTTTATTCCGTCCTGAATTAACATGTTCAGCCTAATCCTCATCTCCCCAGGAGACTGCGGATGGTGAGGGAAGATGAGCATAGGCTTTGCATGCAGGTGTTGGGGTCTGTGTTTCCACTTGCCTGCATTCCATTCTCCCTTGTGAGGCCGCTGATTGAAACTTACTTGAAGATTACCTTGGTAATAATTTGAGCCTTATCAGGAAAAAAAACACACACACACACACACTCACACACACAACAAATTAATGAGGTTTCTGCCGATAAAAGAAATATAAAGGGCTTAGTTTCCTAAAGATGCCTGATACCATGGATAAATCATAGACAAATAGAAAGCATGCTGTAGTTTATACCTAATTATAAATGACTTAATGCCAAGTCAGACCCAAAAGATTCAGGGGTGTGATCGTTCTGAAACCTAATTAGTTAGAGAGAGACAGTACCACAGTATCAAGATTTTCATTAATGCAAGGAAGTCTCTTCTCTACTCATATTTAGCATTACCCTGGTAGCAAATAAGGAAATTTATCTTCCTGGGTAGATGAATTGGGCTCAGGCTACTAAAATATATTGCTTAATAATTGCTTTATTAGACGAGGCCAGTGTAACAAATATTAGGGCCTTTCCTGAGACCAGTGATCACAAAAGGTAACTCAGTCAGTTTGGGTTTCTCTAACATAATAGGCTGGGTAGCTTATGCAACTGAACCTTATTTTTCATGGCTCTGGAGGCCTGAAGTCCAAGATCAGGCTAGCTGTGTGGTCAGGCTTTTAGTGAGCTCTCTTCCTGGTTCACACATGGCTCTCTTCTTGGTGTCCTCACAGGACAGAGAGAAAGGTCAAGTCGCTTTCTCTTGTAAGGACACTAATCTCATCTCAGGATCTCCACTCTCAGGATTTTATCCAAACCTAATTACCTCCCAAAGGTCCCACCTCCAAGCACCTTTTTCCATGGGAGATGGAGTTTCTACATATGACTTTCAGGAACATAAACATAAAGAAGGTGTTTATGTCTTGCTACCAAGGAACCAGAGAAACATGAACATGATAATGAGATGACAATTGCTTATGACAATGTTAATGGACCAAGTTTAGTCACATTCATGGAGACCTGAGCATCTCTCCAGGCTGCTGTCCTCCTAGAAAGAGGTTGACTTTTTTTTTCTGCCTTTCTGTTTTTATTTTTTATTGCCTTTCTGTTTTTATTTTTTATTTTTTATTTTTTTTTAATATGTTATGTTAGTCACCAGACAGTACATCATTAGTTTTTGATGTAGTGTTCCATGATTCATTGTTTGCATATAATACCCAGTGCTCATGCAATACCTGCCCTCCTTAATACCCATCACCAGGCTAATCCATCCTCCCACCCTCTCCCCTCTAAAACCCTCAGTTTGATTCCCGGAGTTCATAATCTCTCATGGTTGTCTCCACCTCTGATTCCTCCTGCTTCATTTTTCCCTTTCTTCTCCTAATATCCTCTGTGGTATTCCTCATGTTCCACAAACACATGAAACCATATGATAATTGTATTTCTCTCCTTGGCTTATTTCACTTAGTGTAATCTCCTCCAGTTCCATCCATGTTGTTGCAAATGTTGGGTATTCATCCTTTCTGATGGCTGAGTAGTATTCCATTGTGTATATGGACCATATCTTTATTCATTCGTCTGTTGAAGGGCATCTTGGCTCCTTCCACAGCTTGGCTATTGTGGACCTTGTTGCTATGAACATTGGGGTACAGATGGCCCTTCTTTTCACTACATCTGTATCTTTGGCTGTAAATACCCAGTAGTGCAATTCCCAGGTCATAGGGTAGCTCTATTTTTAACTTTTTGGGGAACCTCCACACAGTTTTCCAAAGTGGCTGTACCAACTTGCATTCCCACTAACAGTGTAAGAGGGTTCCGCGTTCTCCACAACCTCTGCAGTATTTGCTGTCTCTTGCCTTGTCAATTTTTGGCCATTCTGACAGGTGGAAGGTGGTATCTCAATGTGGTTTTGATTTGAACTTCCCTGATGGCTAATGATGTTGAACATTTTTTCATGTGTCTGTTAGCCATTTGTATGCATGCCTTTCTGCTTTTATTCACTTCTTTTCACAGCCACAGTGTCTCTGTCTCTATCACTTCAGTGTCTTTACCTGTCATCTTTCCATATGCCTTGGGCCCCTAGCCATAATTCTCTCTCTCTGGCTTTTACCCCCTTCCAACATAGATGGTCTGGATCAATGAGAATAGAAGATGTAAAGAGATAGGAAAGATGACAAATGAGTGCCTCTAGGGTAGCACAAATAAGAGATTTATAATTCTCTAAGGATGGCTTCAAGTCACCTGGTGCATTTTAGATAAGCATAGCTATAGGCATCATCTTTTTGCCAACAACTGGTTCATAAAGGAGATACCTCAGAAGGTGCTCCAAAGCTTTGGGGTCAAGCTGGGTGGGACCTCAGCTGTATAGTTCGTTTCAAGGACAAAGTCTTTAGGGCTTCCTCTTGGACTCTTCAGAGTCTTCCGCCACCTGAATAAATAGTCCTCCTGTTTCCACTGTCTGTCTCTCCCTGCTATCCCCTTTCTTTTCTCAAATTCTACTTTCCAGCATGGATTTTAAAAACTCATCCACAAAGAGAAGTTGGAAATTGAAAATAAGTATTATCGTTTGAATGGGAAACCTCACTTCCAAAATAATTATTCCCCGCTACTCATATGCCACTGAATGTTAAGAAAGGGTCTCTTTTGACTGGAGACTGATTTAAAATGCTCTCAGAGGTCTTGCCCCACCATAAAATCTTGCCATTCTGTTGGCACAACTGGAACTTCCAACAAGGACAGTAAAGGCCTCACAGAGGTCTCTGAAATCAGATAGACAGCTTCTCATGTATCTACTCATGGGGCCATTTAAAATAGTCTGTAAAAGGCAAACAAACAGAAAACCAGTCCAGCGATATGGAAAAGGGAGGGAGGAAGACCATCTTTTCTAGAAGCTTTCTGCATCTACTGAGGAAGAAAGCTTCTGAGATAAAAACACCCACCTCTTCTTTGTTAAGTTGTGGGATTTCAGCAAGCAAAGTAGTAAAGAAAGTCATTTCATGCTTTCATAATAGTGTTAGTCTCTTCATTAGAGTCAATCTTTGACATCTCCAAGCTCCAGTTTCTCCATATCTCCAGTGTTTGTATCTTTTAAAGTTTTTAATTCCTCTTTTTTTTTTTTAGTTTTTGTTGCTCAGATTTTCCTTTTACAGTTAAACTATTGAGGTGAGGCCATACTTCTCCACCTCTCTTTATTTCTGTTCTTGCTGCTTCCCTCCTTGATACCAGCTGGTAACCCATTCCTACAGGACTTTGTCTTCAACAATTTGTCAGCTGTCACATATATTTCCCTCATTTGGAACTACTAATGGCCTATGGCCATCCTTCTTAGAACTGTCTGCCTTTTATTTTATTTTTTATTTTTTAAGAAAGAGTTTATTTATTTATTTTAGAAGGAGAGTACAAGTAGGGGGAATAGCAGAGGGTGAGGGAGAGGGAAAGAATCCTAAGCAGACTCCATGCTGAGCTTGGAGTCCAACACCAGACATGACACTGAGGTCACAACCTGAGCAGAAACCAAGAGTCACAATGCTCAACTGACTGAGCCACCCAGGCACCACTGTTTGCCTCTTATTAGGGAACTGGAAGAGGACTTCAAACCTTTCTCTCAATCATGTACATAATTGAGAGAAATAAAAGTTGGAAAGGAGGAGATATTCTCAAAGCTAAGACTCCAGAGCAGCATCTCTAAAAATGTTCCATGTAAGCAAATATCTATGCATAAAACAATGGTTTTGGGGTAAGTTGTGACTTGAGAAGCACTACCAATGACCTGAATGTTATTACTAATTCTCATCAAGGACCAGACCTCAGATCAAACTGTCTAGCCAATCTGGTAGCGATATGGCCAATATTTAGCAATGCCTGTTAAAAAGTGATGAATATTTTATTTTATTTCATTATATTTTTAAGATTTCCTTATTTATTTGAGAGAGAGAGAGAGAGTGAGATAAGGGGAGGGAAAGAAGGAAAGAATCTTTAAGTCAACTCCTTCCTTAGTGAGGAGATCAACTCAGGGCTCATCATGGGGCTTAGTCCTACAACCATAAGATCACGACCTGAACCAAAACCAAGAGTCAGATGCTTAACCTGCTGATCCACCCAGGCACCCCTGAAATGAATATTTTAATTTCAAATCTGTCATAAGTAGATAGTACCATTGCTATGGCACTGGACAACCAGTTGTCCTGGTCTGCCAAAATCGTTCTTCACTTGTTTTGGATTTGGGTTTTGGTGGTGTTGTTTGGCATTAAAATGGAACTAGTGATTCTTAACTGAACTCTCTTTCATTTACTCAGTGTCCCAGGATTTTGCTCAACAACTGACTCCTGAGAAGAATTACCCCCAAGAGAGGAATTTTCACCAAATAGTTTATATCCTGTCAGGCTTAGCAGGTGGGAGCTGGGCCTGAACAGTGATGATTATGTTTTCTAACAAAAAGGTAGTGACAGAAAAAAATAGTCTCCTCCAAAAAAAATAAGGCTCTAATCTTCAAACTGGTAGTTGACAACCCTAAACACATACATTTGTTCAGAGGTAAAATATTGAAAAGAATAAAGAGTAAATATTTTGTTAACATTATACAAGTGTTTTAAAAATGTATGAATATCTCAGATACATATTTTGGCAAAAGAGTGTTTTGACCAAAAATTGTATGGAAATGCCAAACAAACAAACAAACAAAAAACCCCAAACTTGTGATACCACATATAGATTGTTGGGGAGTTTGTTACAGATCTACTTCCAAGGCAGAATAAGAAAACCAACCTCTCAAAGATGTTCTGTGAAAGTAATTGATGAAAGGTGTTCTTTTGTATGTGTATTTTTGTGTTTGGGTTTCTTCTCCTAGAGAAAATAAAGTGTTTGATTGAGTTCACAGCACAAAATGAGGAAGGCAATTTTGTATGCCAATCTCATAAAACTCATAGCCTTACTTTATTTCCCCACCACATTTGTTCCCTTTAGGGCATTCTGAACAGTGGGAGAAAAAAAAACAAAAAAAGAAGGAAACTAAATTTATATTCTTCCTTAGATGCCTCCTGAAGGAAGAGGGGAAAAAAGGAATACTGGAGAATGCATGTGAATTTTTTTTTTCATGAAAATTTCTGTAAAATAATCCACTGTTGAAACTGCTAACAGCTGTTTTTTCACACTCTATAACCCCCAGCAGGTAGGAAAATCCCCCGCAGATTTCAAGATATTGCATGTCAGTATGGTAAAGCACAATTCTTTATTATTATTTTTTTAAGGCCAGGTTTCCAGTATTACTTCAACAGAAAAGTTCCTGTGCTGTGTGAGTAACTGCTTCCTACATGACAAAAGGTAGTATCATTTTATTGCCAGCCAGACTCTGGGTGGGAGGGTCGGCACTTCAGCTCCTCATGCCTGACTGCACCCAGAACAAAGCCAGGGAAAAATGTAAGGCACCTGGTGGACGTAATCCTGAGTATCTGTTTTAAACTTTAATATGGACACCGCATTCATTTTCAACTGAGTAAGGCAATGCTTCACCTCTCTGGACACTCATTCACTGTGTAAATAATCAGAAACATAACCAATTCTTATGCACTTTTAGTTTTGTTTTCTCCTTGGGTAACAACTAAGGAGAGAATTCTTAAGAGGAAAGCCCCCCCGCCCCCCGTATCTAGATCTTTCTCATCACCCCATGTCTCCTAAGGTTAGATTGTCCAATCCTTCTCTTAAAGCAACTTAGAGTACAGTCATTACACTTTAGTGAAAGATATTCAACTTGGAGTAGAGTGGGAAAATAGACAAGGTTGTCTATGGGACCATCTGATTTGTGTCTTATCTTTACTTCATTCCTCCCCATTCTTCTCAGTTGGCCCATATTTAGGAGACTTTGGATTTTAAGCCTCATCAGTAACTTTGGAATAAAGGTATTTTGCTCTCTATGCTCAACAAATTTTACCACCATGTAGCATGATGGAGGAAGGGAAAGGTTACAAGACAAAAGTTTGGAGTATCTTTCCTCTCTTGTCCCATTGACCAGAACCAGGCAACATCTAGGTGCAAAGGAGGCTAGGACATGTAGTCTTTACCTGCAGTATCCATGTGACTCACTGATAATTCTATTACTATGGAAGTAGAAAGTAGCTATTAGATAATAAGACTGGAGCTGTTTGTTAGGGGAGTCTCTGGAGTGAGGAAGATAAGAGAAGGTGAGATTTAACATAGGCTATCATCTGTTTCCTAAAGCTAACCTGTTTCCTTTTAGAAAAGAGGTTCCTATTCTTCTGACTTTCTCCCTATTTTAGTCGCGAGTAGCTGTCTCACTAAAATAATCTGCTTGACTTTGAGGCTTTAAACACACACACACACACACACACACACACACACACACACACTTATTTTCTCATTCTTTCTTTAATTATTGTCATCTTCGGGGGCCTTATTTGGAAAGAATTTTTGTTTTACAGATGAGAATCATTGGTACAAGCCTCTTGGAGATGGTAGGGTTTGGGGAAGAATATCGTTTATTTCTGAAAACCTACGTTTTTCTTAATCTTTAGGTTATTTCATGTGAAGGAGTGATTGTTCCATCAATTTGCTGTGAGTTTGGAAGCCTGTATTTCAGGAAGATAGTTAAAGCGTCACATATTTCGTCTTCATTCTTTGGGTGATAGTCTCAGTCTGAAACGCAGCTCCCATGACAAGTCATGATTCGATCCCAAGCTTACTGAACTCTGCAGGGAGGAGGAGATGGTCTCCACAGAACTGCTCAGCTGTCAGGACCAAAGCAAAGGGATCACATATCTTGATTTCCTTCCATGTTTCTGGACTGAGAAGATACTTGTATGGTGATCTTCTCGGGCCCTGAATCACACGGCAGAACATGAGAAGCTATTTGCTGTGACTCGTACACACCAAAGAGCAGAGGAAGGGTAATTTCAGGTCAATAGAATCTCCTTTAAAAACAACTGGGCTTTCTATATTTTAAAATCTTCCCTACATTCCTCCCTATTATGACAAACTCCTTTCGGCAGAGTATCAAACTTCTGAGCAACCCAAAGGGACGTAAACAAATGCATAAACATATTTTGTTCTAAGTACCAAATGTCCCAGTTTGAAACAACAAAATTAGGCACTTCTTAACTAACTAATGGTCCCCTAAATTGGACCATTTGTACAAAATCCTGTTGTCATATAAAGAGTACTCCTAAACTCACACCCTCCTGCTCCTTCAAAAATATCTTCCATGATTGTTTCTTTGACATAGTTATTATTTTATAGAATTAAGATCACAAGACATTTAAAGAGACCTCAGGTGGATTTTGAAGACACTGTGTGTACTAAAGGACATATCTAGGGGTTATAAGTCATAAGTGATGTTTTTAAGATCCAGTTTCCCAGAATGCAAATTTTATTTCTTTTTAAAGACTTTACTTATTTATTTGACACAGAGAGAAAGAAATTACAAGTAGGCAGAGCAGCAGGCAGAGAAGGGGGGGGGGGGTGAAGCAGGCTCCCTCCTGAGCAGAGAGCCCAATGCGGGGGCTCAATCCCAGGATCCTGAGATCATGACCTGAGCTGAAGGCAGAGGCTTAACCCACTGAGCCTCCCAGGCGCCCCCAGAATGCAAATTTTAGCTTAAGTCATCTGCCTTTATAGATGACAGAGAGAGTAAAGAGTGCAGCTTAGTAGTTAGTAGTTATGATGGTAAAGTTAGGAGATGGGCCAGCTTGAGTTGAGTCCTGCCACCGCTACTCATTAGCTGGGATAATTTGGGAGGAAGTCATAAATCCTCTTACAGCCTCAGTTTCCTGATCTCTACACTGGAACTAATAATGATGCCTATTCCATATGGTTCATTGACAGAGTTAAAGGAAATAATTCAAGTTAGGAACTTAGCATCCCTCTGGCCAGGATAAGCATTCAATTATTGTATATTACTCTTGGTATAATTATTTTACTTTATGTATTTATGTATAAAAACAAATTTACACAAAAAATAAAAGATAAGCACAAATGAATCATGACACACTATCCAATTTACCTTTATACAATCAAAACAAAATCTAAGCGAAAATAAAAATAGGTCAAAGTTGTATACTGTTTACAAGTACTGGAAAGTTTCCTACCAAATTAGACTCCACTGAAGAAAGCTATGTATTGTGAATTCGCTATAAATACACATACAGCAAATAGACACTTTAAAATTATATGTGCAAATATCAGCCTAACATTAAGATTGTGATTTGAAGTGCAAAGGAAATTAGGATTCAAATAGGAAATCTTCATCATAACCTCATTTCTGTTCCTTGTCTCCATATGCATAGACAAATTATATTTGGACTTTCATTATATGATCACACACACCGGACTCTATAACACAGTTATGACCAGAATTATTAGGTATCAGAAAGGAGCTGCACATTTGGAAGATGCTATTATAGGCAACACTTTATATCATTGCATATATTTTCAGGCAAAAAGGAACATGCACATATGCGTATGCATTTGTGATTATCTTCATTTTGCCAAATGAATCTGACAGTTTAACCAGGACTCCCTCTGTAGGTGATCATTAGAGTGGGGATTGGAGAGAGAAGGGGACGTCGCTGGACTCTATGCCACCTCATCCTCTCTAGGGGGTCAGTGTCAGGACAAAAATCGAGTGTTGGGAATCAATGAAAGAGAAAGCCCTGGCTGGTTACAACCTGCCTTCCCTTCCTCCTGCCCATGGCTTCTGCCCTGCCATCATTATTTATTTGCTTTCCTAATGAGCTACCTATTGGAGATTATGCTGCTGTGCACCATCCTGTGTGTGTGTGTGTGTGTGTGTGTGTGTGTGTGTGTGTGTGTTGGTGTGTACGTAGAGAGAGAAAGAGAATAAGTGAGTGAGTGAGTGTGCTGGGATGGTGCAGGTAGCTCTGGTTCTAAAACACCAGGTGGACTAATAGAATGTTCCTCATGGGGGGCACCTGGGTGGCTCAGTAGGTTGATTTCAACTCAGGTCAAGACCTCAGTGTTGTGAGATCAAGCAGGCTTTGGGCTCCATGCTCAGTGGGAAATCTGCTTGAGATTCTGTCTCTCCCTTTACCCCTCCTTGACTCTCTCCCCCTCACACTCACCCCTCTCTAAAAAAAAAAAAAAGAAAGAAAAAGAAAAGAATAAAAAATGTTCCTCGTGGTAGAATGGCATCCAGATCCTACTCTCCACTCTATATCTCAGCCCCAAATCCCTCCACCTCTCTCTCTTTTTTTTTTTTTTTGGTATAGAAGATCTTGGCCACTGTGGGATCCTGGAGGACTTTCCCAAGCATCAATTTGAAATCAAATCGCAGTCTAGGAAGGTTTCTTGTAAAGGCATTAATATATTTTAATCCTTTGAAAATTAGCTTGTTTTAGTTGACTAGTGTCTTTGTCAAGGATAGTTTAGTTTTAAACACCCACCCCCCCAATCAGCTCAGGGAATAAAGACTTTAATTAAAAGGCTTTGGTTAAATCTCATAAAATTCAATTTCATGTAGTCTGAATTTCCTGGGACCCTTGTCTGTCTCCCTCTTCTTCTAGGTCTGTACTGTTGTTCTCCTGGGCTGTGCATTTACTGTGCATTTACTCAGCTCCCCACGACTTTGGCTTCCATAAAGCTGGGAGTTGTTACGGCACCGATTCTATTCCCAAACCTTTATCCAGTGTCAGAGTTGAATCCTACTTTGTTATTCTTGCTCTCTCAGTTCTAACTCTTAAGAGAGAATATTTAATTGGTGGCTGGTCAGTGAGTGTATTTATTCCTCCTGGTCCCTTGTCTACCTCTGGCCTAATCAGCAGGGGCTGGTAGAGATCCTGTGGAGATATGCCCTTCCAGACTATTATCTATGGCGGATTAAAAAAGAAGGGGAAGTTGCATATGCTTGATGAATTGACTAAATATCTCAATTTCACTGAAAGCTTTTATTGAACTGAACATTTGAAATCTCAGGACTGCTGGGTAACAGAAAATTCACTATACATACACTTCACTGTTCTCATTGCCCATTTTAGTTGGCATGGGTATAAAGGAGGGAGCAGGGCAGAGAGCAGAATGTGGAAATATACTAAGTATGTGTCCATCTATAGGGCATCACTAGCAAAAATGAATTCAGCACAATAGCGTTCCAATTTGACCATTTAATAAAAATTGCTTGATGATATTGGTGAAGATGGTGATATGATGAGATTGCTCAGCCTAAAAAAGAATCAGCCCATCTTGTATGTCACATTCACAAATAAAATAAGAAAAACCCTCAAATGTTATTAATATTTTACATGGCACTGCTGATAACCCACAGAATGGCTCTAATAAAATTGAGAAAACCTTGGTATCTAAAATATTTATCCCTGAAAGAATGTTTTGTTTTTTTTCCCTGTATGACTATTAGATCTAGTAGATGATAAATCATGATGGTCATATGGTTGATATTCACAAATAGAAAACTTGAATCTAGTTCAGGAAATATAAGTGTAAACCAGTAAGCCCCACAAAAAAGTATGGCAAGGCAGCAGAGAAACAATCTGTACTCCCTCCTGGAAATTATTAAAATGATTTTTTAAGATATATAAAAGAAAACTTTGAATGTGGGCATGGTGACAATAAATTGATTATGGTGTTTATCTGTAAAACATATCATGGAGATTATTAAATACTGTTTTTGACTATTTTATCTTTTGAAACACAGAGAGTGCAGTAGTTGGCACAAAATTTTCCCCTTGGTCTTCTTTAAAGTTCAAATGAAGTCTGTAGTTTTGCTTGCTATGTAGCATGTGGGAAGTACAGAAAGTGAAGACACAGGGAAGTGACAGTTCCCTGAGCTGAGATGGACTCTAAAGGGGTGAATGGCCACCTGAGGGTGTGAGGGCTATTAGCACTTGCCAAAACCACATTCCTTGACTTTGGTCACACCAAACTTCTATTCTATTTGTGGGAGGACAGGGGTCCATTGGGAAAAGAATGTGCACAGAGAAGGTTTTCGATTTCTTAATTGGGTGGGGGATGGATGGAACTTATTTACAGAGTTCAACACTGAAGCAAAGCCTGGGATGTCACATAGGCCTGTGATACTCAGACTGAATGTGCTATGATTGCTCTAATTGAATAAAAGACTCAAAATTCAAAATAGCAGGATTATGTCAGATTTGTGAGTAATGTAAGTGCTTTTAAAAGTTTTACTGGAAAATGTTACTGACATGTTGATTTTAAATGAGATGCACAGAGATATGTGTTTGTCATTAAGTCATTACATATGAAATCAATCCAAAGTCATGTAGTTCATTGTGGCAGAGACTGACGGGGTGCTTATTACCTAAAGAGGGAGCAGGGCATAGAGCAGAACATGGAAATGTACTAAGTATGTATCCATCTATAGGACATCACTAACAAAAATGAATCCAAACCAGTGAGTATTTCTTAAAGCTGAATACTAAAGCAGCCTAAGAATATAATTTCTATCTCAGAAAGAGATAGAATAGTTACTAACATTAATAAAACTATATTAAGGGTGCCTGGGTGGCTCAGTTGGTTAAGCATCTGTCTTTGCCCTAAGTCAGGATCCCAGGGTTCTGGGATCAAGTCCTGCATTGGGCTCCCCTGCTCAGTGGGGAACCTGTTTCTCCTTCTCCCTCTGCCCCCTGTCCCTGCTCGTGCTCTCTCTCTCTTTTGCACTTTCTCTCTCAAGTTAATAAAATCTTTTTTTAAAAAGTTAGAAAAATAAAACTATTAAGTGTATGTTAATGTGTTGACTGTCATAACAAAAAGCTCATGTAAATTAGTTGTTTGGGTTGACAATATTCTGCTGTTGAGGAAACCACATAATGTTTCTGAATATCTCTGATACTTGAAGAAGTTTCCTATGGGGAAAGGTTAGTTTTTCACCTAGCTGAATTTTTTACTCTATCTCACTCCCCCTTACCTGCACACAGACACACACAAATTCCTTTTATAATGGTGTTTCTGCCACAATATTGTCTCTTTCTTATCTATCTCTGACATACAAATAAAAAACCCATTCACCCCCCAAACCATAAGATATCTAGGAATAAACCTAACCAAAGAGGTTAAAGATCTTTACTCTGATCACTATAGAATGCTTATGAAATAAATTGAAGATGACACAAAAGAAATGGAAAAATATTCCATGCTCACAGATTGGAAGAACAAATATTGTTATAATGTCTGTATTTTTCTATGACCCAACAATTGCAATAGTAGGTATTTATGAAAAGGATACAAAAATACTGATTTGAAGGGGCACATGCACCCCAATGTTTTTAACAGCAGTAATAGCTAATTATGGAAAGAGCCCAAATGTCCCTCAACTGATGAATGGATAAAGAAGATGTGGTATTGATATAGATATATGCACAATGGAATATTATTTACCCATCCAAAAGAATGAAATCTTGCCATTTGCAATAACATGGGTAGAGCTAAAGTGTGTTATGCTAAGTGAAATAAGTCAGTCAGAGAAAGACAAATACCATATGATTTCACTCACATGTAGAATTTAAAAAACAAAATAGGTGAACACAGGGGAAGGAAGAAAAAAAGAGTAAGGCAAATCATAAGGGCTATTAACTATAGAGAGCAAAACTGAGAGGGTTGCTAGAGGGGAGGTGGATGGGGAATGTGGTAAGTGGATGATGGGTATTTAGGAGGGCACTTGCCATGATGAGGACTGGGTGCTATATATAAGTGGTGCATCACTAAATTCTACTTCTGAAACCAATATTACACTATATGTTAACAAACTAAAATTAAAATTGAAAAAAATTTCATCATTTGAATATTACAGATCTACCACTTTGTTCATTATATGGACATTAGCCTATGCATAATAAATGTAAATGTAGCTATTTGTAATATTAAATTCAGGAACACTAGGAATAAATAAGGAATAGAACAGCTATTGTGGGGGAGGGGGAGGAATCTTTCAATAACAGATGATCCAGGATCAGGCAAATGAGAGAGATGAAAGGAAAGAATGTGACGGGAAATGAGTGAGATGAATGGGAATGATCTTTTAGAAAATTAATAATAGAATCTGAGAAAACTGCTCTGAAGGGTTGAGCTAATTCTTGTGATTAGTGATACCTACTATATACATATTCTAAGTTTTTAAGTGTGCATTACTCATTAAATTCCAAACCCTATGCAGTAGATATGAATGTCATCCCTTTCCACAGTTAAGAACATAGAGGCGGACAAAGGTCAAATAACTTGCTCAAGGTCACTAGTTAGGAAGAAGCAGAGATGGGATGCAGACTGAGTCAGTTTGCTTCAAAGTCCATGCTATTTGCCACTGTATTATATAGACTTAATCCTTTTCCGTAAAATGGGGCAGGTGTTCTCTATATTTTTTTGATTCTGGAAAACCATTCTATTAGCAATTCAACAAATACTTTTTCAACACCTGCTCTGCCTAAGTACTAGGTACCTTGGAGGGGTAAACAAGAAATCAGATAGACCACTACCCTAAAGAAAGTCAAGACAGCTATAAAAACTACTATAATTCTAGATAGAATGTGCTATAAGTATAACAAAAGAAGACACTAATGAATGGAATGTGAGTTTTCAAAAGAGAGCAATTAATCTCCAATTCATAGGGGTGGGAAAAGAGAGGAGGGGTTTGAAGAAAAACCTTATAAAGGGGACATTTAGAAAGTCACTTGGATTTAAATGCACAAATTTAAATTTGGATGAATATTCAGGTAAGGGAAAACAAGGTTAGAAAACTTGGGGTGGACCCAAGGAACAGCAGGTAATTTGTCAGTGTTGCCTTCAAGAAGAGTAGTGGGCAGTGAGGCAGGAAAAGTGGATCAGATTCAGGTCATAAGGAGTCTTGAATTCTGTATTTGGATTTCATCTGGGTGGGAACTATGAAAAAATTTTCAAGTATGCTTCAGGAAGATGAATCTATTATTTAAAATGGCACAGTAACTTGAAATGCTAATGTCTGGGGTGGATAGAGCTGTCTTTGTACTCAACGGAACAGTAATTTATCTAGAACCTCCTAGCAACATAGTTCTATGGTGGATTTGGGGAATACAGAAATAAACAAGATATCCCTGACTTAAAGGGGCTCCTTACAAGTATTATGTTATGAAGATGTGCCAAAATTCTGTGAAAGTCAAGAGGAAAAGGATATTAATTTTGACTGGGGCACAGTGAATGCTTAATGAATTAACATGTGAGGACGCTGTTGCCTCTCTCTTAGGCAATGCAAGCTCGGTCACAGTTGTGAGATTGTATAGTTGGCTTCCAGATTCAGGCCAAATGACTGTCTATCACTGAGGGACAATTTGGAAGAATTATTAAGTGTACACAAATCAGTAATGACGTCCATGTCTTCATGTGGAGAATATCTCATTATTGGTCCCAAGATGCCTTTTCCAGGATCAATATTGTTTATGAATAGTGAGAAAACAAAATGTAGTCAAGAACAAAACACAGTCAGCTATTCCACATCCATTATAATGAAGCCAATCAGAATGAATTTATTTCACTAACAATAAAATCCATAATTTCCAAAGACCATATTATTCTGCAAGAAGAATTCACAGAGAAAGCTGGGAAAATAGAAAAACCAAAAAAGTTACCTAACTTAAAGGAGCCATCTCTGAATACTTAGGGAATAATCTGTGTACAAACACTGCATGCTTTAAAAAAAAAAATTCTAGGGGCGCCCGGGTGGCTCAGCAGGTTAAGGCCTCTGCCTTCAGCCCAGGTCATGATTCCAGGGTCCTGGGATAGAGCCCCGCATTGGGCTCCCTGCTCAGTGCAGAGCCTGCTTGTCTCTCTCTCTCTCTGCCTGCCTCTCTGCCTACTTGTGTTCTTTGTCAGATAAATAAATAAATAAAATCTTAAAAAAAATTCTATTGATTTACTTTATAAAATATTTGCTTTTTCCAATAATTATATATCAACTTTATATTCCTCAGATCTAAAGAGGGAATTTCTTGGAACTATTTTGATTTCATTATCACATATCTTCATTTCTTATAAAGAAATAAAATAATTCAAACTGTTACAACTTGTCTAAGAGTCTTCGTGATACATTTAAATAACAGTGCATGAAGCATTTCATTAAGAAAATATCAGTGTGATGCATCTGTAAGCATTTATATACAGAAGTCAGAGAGGACCAAGTGGTATAAAAACTATCTTAGAAAAGTATAGCCTATGATTTTCATTGGAGAATGATGGTTACTACAACTTCTTGGAGGTAGTATATAATTTAGAAAATCACAATCAATATGAATTAATTTTTTATTTGGAAAGGGAGAAAAACAAACATTCTTATTTTCAAAATATAAATAATAGAGAATAGTGTTTGACATATCATGACATCATGACGTGACATATCATGGCTCTAGGGATGGGTTTAAACAGATTATAAAACAACAAAGGAGACCTAAAGAAAAATAAACAACAACTATATGGGTTAAGAGGATAAGGAAGATTGTCTCTAGGTCAGGAGACATGGAAGTCCAAATATAAGATAGAAGGTAAAGGTTGGCCCTTTACCTTTGAGTAAAGGAGGTGATGGAGGCAGTGGGGAAGAGTTTAGATTAGATACTGTAAAATATTTTGGAGTCCTTATAAGTTCTTAATAGGGAAAAAGATGTTTAAAATTTACTTATGAATATTACACAGACGTTTCCAGAGTAAATTAGAAGAAAGCCCTGGATCCTAGGAGAACAAATCAAAGGTTCTGCCATGGGTCAGTCTTGAAGCCACATGGGCCTGGACCAGGATGTTGGCAGTTGGAATGAGAAATGGGCAAACTCCAGAGTCACCTCACAGGATAAAACATGTGAGTTGGTGATAAACTGGCTATGGAGGTACAAGGAAATGAAGCAGTCAAGGATGACCAAAGCATGCCTCAAAGGGTTCTGTCTTTGTGTTTGGGATGATACATGGCTATTAGCAGAAGTGGCAATGCTAGGTTAGGTTCTGTAGAGAGAGTAAAGATACAGTTTGATTGGTTTTGGATGTGTGGAATCGGGGTTGACAATAGATTATCCAAATTTAAAATGTGGGTTATAGTGCAGGATAGCTTTCAGGGTTGGAAGAATCGTTCTGAAAATCAATGATGTATCTGTGGTCATGAGGTATGAAATTATGTGCTCTCCCAGGGGGTGATTCAGGGAGAAGTCAGGAGAGAAGACCAAAGCTTCAGAGCAAATACAGAATAGGAGCCCATGTACGGAGACTGAAGGGAGGTGATCAGAGGCAAAAAGGGCAAGCATGATGAGATATTTTCACAACAACTATAGTAATTTGACAGAACTGCATATTTTCTGATTGCTCAAACCCCAAACATTCTGAATTCAGTCTATAGTTCAGATTCCCTATATCTCTTTCACCCTGATTCTGATGTTACTATACATCCATCTCTGTTCTGGTCCCTTCTTAGCTGGTTCCTATCACCATCTTCTCAACACACTCCATATTGTTTGGACATCTAGATGTTGTGGTACATTGGGAGCTGTCCAATTTTTTACATGTCCTATCCCTTTCTTTTCTTCCACATAATTTCTTTTCTCTGTTCTTCTATGTTTTTCTATACATTAGGTATCATTTTTCCACTTGTCCCAAGCTCTCAGCCCTTTATGCCAGTCCTCTTAACCCTCCTTGAGTTTCTACAGTCAATAAATTTCTTATCAGTTACTTCCTATTTAGATAAAATGTTTGTATGCTTTCATCAGATCACATTTCTCTCCTTAGAAGCACCTGTTATAGATGTAATTTTAACTTTTAAAAATATGATTATCTGAGTAACATTGTTTGTTCCATTTGCTTCTGAGTCACTGGGGGTATTAGAAAATGTGCCCTATTGGCTCATACTGTATCTCCCACGTCTAACACAGTGACTGGTCATTAATATTTACCAAAAAAGTTTGAAGAACTTGATATTATCCCAGGAGGGTTAGAGGCTTTTGTCATGTGTCTCACCTTCCACTCTATTTCTCACAGGACCTGGAAGCATATCAGGCAAGCTGGGGGTGGGAGGGGGGAGGGTAGAAGAGCCCCAGGTATTTTATAGCTCTTTGGGTTAAAATTCAAACCAAGTCCTAGTAGTGAACTTGGATCATACCAACTTTGGAAAAGAAAGCCAACAGCTAAGCAAATGTCTCTTTTACAGTCAAACTAATTATATGCCTCAGAATCCACTGGTTTGTTAATTGGTGTATGAGGTAAGCACAATAGCTATTGATACTTGTCATAATACATGAGAGAATGTGGTTGTTTAAAACAGCAACGAGGGGCACCTGGGTGGCTCAGTGGGTTAAAGCCTCTGCCTTCGGCTCAGGTCATGATTCCAGGGTCCTGGGATCAAACCCTACATCAGGCTTACTGCTCAGCCAGGAGCCTGTTTCTTCCTCTCTCTCTCTCTCTCTCTCTCTCTCTGTCTGTCAAATAAATATATAAATAAATATTTTTTAAAAACCCCAGCAATGAGTAGGCTTAGGTCAGCAAACTTTAATAGTCTAATAAAGAAATTCTTTTTTATTGAGTTTAATAATGAATACTTTTTCTGGATTTTCCAGTTGTCATAAAGTCTACTAAAAATATTATTTGGTGTCAGCACACTGATACATGGCAAAGTACTAGCAAAAAATAAGTTTTTAGAAAACTCATTTAAGAGAAAGAAAGAATAGACATGCCTTCAACAACCATGCAGAGAATGTAAACCCAGAAGAAGAAAAGAAATGATTTCCTTGGTATCAAGAAGATCTATCTAGAGCTCAGGGGATAAAATTAAGAAAAGAGACATTAAGCTAAGAATCCTTAAAGACCTTCTTTCTAGTGAAAATATTCGAGCTATGACTTAAGCTTCAGAGACATTGATAACCATGCCTTTCCTGGACAAGGTGTTAGAAAGCATATTGCAAAAAATATCCTGCTTTGCTGAATTTTATGATATAGCCAGATAATTTAAAACACAAAAAATTTATTTCAGTTTTTTCTATATTGTGATGTGCTTGTCATCACCTGGTATTGCCACTGAAATTTCTACTGACATCTGCTTACAACTATGTCACGAGCTACCACATACCATGGTGACAATTAAAACATTGTAAATTTATTCTCAAAAGAAATGAGTTCATGTAATCAAAAGATTAATAATATTATGATAATGTAATTTTAAATGCCTCTGAGACAAAGGCCATTCACCTCATAACCTTGGGCTCAGTTTTATACCCAGGAAATAAGCATGTAATATGCATCCTATACCCAGGAGCATAGAAATGAAACACAATTCTGGTTATGTGTGCACCTCTGTTTTCCACTGTGCAACTGCAGAGAAATGTAGCCAAAATATACTGGACAGAAGACATGAGTCCAGCTCTCATCTAGGAGATAGTAGATCTGACAGGGAACTCCTTTGTCATTATTGAGTTGAATTTCACTAGGCAAACCATTGCTCCTCTTCATTGGTTCCTGTTATCTCATCTGTAAAAGGGGATGATACCAACACCTGGCCTTTTAAATGCATGAGAACACACTTTGGAGAATTGGAAGGACTCTACTCATGCCAGAGATGAGTAGAATCATGATCCAAAAAGTTTTTATGTTTAGCTCTGTAATGTGCTTTTTAAATTTTATTTTGCACTTACATTTGAATATGGATGTGTCTGGTGCTCTGGGAATTCACAACACTTCAAACATGTAATGAAGCCACACTGTGAACACTTAATTAATTTAGAGTAGGTGCTAATTCCTAGTAAGAACTTTAAAACATAGTTTATTGTGAATAAACCGTAATTCAGAGAATCCACCCACATAAAAATGAGATTTGCCTATAGCTTAGAAAGATCCACTTGAAACAGGGTCTGAATAAAATGTCTGCAAACTTCATTTTCAGGTTTTTACAGTTAGTGACCTCTGAGACAATATTTCAAAATTAGAAAGGCATCCTTTGCCATTAAGAGTCAAGTTAGTAAGATATCTTATGAGCTCACATTGAAAAAAGAATCATTCACTCATCCATTCATCTTTTCATTCATCTTTTAAATCTCTCAATTTGTGATTATCAGTTAGGAAGGACGTTAGGTTTGAGGTTGGTGTAGAGAATAACTACCATGACTTCCAGTGCTTTGACGAAACCTCAGATGCGAGGCCTTCTGGCCAAGCGTCTGCGATTTCACGTTGTTGGAGCCTTCGTTGTATCCCTGGGGGTTGCAGCTTTCTATAAGTTTGCTGTGGCCGAACCAAGAAAGAATGCATATGCAGATTTCTACAGAAACTACGATTCCATGAAAGATTTTGAGGCGATGAGGAGGGCTGGTATCTTTCAGAGTGCAAAGTGATTTTGGAATGTAAAGAATTTCTTTGGGTTGAGTTCAATTGAAGTTTGTCACTGACCTATGTGTTCCTGAACTATGAAGCATGGATATTGGGTTATGGAATTGTCTTGATAAATAAACAACTAACACATACTTTGAAAAAAAAAAAAATCTCTCAATTTGTTCAGTGAATGGTTAATGCATATATGGTAGCTGCACACGGTGGTGACACAGGCAGGTTGCACTCAGCTGGCACGTCCTCTGTACAGATAAATTGAATGTCTGATTAATTAATTAATTAATGTCCTAATTGGTTAATGCCTATATACCACATCTGAATACAAGAATGAGAAGACTAGGCTCTGGACCCTCATTGAAAGGTCACATGATCAATCCTGTAATGAAATACCTCACACTCTACTCCAGAAGAGCTGAGAAAAGGATAAAGGATACACAGGGCTTCTCTGGGGATGTTCAAGAAGCCTTCTGAAGGGGGGTCATAGTGACTGGAAAGGACACATGGAAGACCCCAGACAGAAATGGAGAGCATATTCCAAACAAAGGGAACGGTTTTCAAAAGCAACAAGTGTGATCAAGCGTGGAGGTGTACAAGAATGAGTAATTTATTACTGATGGAGAAGAAGACCGATGAAATAGAATGTTGGTGATAAGACCAAATGGGAAGTAAAAACCAAGTGCAAATTACAAGAATTCTGACAAAGATAAAAGGGAACTATGGTGAAATTTTAATAACATCAAATTTGTAATGAGCAGTATGCAAGGATGCTGTGTGTAAGAAGAGATGTAGACCCTTCCCTCAGCAGCTTTTGGTCTTTTGCTTATGACAAAACATTCATATGCAACATAGTAAAGAAGATTGCAAATAAGAAATATTCAAGTGTTTGGTTCTGAAAGAGCTATTAGTCAGACTCCTGGAGATGGGCAGAAAGTTGTCCAGAAAGATATTTGAGCTCCATTACAGTTAAAAGTCAACAAGATAATTTGACTCCTATAACTTCTTGAAAGTGTTCCTGTAAAGACCAGGTGAACATAAATAATTATCCAAAGAATTTGAGTTGAAAGAATCCTGATGGTAAATAAAGACATTTTATGGCCAAAGTCATCCAGATTCTGTTATTCTGAGCCTCCAAAAAATTACTTGATCTCTGCTTGGTTTTGTGTGGACTTGGCCAAAACTGATGTGTCTAACAGCAATTTCCGTGGAGCTAAGTAAAATGGTTCCAAAGACATGGAGAGAAAAGGTATAGAGGGAAGAAAGAACTATGAATGAATCCTCTTTGCAATTTTGGCTTTTCTTCAGAGATGGCCATGGTCTTTCCCTTTGCAAAATAGCATTCAAAAAATGAATCTTATATCTGCAGATGATCTGGGGGAGTAGGCCAGCTGTGCTTTTCATATATGCACCTAACTTATTTCAAGGGTGTTTTTGTTTTATTTTTACAGCTGCAAAGTGTTAGCAATCCGAAAAGAGCTGCCAAGAGTACAATCAGACGAATTAGCTTAGGGCTGGTTTTCATGGTATATTCAGAGCTGTTCTAAATCAGTTCCCTGTGCAGTTGCTGAATACCCTGAGTGATCAGAGCTGTTTCCCAAACAGAGTTGGAATGGTTATTTCCCCATTTGCAGCTGCTTATTTGATTTTTAAAAAGACCCTTCGAAACATTTTTGCATTCCCTTAAAAAACTGTTATATATGCATATATACAGAGTTAGGTTGCTGTTATAACAAGAAAAAGGAAGATGTTGACTGTCAATGAAATCCCCATGAAAACCAATCACAGAACTTAACTGCAGGTGCACCTCAGTTTATGGGTATAATAATCAGCCAATCATAAATTCCTATCATGAATTCTATTTTCTTCTGACTTCCACCTGTAGTATTTCAGAAACATTTCTTTCCAAAGCAAAATAACCCAATGATCTGACAAGAATATTTTTGTTGAGGAACTGATGAGACAAAAAGCCAATCCTGTGGTACATGAATCAGATAAACCTTGGATAATTCAGAGAATCCAGAGAATTCAGCTTCTTGAACTGCCAACAAGAAGCCACCACCCTAGAAACTCCTTTCTGCTATAGCTACTCTCCCTTTCAGCCGACAACAGAAACGCATCTAACTCCTGATTCTACATGTGTAGTTCTTGGAGAGTGAAGGCACTTGTTTGGCCTGGTGATTTACCAGAATTGGTTGATCCTGTGTGTAATCACTAGTAATGACACCATTGAACATATTATATATTTTGGCTTAACATATTACCCAGCTAGAGGTTCTGCCATTCCTGCTTTTCCTTCTTATCCATTCTGAAAAATTAGAATACTGCTTGCTTAAAGAAGTGCAATTCTCTTTTTTCTAAGTTGTCTGGGAGGTTGTTGTCATTGTTGTTTTTAGTCAATTTTTTTCTGCTGATTATAGGCAGTACTACATATTGCAGATCACTAGAATGTCACAGAAGCACTAATGTGACTCTGGGGAAAACATGACCAATCAGTCAGAAGTTCTTTTTAGCAATGATTCCTTGTGTCTGTTCAGGTTAGCAATGGGGCTTCAAAGAGGAGCCACAGCCCAGCTTCCCTGACTTCAGGTTGACTTAGGTGCCCCGTCACATGTTTCCACAAGGCCTATAATTCACACTGCTAGTGTAGACATCTGTTGCATTTGTTCTACTGTGAGCGCCCTGAGGGCAGGGACAGTGCAGTAGGTATTGTCTATCTAGCACTATCTCACATTTCTGCACCACCAATGCTTTAGCAGTATCTTTATTATAGATGTTTAATAAAAGGGTTCTTGAATGAATTAATGACTCCATGACTAAGGAGGAAACTTCAGACAAATCCTGGAATAGGAATTAAAGGGCCTAACTTTGAGTCTAACCTTGCTGTGTCACTCTGGACAACTTAGTAAGTCAAATCTGTTTTTTCAGCTAAAGGGCTTGGACTAAATGATCTGTAGGGCTTTCTTCTAATTCTGGAATTCTATGACTGTTAAGGGTTTTTTTTCAGTCTGATGATTCTGTGATGAGATGTTAACCTACTGAAACATTCTGGGAGAGTCTGGGTGGGACAGTCAGTCTTGATTTTGCCTCAGGTCATGATCTATCTAATGGGTCTTGGGACTGAGCCCAGGGTAGGGCTTCCAGGAATCTGCTTGAGTTTCTCTCTCCCTCTCCTTCTCCTCTCCCCTCCTCGCTCTCTCTCTGAAATAAATACATCTTTAAAAATGAAATGAAAAATGAAGTGAAATGAAATAAAATAAAATAAAATTTCTTCTGCATACTTCCACAATGCTAAATTGGGTTGGGGTAGCTTTCTTCCAAACAAGTAAAAATAAAGCTAAAATGATGTATGTGAGAGATCAGAAAATGAGGAATTTGCCAGACCAGAGGAAGAAGTGAGTTACTTAAATATAGAAACCATAGTCAGTTGACAGACTTGTCTTACAGTATTCAGAAGTCTACCATTGATCAAAAGCATCCCTTTTCATCTCTACTATAGTAAGTAAAGGAATTACTTTGTTAATTTTAACCACGGGACCATCCAAACTAAACAATGTAGGTTCAAAGATATATTTAAATCAAATTAGAACATTTTAATGCCTGCCAAATGAATGTAACTAGATATTTTATAAAAATTTATTTTTGTGAAATTAATTGTGATTAACCTTACCTGTGATAGATCAAGCACCCAAAAGTATGAAGCATTTAGCCTATCTTCGGAGTATCCTAATCCCAAAATACCACTTGGAAGTTTGCTCTGAGTTTTAATCACACCATCATTATAAATGCTTTGGATCAAAATATTGAAAACCCTTCTTAGAATATAAATAAGTATCCTTGTTGCTTTATTCAACAATAGCTATTGAATACTTATGGGGTCAAAATTGAGTACTATTTGTCAGGCACTGTGCTGGAAAGTTTGGACTCAAATGTAAGTTAAAATAATAGCATGGTGCTTCTCTTATGGAGCTTATATTTGACAATATTGAGCTTATATTTGACAATATTCAAGTATTAGTACATCAGGCCACCATAGCCCATTGTCCCTAAGGTCAAATAATTCAGGTACTTGTCATCCAAGAAGTCCTGGGAAAATGGAACTCAGAGTCGTTAAACTCTGATGGAGAAATGAACTGCAAAGACTTCTAGAATATGAAGGACATTGAAACCCAGAACAAGGCAGGATGCATCCATTTGTGACTCTGACATAGACAACAACCTTAGGAAAGCCAGAGAGAGAAACATGTGGGCAAGAGGGGTTTTAGTTTGTTTGTTTGGATAGTCTTTAATACAGCTATAGCCTAAATCAAGTATTTTTATCTTAAGAATTTATCTAAAGCTGCCATATTGGGAAATTACTGTGTATGAATTGGTTTCTTAGCAGGGTGGCATGGGGTAGAGGAAGAGAATGTGGACTTTTACTTGTACAAGTGGGTCAGTAAACCAACAAATCTATAGCTCAGTGCTTTCCAGGAAAGTGTAGACATATATAAAAGGGTTGAGATTTTTGTCTCTAAAATAAATAATGCTTTAGGGACTCTGAAGGGACCCAGGGTGACACTTCAATCTGCTTTGATTGAAAATTGATTAACACTTTGGGGGAAAATGTGTAACCAATTGAATTACAAATTAAGGTAAATTAAAATAGGTTGCTAAGTTATTCATCACTGGGTGAATACAGTGGACACGTATAGATTTGTACTCTATCTACTGATACCTATTCTGGATTGCATGATCAATAGCAACGGTTGTTGGTGGTCTGTCATGAAAGACATATTCCTTAGGCTATAATACCTAATCAGATTAGAGTTTGCCTCATGCAAACAAACAGTAGCAAGACATCAAACGTTCTTGATGTTAATAGCTATTAGCTCAGAATATCAAAGTGTAGTCCCAATTTGTCAGTTTCTCAATTGAGTTGTATAGTCTTGTTTTACTTTGCATGTCCATGAATAGGCTATTCTAAATCTCGCTTCTAAGATTTAAGTAAATGTGATCAACTTTTAATGTATAGTCACAATATTCCTTTTATATTTTATGAAAGAACTAAGAGATGAAAAAATATGTATCTTCTGCCATTTGGAGGACAGAAGGAATGAAAGGAGGCCTCGAATCAACACTTGAGGACATCCTATCTTGTTCCAGTTCAAATGTTGTTTTCTGGTCTTAGTTTGTGACACCACCTTTTCCTAGCACTTCTCCCTCATTTTCTTCTTCACCTCCCAGTGTGGCAACAGTGCTGAGCCACATAAAAGGTCCCTTCCAGATAGAAGCAGCAAACCAAAAGCTGCACCCAACTCAAGACGGAAAAGTGTAGAAGCATGGAGATCAGTACAGCCTGAAGCTATCATCTCCAACACATGCACACATATTTACTACATGTATGTAGGGCTGGGAATGGGGTAGGTTAAGGGAGTTTTCCAAGTTGTTATGAACTGGCATAGGAAGTTTTCATTTAAGGAAACTTAAAACTCCAAAAACCATGTAAATGAAAAGAGCTGGAAGATACTGAGGAAAGACAAAGAAATTTGGAGTATCACTGAAACCAAGTGGGAAAAGATAGGTATCAAATATATTCCATTTTATGGTTTGGGAAACTGAGGCTTGGTACATTATTTAACTTTCCTAAGGCGATAGCAAGTAGTATGGGTTTGGGATTTTAATTTAAATTTCTCTAACTCCAAAGTTGAACTTCTTTTCACTGCACTGTCTTGACTTCTGAACCAATGAAACCTAGCCAATAAATCCATATTGGATAGCTATAGCTATATATCTGTAAGCATATTACATCTCTAAATATTTTGAAATGGGATGCCCTCTCAGTACATAACATGGTTTCAGATCACAATCAAACCTTGGCTTAAAAGTTCCAAAGTAGATGACCTAGAAAATAATGCCACAAAATCCACAGGAACTTCCCTCCCATCCCTACCATTCTTTGCATTTAGGACACATGACCAGCACCCTGTGGCCATGGAGGAGAAACCTATTGTGGAGGGGCATACACATTTGGTATGATCTCAGTGGATATGACTGATCATACTGGATCATTCACACTAGGATTTCCCTCGAGATCAACCATATGCTGCAGCTCCCAGTCAGATGACCAAGGGGCATCTGTGCCCCTAGGACACAGTTGTATCCTCTGTACAAAGCTAATTGGTATCCAGCCTCTGACCTTGGCCCCTTCAGTCCCTGTTCCAACCCAGTTCTGTCTAGTACTTATGCATCAAGAGCCAGACATTCTAGCTGACAGAAATAGCCTGTTCCCAGCTTAGCCTGTTCTGGGGAGGGTCAATGGGGGGGATCATTGCTTATAAAAATACACACAAAGAAATACCTCTGACTTTATGTGCACTTGTGAAATGAGACTATTTTTACATCTAACTCAGACTATACATATATAAATACTAGTTGGAAAGATTATTATTATTTCTGGGGAATCCTGATTACATCAGGACAAGATAAGATCCCTTAAAAACAGGAGGAAAATGATGAAAATACTCTACCCATCTCAAAATCCACCCGCTTATAAACTCTCATACCACAGAAACCTCTTATGTTCCTCCAGAAACATTAGCAACAACACCATTACCACTAATCACAGGAAAATTGTGGGTCTAAATTATTATTTGCTGCTTACTTCTATATAGCCCAAACCTTGAGAAAGACTTCCCTGCAGAACAAAATGCCTTGCTTTCCATCTAAACTGCTAATTTCTATGGAACAGTATTTTTGCTTTTGTTTTTGTTTTACACATCAAATATTCCAGCACTGTTCCTGTTTCTGTGCTATATTGGTTTTTGACTATTTTTTTTTAACTTCCAACATTTGGTAAGTCCCAATAAAATGGAAGAAAATGTGTTCATCCATCTTTGTTCTTCTTTAATAGAGATTTGTTTCAATCATGTTGTTATCTGCACTTGAAAATAGCTGGCTCATAGAATCTTAGTTTGAAGCTCAAAAATGTGCAAAGAGCATAAAGGAAATCTTTAAAAAAAAATCCATCCACGTTGGCCTAAGGCCTCTAAAACCCTTATAAAAATGTATGTCTGAAACATTATTAACATCCATCTCCTACCTACAAGAAAGCAATCAAAATGAAGTCAGTTTTAGCTCACTGTGGCTCTTACACACATTAACCATATAAAGCAGGAAAGAAGACTCCATTTCTCACCTACATTTGTGATGAGTTTAGTCCAGAAACAGGAAGATTCTGGAATTTCCCACCTCTGGGGTGAAAACTTGTTTTCCCCCAAATTACATAACTGCTGACACATTCTTCCCTTTGATTCAGTTTTAATCCTTGTGTCCTTTTATTTGCCACAAGCTCTTTGAGGAAAACTACGTGCTTAAGATAAAACAATGTGTTCTGCCTACCTAGTTGATGGGAACTGGTTGAAATGAAGAGCTTTTCAAACTTTCCTAATTTAGTAGTTGGGAATCCCCAGTGATAGGCTAAGCGGTAAAAAGATCAAATGGTTGGAAACACAGAAGTGGGTCCGCGTAGTGTCTGAAGCCAACAACACTTCCAAAGCAGGCTTTAGTGGGTTGCGTGGAGAGGCAGCTGCTGTTCAGCTGAGGGGACTGCTGGTTGCGACATGTTTTTATTATCTTAAAATCCTCACACCTGCCAGAAACACCTCCCTTTGGAACAAGTTCAGCTCTTTCTTGGCCCTCTCCCTTCTGGAAGCAAACATAGAAATGGGGAAGTATACAAAGTGTAGGCAAGGGAATTTGCACATGTTCAAAAATATGGAGAGAGCCATTCTCCTCTCAGCAAAGCTTTCATAGAACTCTCCAGAGTCATCCCAGTTGCCATTTGGACATTCTTCAAAGCAGTACGAATGTTCTCAGGACGACACATTGTGCTTCCAAAACATGGTTGACAGAATAAAAGAATCCCTTTCAATATGATGATGGGGATGTGTATACATATCTCACCTACACATATGTATACATGCATATGTATATAAAGATTATACACATACATGTATAATTTTGTCTGAATCTAAAATAACATGAGCTTATTATTTTTTTTTAAAGATTTTTTTTATTTATTTATTTGTTTGACAGAGAGAAATCACAAGTAGGCAGAGAGGCAGGCAGAGAGAGAGAGAGGAGGAAGCAGGCTCCCCGCCGAGCAGAGAGCCCGATGCGGGACTCGATCCCAGGACCCTGAGATCATGACCCGAGCCGAAGGCAGCGGCTTAACCACTGAGCCACCCAGGCACCCAACATGAGCTTATTATAAACATTTAGAACATTATAGGAAAGTATGAGCTATACAATTATAATGGAGTTCCTTAGGAGAACTTTTGTCTGTTACTATCATCATTATTATTAATTATAATGTCATCATTGTCATCAATATCTTTAACAGCACCAACCATGGAGCATGAAGCATGGCATTCATGCTTTCCAAGTCACCTTATGAGTCATGAAGACATGCTGCTGAAAATCATTACAGTTTGAACTGAATCAATTCACCCAACCCTCAGGGCTGAAAATATACATATTCACTTAGTTAAGTGTATCAGAGGGAATTCCCCAGCCCCTATGGTGCCAACCATACACTTTTTTCCCACAGCAGCTAGCAAAGAAAACATGTGACAGGATGGCTTGCATTCAGCTCTGGAGCAGGGATAGAGGGCCTGGCTTGCCTGCTAGTGGAAACCTAGGAAGTTTTTGGCAGCAGTGTACATGAAAAAAAGATTCCCAACCTTCTGGCAGCATTGTCTTGATACCCTTGAGAGACTTTTTCTTTCCCCAGAACAGTCTGCTTATTTCTCACGAAACTCCTACCAGGGCATGAGGCCACCCCGTAGTGAGTGTATGGTGATGTCAGATTCTCTGTGACTACAGGCTTCTTCTGTGTCATGGAGCTATTATGGGGGAGATCGCTTAATCCCATCTTATAGGAAATGGAAGAAAGGTTCAAAATATGATTTTTTAAAAATCGGGAATGTCAAAAGTTTTTCACTGTGGGTTTTCTACACAAAAGGAAATAAATTCATTGATGTGCTACCAAATAGCATAACTATATCCAACATCCATTTCAGAGTTATTGAAACAAAAATGATGTTATGAACACTTACAGTACTAATCTATATAACCCTTCCTCTCCCCCACCCTGGATCTTTTAACTTTAAGAAAATTAAAGAGGTTCCTGTAGTGTAAAATGTGGGTCTTTCTTTACTATAGACCTGTGCACATGTCACTCACCCGTGAGAGTCTACTCCTTTTATTAAAGTCCCAATACTTGCCTAAAGTTGCACAGGAGATGTGACAGAGGTCGTTGAAGTCTGGATCTCCCACTTAGTGTTCCCTCCTTTCATCCTTAAAGTGCTCCCTGGGCAATCTAAGTTCTCATTAAGGAGAGAGAAGAGAGGTGTTGCTGTCCATGTGCTGGCCTGTTTGAGAGAATATAGAACATGTTGTTGTTATGGTACTTTATAACCTTTCAGGAGATTTTACTTTTATATCGTCGGAAGCTAAAAATGAAAGTGAACACAAATGATTGAAAAAATAAATTTTTGAGCTAGGGTTTCTTTCCTTCCAAGTTTTGAAGTTTTGATCTGGTAGAAGAATGGCCAGTCATCTTTTCTGGGGCCATTTTTTTTTTTTTTTTTAACTATTGGTAGTGTAAAGTAAAACAAAACTCAGATACTCCTCTGCCACTGCAGGTGAAGCAGGAGAGGCAAAAGAGAATCATACTCAGATATATGTTCTTCCTCCCTTCTTTCCATTAAGTGACAAATAGCTCAATACTGTCTGCTCCTGGTTGCAGTTAATTGTGTATGCAGGTCTTTACAGAAGTGGCACCTTTTTAATAGAATACAAAATGTGTTTATAATGTAAGAACCAAACTTTGGCAAAAGAATCTGGGAGTGTACTCTTGAGAACCTCTGTGATTGAATTCATCTCCACTGATGGGTAGGTCCAGCAGCTTAGCCCCGCCCACCCATCCATGTGGGCCCAATTCTAAGCTACTGGCCAGGTAGTACTAGGCCAGGTGAGTATCCTACTCAGCAGAGGTAGAGAGCAGATCCTTTTCCAAGCACATACGCGAGAATTATTACAGAGGTACGTGGTGTTTAAATTATTATTTCAGTCTCCTGCAGCTGGGAACGTGAGGCCCTATGAAAAGCTGACCCTTGTCATTGTTGCCCCAAGCAGAAATTTCCCCAAATGGGGGCAAAATTCTATGTGCAAGAAAATATAAAAGTAAATATGACATTATCATTTTCAAAAGTGCACATTTTCTCTAATAGACATATATTATCCATAATATTGTAATAAAAAGTAGACTAGAACCATCATATATGAAAGGTTAAAGCTATAACTTTTTATGGGAGCTACAACTATCAAGATATCAATAAACTTTGCTCCTTACACCTCCAGTTATATGGAGGTTTTCACATTTTGATTGCATTGATTCAAACTTATTTCTATCTTGGGTTCTTGAGTGACCCATGTGTAATGGGTTACTGGCTTTGGTCCAGTCCCTCGTGATTAGAGGACTACAACTCATGATCTGTGTTGGTAGGAGCATAGCGAGCTCATCCATTGCTTGGCCAGCCAGGAGCATGTTTATCTCTTGTGCTATTTTGCAGTCCAGGGGCCTGCTCCATGCACAGCTCTGTGGGCAGCCCTTTGTGTCCATGACTGGGAACACTTTTTGAGGTTGGGGGGAGGGACAGATTGAATATACCCATATTCTCATGGTAACATTCAGAAGTAGGTAGACCATGGCAAAAGGCCAGGTGAACTAACAGTGATACAAAAAGACAGTGCCCTGCCCTGAATGAAAGAGAGCACAGCCTTGGCAGGAGGTAGAGTTTCGGATTGAGGCAGTTAAGTGGTAGAAAGAAGAGATGAGAATAAAGTGAGAGAGCCTGGAGACTGTATGCCACGTACTACACTTCATTTTCCTTTGTGTCTTTATACTTCCAATGCACGAGGGCAAATACCTGACTGGTTTCCCCCCCACTCCTCTCCTACTACCAGTCTGACATCTGGGGATGTGTACATGTGAGTCCCTGTATGTACCTGCATTTGAATCTCTGATAGTAACACCCATAAAAGCTGCAGGAGCAAAAGGCCTTCCACCCAGGCCAAAGATTAGGAGACATAGTTCAGTGGTTTAGAATTATGTATATTATCACTGAAGCCATATAAATAAATATGTTGCTATGAAATTGAAATACACAGAGGTATAGGTGAACTTCTCTATTGCTAGAGGTCATGTCAATTGATAAAATACTTTGAAAAGTAATTTGACCTTAGGTATCAAGACCTACCGAAGTAAAAGTGCATGCGTTTTAACCTAGTAATCCCACTTGTGGGACTCTAGCCCAAGGAAATAGAATAAAAGAAAGAGAAAGAAAGACATAGCATAAAAATGTTCGTTGCAGCACTATGTACGATAGTGAAACACTGGAAACCATTGAAGTACCCAACAATAGAAGAACAGGAAAAAGAATTAGGATGTAGTCATTCAAAAGAGTATTCTGCAGCTTGTTAAAATGATGGTCATGGAGACTAACAACGCTAAAATTGCACAATACTAAGTACTGAGGAAGAACACCAAATTGTACATACACTATAGTTGCAATTGTGTAAAAATGTAAATGTACGTGAGCAGAGACAAAAATGGTAATGAGAAGCCATAAAATAACTATGTAGAAAATACGGTAGTAGGTGATTTCTTTGTTTTTTTTTTTTTTAATGACTTATGGCTTCCAATGTACTTTTTAACAACAACAAGAAGAAAAAGTGTGAGCTTATGCTTACCGCCCCAAAAAATGGCCAAGAAATGATAAGACAGAGCACCAAGAACCATAAAAATGTGTGCATGGGTGTATTTTGGATTTTTAGGGGAGGATGGCATTTTAAAATCTTAAATTTCAAATTGCGGTTGTTTAGAAAATAAAGTTTTTAAGCACGAGAACTACGACAGGGAGATATTTTATGAGCACTCCATTCAAGCAAAATTACAAGGGGAGATAGGTTTGATTTTACTTTACAGTGGCAACCTGTTTCAATTTTATGCCCTTAGTCATAGCACTAATCTTTCAAAAGTTGCAGGTGAAATTACTTAAAAATTTGTCACACTTCAAATGACAGTTTTGGAGCTCTAAAGAACATAAATATTTTTACTTTATCACGTAATTGCCTCTAACTACCAGTTAATTTAACTGTATGACTGTAAAATTGTTTTCTAAAGTGATGCTGTCCCAGTGGGGTTGCATAGAACACCTTTCGCCCACACCCACGCCTCTCACCCCTTTCCTTTTAGCTGGCATATTATAGCCCTGCTAATAGCTCACATTCCCTGCCTGAGAAAGATATTTTAAAGCTGCTAATGTGTTGTACCAGCAAATATTGGACTTGAAAGAGAGAACATCACAGGGGTAAAAAAGATTTTAAATCATGATTAGAAATGAAATTGAAGTTGTCGTGTTTGGGGTACAAACCAGCCTTCATTCAAGGCTGTGTGAGGTCAAAGCATTTTCTTCTATATTATTCCCATCTTTAGAAGGGCATCAGTATTGTTTGATAAGAAGGCAAAAGAATGGGAAAATGTTTGGAAATGAATAAATTGTATCTGAGGGGCTTTCCCAAGTTTTATTTTTAAAAAATGGGTTAAATATAAAAATGTATATGTTATCAGAGAAATATAAGTTGCAGGAGAAAACCATCACAGGGACCACGTCCTGGTATACCGTGCTCCTAGCAATCCATTTTTAGGAAGAAGGGCTACAAATGAGTGTGACCCAAAGAGAAAGACGAGGGTAAAACAAGATATAGAACAGCAGGGGGAAGGGAACAAACTTCTCTTTAGCCACATACTGTGCGCCTCTCTGACCGCCCCTTGAGGTAGCTATAAATGTCATATGTGTTGATGAGAAAGCTGATAAAAATGAAGGTTGAATTACTTGCCTGAGGCCGCATGGCTGCTGAGGGTGGAGACAGGATTTGAACTCAGACTCTCCAGCTCAAACGCCCATATTCATAATCAGTATGCTGTCCAGCTTCCCTACTTAGCCATGAGTAAATGGTGGAAGACTGCACACATTCAACCTGGAAAAAGCAGGAACAAGGTGTGAATGTAAGTTATATGAGTGCGTCAGGGGCGCCTGGGTGGCTCAGTGGGTTAAAGCCTCTGTCTTCAGCTCAGGTCACAATCTCAGGGTCCTGGAATCGAGCCCCAAATCGGGCTCTCTGCTCAGCAGGGAGCCTGCTTCCCATTCTCTCTCTCTGCCTGCCTCTCTGCCTACTTGTGATTTCTGTCAAATAAATAAATAAAATCTTTAAAAAAAAAGAAAAGAAAAGAAAATGTGTCATACATAGGATCAGTCGGTGTAACACTATAGAATTCATGGTTGGCACTTTGGGAATGGAGAGGCAATTTGGGGACAAGAGAACGTAGCAATGGGAGAAAACAAACTTTGCCACAGGGTAGGTAAATCTCCCTAGGGTTGGTCCTGGTCCTACCTAGATAGGAAATACGTGTTGACTTCAGGATTCAGTTTTCTTTTAATGCCCAAGGAAGCAGCTTTATGGTTTCACTCTTCTGTCATCCTACTGCTCATTTTCAGCAAGACAGGTGGCTGCAGAACCAAACACAAAGTGACACACAGGTAATGAATGGTGGCATTAGACGAAGGGTGCACACACCCTGAGGTCCTCTGCTGAACATCGCTGTTGTAGGTAACATCTTTGATGGTCTCAGGTGAAGGGTTTGTTTTGGTAGTGTAGCTTCTGTGTATTTTCTCTACTAAGCCCTCAGTAGGGAAGTGCTGAAGCAAGGACGTCTGTGTTCTCAGGGGGATTATGGTGATCCTAGGATAGAACCATGCTCAGCAGGGCTCAAGCCAGGATAAATGATTCATAATTATATGTGGAAACAAGATTTGAGCTGCACGTTATTTTTGCTCTGATTGAAAATAACTTTGCAACTTATAGAAAGGTGGTGTTTTCTGGACAAGAACTGAGGCTTCCGTGCAGGCCTGTTTTTTGTACTAAGTCCATAATATATGCAATAAGGAGAGGTAGATGGGAGCCATTTCCCAAGGAGGACATTGAACTGGTTTGAATGCAGGGAATGCTGGTTCAGGTAGTCTAAAAGGTAGGTAAGTTTTGTTTACAGGACCCGGATTTACCCCCAGCTCCCTCTGTGATCCCCTCTCCTGGCCTGACATCATTTCCTCTTCTCATAACTGCTCTCCAGTTAAACTCTAAACTTCCAAACCCTAAAGAATCTGTTTTTTCAAGGCAAATTGAAGAATTAATTCAACCTAACATGTTAGTGGCACATAACATTTTAAAACACTACCCTTTTTTTGTGTCTGAATAACTTTCATTGCTTTTACCTGAAAGAGTAAATCAGTTATGTGAACTAAGTAATCACTCCTGACAATAGTAAAATATTAGACCCTTTGGCTAATGCAGGGTAGGGACAAAGTGGGGTATTTGTAGTTCAAGGGTTCTCAAAAGGGACTGGTCATCAGAATCACCTGGAAGCCTTCTTAAAACACAGGTTTGTGGGCCCACCTCCTAGAGTTTCTGATTCAGGAAGACGGAAGAGCTGGAGTATCTGCATTTCTACCCATTTCTACTTAGAGTTGCTACTCAGGAGCAGTACTTTGAAAACCACTAGTTTAGACCTTACAGGGCCTTTGAGAATTATCAAACCATATGCTGTAATTGTGACAACAGCAGTGGGGGTTGAATTCTGTTAAGGAACTCAGAATACAGATGTTTTCATGGTAGTCAGTGTAAATTATTTAGAAATGATCTACAGAACCATACCTATTAGGCCCTCAAGCCCCCAGACAATAGAAAGGCTTCTACTGGAGTACCTGGTAGGATGCCCTGGGTCCCTTGGCATCCATATGTGGAGCCAACCCTCATCAGCACTTCTTTCCATTAATGCAGTTAGTTGGGGGTTGACTATACTTTGTGACAAGGATAAAGATCTCACTAGAAGCCAGAACTCTGGCAGAAATAGAAATGCCACATTTATGCTTCCTGATAGTGTTGGCCCATACCTTCCATGTTTTACTTTTAATTGGTATTCACAGTTATACTTTTAAAAATTATTTATTGTATAAACAACACTGTCATGGCTCTAATAGGAGTCAACGTGGAAGAAGAAAATCATCCCACAATTCCACCTCACCAACAAATCATTGCTTCCATTTTATATTCCCTTCCAATTATTTTTGATACTCATAATTTTTCTTCTGGTAATCATAGCACAGATAAGATCTCATTCTCTGCTTTTTCCACTTAACATCATAACCATGTGTGATGAATAGACAAAGATCATCATATGAAATAGACCAGGAAATGAATTTTTGCAAGAATACATTCTTATCAAAAATGTCAAATTGGTATGTATTGCTCACCTGTTATATGTCAGGCACTATGCCTGGCATTGTGCACATAATACAGTAGAAAAAGGTTTCTTGGCTTTCCTCATATTTTTGTTGGTACTGTCTATAAACCACACTATAGAAGTGTATACCATAGATGGCTCCACAAAGATATTTTGGGCATACAGTTTGAGAATAATTATATACATATATACAAAGTTCCTTTTACCTGTTATGGAGGCTCTTCCCAAAAAGAAAGCCCTAGAGGACCATAACAGGGCAAAGACTGCATGCTTTCTTTCCCTGAGGTTAGGACAAAGAAGATGGACAATGATAACCGCGAAAGTGATGTCTTTTGGATGCACAAAGTCAAAATCAAGGATGAAAATAAGAAATCATGGTGTCAGAGCAGACTGGTGGGTGTTTAAAACCTGTCTTTACCCCTTACTGGCTATACGACCCTGAGCAAGGCAGTTAATTTCTCTGATTCTTATGCCCTTCATCTCTAAAACGCATGTAATAATGTTTAACTGAAAAGATTTGTTATAATTAAATGATACGGTATAAGGCATCTAGTAGAGAGCCTGACATACAATATATTCTCAGTTAATGAAAGCAGTTATCGCTAGTTATAATATTCTCATTTGCTGTAGGGGAGGAGTCAGTGTGGTGCAGAGGGGCAGAAGGGCCAGAGGGGGAGGGACTTAGGGAAAATCCTACGGTAAATTATTATAAGATGTAAATATGGTTGTTTTAAAAGAACCAGAAGGAAGTGTCTCTCTGTAGGGATGCCTGTCACACTTGTTGGTGCCCTTTCCCAAAGTACCCTCGCCCCATTAAAATGAAATCAGAAATTTGACAGCTACCTAACTTAATTGAAGAACCTACAACTATGGTTTTACTGTTTCTCTAATTTGAGATTAACATGCTCTTAAACATCAGTAACCCAGCAAACACAGTGTTCTGCTGTTCAGTCTGAACCAGATATATATATAAGCTTTTTGCTTGAAGTTGATGTCTTGAGCGTGGCCTTCATTAAGTACAGCTCGAATATGGCTTGCATTAGCTTGTTAATGCTTGGCTACCTGCCAAGTGCAGTGAAATCAGCCCAAATTCCAATCTTTATAATAGATGAACTGAGGACTTACTATTGCCCTCATCAAGCAGAACTGATATTGTCATTAAAGTTTAGTAGCTGTATACTTCACAGAGAATGGGTTCTATTTGCTCTCTGTTTTGGTTAGGGAAATCACATCAGGTTTACATTTTCTTGTTAGTTTTGAATTTACTTCCTTGTTAAGGGCCAGTCAATACATTGGGGTCTATTAACATCTTCCCATCAATGGGAAAGCCTTGGTTGTTCGACCTGGTAACTCTGCTGTTAGAATGGGCCCATTAATTTGTTACCCTACAGTGAATACAAGACCAGCTCTACTGTTGGTGGTGAAAGGATTTGAATATAAATTCACTGACATAAAGAGAAGCACTAAATGAAACTTGGAATTGTGATGAAGCCAATATTTGCTTGTAACATGTGCAAATCCACAGTTTTATTCCGCATCCCTGAGGGAAGACTGGATAAAAACATGTGAAACAACCTCATCAGCCATTCAGAGACCTCAGCTACTAATTCGCTGGATCAAGTCATTTTACTTAACTAGACTCCAGTGATCCTATCTGAAAAGGAACTATTCTAGATCATCTGAAAGTTCTTTCCAGTGATGACCTCCTCTGACTTTACCAAATACACTTTCTACATTCAACCACTATATTCGATGAGCTGAGTATAATTTATAAAGCCAAGATTGAGCTTCAGCCATTATTTATTTATTTAGTATAAGAGTACCAAGTTAATTGTATACCAGGACATTCTACTGGTAAAGTTACAGAGATAAATCCTTGCCTGAAACGGATGCTCATAGCTAAGAGAAAAGGGCATACACATAAAGCTGTGAGACAGACAGAGTGACAAACACCACAGGAAAAGTACAGGATACACTGCCTGGAAGGAGGGAATTGGGAAAGTCTTCATGAAGGAGGTATTTTATCTAGACTTTGAAAAGTTTGGTGACTTAGGCATACAGAGACTTGCACTGTGTGAAGAAGAGTGTAAAACATCTTTTTATGATTCCAACTTTTCTAAAAGTATACAACATGATCACTAATTAGACAACCACTCACTTGATCATATTCAGTTCAACCTACCAACTCTAAATTATATCTAGGATTTCAGTAAAATCTATGAGACATGTAAAATAATAGCTTTGCTTCTACCTTTAATAAATATGATCTCCCTGGAGAGATAAGAAAGAATAATGCCTAAAAGAATAGTTAGGAAAAGAATATATGATAGACTCTGTATAATTTCCAAAAAATAATGGCAAAAATAAGAACCAAAGAGTTCAAAAAGAAGGGAAATTGGAGGAGGTTGAAGTAATTAAGCAAGACTTTATGAAGGAGGATGATCTTGAGCAGAGTCTAGAGCAGCAGTTGGTATGAAAAGGGGAGGCAATACATTACAAAGAGTGCTAATTGATGGAAAAAACTCAAGAGCATTTGAAAATCTTGTTATTTTCTAGAGATGAAGTAAGTGACTGGAAATGAAGTTTCTATCCATTTTGTTTGGCTCAGCTGTTTCCAGAATCGGTCTATCTCCCAAGCTGCTAAGGCCAAAAGCATTGGAAAAAATATCATTGAAAGGACACAGCAAAGAGTCAATGCACAATACTGAGGAAATCAAAGACAACACTGATAAAAACAACCTCCTGAAACGAGAAATTCCTTCCATACATGAGAGAATGGGGAACTCTCTCCCTAAAAAGCAACTATAGTACTGAACATCAGATACAACCATTCAGGGTTCTGGAAATCAACCAAAGGCATACAAAATATTTAGAAGCATTTATTCTTGAAAAATACTGAGCTTCAGCTAAGAACAATATAAGCCTGTGTGGTGTTGTTGGTTGCTCCTTCCATCTCTCCCTCACTGTTAGGCACTGTTAGGTCATGATACTTTCTAGTAGCATTGCTACTCATGCTGTAGAATGTTTACCTATATTGAAGCATTGATAGCTAAAATGATCAGTTTGGGGTGGGGGGGCACCTGGGTGGCTCAGAGGGTTAAAGCCTCTGACTTTGGCTCAGGTCATGATCCTAGGGTCCTGGGATTGAGCCCTGCATTGGGCTCTCTGCTTAGCAGGGAACCTGCTTCCCTTCCTGTCTTTCTGCCTGCCTCTCTGCCTACTTGTGATCTCTGTCTGTCAAATAAATAAATAAATAATCTTTTTTTAAAAAAATCAGCTTAGTAGCAAGGTAATAGGGATTCCACTATGGATTCTCAGGGACTCTACTATCCTGAGGTTGCAGTCCTGCCTGGGCCAAGCTATGCACTAGACTGTCCTAAAAGTGCAGATGTGCAGGAAAGTCTGGTACATGCTCATGCCATTCAAACATTCCTGATTGGTAGAGCATGCACACATTCTTAGAAGAAAAATAAGAGAGCCTGAAAGGAGGCAAAAGCCAGGATCACCTTGGGAATGGTATGAAATGTAAATGTGCTCTCCAGCCTACACCCACATCCATTATCAGAGAGTGCAACCCTCACTGGCTCGAGGTGATTGAATGTAACTTCTGACCTATCTTTGCCTGAACACTACGTGATACAGAGAAAAGGATAATACCTAGGAAGTTGTCCTAAAAATGAAAACAAAACAAATGAAAACACTGAATAGGGACATCAGTGGCTATAATTCACAGTGGAGATAGAGTTCATAGATTTAGTACATACAAATACTAAACAAATAAAATAACCGAAAAATAGCAGGAGAAAAGTTGAAAGTCAATATTGGAATCACTACAATAGATTATATAAAATATATTTAACAAAAATTCCAAAACATTTAAAGAACCAAGGAATATTGGCCACTACTTGGGTGGGGGGCAGGGGAGACAGTCAATGAAAACTGATTATCCCCAGATGTTGGATTTAACAGAAAAAGTCTTCAAAAAAGATTTTATTAACAAGCTCAACAAATTAAAGGATTCTTTGTGTAAACAACAAAAGAAAAGTATGCTGACAATGAATAGAGAATCTCAATGAAAATATAAAAATTATAAAAAGGGACAAAAAGGTAATTCTAGAGTCAAAAATTATAATATCTGAAATAGAAAATTTCGCTAGAGGCCTCAAGAGCATATTTGAGATGGAAGAAGGAAAAAAAAATGTGAACTTGAAGATAAATCAATAGAGATTACTCAGTCTAAAGAACAGAGAGAAAAATATTGAAGTAAAATGAACAGAGCCTCAGAGACCTATAGAGCAGCATCAAGCATACCATCATACACGTAATTTGTTTTCTAGAGGAGAGGAGAGAGCCAAAGGGGCATTGTCATAGATTGAATTATGTCTTCCAAAAGGTCTATGAAGTCCTAACTCCTTTTACCTGTGAGGTGACCTTATTTGGAACTAGGGAGTTGGAAGATGAAGTTAACAAGATGAGGTCATTAGGGTGAGCCTTAATGCATTATAACTGGTATTCTTATAAAAGGGGGAAATTTGGACACAGAATGACTTGCACCACAGAAATGTGGTGACACAAGGGAGGTAAGGAAAACCTGATGCTACCAGAAAATAGGGAAGAGTCATGGAACAATTTCTTCCACATCCTTAAGAAGGAACCCAGTCTGCCAACACTTTGATTTTAGACTTCTAGCATCCAGAACTGAGAAACAATACATTTCTGTTGTTTAAGCCACCCTGTTGTTGCATATTGCTGCAGGAGCCCAGGAAACTAATACAGAACAGAAAAAAATATTTGAAGAAATGATTGACAATTTCCCAAATTTAGTAAAAACATTAATCTTCAGGTTTAAACAGATCAGTGAACCTCATTTAACAAAATCCAAGTGATCAACATCTAGACATATTATAGACTGTATATAGAGTTGAAGGAAAAGAGAAAAACATGAAAGCAGCCAGAGTAAAATGACTCATAACATACAGGGGAATGATTAACAACTGATTTATCATCAGAGACAATTGAGTCCAGAAGTCAGTGGAATGACACCTAAAACTGAAAGAAAAAAAGAAAAAATCTTATCAACCATACGTTCTGTCTCTAGGAAAACTATTCTTCAAAAATGAAGGTGAAATAAAGACATTTCTAGATAAACAAAGACTAAAAGAATTTGTTGCTATAAGATGTGCCTTACAATAAATATGAAGGTAAGTCATAGAGGCTGAAAGGAAATGGTAGCAAAGAATAACAAAATTGGAAGGACTGCAATCCCTTTTATAATCCCAACACACCTCTTTTTTTTTCTTATAATAAATCCAGAAGGCTTTTTAAATAGAAATTGATAAACTTATTCTAAAATTCAAAGGATCTAAATTCTAAAATTCAAAAAGAATACCTAACATGTTTCAAAAAAAGCAAAGTTAGAGGACTGATACTACCTTATTTGAAGGTATATAATAAAGCTACAATTATCAGCATAGTATAATATTGGCATAAAAGTAGACAATCAATGAGACAAAGTAGAAAGTAGAGAGTCCAGAAATATACCCACACACTCACGAACAACTGATTTTAAGAGTACAAAGATAATTCAAAAGAAAAGCTATAGTCTTTTTAACAATCCATACTTATATAATTTGCTATCCATTTGTAAGAAAAAATTAAATTTAGATCCTTATATCACACCTTTCGAAAAATCTAACTCAAAATGCATTATAGATCTAAATAGAAGAAGTCAAACTATAAAACTTCCAGAAGAAAGCAGAAATTTTATATGACCTTTGTTTAATCAGTGTTTTATTAGATTTAATATTAAAAGCAAGGTCCATTAAAAAAGATAAATTATATTCATTAAAATTAATAACTTTTGTGTTTCAAGACACCTAAAGAAAATAAAAAGGCAAGCCAAGGACTGGGAAAAAATATTTGCAAATTATACATTTGATAAGATTGTATAGGTGTATAAGAGATATGCCCAATAAGCAAATGAGAGGATGTTCAATATCATTAATCATTCAGAAAATGCAAATTTAAATAACAATGAGATACAAACTAGAAAGACTATTAAAAAAGGATAGACAATGCCAAGTGTTGGAAAAGATGTGGAGAAACAGAAATCTCAGTGCTTTGCAGGCAATAATGTAAAATGGTACAACCACTTTACAAACAAATTTGGCAATTTCTTAAAAGCTTAAATATAAAGTTTCCATAAACCAAGAAATCTTAATAGATTTAGTAATCTAAGAGAAATTAAAACATATGCCCAAATAGGAACTTGATAATATTCACAGTATTACTTCTAATAGCCAACAGCAGGGAGCTCTACAAATGTCCATCAGCTGGTCAATATAGAATCACGATGTGGTATATCCATGTAATGAAATAGGGTTCAACAGCAAAATAATGAACGGCTGATACTTGTTATAACATGAGAGAGCTTCAAAAATTTTAAGCAACAGATGCAGTTGTGAAAGACTACACAATGTATGAATCTTATTTATTTCATCTTTTCAGAAAGGTGAAATGTATAGATAGAAGATCGGTGATTCCTTTGGTGAGAGGTAGGAGTAGAAACTGATTAAAATAGGCTGAAAGAAATGTCACTAGGTGATAGAAATGTTCTAAAACTGAATTGTGATCATAGTTGTACCATTTTATAAGTTTATTAAAAATCAGTGAATCACTTGCAAGTTCTTGAAGACCACTAACAATTGAAGGGAAAAAATGAAAGAATTAAGGAAATAAATAAGGGCTACATAATAGAGATTATATAAAAGAAATTAAAAGTGAAGATTACATAAATATGGATTATAAATATAGACATAAAAATATACATATAGGCATATAGCTTCTTTTCTAATCAGGAATCTAAGAAAACAAAATGCCAAGTAGCCTTGATTTATCATGTTCTTCCCATCTGAAACACATTCCTCCCTATCTCCATTGATCTCCTGTGCTACCCCCTTTTCCCTAATCATCTCCAAAGCACTTCTTGAATTTTCTGGTCAGATGACCATATTTTTAGCTCTCACAGCACTTTATTTATTGCTTTCTACTGACCTTATTCATTCTTCACTTTGCATTAAAATTAAGTCTTTGTGTGCCTTATCTCTTTTTCTCTCTTCCTCTTAAGGATGTTATAAGAGCATTAAGTAAGTTTTACTTATTTTGATATTCCTGGTAGGTTCTAGCACCATAATGGTATGTAGAATGCTTAACCAACATTTATGGAATTAATAAAAGTATCATATTTGCATAGGTTATTTGCCATCATAAATACCTACACAGTGTGCACCCTCCCCATTGATGACTCTTTGCCCAATGTCCTGTAGCAGTAGGTAAGGAACTTCCCTCTTCCTTCACCCTCCCTGACAAAGAAAAGAGTTGTGAGTATAAGTCCATGGTGAACATCTCCTTTGTCATATCCTCTTTGAGAAGTTTTGACCACCATCTTGATTATGAACTCAGAGAAGCCAGATCCTACCCCTACGCATCTCTCAATCATCTCCTTTGTGCTCATCTAGAAGGCTTGGCATTCATTTGTTCATAGGTCTTTAGTTTTTGTACCATGTACATAATCCTGTGCAAGCCCTCCCAGACTATCTTAAAAGTACAAAGCACAAATACCAGCCTGCCTGTGTCCGTATAAGATTGCTTTCCATCTCTTTGAGAGAAGAAACACCTCCTTAGAGGCAGGAATAAGAAGAGAGTGTGGTATTGATGGCTTTGGTTTCCAGTCCCACTTCTGGCATGAAATGTGGGAACTTAGGCAATTACTCAAACTCTAAGCCTGTATCTCTTTGTTCGTGATATGATAATAATACAGGATATTAATGTAGATCCCCAATCCCTTATCTGCAGTTCAAATTCCAGAAATCTCTCAAAACAGAGCTTTTTAAAATAATCTATTTGATGTCAAAATCTGACCTGATCTGAACTTGGTTGGCTTAACAAAACCTTACTTGAACTGATATCAGGCTATTTATAATCTTTGTTTAATCCCACTTAATGAGAATATTCATATTTTGGCTGAATAAATACAAATGCATTTGATTACAGGATGTTATCCCAGATGCAACTGGAAATATTTTGTAATTTATGATACATGTATTGCCTTTCTAAAATCTGAACAAATCTGAATCTGGGAGCCATCTAACTATAAGGATTTTGGATAACTTATGCGGGACCTGTTCCTACTTTATAGATTTTGATGGGGGGGAGGGATTTAATGAGACAACAAATGTGTAGTGTATTATGTATTTCACTCTTCTTTTCCTTTTTCCCTACCTCCATCATTATAAAATTTCAGAAGAGTACCAATGGAAATGCAAAATGGATTTTATCCAGGGAAAAGCAGGATGTGACCAAAATTTGTCTTCTGTATCCCTCTACTTCGCTGAGAACTTCTCTCCCTTCACTTTCAGTGTTTCTCTCTTGGCTATCAACCCTGTCACTACCCATATTGTTTTCTTAGTTTTCAACTGGATTATGAAGTGTAAATATTTTTAAAATATCTCAAAGCCCCAGTGAAATATTCTAATATGTAATAAAAGCCGTAGCTTATTAAGCCAGAACTTCAGGCCTCTGTGGTCACTTCCTCAGCATATGACCTTGGGTTGGTCCTGTAATCTTGCAGAGTTCCAGTTACCTCATCATCAAAATTGAGATAATGTCTGACACCTGACAAAGGCAGATGGCTGGATGGAGTGATCTTTTGAGGTCACTTACAGCTCTTAAATCTGTGAGTTTCCGGGTTCACAAGAGACAGAGTACATTCCCAGAGTCTTAAGATCTCAGTGTTTGGGCCTTCACTTGCTCTGCTAACTTCATGAAGAACCCAACTCAGGCCATACTGAGTAAGAGAGGGATCTAAAGACTTTGGGAATATCTTCCGCCTAAGTCACAGATTTTAAAGCTGGAAGTGACCTCAAAAAAGATTTCTTCTTGCCAGCAGTCATAAACGGAAAAGGTATAAAGTAGTTGATGGGGAAGAGGAAGAGACAATGAGGAGGTAAAGTTGGAGAGTGTTTGCTTGAACGGTGTGCCTTAGACCAGTGTACATGTTAATAAATTGCCAGGTGTGCTTGCATCAAAGATTCAGAGTCCAAACCAAGCTTCCACGTATACAAGGACAGGGAGCACGTGCCTGGGGTTTTCCAAGTTGAAGGAAAGCACAGAGGCCTTTTCAAGAGCTTTTAAGTTAAGTCATTTTGCTTTAATACTAAGGTTCTTATTTGAGAGCAGACACCTGGCTCAGATCTGGACTGCACCACCTACAACTGTATGACCGTGAGCAAGTCATTTGACCTTCCCGAACCTGATTTTTTGCATCTGGAAAGTAGTGGTAATAAATTCATCCCCCAAGGCCATTATGAGCTACTGCATGGAAAGTACTCATACAGTGCCAGCCACATGGTAGTGTTTGTTAAGGTGAGGGTCTGGCTCTGACAAAAATCTGAACTCTACCAGAGAATGGAAGATGTTTTTGTTTGAGAAGAAAACAAGGTGGTGTATCAGGGAAAGGAAAAGGAATAGCTCCTCCTCCCATGTCTTTTGCTGTTATGGACTAGGTATGAAAATACCAGCTTCCTTTTACTCTCTAGGATGGGATCATTGTTGGAAGCTGAAACTTTCTGCTTGGAATTACTCTGTCACCAATATTTATAGTGTCTGTGGAATGGCATGGAAGAAATCACTAAGAAAAAAGACAACCAACTAAGAAACCTACAAAAATTTAAGCAGGTGATACATAGAAGTGGAAACCCACATAGCCAATAATCGTATGAAAAAATGTTCAACATCACTAATAGAGAGAAATGCTAATTAAAATAATAATGTGATATTATTTACCTGTATTTGATTTTTAAAATTTAAAAACAGGCCAACTTTTTGATGAGAACATAGGTATATCCAAATTTTCATATACTGCTGATAGGAATGTAATATCTGATAGGATATGAGGATAGAAATGGCAGTATCCATAAAACTTATTATGCTCATACTCTGCAAACTTACATTGTCTCCTCTAGAGAAACTCTTTCAGTCTGTGTTCATCTCTGTAGCAATGTTTTTAGCAGTGTATATGTCAGAAACCACTCAAATGCCTATCATTAGGAGAAAGCATAAATAAATTATAGTGGAAACAAATTATGTGATACTATTAAATAGCAGTAAAATGATTTCTTGCTTAATGACAGTGCAAGTTTGCCATGGACTGTGACCTTTATGAATTAAAATTTACAAAATTAATCTTTGTATCACTTATAAATAAAGCAAGAATCTGGCCTATATTGCCTGGATTATACCGGTTCTTCTGAGCATAAAATGTCTGAGGCCTGGGGAGGGAAATAGAGAGGAACTCTTTAACTGTAACTTTACATTTCTTTAACAATGACATCTCAAGATACCTATGACAAAAGTTAATACTTACTCATTTCAAGTTATAAGAATATTAGTGTTTGTTATGTGTCCTCAGTACTCTTTTTGTATTTTGATGTGTTTTCTCAAATTAAAAGATACTAACAAAAAATAGGCATCACCCCTACTGGTGTGCCCAGAGCAGGTTGCTTCATCAACTTCAGGTTTTGCCTGTTAAGTGATGCAACATATGTAAAAATGCTTTAAACCACATAGCAATCCATTCTTCTCATTAGTAATGCTGTCATTGTCACCATCACATTCTTCACTGGTGCTCAATGAGTGCAATATCCGTGTTCAAAGTGTGCTCCGTGGAACTCCAGAGAACTTCATGGAATTCCATGGTGTCTATGAATCCTCTTAGGCAATTTTTAGGGAAACAGGAACACAGGATCTCAGGACTTCTCGTGACCTGTTTCCATTTGAAAAGCTTTAATTTTTATCTCTTTCCCCTTGGGCTTCCAAATAAAGTTTCCTTTAAAGAAAAGCTACATAGCTTTGTAATAACTATTCATTTTCAGTCATCATATGGCAGTGTTAAAAATGTATGTTATTTTTAAAATTAAATTAAATCTGATTCTGATCCTGCAACTCCATTCCACCTGGCTGATGACAGATTCAGTAGCTGTAGCTCTCCCTTTCTATCTTGCCCATTATCTCCTAGGATCCTGCAAGGTTCTATAGGTCTTATGCAAAGCAGAACATTTCAAAAGACCCTTCTGGCCTACAGTGCATGTGGACATTTCTGATATGCTTTTCATGCAAGCTGATAGGAGCCCTGAAGTGGCTCAGTGGTTCCTGAATGACCTGGAGCACAGGACACCTACAGTGACTGGAGACCTGTGTTTGAGTCTAGCCACTTGAGAGAACCATGCAGTAATTCCCGTCAGAGGACCAGATACCACTCCAAGACAACTTGTAGGCTCCAAGCAGAGTCCTGGATACTAGAGGACCCTCCCAAACACAGTTGCCTTGGAGCAGGATCAGGTACCTCCACTTTTAAACACATCAGCTGGCCACCTTCTTGGAATAGAGGAGAGAGATACAATGAGGGATATATATATATATATATTTATACACACACATATACACACATTAATTAATTTTAATAAATACATATTTTAATAAATTAATGAGTCAATACCTTAATAAATTAATACTTACTAAATTACCTTGTGGATGTTTCTACAAGATTTGAAAATCACTGACCCAGAGCAGTATTTCCCTGTGCTTTCTTCTTTTTTTTTTCTTTTTTTTAACATCAAAAAATTTCAGAGCCTTTTGCTGCCGACCGTATCTCCCCTCCATGCCCCAGCAGTCGCTTATTATGTTTCTTGATTGAGGAATGTAGAGATCTGTGTACTCATAAAGCCTGTTGCTATTGCCTTGCCCCTATGCTGGGGAGCCTTGGCGCCCTTAACCCCATGAGGCTTTGGATGTCAGCTTCAAGTGAGATAATACATAGAGTCAAGGTATACTGACTGGGTTAAAGTAAGGAGTTCAGACTTCAACTTAAATTGTGACCCTATCAATTACACTGCTTATAGTGAATTCTATAATGATATATTTGTTGGAAATCCTATAATTGCCTTGTGAACAGTACAGTTACATGGATGTTTTTTGTTGTTTAGTGTTTTCTTGTTATTGTCTTGTTTAAATGTAAATATCTACATATTCAATGATTGGTGAAATCTCATTTTGGCTTTTCTCTATTTTTTCATATATCTTAGACTGCAAAAAAAGAGTTACCATTTGACTCCTGAGATTTTCGTAAGACTGTGCATCATCAAGGATTAGAACTCTCATTTCATCATTTCCTCTTTTTTTTAGTCTCTGCTGGTTAGCCCACCATGCCTCACAGCCATGTGTCTATAGCCCTGACCTCATCTGTCAGTGATACTCTGCCCTCACCACCAGAGGCACACTCAGTTCAGTTCTGAGCCTAGGAGGCTATCCTTTGATGTAGGACAAATTGGGGTGCCTGACAGCTCTTCCCAGACCGCACTGTCCCAAATGATTAAGCTGTGACCAAAAGACCCAGCAAGGTCCAACCTAATGCTTTAGTTGGTGGAAGAGGCCAGGGGACCTGTAGTGAGGTAGTGGCCTGATGCTTTGGGAAAGGCTCAGTATGTAAAAGCTACTCTGAAAGGAGTTGCCAAGGTACAGATGCTTCTATGCTCTGCCAAATAGATATCTAGGGCCGGGGAGTTTTCAGCTTTATGAGCAGATCCAAATGCTGCCATCAATCTTGGACCATGTAGAATCCAAAATGGTACAAAACAACAAAGTTCATCTGAATTGCCTCCCATCCCTGCTCCTCTCTTGCCTGTCTGCAAGGTATGCCTCCCATCTTCATCTTGTACATTCACCATGACTTTTCTTTTTAATTGAGGGGGTCATAAGTTCATTTCTCCTGGACAGTCATTCATTAGCCTGCCTATTTAAATATATTTGAGACCAATATTAAGAGCATAGCTATACTCATTCTGTAACTGGAAGAGGAAAAAAAAAAATCCCAGAGCCCAATTTGGACAAAAGCATTTAAAAATAAAACAAAAGATATTTTCAAAGGTTAATGTCCTTGGAATTTATACAAGTGGTGGCCACATGCACTGACCTTGAGAATGCCAATTACAGATGCTCTGCTGTCTGATTAGAGAATTCTCAACTTCAGAAGCAGTACATTAAGTCAAAGTGTAGGTCTTTGAATTCTGATTAATGAATTTGATTAACCATTTGCAATTACAGAGTGGTTTAAAAGCATCCCAGAACCATCACTGATCTTTAATCTGGGTTTAAGAAAGCTAAATATCTAATGCTGAGAATATCTATTTTGTGGCTAGGATGGTTTCCTGAAAAAGCAATGCAGAAAATACACCATTAGATAGTTTGACTTAACAGCTGTGGTTTAGGCATATTTGGAGTCCCATTGACCTCAATGGATAATGTTCACAGAAACCACAAATATTAAAGTTTTGTAAGATCAGTTTTTGTTAAGGAATAGGAAATTGCCCAAATGTTGGTAAGATTATGAAAATATGGGGTCCGAAAATCGGACATCTGAGATTATGTGTGTGTGTGTGTGTGTGTGTGTATGTACACACATGTACATCCTTTAGTTTGTCCTTACCAGGAGCTAACAAAAACATGACTTATTCTTCTAGCAAAAAGTCCTTGAAAAACAAAACCTATTATTTTCCGCTTGGAGCTGTTTTCCATTCAATATTTAGTTCAAAGTGTTATAGAAACAGAACCCAAATTACACATTGTCATTGGTTTAGAACAGCATCACTTTTAACTCTAGATGAGGTGGCAATTTCAGCTTAAGAAATAACTCCTTGATCACATGGCAATATATGTTTTGAAAGTAAAGGCCATGGGGTTAGTACAATAATCTCAAAATGAGTTGTCATCTCCAGGGAACAACTAGATCAAAATTTTCTTAAAATATTTCTGTGTTAGTGACCAGTTTCCTCTGACCAAATGTATATCAAACGAGGTTTAGAAGCCATTTTCAATTTTTAAAAAGCATTTTAAGCCTTGATTATTTTTAAAAATAAGTGATTTGTATCTTATTATTTTTGCTACTTTTTACACTTAATATTGTGACAAAGCATACAAGAAAGGATGTGGAAAATACTTTGTACATTTGTAATTATTTTCCTTAGATTGTTAGTGTCGAAACAAAAGATTTTATTTTAGATGGCAGTTCTATATAGATCACAGAGACCATGAGAGACCTTACTTAGCCCTTCCTTTATGAGTCCTTCTCTGGTACTCTGTCCCAAGGTTACCTGCCACCCTCTCTCCTGCTTTCCCAGCCAGCTGGGATCAGCAACAGGCAACTCTCTCGGGACACATTAAGCATCAAGCCACATGCATTCATATACTGAACATATGAACACACAGGCACGTGTAGCTCTTTCTTCCAATACAAGAAAAATATAAACACAGAAAAGTGCTGTTGCTTTTTCAGGAAGTGTTAACATATTTGGAGCCCTGGACTCATTTTTTTTTTTTAAAGACTTTATTTATTTATTTGACAGAGAGAAATCACAAATAGACGGAGAGGCAGGCAGAGAGAGAGAGAGAGGGAAGCAGGCTCCCTGCAGAGCAGAGAGCCCGACGCGGGACTCCATCCTAGGACCCTGAGATCATGACCTGAGCCAAAGGCAGCGGCTCAACCCACTGAGCCACCCAGGCGCCCCTGGACTCATTATTTTTAATAAGAATAATAGTACCTGTGCAGCCAGGCTTTCTGTGAACTGGTGAGCTGATGCATGTGAATCCTGGGGTGCGGTGCTTCGCCCACATTAGAGCTCTGCATTTGCTCATTACTTTAAACGATAAGCAAGAACCTGGCGGATCTTGCAGGCTGATGTATAATGAAGCAGTTATTGAGTAAGACCTTAGGTCTTGAGGATAGAGACTGATCTCATTCTCGGGGCTCTTTCCGAAGAGTGGGAATGGTCAGTATTCAAAGAGTAGTTTTGTTTGGTATTATTTGGATCTGAATGCGTTGATCTACCCTGGAAATGACTGATCGGTTTTAGTTTTGGCTAAACTCTGGTTCAAACTGAAAACCCAAAAAAATGCTTAGCTTCCAAGCACACATAACATTAAAAATACGATGCCAGGATGTTTATTAAATGAGAAGACTTTTAAATGGAGTTTACTAAGCTATACCTATGAAGTGAAATGCGATCTGCCGATCAGGTCACTGAGCAGATGGAAACAAGGGTGCTGGGGACACAATTGTCATTTCATTCATTGAAACAAATTAATCATATCAATTATGTAGCAATCCATTTCACTCTGTCTCTTAATTCTTTTGATGGTACTGAAAGAGGATCAGACTATGCATTGCTTTCTCCCAACATGCAGCTTTTTTGGAATATAGAATATCGTAAAACTGCTGGTCAGGGAAGTGGTAGAGATAACATCATCTAAAGATGACCAATATCAAGACTATCTTAGCTGAAGTGTCAGCAAAGCCCAGAAGCTAAAGGGATCCATGCTAGAAGGCATGGAGAGATGGAGGGGGCCGGAGGCTGGCGAAGAGAAGTTGTGAGTGTTCTAGCAGTAAGGGCTCTGAGGTAGCATCCTTGGGAACTCGCAAAGAAATCAGTTAACATTGTGGAGCATCACCTTTGTAAATATATAAGCTGAAAAAGGAAAACACAGTCTTATAAAGGAGTAGAAAGGAACATGTTGTAAGTCCTCTGTATTATTTAAATAAACGCATACCATCTTTTCTGCCTTGCAGTTTTCCAGTCTTGCTTGATAAGAAGACATGATAGAAAACATTCTGGACTTGTCCAAATGAAATACTTTCATCACAAGAGTTTTATGTGACAAAATGATTCACACTATTCAGTTGAACTGTACATTTCTAAAAGCATTACAAATTGACCATGATTTATTTTAAAAAAGACTTTCAGGAATCAATTTATTATCTGTGCTTATTTTAATTTTAGCAGAAACCCACCTTTTCTAATGTCCAGAATCTAGTTTGGAATTTACCCTTTAGGATGCAGAGTAATGGAGATAGAGAACTGAGGTAAAGAAAAACAAAAACAGGGGCACCTGGGTGGCTCAGTGGGTTAAAGCCTCTGCCTTCAGCTCAGGTCATGATCCCAGTGTCCTGGGATCAAATTTCGCATCAGGTTCTCTGCTCAGTAGGGAGCCTGCTTCCTCCACTCTCTGCCTACTTGTGATCCCTGTCTGTCAAATAAATAAATAAAATCTTTAAAGAAAAAGAAAAAGAAAAACTAAAACAATGTGGGAAGGCTGTAGTCCAAATGCAGCTGAACTCAGCACATCTCATTACAGGTAAAGGAGGCCAAAGGACAAATACCTGCAGGTGGCAGTTAATGCAGGATCAGGTGCCAAGGCAAGGCCTTAGGTGTAGATGAAAATGAAGATGTTGATAAGGGCTGCAGAATTTAAGGGAAGGTGGTCTGATCAGCATTCCATCTTTGATCAGTTGGTCTCAGAACTTACGTGTGTTAATATCCTCACATAGCCTCAGGTAAGGACCCCCTGGTCTAAGTTGCCCATCAGCAGGCTCAGAGGCAACATGACAACAATGAATCACCCTGCCTCTGGGCCCAGAGGGCCCTGGGGTGTTGGTTCTACAGGCAAACCTAGGATCCAGTTAGAAGACTCTTTGTGATTCTAAGCCTTCCTTTTTTTTTTTTTTTTTTTAATTCTTTATTTAAACTCAGTGTAGTTCCAACCCATGAGCACGGAACATTTTCCCATTTCTTTTTGTCTTCCTCAGTTTCTTTCATGAGTACTTTATAGTTTTCTGAGTACAGAGTCTTTGCCTCTTTGGTTAGGTATCTTATGGTTTTGGGTGCAACTGTAAATCGGTTTGATTCCTTAATTTTTCTTTCTTCTGTCTTGCTGTTGGTGTATAGAAATGCAACTGATTTCTGTGCATTGGTTTTATATCCTGACACTTTACCGAATTCCAGTATGAGTTCTAGCAGATTGGGAGTGGAGTCTTTTGGGTTTTCCACATAAAGTATCATTTCATCTGCAAAGAGTGAGAGTTTGACTTCTTCTTTGCCTACTTGGATGCCTTTAATTTCTTTTTGTTGTCTGATTGCTGAGGCTAGGACTTCTAGTACTATGTTGAATAGCAGTGGTGATAGTGGACAGCTCTGCCGTGTAGTTTACATATACTGTACTATTAGTTTCCAGGGTAGACTTCAGTGATTCATCAGTCTTGTGTAACATCCCGAGCTCTTTACATCAAGTGCCCTCCTTAATGCCCACTATCCAGTCACCCCTTCCTCCCCCCACCTCCCCTCCAGTGACCCTGAGTTTATTTCCTAGAGTTCAACTTCTCTTATGGTTTACCTCTCTTTGTGATTCTAAGGCTTCTTTTTTTTTTTTTTAAAGATTTTATTTATTTATTTGACAGAGAGAGATCACAAGTAGGCAGAGAGGCAGGCAGAGAGAGAGAGGGGGAAGCAGGCTCCCCACTGAGCAGAGAGCCCGATGATGCGGGGCTCGATCCCAGGACCCTGAGATCATGACCTGAGCCAAAGGCAGTGGCTTAACCCACTGAGCCACCCAGGCGCCCCACTAAGGCTTCTTTTATTCAAACATTCATTCCCTGGGCCTGGGCTAGCACTAGCAGAATACTTCCAGGCAGGGTTTTCTCTGACTTGGGGAAAAGGACTAACGCTTTTTCATTCTCACTGTGTCCAGACCACGTCATTCACAGCTTTTTCTGCACTGCTTACTAATCCAGAACAAAACGTGCCCCTTGTGAGTCTCAGATCTGAGCAGTTAGATGCTCCCTTTTGTTTCTGAGCTCTCATTGCCTATGACCATATTTTATGTGCATGCATGCTTGTGTACTTACAGAAATACATCTCAGTATTTATGCACATGTGAAATGCTTGCTCTTACCCACAGAAGAAACCTGCTGTCAGCAAAAGCATTAATTGTGTTTCTGTTTATGCTTCTAGTCCCCAAGCTAGGATTTTGTTTAGTAAGAACTTGTGCCTTAATTATAAACATTAGTAAGTGAAAAATGTTTGCATTTCACATATATATGAACATATATATATATATATATATATATACACACACACACATATGTATTTCACAAACTTTATAGTGAAAAGGCCCATGAAATATACTTTTTACTTGCATAATTTTCCCCCCTTCTCCCTTGATATTTTCACTTCAGAAGCAAGGTTGAACAAAGTTAGACAAGCATATGTGCTCACCCTAACAATCATCATTAATCTTTGCTTTCTTCATTCTTGTTTACCATAAGACTGAGATAAAGTGTGTCTGGACTTTCTCAGATTTTTCTACAGCAATGCTTCACATTTTTGAACAAGTAACTTCCAGCAAAAGATGGCAGGAAAGGCACATGGTTGCATGAGTATTTCTGAGAAAAAGACAGACATAATTTATAGGGGAGAGAAATCTGGTATTTATGATACTCAGGATATTTTTTAAGCTGGGGCATAAGCATTTCAATTCACTGGAAGAGTCAGTGAGATGCCACAGAATTATATCCGCCTCCTGGAAATAAAGGTGCCCTGGAGAAAACAGTCTTGGGCCTCACAGTCCAGAGAGGATAGGGGCAGGCAGGGAGGAGTGTAAGAGGAACTGGACAGTGATTGAGGAATGATGGCTAAAATTAGTTCTTGTTTCCCCTCCCTCACCATTAGTAGACAGTCTGCCTCTCCAGCTGGCTTCTCTTGAAGTCAAAAAGTTAACCTTTTCCCTGCCTTGCTGGACAAAGCACGTTATACTCTTGCCTGCCAGCGTGGTTGGACTTTTTTAAATGTGAGAGGAAAGAGACATATAAAAATTATCTTTCTTATTTTTCTCTTCAGATTAAGCCTAATAAAGCAAATGCAAGTGCCAAATATATGAATGCAGTATTTTCATGTTTAATATGTCACTAGCAGCTACATTTTTTAGACTTTATAAATGGTATCAGTGTATTAAGCATTTTGCCTGCATTATACTATTTTTCCTCAAAGGAACGCTTTGAGACAGGGATTTTTATTTCTCCTAATCAGCAATGAATAAAATGAACCACAGAGGTAACTTGCCTCTTTGTCCATTCAGGCTGCTATAACAAAATACCACAGACTGAGTGTCTTTTATAAACAAAAGAAATTTATTTTGCACAGTTCTGGAGGCTGGATGTCTGACATCACATGTCAGCATGGTCAGGTGAGGGTCCTCTGCCTAGTCACAGACTTCTAGTTGTCTGGGCACAGGCTGGAAGAAGCTCTGTGGGATCCCTTATAAAAGGCATTAATCCCTGTCAGTGCAAATGGTGGGTATTCCTCCCTTCTGATGGCTGAGTAATGTTCTATTGTGTATATGGACCACATCTTCTTTATCCATTCATCTGTTGAAGGGTATCTCGGCTCCTTCTGCCGTTTGGCTCTTTTGGACACTGCATGGATGGAACTGGAGGGGATTTTGTTAAGTGAAGTAAGTCAAGTGGAGATAGACAATTATCATATGGTTTCACTCATATGTGGAACATAAGCAATAGCACGGAAGAGCATAGGGGAAGGGAGGGAAAGCCAAAGGGGGAGAAATCAGAGAGGGAGACAAACCATGAGAGACTGTGGACCCTGGGAAACAATCTGAGGGTTTCAGAGGGGAGGGGGTGGGGGATGGGAGTAACAGGGTGTTGGGTATTGAGGAGGACACGTGTTGTGATGAGCACTGTACCGGTATTATACTTAACTAATGAATCATTGAACACTACTTCAAAAACTATTTATGTAGTATGCTGTGGCTAACTGAACATAATAAAAAAAAAAGAGAGAGAGAGAAATTGAAGATAAAAAAAGGGACCAATCCCATTCATGAATTCTCCACTCATGACTTATTCACCTGCCCAAGGCCCCACCTACTAATGCCATCACATTTAGGGATAGGATACCAACATAATAATTTGGGGGGCATACAAACATTCAGACCATGGTTTGACACCACACATGGTTTTCTAACTAGTAAATGGTGGGACTGGGGTCCCCTGACTCCAGATCCTGTGCCCTTAACCACTCTGATGATCAATTAAGGAAATAAGAATTATTGAATAAATGGGTATAGAAAGTAAATGGCATCACATTGAGTAGGTGCTCAGGAAATACCTGCTGATTAAAGTTTGCCCTTGATGTGACCATGAGGCAATCCACTATTTAGTCTCACACTGCTTGTCCTTCATAATTTGTGTATGTTTGTGTATGTTTTGTGCCTCTGCGTGTTCACTAAAATCTAAAAGATCTAAACTAAATTGGCTTTAGATGGTCTGTGTATAATAGAGAACAACATACAGGGAACAGTCAGTGTATAACACTTCTGAATCCTTGTAAGTGGGATTAAAGATATATGTCAACGTGCAATCCAAAAAGAACACAAACTACCCAAACAGTAAAAAACAGAAAAATTCACGCCATCTAGGACCCCATTTTTTCCTGTCTGTTCTGTGTGGAGGTAACCCTGCTGGTCATAGTATTTTGTGAATCTCAGGCAGGTGCTCTCTCGTAGCAGTGAGCACACAGAACATCTTGAGGACTTGTAAAAGACACAGACTACGACCTCACCTCCTAGGACTGTTTATGTCTGGGTTGGGGCTTCAGACATCTGTATGCTTATGCTTTTGAGAAATGTCGATCTAGTTCATTGAGAAAGAGTTCAGTTAAGAAGAACTGCTTCTGTTTGCTCTCCCACGACAGGAAGGCAGGTCCCTGTACTTTGCTTCATAAAACCACATGCATCATTTTGCTTGTATTAAATAAAATTTTGACTGCATTCATTTTGCTTGATAAGTGGCATGTGACTACAGTACATAGTAATTACATGTTCCTGAAGACTACTTGGTAATTTGCACTTAATAAGACCAAAAATAATTACCCTGTACTCCAATCTAGAAAACATAAATAATCGTAAATATATGGTACTCACCATGTAATTACTTTGCCACTCCACTCAACTCTCCATAAGATTGAGCAGTTACTGAGGAAGTAAAGAATCATAACAAAATATTCCCTATTTTGCCTGATAAACTAAAGCAACTCAATCACAACATTTGCATTCTCAGGCACATTTTCTTAGGTTCAGAATTTAAATCAGAGAAAATTTAGAAGAGCATTCCTGAGCTCTTTGGGGACTTTCTGATTTGACCTTTTACTTAGTAGTGCTAGACAGTTTCCCTGAAATTCAAACAATTTTCAAACCCTTTAGGAATATGACATAACCCACCTGTCTGGGATGACCTTTCAAAGCCACTTCTAATTCTGTTCCCTGACTTAGTAGAAGAATGATTAGATTTTAGGTCTTGGAGTTACTCATAGGGAGAAGAGAGACAGAGGCTAGAATTACCTGCTGGTAGTTAAACTTGAAGCTCCCTTTATTTTTGATGGAATGCATTCTGAGAGGCTTTCCACATGATATAGGGCTCTGTGTGGTGTTTCTGCCTTCCTTCATCCATAGTTCTGCACAGATTCTTTAAGACAATCTATTTGTAAGGCATGCAAGGAACATTAGAGATCTTCCATGACTACAAAAGCAGAAGGACCTCGGTGGACAGCTTAATAATTTGTAGTAGTTTGAGTTTCATTTTTGGGTTTTTTTGGTGTGTGTTTGTCCTCAGAGAACATATGCCCCAATACAGCAATTTTGAAGTCCCTGTCATCTTATTTTTGCCCCCTCACCAAAAGCAACCTCCACACTGGTGAAGATCACTGTGACCCTTGAAAGGGCAGACTGGTAGGTGGGGAGAGAAGAAAGTCAAATGAAGAGCCATTCATTCATTCATTCATTCAGCAAACACAAGCTGAAAACCTATTATATGCCAGATTGTTTAGATATGGGAATATAGTAATGAATAAAACGGGAAAGTTCTCTGATCATGTGGAGCTTAAATCCTAGCGAGCAGAGCAAATTTCATCAGATCTCCTAGAATGCTTGTTTTAAAAAATGTGAATTGATTCCAGTGCTACCAATTTATTAGGGAAGAGCTTAAGCACAATGTGAATTTCATGTTTGCTTAGGCATGATTTCATCTATGAGAAACATCGGAATGCAGGAAACGGCACCCAGTTTAACTGAGCCACATAAGATAGGACTACGAAAAATGGGTGTGCGCGTCCACCTCAAACCGCTCCCAGCTACCTGGGTTCTCTGAGTGTGTGATGAGCCGCATCTGGTGTTTCCACTGTCCATCGGATTTCACGCAGTAACTCTCAAGTTGCAGCCCTCACCCCCATGCCTACTTCCACAGGCAAACCACAAGTCTTTTTCAAGATAAGGTGACATATTTATTGTGGTATAGATGAATATCTTGAACACATAAATAACACTGTGTTACATTTTTATTGTTTCCATCTTTTTTTTTTTTTTTAAATGTGTCACTGATGACGTTTTTGAGGATAGGGCTCACAAACCCGTTTTTGCCAAAAGCCCAGGGGGTTCGTGTTGTGCAATTACAGGTAGCTGGGATTTTTAAGAACACATTTGTCATGTTATAGCAGAACTATTTGCAAACAAGCCAACTGCCAAATAAATAAGGTGATTCCAGGTAATGGTAAGTGCTTTGAAAAAATTAAATCAGTGTATGAGATTGAGTGGTCATGGATGTTTCTCCAGAAGGGTAACATTTGAACTTGACACCTAAATAACAAGGAGGAGTCAGCCATGCAACAATCTGGGGTAACAGCATTTCATGTGGAGAGGTGGAGGAGGGGTGGGGAGTAGAATTTAAGGGAGGAGATATGTGCAGAGGTCCCAAAGCAGAAATAAGTTTGGAGTGCTAGAGGCATAGAGAGGACCAGTGCATGAAACAGTGAGTTGGGAACAGAATCTCAGCCCCAAATCATGTAAAAATTGTAAGTAATTGGAACTTTAAGTGTGATGAGAAACCATTAGAGAATAGATTTTTCACTACAGATAGCGGAACCCACTCCGTTTACAGAGGGATATGAGATACGGGGTGTTTACACTTTTTTTTTTTTAAGATTTTATTTATATATTTATTTATTTGACTGAGAGAGGGTGAGAGAGCACAAGCAGAGGGAACAGCAGAGGGAGAAGGAGAAGTGCGCTCCCACCTGAGCGGGGTGGGGGGGGGGGGCGATGTGGGGCTTGATCTCAGGACCCTGGGATCATCACCTGAGCCAAAAAGGCAGAGGCTTATCCAACTGACCCACCAGGCTTCCTGAGTTTACACTTCTTATACAAGGTTAGAGCCCACGCCAGAACCTAGGTCTCCTATCTCTTTGCATGGGAATAGAATACTTACACAGCAATCTGTAGATGAATCCTTCTCTTGAACTCTGAAGAAGATATTGATTGGAAAATTTTCTCAGATAGTCCAAAAGCAGATTCTGGATCCATTAATTGCTTCATCAGGCATGATGGTATTGGGAAGAAGTCCCACTTAACCAGGCTCTGCCCCATATCCTCTTTCTTTCCACTGGTAAAAAGAAAATAGACCAGACAAAATGTCGACTAAGCCATCATGGATGTTAGCAAGATTTGTCCTGCTCTGAGCAACTGCCAGAGCCCAAACAGGCCCACCCTGAGTAGTGCTCTTACGAAAGCTAGTGATGCAGTCAGTGGATATGAGGATTCCTCTCTCGGTTCTCCTGCTTACTGACATCAGACAGGAGGCATGAGAATTCCCTGACAGTGGATTACAAGACCCAGCAATGAGTCACTGAAAGAAGTTGCAGGATTTCTCTTCTTAGATAGATTGACACTTGTTTTTTATCAAAGTCAGTCAGAAGACAAAAGAATAAATTTATCCTGACAATAGGCTAAATGCCAGAGGGTAAATGCCTTGGCCAAAAGAGTTTCACTCTACACTAAGCAGAACAGGCAGCTGCCTCTAGGGTGCAGCGTGAAGAGTGTGCTCAGTGTCCCTTGTAGGTCAGAGCAGGTGTCCTCCGTGTGCAGTGTCCTGTAGCCTTGGGCTCCCCCCACTGCTTACTCCTCCTCATTCCTGGCCCTGCCTTCTGTCAGCCAGTCACCACCCCTCATGTAGGACTTTGTTTACTCCAGAAGCCTAGTGAGGGGAGGGTGAATGGTGAGATGCTAGGCAGAGCTGTGATTCTCAGGTTAAGCTTCAAAGTATTTCTTTCCAGTCCTGCACCACCACCCCCCAGCTGGTCAGATCTTTGAGAGTAGGGCAAGATCCACATGTGATTAGTCCTTTCAATCAGTAAACTAGTTCTGTACTGCCTCATTCCACATCTACATAATCCCGAGTTCTTTATGCAGCCTCCGGTATACCTTGATAGCTTTTGCAGAGCTATCGTTCACTAAAAAATGTTACCAAGCCCTCTACTCACACAGGGGGCCAGGGGACAGAGCAGGTCTCTATTTGTTAATTAAATCAATACATATTTGTTGCGTGTGTAACCTGAGCCATATACTCTTCAAGTGCTAGGAGTTCATCTGTGAATGAGACAGACACCTGTTCTTCTAGACCTTCTCCTAGAATGCATGTCTCTTTGGCAGTATATCTTGAAAGTGGCTCTGAGACCATTGCTCAGAGGCTATTGTGATGCTTATTAAAAATTCAAATTCCAGGACCCACTCCAGATCTCCTGAAGGAAAGGAGTTTCTGAGGATGGAGCCTTGGTATCTGTACTTTTTCAAGCTTCCCTGGAGATTCTTTCAAAAACAAGTTTAAAAACTACAGCTCCAAGGAATGAAGAACTATAGCTAAAGAGGTTCTTTCTCCGCCTTACCATCTAGCTCGGGAGCTAGGGAATCTTCTGCTGGGAGGACCCTTCAAGGATCTTTTCCCTGGGAACTCCTTGCCTTCTGGGTATGCAGGCCTGGAAGACATTTGGATCTTGGGTTTGAGGACGCCCAGAAAGCTCTCACATCAACAACAGGCCTCCAGGAACCATGTATTTTGCCAAGATTACTTCTTTTGTGCCCAGGCCTGGTCTTCTTTTAAAATCAGATACTCTGTGCCATGTCCTGGCAACAAGCAGTGGCTGATGGTTTTTTACCTTGGTGGAGATAAGGGCTCTGTATGCCTGTTGTTGGTGAGAGTCCTGTAGAAATGTGCATTTGTATCCCAGAATATGTCACCAAGATGACATGCCAGTCCTCTGGGAAGCTAGGCAGCTCTGACAGCATTAGGGCTTAGAGTGTCCAGATGGGAAGGGAAAGCGCGGGAAGAGGAGGCAGAGAGCGCCAGGAGGACAAAGAGGTGTCCGGGAAGGCTGAGTTCTCCTTCACAGCTTTGCCAGCAGCCTGATCTGCTTCAGCTGGTGTCTCTTTAGGACACACAGTGAGTAGATGCTCTTCTCTCTGACCTCCCTCCACTATACTTCTCTGTAACCTGCTCACATCACTGATGCCATCTGTCCGACATGGGAGAGTTTAAGTTTGTGTCTTGTCCAGACATATATCACTATCACACATCCTTGCTCAAGGGCCCCTACATGAGTCTGTAGACTTCTTGAGGGCAGGGCAGTACCCATCTGTAATTCTTTTTTGCCACCCCGCCACTGCTTAACAGCACTGGCATGGAGAAGGTGTTGAGTAAATATTTGTCAAAAGAATGAATGAACACAATCTGAATGGATGGAAATTTACAGAGGTCAGAGCCTGGCCCTGCCTGATTTATTCAGCCCCTGGCATAGCATCCCATGCAAATAGCCATTTAATACTCATTTTTGATGATCATGAAAGTGATGCTAAAACCCTGCAAGGGATGACTGTGGATAAGGCTTTTTATTGCTGGTATCTTTTGTTGTAAGCTGCCTCAAATCTCTTTTAGAAACAGGCGGGGTATAAATAATAAGTAAGTGGATAGGGCTTTAAACCCTTGGGTCTGCTCCAGACTCTCCAGCCCCTCTCTTACCCCCAGGGCTAAGCAGGCTTCTGGGGTTGGGAGGTGAAAAGAGTTGTTTTTTTTTCTCAATCATTCATCAAATCAGTCTTGAAAGCCAGGCCATGCTTCTCTTAAGCAATAACCTTGCTCCAGGGTCTCTTGATGAAGTACCTTCTCGAGGTTTCTTTCAAGGCCATGATTCTTGATTCTGCTCAGAAATGTTGGGTGTATTGATAAAGTCCCAGGAGTGTCAGAGATTGAGTGAATGTATGCGGGCAATGGGTCTCAGTCGTCTCTCCGTCTATCTTAATACGCCAGCACCTGGAGAAATTGCTTCAACACTTTGTTTGGCAGCTGTTTATGTCAAGTCAGATCTTCTCCTAACACCCAAATGAAACCTGATGTGACCTCCCATCATGTAGTAGACGTGTCACCTTGTAGCAAATCGTGAACAAAGGTCTTACTTCATTTTTAAATGCATCAAAAATGTTCTGGAATTATTTATGATCAGATTTACCTTTCCTAAGCATTTTGCTTCTGGTGGTAGCTAAATTATACCAGCTGATTAAAACAGGCAATCAATGTCTGCCTGTCGGAGGTGTCTTAACTTGCTATATATACTTTTGGTAAATATCACAACATTATTTTAATCTGTAAATCGGATTTGTCAGGTTTGATTCATTTAAATGGCTCACATGCCCCAAATTCTCTCTGACAGCCCCGATGTGGGAGTGTGTCCTCATCTTGAAAAGGTAATATTGCCTGGGGCTTGTTGCTAGCTTAATAGAGGCAAGAACATTGTGTGGTGAGAAATAAGAGAAAGACAGACCACTTTTCCTATAACAGGTTTCGGCAAGCATCCAGCACAGAAGCCATGAAGCATCTTTTCGCAGAAATGGGCAAATACTGAGGTGGCGGAGAAGCTGAAAATATATTATTGATATCAACAGTACTATTGAAAACAATAACAAAAATTTATCCAATGATTACAATGTGGTATGCACTGCGTGAAGCAGTTTATAAAAATCGGTTATCCCATTCAACCCCTACAGCCACCTTGTAAAGAAAGTACTATTTTATATGTACAGAAACTCCAGTTGAGAAAAGTTTGGAAACTTGCTCAGGATCTTATCTTGCTGCAGACTACACCCCTAGATTCTAGGCACACAGCCTCTCTTTATTGAGTTATTATAATCAGTTGACTTTGTGACACAATGATGGGGCCAAGGGAACCCTTTGTTCAGGATTACATCCCCACCCAAGCTTTCTGCGATTCCCTGAAACCTGACAGAACCCAACTTCAGTAAACCTGTTTATTTACTCTTTCCCAGACTTCCCAAATGAGCAGGTCGTTCTACAACTGGAGAAAAGGACTCTTAATTTTAATATTTTTTGTGTGTAAAAATGACAAACGGTGCCTTTTAAATGAGTTAATTATATGCTATTTACCATGACTTCTTTGGATGTGTCTGGCCTAGCCTTAATTTATTCTGTAGACAATGCTTAGTAGGCATAAGAATTCAGGGACCTCTTGCAAGAAATGACAGGGAACCATGATGAGATGAAAACCAGCATCCTATTTAGAAAACATACCAAGAGTGTGAGAGGAAATTCCAAGAACTCAGAAATCAAAATCTTGGTTAATGTCCTCTTCCTACTCTGGTGCAGCCTTAGTTAACAAGGCCGTGAACTTCCCTGAGCCTTCATTTATTTATTTTTCAAAGGAATAACATTTTACCTACCTCCCAGATTGGATTGGAAGACCAAATAGGGTCATCTCTGTGAAAGTGATTTATATGTTGTGAAATATTACACGAATTCAAATAAATACAAGGTCATCATATTATCCAAATGTTCTGATGTCCAGTCATTGTAGAAAGATTTCACTTTGGGAAGATTAAACTACTTTTAAACCAAGATCATTTTAAATTGGAGTTCGATGAGCAAAGCCTCTCGTATGTACCAGCAGCTGGTTCATAGTAACAGTATTTTACCAAATTAAATGAATTTTCTTCAACAAAAATCCCTACAGAACAGATGCATTCACAAGCCCCCCCCCCAATCCTGTAGCCAACAATTTGCAAAGAAAACTCTGTTTTGCTACTTGTTTTGTTCTAGAACTGTTATTTAAATGCAGGGTGAGATTTTCAAAATGAAATTTGACAGGTTTTTTTACAAGACCTGCCTGTGTTTATATTCACTCTGTTCTCCCTAGGGCACTTGCAGTGGGCCAGGAAAGCTGCCAGAGGCCTAGGCTGGAGGTGGATGTCTCCAGGGGATCTGGTTTTGAGCACAAAGAAGGGAAGAACAGAAAGAGGATCACCAGATAGGAAGACAGAGCTTTGGCATTCCTGGATAGACAAGCAGGGGAGGAAGCCCCTTCCAACAGCTGGAGGAACCTTGGGCCCATGAAAGGAACATAACTGGAAGAATATGGGATGGCTGGGAGGGAGAGGGGCTCTCAGAGACAAGGATCCCTCCACCCAGCCTTGTCCCCACGCCACCTGACTCTGTCCTAGGTTTGCAAAGTAGAACCAGCACTTTGTGTTTGCCTCTCCCATCCCAACAGTCCTTGTCTCTTCTTCCTTCGTTCTACCTTCAGACTTGCGGGTCCACGTTAGACCATGCTGCAGCATTCCAGACCTTTCTGAAAAGCACTGTTTGTTTAAAAGTGAAGAAATCTGGGGTTCCTGAGTGGCGCAGTCGGGTCGGCATCAGCTTCTTGGCTTCAGCTCAGGTCAAGATCTCAGGGTCACAAGATCAAGCCCCATGCGGGGCTCCACGCTGGGTGTAGAGCCTGCTTCAGATTCTCTCACTCTCTCTGCCCCTCCCGGCTCTCCTACTCTCTCTCTCTCTAACTCTCTTTAAGACAAATAAATAAATAATTTTTTTTTTTTTAAAGCGAAGAAATTTAAATACATCTCTCACAAAAACTGTCAGTCTTATACTGAAAACTATGTTCTGTTTAAGTATACCTAAAGCACAGAGAAAAAAAAAAAAGCAGGCAACTAGATAGAATATTAAAAACAATTCTGTCTTAAGTGCTCTGGCGCCAGGCTGGGAAACTCTTTACGTAAAGGGCATAATAAATACTTTAGACTTTTTGGGTCCTATGGTCTCTGTCACAGCTAATCTATTCTGCCATTGTAAGCAGCCAAAGATGATGTTAGTGAGGCTGTGTTCCGATAAAACTTTATTGACACAAATGGATGGAGGGCTCAGAGTTTGCTGCCCACTGCTCTGGAGCAGGAACAATGGTTTTTGTTTTGTTTTGTTTTTAATGAAGTACCACTTTGACATCTTGGTAAATTATAAAATGCCTGGATCACTTTCCCCTTCTCCACATGCATGACAGTGAGTGTAGCTAAATGAGCGTAGAGCGGGCAACATTGATTCACTTGGACAGATGTGTTCCCTCTGAAAAGAGCTGTTGAGAGGTTACATGTGTGCATCTACTTCCAGAGGAAGGTATTAAAGAAAGATAACTCGATGCCTAACTAATGAGCAATTTCCCCACTGCCTGTGGAAAGACTGAGCTGAGGGGCCTCTTGGCCCCATCCTTACCCCTCCCGCAGCACACACTCCCGCTCCTCTTTGTTGGAGTTGACCTTTGAGAAGGAGCCCCCAAAGACTCCAGTCATGACCCCAGTGAAGTTTCTTTCCTCACCCTCCAAATGTTCCTCCCACCCTACCCTTCCTCTCTGGCAGCACCTGGGGTCTGATGGTTTCTCCTGGAAGCAAAAGTGGGTAAGTCTTGTCTCTCCTGAGAACACTTCCTTTTCAAAGAGGAACAATTAGCTTAAATGAAACTCCAGCAAGGCCTACTGTCTAGGGGAAGAATTTTAGCCTCTTCTATTTTCTACCCTGGTTCTTTAGAGAATAATTTATTTCCTCCACTGACTTAACTTGTTGAGTCAAATCCCTGGTATTCGCCTTTCAATCACACACTCCTACCTTTCCTCTTTTGTAAACTGCGCTCCTCAGGCTTGATATGGTCTTTACTCTGGGAGAAGTTTTGAGTTGGCACGAGAGCTGCACGTATTTGAAACCACAAATCGTGGGTTTAAGAGTGCAGAGAGCTTCCCTTGCAGGCATTTGCAAGTGCTGTGTGAAGACTGACATCTGGATGTTGTCTGCATCCTCTGTCGTGTGGGCCTCTGTTGTGGCTGTGTCTGTGAAGGAAAGTCATGTTCCTGGAAGAACTGAGAGATTGGAGTAGGAGCTGAGAAGGCAGTTACAGTCAGACCTGGCCAGTATTTCCTAGAGGATGGAGTTTTACAGTCTCTTAGTAATAAACCGAGAGCAGGTGTGGGGGGCAGTTGTTAGTCATGTATGGATTCTTAAAACGGGGACTTGGCGATGTCTGCTGACATTTTGGGTTGTCAGAGCTCGGGGGTGGGGTGGGGGGTGAAGGCGTACTTATGGCGTCTTGTGAGCAGAGGACAAGAATGTCACTTGCCCTACATCCTACAATGCATAGGACAGATCCTGCAACAAAGAAATGTCTGGACCCAAATGTCAAATGACTATTGACATAGTGTCCACATTGGGAAATACAAATTTAAAGGTGTGTCTCATTCTGAAAAGCTCTGCGCTATCAGTAGTGACTTGGTGAGTGGATAGACTTAGTCACATGAGGCTCCCCTCAGGGCAAGTTTCCTTCAGGGAGTGAGGGTGGCTGGACAGCGGAGGACACATACCCACCTGGACTGTGGTGGCAGGAAAGTGTAAGTGGAGAGAAGTGGATGGGAGGAAGCACTTTTCTTGGCATCTGCCCCTGTGCTGAGCTGATGACTCCTCTCTAATTTGCTCTCTCCATGTCTGTGGAGTTCTGCCTTTATTGAGGACACTGCCACTTGCCCCTCTGACTCCAGTGACTAGGGTAGGAGCCCCTCCAGGAAAGGTCCAACTTTACTTTCATAGCTACTGTTGGTGAAGGAGCATGTCTGTTCTGCATGGAGGGAGCAAGAAAGAGGGGGGAGACCTTGGCTGCCACCCTGACAGGGGCTTCTGATCCTGTGACTCAGAGTCTGCGCTCTTCCCTGGGCTCTGAGGAGGCCACACATGTCACCATTTCAGTGGCCCTCTCCTCAGCCTGTTGAACTATGGGTTCTCTGGCTGTGTTTTTGCATCTGCTTTCAGTCTAAGAAATACTTCAAATTTCTGTCTGCTGGTGTCATATTTCTTTGATTTCAGACAGTTGATGAATTTATTCTTACATACAAATTTCTTTGGTCATTTTGATGGACTTCAGGGAGAAAGGGAGGTAGATTATAGGCTATATCACCCTTCTGAAATAACACCTCTGGTGGATTTAACACCAGGAGGTCACTGGTGACCCTGTCAATAGGATGTGTTGGCAGAAGCCAGGTTGAGGTTAGTGGAAATGATTTCAGTAAAGAAAGGCATTTTGGTGACCCATTGCTATGGGACAAATCACCCTCAAACCTTGGGTTTAAAACAACCATGTATTGTTATCTCTCATAGTTTTGTCAGTTGACTGAGTTCAGCTAGAGAGATCTACAGGGGGCTCTGTTATGGGCTGAATTGTGCCCTCAAAAACAGATGTTGAAGTCCTAATCCCCAATACTGCCAAATGTGGTCTTATTTAGAAATAAGGTCTTCATAGATATAGTTAGATGAAGTCATCCTGGAGTAGAGTGGGCGGTTAACCCAACATGACTGACATTCTTAGACAAGAAGGAAAGACACACACAGGGACAATGCCCTGTGATGACAGAGGCAGAGATTGGATTGATGCAGCTATAATCCAGGGAATGCCAAGGATTTATGGTCACCATCAGAAGCTAGGAAAAGGCAAGGATGGATTCTTTCCAGAGTCTCAGAGGGAGCATACTTAATTTCAGACTTCTAGCCTTCAGAACTGTAAGAGAATAAATTTCTGCTGTCTTTAAGCAGCAGAAATTATAGCATTCCTAGGAAACTAATATAGGATCTCTCCTACAGTTGAAGTCAGATCATGAGCAGAACTGCTATTATCTGAAGGTTCAATTGAGCTAAATGTCTAAGAAGACTTCCTCACTCATAAGGCAGGTGCCTCATCGGGGTTGGTGGGAACTACTGGGGGCTGAGTAGGCAGTGCTTTCTTTCTCCACTCTACTTCTCTACATAGCCAGTTTGGGTTTTGTAATAGTGCCATAATCTCAGGTTGGTTTGATTGTATATATGGCAGCTAGCTTCTCCAAGAGCAAGTGTTGCAGGAGATCCAGGTGGAGAGGCAAAAGTTCTTTTGACATAAACTCAAAAGTTATATGATGACACTTGATTGCATTCTTTTGGCCCAGAAGTAAGTTATAAGTCCTGCTTAGCTTCAGAGAGAGGTAAGTAAACAAGGACATGAATACCAGGAGAGATGTTTTGTTGGAGGGTCCTTTTAATGGTCTGGCTAACACAGAATAAGGATTAGAAGCAATTCTTTAAAGATGTTTGATATCTGAGGAGTAGAAAGGCTGATAGAAAGTTTTCTTTCTTTCTTCTTTTTTTTAATTTGAGATCTTGATAGTAAAGATGTACTCAAAGTTGAAAGCTTTAGACTGAAAGAGAAATGCCTCTTTCATTTTATCAGGAGAGAAGCAGGGGAGGATGGGTAAAGGCATAAATATGTAGATGACGAATGGGATGTGGAAGTGGACAGAGAAGTTTCAGGATGTTGAGAGAGTTCCCATGTATTGACTTCTAGTGTCTCTGGGTTTGAAGGAACAAGATTATCTACTGACACTGATAAGAAATATGGTAGGAGAGAGAGAACTTGAGGAGAGTGACTTTTTGAAAGATCCACAGTGGAGAACAGGAAGGAGAACTAGTTATAGTAAACATATGCCAAAAGACCCCAACATTTGTCAGTATAAAATAATAGACTTTGCAGGGGTAGGAGTAAAATCCATGGGGAACAATTCTTACCCACTGTCTGACATTTTTAGTGACATTTTCTGAGTCTTCTAGCCATAATGTAAGTCCCTAACGTGAACTAGATGTTATTTCTGAAGTCAAAGTAATAGGAGCTTGGAAAATATTATCACTGTTTCATAAGCACATTTCATTAAAAATCAATATCTTTAGATTTGGGAGGCCATAAGAGAAGGGTTAGTGGGTAAGAAAAATGTGAAGAGGAGTTGACACATCTCATCCAAACACATTGAGAGAATGTCTTGCCCTGTTGTTGTGGACCAATGCCCCTTCGTTGTATCCAGCATACTTGGAGTGGGAAAATAGGACCTTTGAAAAGCATTTTTTTTTTTTCTGACTCAGACTGCAGATTAATTGTTATCTCATCACAAACTTACAGTCATGGTTGGGCCATTTTGCTGTGATTGATTTCCTGGGTGTGGGTGAGAAGCAGATCACTTTCCTCTGTGTTAATTTCAGCTGTAAGTGTGGCCATTTTTGTCAATGATCATGGACTGAGTTTCTGTGATTAGTCATTTAACTGTATGGTACTTGCAAGCTAAATAGAGTGTTTACAATAAATCTCTTGCTTATGAGATGGAGACTACGTCATAATTGCATCCTATGAAAATTACATAAATAAAAATTTGCATCTAGAAGGGCCCTTCATGAAAATTACGAAAAGATTGTAGCATTTTTTATTTGCATTGTATAGTAGCTTCATAATTGACAAACAAATTGTAAATACAGTCCATAATACTTTACATCCAACATTATGCATCAAAATTGCATATATATTGCTTGGTTCATTATGAAAAGTAACAACGTTGGCTATCACATTAATTGTTTTTTCTTTTCAGACTAGTGACAAAGTACCATAATGAACATAACCTTCCAGAATGTTTTCACTGATGGAATAAACAATAAGCTAGATCTTGGCACAGGACAGACCATAAAAAGATTTGCTTGCCCTTAGGCCTCTCTCTGAGAGCCATAGCAGTACCACTTATCTTTGCTAAGTGTCCTTGATTCTAACTTGGTCTGGAATTTCAGAAGCATTCATTTCTCTTTGTCCCATGGTTAGGCAAAAGAAGATCTATATCCTCAATCCAAACAGGAAGTTACATGAGAAATTCTGAAAATGAGCATTTTAATTTAAGCTCTTAGATTTGGACAATTGCCTGGAAAGATTTTCATTTTTTAAATAATCAGAAGAAAATCTTCAAACATTAGGACATTTTCCTTTCTTTTAAAAAATTGAAGGAAACGATTTCAGGGTGAAGTGGCATCACAGTTAACTATGCCTGAGGAAATTTAAATTCATCAGTGCGTAGACAACATAATTCACCATCTCCTGCTCAGCAAGAGGGACAGGTGCCATGAAGTCTTACAAACTTGAAAGGATAATATTTGTTTCTCTGTAGAGCTGAAATCATTAAAGAATTCATTTTGCCCAATCTTCCCAGATAGAAACATATCCGTTGGTTTGAATGTAGAAATTTCATTTCTTTTGCCCTGATCCCAGGGATTTTTTTTTCCTCATTCCCCTCTTTTTTTACTTCTTTTGCTCTTTCAAGTCCAGTACTTCCTTTGAAAATTCTTTCTCACTTCTGAAGTGGCCAAATCCAAAACGTTACTAACAACTAAGTTACTTAGTGTGTTTCTCAGGGACAACCCAGGTATATTGTAAATAAGTGTTAATTGCAATCATTACATCCTTGAGAGAATTTATAGAAAACATTCATTCACTTATGCTTTGAACTGTGCTAAGCTTTACACTTTAGGATATGAACTTCCTGGCACAAAGTGGGCATTTAATGTTTATTGAATAAGTAACAGTGCCTGCTTCCAAGAAGTGTCATCTAATGTGGGAGGCAGACTTATACACAGAAAATTATAATACAACATGATGAGCATTCCAGAATAGGTAGGAATACCTACAAGAAGAGCACAAGGAAGCAAGGAACCATGGTTGGGGACATTGAAAAAGACCCTACAGATGTGTTGTATAGGTTAGATTTCAAGGAATGAGCGGGTGTTTATGAGTGAAAAATAAGATTGGAAGAAGTATGCCTGAGGATGAGTGTGTGTGGAGAGGAGTCCTAACACAGCATTCTAAACAAGGGGAACAACAGTGCAAAGGCACGTAGGACCAAGCAACATGGTCAGATCTGGAAATGGTTTACTGTAACTGGGATCCAGAAAGTGTCCAGGTGAGGGACTAACAGAGAACTGAGAAGAAAAATAGATGCCAGGTATTAAAATGTGCCACCTTCATCGTAGAGTTTAAGCTTTGCCATGGGATTCAGATAGTGGTCGAGTAAGAGACAAATGTCACATTTAAAAAAAAAAAAAAGATAATTCTGCTAGTGAGGTGGGGGTAGATAGGTTGAAGAGAATCCATAGGCAGAACAGAGGCAACTAGGAGGCCATTGCCCAGTCCAGGATAGCTAATAGGACCTGAACCAGACCTTTGACAGAAGAACTCAGAGGAGGAGTCTGGTTTGGACAGTGTTTCCTGAGGAAAAGAGCATGGGCATTGTGACTGAACACATGTGGCAGCAAGTCATTTGGGTTGATATGTAAAAGAGAATCCTCTGAGGGTATAGTGAGGGAAGCATCAGAAGACAAGGGATCCTGGAAGGCCCCTTGGACATAATCTTCATTCCAGCCTTGGACCAACTACCTCTAGACCACTGGTTCTGAAAGTTTAGTATCAGAATCACCCAGAGTGCTTGGCAAGGGGAGAGTCTTAAAAAAAAAAAAAAAATTGCCTCTCTAGCAAGTTCCCAGATGATACTGATGCTCCTTCCCTGGGGCTGCACTTTGAGAACCACTGACCATGATGATGTAATTATACATACCAGAGGAAAATAGAACTTATCTTGTTTAAGCCACTGTTCTTTTGGTGTCCTTACACATAGCTGAACTTTTCAAAATTGTCAGGAATAAAACCGACTTGAAAGATACTGCTTGCCCTGATGGGGGTAGGAGGACACTATTTCCCTTATAAAGACCTACTCTCCTCCTGGGCTTGATTCTGTACTGGCTTTGTGACCTGCCACCTGCAGTGTTGACTCCCTTCCAATTCTCTTAATTCATATTTCTTGAGTGTAGGTCAAAGATTCCTCCAAAGTTACCATTAGGGAGTGGGAGAATGGTGGGCCGGTTAACTATAGCTGGCATTTCAGGATGTAGTTCTGATTTAGGGAAAATCATAGAATACTTTTTGAGAGAGTGATATGCAGAACACCAGGTTTGGAGAATGTTAAGGGGTCCCGATATGCAAAAAATACCTTCTGAGGTAAATAAATTTTTTGAATGATAGATAAAATAAAGATAACATTTTGCCTTATTTTAGAAGAACTTTGGGTGTGCCTTTGGGGCACTGTCAGTTAAGCATCAGACTCTTGGTTTCAGGCCAGGTTGTAATCTCAGGTTGTGATCTCAGGGTCATGAGATCAAGTCCCACGTTGGGCTCCATGCTCAGACAAGGTCTGCTTAAAACCCTCTCTCTTTCTCCCTCTGACTCTCCCCACTGCATACTCTTGTGCATGAACTCTCTCTCAAAATATATAAACAAATATTTTAAAAAGAGAGAACTCTAAATCTGTAATATTTTCACTAAGAATTTCTGAAAGGGGATTATACTGTGAAGCACCCACCACCTATACCACATCCTTTTGGTCTAAAACCAGGAAATCCTTTATTTAGAAGCATATCAGGGCAGGAGGGTTGTATCAAATATACCTAGGGAAATGCTGTCCTTAAGTTCTTTGTAGGAAAACTCCCCCCCAAAATAGTTCGTAGATTGCTGTTGGTCAGTGACCGAGTTATTTTGAATCTAGAGCAACATGGAAACATAAGGGAAATAAAGTATTTTACAAAGTTTTTTTTAACAATTGAAGAAATTATGTGCTTTATTTTGAAATTATGTGCTTCCTATGCTTTTAGTGTTAAAATTTTCCTTTTCAGTGAGAGGGTAGTGATAGGAGAGATGATCATCTTTCAAATAATTTTATATATGTTTTAAATTAAAAGTTGGCATCTTTATACTAGTCCTTTTGTTTTAACATAATTATATCATTCTGTTAGTTTCTTATATATCATCTAGTCTGAATCTAACATTTATAGATAAAGGAAGTGACATACTGAGGCCAAAACAAAGAAAGTGATTATGTTTATTATTATTTATGCAATCTATATGTATCAGAAAGGGTCACTCCACACTCAGGAACTTCATGGCAGGTCTATGGACATGTCAATGCCTTTCATAACATTAATTAAAATAGGAAGTTGAAGGGCTTGTGTTGTCACAAGCAAAGCATGAAGTGTGTCATGAATTGATGGAAAATTAGAACCAGCAGCATGCCATGTGCCGATTTCAGTATTTTGGTTCTAAGCGAATCCAAGACAGTACATGATTGATTATGATTAATTGTATTTACTTACATAGGTCTTTTTATGGATATTTCCATTTAAACTGAGAAGGGGTAAAAATTAAACAGGCACCTGGGAATTATCTAAGATCACAACTAAAATTTTCCATTAATATTTCACATCACCCCATTTATAAAATAATCGTAAAGCTAGTTAATCTCTCTACATAAAAGCTTCTTCACCTGAAAAAAAATGAAAAGACTGGGAAAATTATTTTTCTGAAGGCCTTCCAACTGTAAACTTCAAGGATTCTATGACTTATCTGGAGGTATACATTGAATAAGGTCCCCATTAATATTCAGCCTAATGAATTTTCTGAAACTGAAGACACCTGTGTAACCAACAACTTCAAAGTTCCCTCATCTATGCTGCCTTCTAGATATCCCCTCCCACCACCCAGGTAACCACTGTTTTGACTCTAACACTGTATATTATCTTTTGTTTTTATACTTTAAATAGTCACTTTGTATATCTTAGTTCAGTAAATCATTTTTTTATTGAAGTATAATTGACTTATAATGTTATATTAGTTTCGGATGTACAACATATTGATTCAGTAATTCTGTACATTACTCAGTGCTTTACCATGATAAATGTAGTCACCATTACCATACAATGTTATTACAATATTATTCACTATATTCCCTATGCTGTACTTTTCATCTCTGTGACTTGTTTGTTTTTATAACTGGGAGTTTATACTTCTTTATCTATTTCACCCATCCCTCACAGTCTTCCTCTGTCAACCACCAGTTTGTTCACTGTAGTTAAGAGTCTATTTGCTTTTTGTGTGTGTTTATTTTGTTTTTTAGATTCCACATATAAGTGATATCATTTGATATTTGTCTTTCTATATCTGAATTACTTCACTTAGTGTAATACCCTCTAGGTTGTCACAAATGGCAAGATCTCATTCCTTTTTATGGCCAGTATTCCATTGTATATCTATACCACATTTTCCTTATCCATTGATCTATTGATGGGCATTTGAGTTGCTTCCATATCTTGGCTATTGTAAATAATGATGCAATAAACATACAAGTGCATATCTTTTTAAAACAATGTTACTGTTTTCTTTGGATATATGTCCCATAGCAGAATTACTGGGTCATGTGGTGTTTCAATTTTTAGTATTTTGAAGAACCTCATTTTCCATTGTAATTGCACCATTTCCCATCAACAGTACACAAGTGTGCTCTTTCCTCCACATCCTCACCAACACTTGCTATTTCTTTCTTTCTTTCTTTCTTTCTTTCTTTCTTTCTTTCTTTCTTTCTTTCTTTCTTTCTTTCTTTTTTTTTTTTTTTGACACTAGCCATTCTGACTGGTGTGAGCTGATATCTCATTATGGTTTTGATTTGCATTTCCTTGATGGTTAGTGATGTTGAGCATCTTTTCATGTGTCTGTTGACCATCTGAATGTTTTCTTTGGACAAATTTCTAATCAGGTTGTCTGCCTATTTTTTTAATTGCATAGCTTAGGGATTTTTTGGTGTTGAGTGGGGGAGGTGTATAAATTCTTTATATATTTTGGGTATTAACCCCTTATCAGATGTATCATTTGCAAATATCTTCTCCCATTTACTTAGTTGCCTTTTGTTTTATTTATTGTTTCCTTAACTATGCAAAAGCTTTTTATTTTGGTATAATCCCAATAGTTTATTTTGCTTTTGTTTTCCTTAACCAAGGAGACTATCCATAAATATGCTGCTAAGGCCAATGTCCAAGAGTTACTGCCTATGGTTTCAGATCTCACATTTAGGTCTTTGGTCTATTTATTTTTGTGTATGGTATAAGAAAATAGTCCCTTTTCATTCTTTTGCATGAGTTCTCCAGTTTTTCCAACACCAGTTATTGAAAATGCTCTTTTCCCCATCACATATTTATGCCTCCTTTGTTGTAATTTAATTGACCATATGGTGTGGATTTATTTCTGGGCTTTCTATCTCATTCCATTATCTATGTGTCTATATCCATGCCAGTACCATACTGTTTTAATTAATGTAGCTTTGTAGTATATCTTTAAATCTGGGCTTTGTGATACCTCCTTCTTTGTTTTTCTTTATCAAGATTGCTTTGGCTATTAAAGGTCTTTTGTGGTTCCATAGAATTTTAGAATTAATTTTTGGAATTAATTGTTCAAGTTTCGTGAAAAATGCCAGTCTTATTTTGATAGGAATTTCATTGAATCTGTAGATTGTTTTGGATAGTATAGGCATATTAACAACACTGTTCTTCCAATCCATGAGCACAGTATGTCCTTCTGTTTATTTATGTTGTTTTGAATTTATTTCATCCATATTTTATAGTTTTTAGAATACAGATCTTTTACCTCCTTGATTAAATTTATTCCTTGGTACTTTATTCTTTTTGGTGCATGAGATTGCTTTCTTGATTTCTTTTTCTCCTACTGTATTATTAGTGTATAGAAATGTAACAAATTTCTATATATTAATTTTGTATCCTACAACTTTACTGAATTTATTTATCAGTTCTAGTGGTTTTTGGGTTGTGTCTTTAGGATTTTCTGTATATAGTATCATGTCTTCTGCTAGTAGTGATGATTACTTCCTCCTTTTGATGCTACAGATTTTGATCTTTTTTTTTTTTTTTTTTTGTCTAATTGGTATAGCTAGTACTATCTTGAATAAAAGTGGTGAGACTGGACATCCTTGTCTCATTCCTGATCTTAGAGGATATGTTTTCAGTAGGTATAATGTCTGTTGTGGGTTTTTCATATATGGCTTTTATTATCTTAAGCTGTGTTCCTTCTAAACCCATTTTGTTGTGAGTTTTTATCATGAATGGGTGTTGCATTTTGTCAAATGATCTATTGAAATGATCATATTGTTTTTATCTTTCCTTGGGGTGAATTATTTTTGTTAATGTATTGAATTCAGTTTTTGCTTATATTTTTTGAGCATTTTTGCTTCTCTATTCTTCAGAAATATCAACCTGTAGTTTTCTTTTTTGTATAGTGTCTTTCTCTGGTTTTGGTGTCAGGATAATGCTTGTAGAATGAATTTGGATGTTTTCTTTCCCTTTCTATTTTTCGAATAGTTTGAGAGAATAGGTGTTAACTCTTCTTTAAATGTTCAGTAGAATTCACCTGTGAAGGCATCTGGTCCTAGACTTTGGTTCATTGAGAATTTTTTGATTGCCTGCCAATTCATTGCTAGTAAAGGGTCTGTTCAAATTTCCCATTTCTTCCTGATTCAGTTTTGGAAAATTGCATGTGTCTAGAATTTATCCATTTCTTCTAGCTTGTCCAGCTTGTTGGTACATAATTTTTTCATAATATTGATATTTATAATGTTTTGTATTTCTGTGGTGTCAGTTGTTATAGCTCATCCTCCATTTCTGATTTTGAGTCCTCTCTCTTTTTTTTCCTTGAGATGTCTAGCTAAAGTTTTCTCAGTTGGTTTATTTATTTATTTTTTTAAAAAACCAGCTCTTGGTTTCATTGATCTTTTCTGTTATTTTTGCAGTCTCTTTTATTTATTTCTTCTCTAAGTTTTATTATTTCTTTCCTTCTACTATCTTTGGGCTTTGTTTGTTCTTTTTCTAGCTCCTTTAAGTGCAAAGTTAGGTTATTTGAGATTTCTCTTGTTTCCTGAAGTAGGCCTGTATGCCTATGAACTTTCCTCTTATAACTGCTTTTGCTACATCATGAAGATTTTAGACCCTTTTGTTTTCATTTTCTTTTGTCTTTGTGTATTTTTTTAATTCCCTCTTCAATTTCTTTGCTTAGTAGCATATTGTTTGACTTCCATGTGTTTGTGTCTTTTCTAGTTTTTTCCTTGTAATTGATTTCAAGTTTCATACCATCATGTTCAGAAAAGATGCTTAATATGATTTCAGTCTTCTTAAATTTATTGAGACTTGTTTTGCAGCATAATATGTGGTGTATCCTGGAGAATGTTTCATGTGTACTTGAAAAGAATGTATATTTGGTTGTTTTTGGATGGAATGTTTTGTATCTATCTATTAGGGCCATTTAGTTTAATGTGGCTTTCAAAACCACTGTTTCCTTGTTGATCTAACCACTGATGTAAGTGAGGTGTTAAAATCCCCTACTATTGTATTACTGTCAATTTCCCTCTCTTTGTCTGGTAACATTTTCTTTGTGTATTTAGGTGCTCCTATGTTGGATGTGTAGATATTTACAATTGTTATATCCTCTTGTTGGACTAATCTCTTTATATTATGTAATGCCCTTTTCTGCCTCTCTTGACATGTTTTAAAGTCTACCCCATTTAAAAAAAAAAAAAAAATCTACCCTAGCTTTTTTTTTCTTCAATTTGCATGATGTATGTTTCATCCCTTCACTTTCAGTCTGTATGTGCCTTTAGGTCTGAAGTAAGTCTCTTGAAGACAGCATATAGATGGGTCTTATTTTTGTTTTTGTTTTTTATCCATTCAGTCAGCTTGCCTTTTGATTGGAGCATTTATTCCATTTACATTTAAAGTAGTTATTGATAAGTATGTACTTACTACCATTTTTAAATTGTCTGGTTGTTTTTGTAGTTTCTGTTCCATTTTCTTCTCTTGTTCTCTTCATTTGTGGTTTGATGGCTTTCTTTAGTATTATGCTTGGATTCCTTTCTCTTTATTTTGTGTGTATCTATTATAGGCTATAATAGATATAGGACCATTAGGATCCTTTATGACATCTTATGTATATAGCAATATATAGTAAGTTGATGGTCACAAGTTCAAACACATTCTAAAAGTACTAAATTTTTACTCTCTGGGTATCAGTTTAATATACCTTATCCATCCAAGGCTTTGGCACTTGCTGCAGCCAATGATCACTTTTCATATCTTCCTAAGTCTGTATTTCTCAAAATGACCACGCAGTCATAGGTGCCTGGAAAGGTTATTGAAAATGAACATTCCTGGACACTGACCCTTGAGTCTTTCAGATTAAGTTGAGCTGAACTGGAACTCAGGAATCTGAATTTTTAAGAAGCACCCCAAGGAATCTGCATGCACACTTAAGTTTAAAAATCACTTCTCCTAAGTATAAATCATTGTGCTGGGGGTATGGTACTTCCAGATTCCCAAACAATAAATGGTAGAAGAGGGTCAGAGATAAGATCGGGGCATAAGAGAATTAATATTATACAGGTTCACTCACTTTGTTTTAGCCAGTGGCAAGGAGTTACCTGCTTCTCTTTCACCTCTTGTCTTTTCTGAAAGGTCAACAAACTTTCCGCTTAAAGAATCCTCTTCTTAAAATTAGTTTCAAAGTCAATGTTGAAGGGCGATGGTGGTGGAGGGAAAGGGAAGTAATAGAGGTTGTGGATTTATAGGAAAAATAATTGCCTTTATTTTTTTCTCAAAATGTGTATGGAGTTTGGGGAAAATAAGGTGATTCTGATGTTTACTATATTAACTCTCCAGATGAATTGGACTTTTTAGTGTAAGTACCTTTCCAGCTAAGAAGGAAAGCCAGTGTTCAATACAACTTAAAACACATCCATTAGATTTTTAAATATATTTAAGAGTTTTGATATGCTTTCCAAATTTGCTTTTTCTATTTTCTTCCATTTTTGAATCTCACTGTATTCTGGAATGTTGATTTTCTTTTTCTTTTTAAAATCCAGTCCACTTTTGTATACAAAATACTGTTTCGGCCCTAAGGCTAAGAATGTTCTAGGTGAACTAATCAATCAATTTTTGCCCATTAAGAAGTAGCACTAAAATAAAAAGAATGCTAACCTTTAGATGGATTTGGTAGCAGTTTGTTAAATAGGTTTTGTTGTTGTTGTTTTGGGGGGGATTTTTTTTTTTTTTTAAATGGCAAAACAGCAAGAAGAAAAGCAATCTTACACCTTAAAGGGAGGGAAAGTTCCCAGGTCCCAGGGAAGTATGTGACATTTGAGGAAAACTTTTTCAAATCTTGAAGTATTGATCAACCATAGCATCACTTGCTGGTGGTGGTGTTATTTTAAATTAAGTTTTTCCTCGCCCAAGTTAGAAGGTATGCATATTTAAAATGTAAAATAAATGCTTCTGCAAAGGAAACTAGGAACATAGCATGCTGTTCAGCTTAACTGAACACCTAACTCAGCAACAGCTTTTGCACAGTGCTGTTCAAAATACCTTCCTTCAATTTTGAGACTCCGAGGCTTATAGAATTGATAGGGTAACTGATTTATTTGTAGGATGTGAAGCTTCCAACTTGTTATTTCTAAGTTTGGGGTGTTATATGACTGAACCTGTTGATAATGTGTGCTCTTCCAGCCCAGCTGTTAGATTAGAGCAGTTCATGAAGAAAAATGAGGTACGATGTTGCATTTCATGAAACAGGGTGTTTCGGCACAAAGAGAAAATTTTCTTCACTGTGGAGAGAGATAAAAAAAGACGTAGTGGTTCAGAGATCTTCAAGATGTTGAAAGTTAAAGAAAATAATAAAGTTTTACAACTACAGTGTCTTGACAACCACAGTATTTTTATTCCAGTCTATTGATGGATGCTTTTCCTTGGCCGAACATATTCCTAATTTAATAGTGGAATTAAATAGAGCAACTGGGTTCAGGTTAGAACCCAACTTGGCTTAAACCATTCTATTCCTTCAAGCAAGAGAAAATGAAATGTGGATTTTCTAAATTAGTAGACATACCATAGCTAGTTCAATGCAGTATCATGGTGGCAAAAGTGAGAAGTAATAGAAAATTAATCCATTTCTCTTTGCTTTTTTCAGATTTTGGCCACACAAGCCAACCTTCTCCAAGGTAAGCAACATTATACTCTTCTCTGATTTGTTGGAAAAACCCAGCATAATGTTATTGGCTTTGGGTATATTTTAACGGTATGGTGTTTCAAAGTTGTGAGTGTGACATTCAAATGGTGCCTAAAATTATTTTTTTGTTGGTTGGTGTTAGTGATGAGAGCACCCTACAGATATGATTTGATGGCTTGACCAAGCAGTGGACCAGAGGGAGGGAGGCAGACAGAGAGAGGAAGAGAGAATGGGGGCACAGAGAGAGTCTCTCTCTCTCTCTTTTTTTGCTTGATTAGCTCTTTTATGAAACAGCAGACTCTTGGTTTCTGATATGCAGAGACAGAAGGTTTCTTTCTGAGCAGCAGCTGTGGCGGGGCTTGCACCTCTCCTAGAGCCTACTTTGGAGAAATTAAAAGCAGAGTGCCCCTCAGCATGGCCCCAGCTCTTTAACTCAGCCGAGGCCTTCCTGTCCAGGTCCAGCAGGACAGCATTAGCCAAGTCGTTTAACTTTCTAGGAGTATCTGTCCAAAGTAGCAATTGAGGATGCGTTAATCTTATTAAAGAACACAATAGGAATCCTTTTTTTTTTTTTATTTCATTAGGAAATCAGGATGCATTTGATGTGCACCATCTGGTTTGTGAATACAGGAATAAGTTTTTCAAAAGGGCACATTTCCAAGTTCTATGTTTCATATGCTTCAGAAGGAAAAACCCATAAGCAGCTCTATTTTTAATGAGAGCAATGCTAAAGTTAATAAGATTGGGGTGGATTTCCAGTATGTGCCATTTCTCCTAAACTACATGTGTTTGCAGTACGTTTGGCAGACTTGTCCTGTTTCGAGGCTGGGCTTCCAATTGAAAAATTTTAAAGTTCTCCATGTGTTAATTGGAAAATAGGAGAGAGGCATTATTGTAGTAAGCAGCTGGCTCCTTAGGTATTAATTATAGCTCCATCTATCATAAAGACTAGTATTTTAAAATTACCTCCTGTTATTTATTACGTTAGTTTTAGGAACTGTAACTTTTCAAATCATACCAAAAAATCAAGTTAAACATTACTAGTGGTATTGTATTTTTTTAAATGTCTTTTAAGATGCAGTCATTGTTTATAAATAGAAAGTAGTAACAAAACAGTGAGAAAATACAGTTTACTATTGGTACTCTATGTCATGTCCTTAAAATATGCTTTTAATCCAAGTAAAAATATAGTTCTGGAACCTAGCCATTTCATTCTACATTCTAGCTCATACAGGAACATCTTTGGATCAGAAAAGCTGCTTTAGAGGACTAATTCCTTCGGCTTCCGACATAATTTTTGAAATTCTATATAGTAACAAACATGATTTGTGAAGCAATGTGATGCTCTCCTTAACCTCTCAGTAATTGGAGGCATCTTCTGTATGTATTCCACAAGTCCGGCTCAGGCTGATGAAGGAAGCATAATTACATTACAGGCAATCTCATCTAAGGTAATTACAATTGTCGCCATCAATCCAATTAAAGAGGATAACCAGCTCTACTGAGTCAGAGGCATAAACCTTTCCAACTAAGTCCAGGCTTTGGGATACGGGCATGATTGAGGATTTTGAGAATTTTCATTTGCCAAAATACTGTTGCTTATTAAAATAGATAACAATGTCGAGAGCAAGGGGGTATGGGCAGAAATTGCATATCAGTAGAGTTGTGCTTTTTTTTTTTCATCTGCTAATAACTTTCTTATTTGTAAGCACAGAAATCAGAATAGATTCTCAACACCAAAGCTCCAGGCCACCCAAAATATTTATGAAAAGATTAACACAGCATCACAACACTGTAACAGTTCACTGTATACTTCCGGTTTCTTATCCTAAATCGGCTCTCCATTCAGTTGTTCCTTTGGAGACCTTCTGTCTTTTCCACTTAAAGATACAGTACACCATCTCCTGAACTCCATCTCTGTCTTTGTACTGTATGGGAGAAACTGCCTTGAGTAACACCTCCCTGGAAGCTCTCACGGTTTTATCCGGGGTCAGTGTGCATCGCCATGTCAAATATTGCTAAGAATTACAGAAGCGTAATGGCAAAAGGATATGATGCCCTTCTTAAAAACTTCACCTCCATCTGCGTGGTCCAGACCAGCATATAAACTTTAGATATAGGACCCAGAGACTAGGAAATGAGGATGATGTCACTCACTGTGACTATGGTTTAGAAGGGGGCCAAGAGAGATTGTATATGTCTACTTTGGATGATATATTACATGAAGATAGTGGTGTTTTCTTTGTTTATTCAGTTTGAAAAGATGTAGGAGATAAATATCTTAGTCACGGGGCAGGAGGGGAGAATTTACCATCTAAGATCAATGGTTCCCTTGGTCACCACTTGGCATTCTTTCAGTGTTTCACACCCTGGCTTTTCTATTTTATATGCAGAACCATCCACCTACTTGATCATTTCCTTCTCATATATTTTCAAGCTCTCCCATGGCCACCCATGCTCCATGTCACTCTTAGATGCCTCTTTCCTTTGTTGATGTTGAGAATTCCAACCTGCTTTAGAACTTACCTCCAGGGAACCAGTTCCCCATGGAAGTGGAAGAGGGGCCAGAGAAAGGACTAGGTAGGAAGAGAGCTGGGCTCAGCTTTCTGTTTCTCTGCTAACCAGATCGAAGACACTGAACAAGCCACCAAAGCTAGCAGAGTCCCAGTTTCCTCATCTGTTAACATCTGTTCTGCAACCTCGTGGTAAAGAGTATCTCAAATGAAATTATAAATGTGAGAAAAGTCCTTCATTACATATACATACAAATGTGAGGGATTATATATACATATGTTTAGTATTATTAAGCCCACTCCACTTTGGTCATTTCTTTCTGTTGATTCCTTCAGCCCCTGCAATTTAAATGATACTTCCTAAAATGCCGTACTTCTATTCCTTGGTTAGTTGTTTCTACACTCCCTGTTTCCCATTGAGTGTTTAAGAAACCCGAAGGCTGGCACCATGTTGCTTACTTCTTTTCTGTTTTTCTTAACATTTAATGTGTTCTCTGACTGCCTGCCCTAGGATGATATGTTGAGATATTGTGCAGTGTTTGTTCTCCCCTTGGTTTTCCTCCCACCACTGCAAGTACGTGGCCCAGCTTGGGTCTGAAGGAAACATGCTGTGGTATCAGACAATAAGCATGTAAAGGGCCAGGGTAGGAACTAAAGGCCAGAAGCCCTCTCCATTGCTTTGACAATAACTAAAACCATGGTCAGATGCTGAAGGATGGAGAGGAGGAGGCTTCAGTAATAACTGAGGTTAGATTTCTCATCTGTCTTATAACAGATATCAGGAACCAAATTAACTTAATTTTTTAAAAAATATTTTATTTGTTTATTTGAGAGAGAGACAGTGGGAAAGAGAATGAGATCACAAGCAGTGAGGGAAGGGGAAAGGGAGAAGCAGACTCCCCACTGAGCCGGGAACCCAATGAGGGACTAAGTCCCAGGACCCTGGGATCATGACCTGAGCTGAAGACAGACATTTAACCAACTGAGCCACCCAGGTACCCCAAATTAATTTTATTTTTAACCAATGAAGAAATGAGAGATTTTGTGCACATATAAGTTTTTGCACTAAAGTTTTACATAAAGAAATGATCAAGATATAATTGTTATTACAGAATGTAATTTCTAAAAAGATTCTAGAACCTGTTCAGTCACATAAAAATAAAGCCTTGAAAGAACAATAGAGCCTAGAAGATCTTGAGCTACTTAACTTCTTAGGAGTAGAGGGGATGGTATCCCCTCACCCACTGTATTCTGTTGGTTACACAGACCAACTCTGATGCAGTGCAGCAGGGAACTACACAAGGTCACCAATAACAAGAAACAGACTATACTGGTGGCTGACTTCATATCTACCTTGATTTTGCCTCCTTTATCTATAGGTGTTTCAAGGAAAACTGGTGTCCCCAGGATGGTGGTCTGAAGATGATCAAGAATGCGATTTCTTGGTTAGATGATGATATGGTATCCATTTATTTTACTAACCCTTTCCTGGCCATTGAGCGTGTGAGCTATTGAAACAAAAGCCTACTGGTGATCCTCACTGGAATCCTCAAGGCCCAACCATGAGCCAACTCAAGTTCTAAAGGTAGATTCTGGCAATGGGAATTTCGATCACTAAGCACAAATTGTGGGATCTATTCTTGCTACTGCATTGTAGTTTCCCCATCTCTAAAATCTAAGAGTCAAGGGAAATGATCTATGTTGTACCATCTGGTGCTATCATGTATAAAATTCTAAGATTCAAAATTCTTTAAATCAAATGATAAGGATCACATCAGATGTTCTTGGTAGAGATGAGGTCAAGGGTCTTAGGATATATTTAGTTGACTTGGGGAGAGTAAAGCTTTCTTTTTCTTTTTTTTTAAAGTACATAAAATCTTCAATGTTTCCTTCACTCAGTACCACATCTTGTAATTGACTCTCAAGAGGGCGTTTCCAGCATGCCATTTTGGACTTAACTGGTGTGGATAGATCACAGATCAACAAATTAACAAACAAACACAGATGGTCAAACAAACAGCCTTATAAATTTCCCACTCTCTCAATTTATAGTTCTAGAACCCGAGACCCAGAAAGGTTAAGATATTGTCCTAAGGTGACAAAGCAAGTTTGTGGCCGCAGATTGCAATAGGGCATGCCTGAATCCTTGTCCTCTTCTACACATCGACTATACCAAGCTGTTGGAGTATTTTTTCTCTATTTACTATAAGTAAATATATGCTTATCTTTTATTTAAACAAACACACATGTCAAGAAGTAGAGAATTATTGGTTTCAATGGGACAGTGCCAATGTGTTTAAGAAAATGTATTCATTAAACAAACAAACAAAAAAAGATACTTTCAGGGACTAGCACAGTCTCAATTACAATATAATTCCCTATTTTGTGACTCTTACAAGTGAGAAATCCTGTTCTTACATGAAGAAGCGTCTTTGGAGAACCATGCGGTATGGGTTTGTATGGACCTATTTATCTTGACACATTTGGTATTGATGAAGCACTGGGAGGGGTTCCCTGGCATTTCTCTCAGGCGAGAGTAGCAGGTGGTAGCTGAGTGGTGGTTCTGCAGACAGACAGGAGGCCTCGGGGGAAGATGTCAGGCTTGTGCTGGGCTTCTGCCAAACATTTCTCTGGTGACTTTGTTTTCCTGTCTCTTCTCTTTGTCCCTTTCTTATCTCTTTTTGGGGCTCTCTGTACTGTCTTTGATATAACTGAGGTCATAATTTGGCCTCAGAGAGTGTACTGTAGTACACTCTCCGTTCTCAGGATTTTTATTTAAAAGTTTTCCAGCTTATGTGTAAACAAAGATTCTGTTCTTTTCACAGTCAAGATAATATTATTATGGAATGGCTCATTTGTGTGCCAAATGGGAGTAGACTTGGATTCTCTGCCATTTCCTTAAAGGGCCATCATGGTAACTTCCCTTTTTAAATGATGTAAAAGAGGTAGAATTCTTTTAATCCATAGATTATCAATTCATAAACTTCTCTTCCTTATGCTCTATCATTAGCAACTCTCTATCCTAGACTAATTTAGATGACCTAGTAATGACCAAGAATTAGATTAATTTTGTGTACTAGGGTTAGTTTTACCTGTAGAGGAATTTTCCCCATAGACTTCACCAAGAATATGAACTCCCTCCCTCCTTCATTCTATTGGAAAGAGAAGACTATTCTTACAATACTTTATTTTCTAGATTTCCATTAAAATTGCAAAGTTATCTGGGGCGCCTGGGTGGCTCAGTGGGTTAAGCCGCTGCCTTCGGCTCAGGTCATGATCTCAGGGTCCTGGGATCGAGTCCCGCATCGGGCTCTCTGCTCGGCAGGGAGCCTGCTTCCCTCTCTCTCTCTCTCTCTGCCTGCCTCTCCATCTACTTGTGATTTCTCTCTGTCAAATAAATAAATAAAATCTTAAAAAAAAATAAAATAAAATTGCAAAGTTATCATCTGTTATCTATAAGGAAAAAGACCACTTTTGTGGTTTTTCTCCATTATTCTCTTCATAATTCCCATAATTTCTGCAATTCTCTTCATTTTCCCACAAATTAAATAGTGGTGTGTCAAAAATACAAGCATCAAATAGCCTCCTATGTCTGCACACACACACAACACACACACACACACACAACACACACTCACACACACAAACACACGTGACCTATAAATGTATATTATTTTAAAAGCACAGGTGTATTTAACTCATGAAAGATTTTCTCTGGATCTGTATTCAACAAAACATCTCAGTCCCCCTGCCCATACACAAAAGCAACATTTTACTTATCTGATGTAAATATTTCTTAACCAGACTGTCAGCACCTTGTTTGTTTCTGGTACAACTAAATGAACATTGGTATGTTGAGTCCCTTTCCTTTAGAATTCTATTGTAATCCCTAGTATTTTCCTAAAGGAAGAACTATACATTATATGAAAATAATCATAAACACATCTACTCCCAGAATTATTACAGAGCACCCTGCTTTTGGTTAGTCTGTATTCATATATTTTATTCCAGTTCACGCTTTTAAAAGAAAAAACTAGGCAAACAGTTAAGGATTTGATGTGTTCCTTCTTTAGCCATTAGACTCACATAAACACTAAAGGCAATAGTTTAAAATTATGTTGTGAGTTTTCTCTGATCTCAGATGTGAAATGTTCAGTAGCCACTCTAGTTCTGCTGACTCAGATTGTGTAACAAAATGAAGAATGGGGCAGCAATTAGATTAGTGAGTTTTACCTTACGCATCTCTATTATCCACACAGTCCATCACATAGAGCTTAATAAATAAAACTTCAAATAAATGAAATAAGCAGATATAGATGGAGGGATGGTGAGTATACCAGAAAAAACAAAAAACATGTTGACGTATACAGTTTGGGGGTAATTCACTAGCATATCATTACCCTCATGTCCCTATGTATACAGAGCTCAATATAAAGTACAAATCTGGATTCATCCATTTAGAAACAGAAAACTGAAGCCCTTTTTAGAGCCCATTTTATGAGTTTTTTCCTATTTGAGTATGCATTGCCTTGAGCTGCCCCTCTATTGAGGAACAACTCCCTTAAATATTTGAAGGTATGTATGCAGGTCTTAATTGACCCCAAAGGAGAGCTTTGAAATTCATGGCTTCTAAAACTTACTTAAATATAAAATTGAAGTGTTTCTGCCCTAAAATGCCATATGTATATGATATGTAAATTGTAGGACTTAACTAAATTTTACCACCTGCAACCCAATCCACCTGGCTCCATCCCCTACCTCCTCATGCAGAGCTCCAGTAGTCTGTACATTTTCCCCTCCCCAGATCCTCCTGGGAGTTCCCAGATGATGTCTCCCATGTGTCTGGAGCAACCTTCATAGCTTAAGTATTTATTTGAGGCCCCATCAGGGACAACACCCCCCACCAGCAGCCCTCCCTCCTGCCCCTACTGCTTCAAAAGCGCCACTGACCTTTGCAGTACCTACTGGGCTCTGTACATATACTCCCTTCTGCCTAATGGCCTTGTCTTTATTGCTGGCTTATCTGGTCTGGTCACTATCCTCTGGTGCCTCCTTTGAAAATATCCAGACTATTCCTTAGCCTGCAACAGAGTAAGGAGGATGGATTTCTTCTGTGGTTAAAGAAGGGTGCTTAAGAGTGTGGCTTGAATCCCAATGAGTCAAACGGTTTAAGTTCTTTCAAATTTTCCTTCTAGCCCCCACTTTCCGCAGGACTTGACCATGTTTCCAGGTTACTAAGATGGAGACTAATTTGAGTCATAGGTACCATGTCATAGGCAGGCTTCTTGTTCCTCACCAACACCTAAGACTTTTACATGAGTAAAAGCATCTCACCTGAGTCTTAGTGCCACGCCTACCCCCCAATCTACCCCTACTAGACTTCCACTGGACATTGTATAAGTTCAACACACATTCCCACAGTGGCTTCACATTTAACCACACCCCCCCACCCTCAGGAAAAACACTGGGTTCCATGTGAGTAAACATTTTTTTTTTATATCTTTGCTGTTAGTGTGATAAAATTTTGCCAATATGTCTAAACCTTAGCAGCAGAGAGTAACGGACTAAGGCCCAAGCTACACTCTCACTACAATGTGCATTTATAGTTTTCCCTCTTTTAAATAAATACTTTCTGTAATCTGCTTCCTTCCTAGATATATTATCTTACTAGTTCATAGTACAGTAATTTATTCTTGGTACATTTTTCTTTCCAAACTCTTAATAGAAATACTGTGTGCTGAAATATTAAAGAAGAAATTTTCTCAGAATTTACTTATTTATTTTTTTTTTTTTACTGCTGAAGAAAATAGTTAATAAACTATAGAAATGCCTGATATGATTGTTTCCAAGGTAGAGTGCAAGAAAGCAGGACAGGGAAAGGAAATAGATACTCATTTAGCTCACTTCAAAGTGGATTAAGTTATTTAAGGAATGACTTTATGTTATATGGCAGTTAAAAAGATTTTAAGACAGCTAGACGTGTTCAGAACATATGTCTTTATGTGACACATGGTAAATGGCACACAGATGATTGAGGTTCAGCCTTCATTCCTAATGTATGTGGCGCCTGAGTGAAAACCCCAACATAATGGAAGCAACAGCAAAGGCACCTGTGCCAAAGTTACACACAATAGATTAGCCTACCACCCCCACCTTCCTACACACACACACACACACACACACACAGAGGAGTGTAGAACTTTGCTTCATACTTTTGAAGATACAATGGCCTTTGCACTTTTCTACATTTCAGCTGCAAAATATCTGGCCTTTTTTTACTTCCTAAATATCTAACAATAAAGAAATGACTCCACAGTGTCGGTGATATATTTTTATGACCGAAAACCCATATGTGTTAAAATGTTTTTTAATAAATTTTTAAAGATGTGGAAAAATAAGCTAAAACATTAAGTGAAAACCCAAAATACAGAACTGTATACACTATATAATGAACATGTGTGTGCATGATTCTGTGTATGAAGTCCACAACATGTTTATCCTTAGGCTGTTATAATTACAAGGAATTTTTTAAGTATATTTTTCTGTGGGATCCCTATTTTCTATAACAAGCATATATTAACTAAATAAAAGAAAAATGGAGCATTATATAGGAAAACAAATCTTTCAATAGAACAATGTTGATAAAAACCTAAGACACTTAAGATTATTGCAAATGTTACTGTCCTAGAGTGCTAGAAAAAGCATTAGTTTGGGGGCACCTGGGTGGCTCAGTCCGATAAGAGGCTGCCTTCAGCTTGGGTCATGATCCCAGAGTCCAGGGGATTGAGCCCTGTGTCGGGCCCCCTGTTCAGTGGAGAGTCTGATTCTCTCTTTCCCTCTGTGTGCTCTCGTGCTCTCTCTTTCAAATAAACAACAAATCAATCAATCAATCAACCAATCAATCTTTAGAGGAAAAAAAAGCATTAGCTTCTAAGTTCATCCCTTAGGAGTTACTAAGGTGAAAGTTGAGAATGCAACAGAATAGAATATTCTTGAGAGAATGGTATACTGACTACAGATTTTGTAGTAAAACACTATCCTTGATGCCAATCCTGTGGCTGTACCATTTTCCCTTTGCATGTTTGGATTTGTAATAGATTCCTTTAAAGAACTGAAAGTGAATTAACTTGTGGTGACCAAACCTGGGTGCTCATGAAGGCTCACTAAGACAGAAGTTTCTACTAAGGAAATAAGCATTTTTGAGAATAAAATGCATGCACAGTACATGCCTACCTAAACAGAGGAAATTTAATATATTTATTCCTTTGGGGCAAAATTAACACAGTGAATTTCTGCACAGCTGAGTAATGCCTTTAAAAATTGGTATGCTGTAAACGGCTGTTGTCCAAAATGATTCTAGGAGGGCTAAGCTTGTGGATACCTTGTGTTCCTTTTCATGGATATTACTTCTTTTCTCTAGTTTTCTGTCTCTCGTATTTTTTTCTCACCATCTCCAGCAGCTTCAAACCCTTCTCATTTGCCCCTTGCACTGTGCCTGGGTTTGGAATCTGTTGGTTAACGGTGTGTCCAAGAGCGAGGGCCTGAGGAGATTTTGTGTGGGTGAAGACCTATGGGCTTGAACACTTCGACTTTTTGATACTGTTTTGACAAAACAAAGGCCTTTTTGCTTAGTTTTTACTTTTTTGTTTTATTCTAGATAATTGAGATTGACAACTAGTGGCTTCTTTTAATTGATGTAATATCAAACCATTATTCTCTTGCCAACTTGATACAAATCTGGAACTTTCATAACTTCTTTTCTAGATCTTGGAGTTATAAAAATCTCAACAGTATTACATTTTAGAACTGATGTAAATGTGTTTACAAGGAACATAGAATAACGTTTCATGGCAGTAAATTTTGAGTGACCTGGAGCCTAAAATAACAGATTATTTCTTTTTCCATGATTTTTGGAAGAAAGAATGCTGCTGATTATTCTAAAATCTAAGGAACTTTAAAAATGTAGATCTACATAGCAGAGCTGAATAGCTACCAGCATAGCACTGAGAAAGACCTCTCCCCCATGCACATATACTCCTGCAAAACAAGCAGATTTCATCTGAACTTGTTCTGTCCTACCTTGTTGTGGGGGAAAGGGAGGTTTTGAATCTCATTTATTCATTCATTAGAAAATGTTTTAAGCTCCTAGTAATTTCTAGCATTGTTCTAATTAATATGTTATTAATTATTATTGATATGTTATTAATTCATCACCAAACATTTATTATGCTTCTGTACCTGTCAGGGACCCCTCCAGGTGTACAGTATACACAGCAGTGACCAAGACAGACAATGTCCCTTCTCCCAAGAGCTTATACTTCTACTGAGGAAAAACAACAGCAAAGAAATGCATTCATAATACAAAAATATTAGTAGTGCTCAGTTTAGGGTGAGATACTGAGATGGGTAACACTTGGCCTTTGCCATCATGGTGCTTACAGAATAAATTGTAAATAAGAAAAATGCTTATACATGCAATATATCAGGACTGTTAGGAGTTCTTTGAGCTTTTTTTTTTTTTTTTGTTCTTCTTTTGAAGGTTAATGTTTGGGAATATTTGAATTTAGGACAATTAATATTAGGCAGCAGTTACTTTTCATTCCCAGTTTCAATTCCTCAAAAAATGTCAGCCTAGTTCATGGGTGGAGGACTGTAATACCCCTTTAAGAAGCTTAAACAAGTGAAGATTGAATCAGGGGAGACACACATGTACACAAAATATGGTGCTGCTTTATAACATGATGACCAAACATATCCCTAAGCCACTTCCCTGGGACCTCTGGATGACCAGGGAGCAGTGTGTCTTTGTTTGCAGGCACCTCCTTGCAGCAGACTTACGAGTTTCCACCTCCCTCTGGTCATGGCAGCCAATACATAATAATGCGGATGACTATGAGTCAGTTTGGTTATCGGGTACCAAACGCCTTCTTTAAGTTCACAATTTTGATTTAATTCTTTGCAGCTCCTATCTGTCTTTCTCTTCAGCCTCTGGATCTCCTCCAAGAGGGCAGAGCTTCCTAAGTTACTTTAGATCCTGCACCGGCCAGAAGACTAAATGTCCACTCATAAGCCTCCCTCGTCCCCCTCCTCACCCCATGGTCTTCTACAGGTGTCTTCATAACTCCCCTGATCCTCCTGAGTATCTTTGTGCACATATGAACTCCTTCATACGACGCTCCTTGAGATTTCCCACCCTATAAGTGAGTGGGTCCAGGATCTAGGACAGTGCAGGACATGCAGTCATTGTAATGCAAGGCTTAGACGTCAGACGGTACTGGGGCGCTGGGGTGGTTCAGTCCATTAAACATCTGACTCCTGGGGCACCTGGGTGGCTCAGTGGGTTAAAGCCTCTGCCTTCAGCTCAGGTCATGATCCCAGAGTCCTGGATCGAGCCCCGCATCGGGCTCTCTGCTCGGCAGGGAGCCTGCTCCCCGCTCTCTCTCTGCCTGCCTCTCTGCCTACTTGTGATCTCTGTCTGTCAAATAAATAAACAAAATCTTAAAACAACAACAACAAAAAACATCTGAATCTTGGTTTCCGCTCAGGTCATGATCTCAAGGTTCTGGGATTGAGCCCCTGTGTCAGGCTCCTTGTGCCCTCACTCTCTCTCTCTCTCTCTCTCAGTTATATAAATAGATCTTAAAAAGAAAAAAGAAAAAAAGAAAAAGAAGCAGTCAGACCACCCTGCATTGGAAGTTAGACTCTGCCAGTTAGGGTGTGTAACCTTACCAATTTACTTAATTCTTGGAGCCTCAGCCTTCTCATGGGGGATTAATGACAGTAACTGCCTTATGGATTCATTGAATGATTAAATGAGATAATATTGCCACCATTTGCCAATATTTGGTTATGTTTTTATTAATATTTACTCAGTAGCTATATTCAATAGATGCATTTTTTTTAATGCTCTGATATATATCAACCACAATCTATTAAAGAATAAACCCACAGTGGCTGGAACTCAGGGTGAATCCCTGGAGCACACTAGGAAATTTTCCTTCAACCCAATACATACCAGCTTTCATGACTTTACCGTGACAGCTTTCTCGTAGTTAGAATGATTAAAATTAAGACTTCATTTATATATGTACCACCTTGGATGTTTAAAGAAAAAAGTGTCTGCTTATGCATTTATTTTTCAAAAATGAGGAAGTCTTAAAATGTTTCCCCCACGTATTCCAAAAAAAAAAAAAAAAAAAAAAAAATAGCCTTATCAAAGAAAATAGATAAGGGAGACCCAAGGGGCATGAATTCTAATATATTTGAATTTTTGGTTTCAGGATCCTTTATTACTACATCAATCCAAATGATGATAATAAAAGGAAGAAGAAGTGTGCCATACCTAACAGGGAAATTCTATTTTATTTAACACTTAGCAAGGCCTGGGCAGAAATTTTCTCTTTGTGAAAGCATTTGCATTAATAAAGCAAAAAGATGAAAACCATTTCAGATGGATTGTTAAAATCTGAAATGGTTGTGAGGTTTGCATTTTAAATGAAAAATATATGCAATGACATGCAATAGCCAATTACTAAAGACTACTTTTCTTCTGAATGTCTGGTAACACATGTAACTTCTAACACATGTTAAGGCTCAATTCAGATATTCATATATTACCTCCACCTTGAAATCTTCCTGTAGTTTAGGTATATCCTTGTTGGAGCACCTGTAGTCTTCTGTGCACATTCTAACATGATCATGTCATACTGGAATTAATCATTTACTGACTGCTCACCCTCTGTCAACCGTGCTCTTCTCAAGTAACTGGACCTTAACTTAAAAAATCTCCACTTCCAGGACTCGGCTTGGCTATGGCACAATGTGGATTTTTAAAAAATAGGAGTGTGTGGATTTTGGACTACTTGCCATTGATCTCCAAAGCTGAACCTGAAGAAAAAAATTGTAGATGGGTCTGGACAGGGTGTCATTTAATTGTGTAGCTATTTATGTGGGTAAAGGATGCATGCATGAGAGATTTAGATGTGTGCTTTTTAAGTGCTGGAACTCCTGGTGTCCGAGATGGAAAAGTCAATGTCGAAAATAGAAGACTAGACACATAATGTCGACTGTACACTTTTCTTCCTAACTCTCCCTCCCTTCCCCCTTTATGGGATTCAAGCCCCAGCCTTCTCATCTTCTCTGAACAGTTCTATGACTTTTAGACAGCACAGCACATATGTTGAGAAGTATTATTTTAGTCCCTCAGCTGCTTCAACTCAACTGCTAAGAAACAGCTGATTTTGGCATACATGCTTTTTTACACCTGAATTTCTAGTCACATATTAGCCCAGGGCCAAGACTTGCAGCAGCAAACTTAGCTGCCAGGCGTGAACATTAGCAGGCATGAGCTGTTGCCTTCTCTGAGCTCAATGGTAAGTCGTCTGCCAAAGTCATCACTCTACCTTGATCTCATTGTTAGTTGGGTTCAGGATTCCTCTCAGAAGCTGGAGCTTATTATTGCTTCTCCAAAGTCTCCTCCAAGGTTACCTACAGTCTGTAGGAAAGGATTAGAAGAATTCATCGCCTTTCAGACTTCAGTCTGTTGCCTGGATGCTTGTAGGAAACTGGCTGAGAAAATCAGAAGTTGATTATGGGATGGTGAAAAAATAAAGGGTCTAAGGGGACCATGAGAAGCAGTTGCTAATGGGACAAAGTTTTGCTATGTATTATGTGGTGACATTCATCCTCTTTGTTGTCTCTTTAAGGGAGTGGTTGATAAAAGTGTATTTGTCAGAGCTGATATAGACAAATTTTTATTTGCTTGGTATATGACATGGCAACATAAATAGGCCTTAAGGAAAGAAGGAAATGGCCAGGTTTATATGTTTTGTTTGGTTTGGTTTCTTTGTTGGTTTTCTTCCCCACTATAATAAGGAAATATCATAGAACATTCTTTCTTTAAGAAGTATTTATCACAATGCCTAAATATATGCTGCAAAGTTAAATTATTTGGTCTAGATCCCTTTCTGTTGACCAAAGTTAAATTACCCTGAGAAGACTCAGTTTGCCATCTATAAAGTGGGATGGTACCTAACTCTTAGGACTGAACTAGAGATGATATGAGTTAATCTGTGAACACTTAAAACAGTGCCTGGTACAAAGTAAGGGCTAGATGCAGTATAACTATTGGGTACTCTCAACATCTTCTTCTCATTTGAGTTCTTTTCCTCCAATTGAGATTTTACTAGGCATCCATTTGGTATGGTCCTGATAAGATGTCTATTCTAATTCCTGTCTGTTCTTCCCTAATTGAGTTGATTCTCAAGGTTAATGCATCTTCATTGATTTATCCCTGCGAAGGCAGAAGATGGTTCAGAGAATATTCAAACTGGAAGAAACAATTTTGGCCCCAGTCTAGCTTGCTAGGTGACCTACCTTCTCTGGGCTTTCATGCCCCATCTGTCTGTAAGATGGGGATAATACCATAGGCTCTCTTTCAGTGCTTGGATTGCTAATAATAATAATAAAAAAGGAACATAGCAATTTGTAAACGTAAAGTCAATAGGTTGTTAGTAATTGAAATAAGACTATCCTGGAAGACAAGCTCTTTTTTTGAAAAGCCACCCAATCCAAGGAGAGGTGCTGAGATCTTGACCTAGACAAGCAGTCCTCTGACTGAGTCTCTAAAAGGACTGCCTGGGGAAGCAGAGGAGGCTAGACAAGCAGACCAATTGGTTGGTGCTATGGTAACGCTTTTGGAAGAGACTTCCTGTGCTATGTCTACACAAGCCTCTGAAAAATGAAACATCCAATCAATGAGTTGTATTGTTCACTTGACTCTTCAGCCGATCAATGTGGCTGATCTCATCACTGAATTAATTGGGTGGCTTTGCTCTGATGTGGCTACAGGGACTTGGGTGTTTTTTCTTATAGAGATAGTAGAGTTAATCTCCACTCTGCATTTAGCTTCACGCTTGACCTTTGCCACCTCTCTGTGACGAAAAGAGTAGAAAGAGGAACATAGCAGAATGAGAATAATCTTAAAAATAAGTGTACATGCAGGTAGAGTGGAGTGACTGCTGTGATACAGAATCACCTCCTGGGTAACATTGAACAAGTTTACTGAGCACAGAGGTTTCTTCGTCTAAGAAATAATGGAGCTAATAATAGCTTTCTCTTATGGTTGATATGAAGATTCCAAGAGACAATGCGTTTCAGCCTGCCTGATAAATAATAGAGTCTGAGGTAGTATAAATAACTCTGTCCATCGGGGCCACTTCCTGAATGGAGGTGAAGGAGGACTTTCTGGAGGTGACCCAAGGGCAAGAAGGCTCTTCCTCAGTCCCTTTTGAGTAAGGGAGAGTTGGGGGCAGCTCAGTGGATAAGAGTGTGTGCTGCAAGACTCGACCATTGGTATTTCTGGGCACCAAGTAGTTTCCAAGGCAGTGAAACTTGGGCAGAAACAGTCAAACCACTAAAGAAAGACCTGCCTTAGTCACCATGTAGACCAACAAACAATACTTCCCTGTCTCTAGGGTCTTTGCTCCTGAGTTTCCCCGCTTCTCCCCTTTGGAGGAAACTAAGCTACTAATTCGGTGAGTGTGTTGTGGAGGTAATGGAGGACAGCCTTATATCCATCTTCAAGCCTTAGTTACAGTCATGCAGCTGAGCGCGGGATTGTTCAAACCCATGGACGACACGTGCTTTGATATGTAGTGGGAGGGATATGGCCTCAGGAGAAGGGTTATGCTTGGCCAGTGGGTCTGCAGACAAAAGCCCATGTAAGAGATCATGTTCTCTGGCCCTGACAAAAGAATTGGAAGAACAAGGCGGTGAGTTCTAAACAAGCTAATTCTGTTTTCTTTACAGCAGTTCTCCCTGACATGTGGTCCACAGACCAGCAATGCCAGCATGACCTGGGAACTTGTTATCAATGTAGAATTCAGGCCCCCAACCTTATGAATCTGCACCTCTGGGGGTGAGGCCCAGGAATCTGTTTTTAACAAGCCATCCTGGTGATTTGGACACTCATTAACATCTGAGAAACTCTGGCTTACAGGACTGCTCTGTAATCTGAATTTGGGGCATTAAAAGGGCTGCTTAAAATGAACTGATGTTGAGCGTAAAGGCAGTTTTTGTCTGTGTTTTTTATAACATCCTTACTTAGAAAAATATCAAGATTAGCAGCCCTGTGTCAGTTTTGTTGGCCTGGGAAATCCAAAGGTCACAGACACCGATTTTTTTTGAGGACCTTCTAAAGCCCCGATTTTTAAATTTTGTTTCCTTATTCATGTTACATCTACTGGTCAATACAGGATGTGAGTAAGGGAACAGCATGCTTCAGAAAAGGGGTGATGGTGACAGGGAAACTGGGGGGTTACAATATGGCACCCATATCTGAGCTCAGTCCTTAGCAGGTATTGGCAGATCACAGTGTGGTGACACTCCTCCCCTTTGCCCAGACACTAAGCATTAATAGATATTAATGCAATCGAGGACAGCACTGACTTCCTAAAGAGTGATACACAAGGATTGTGACTCGTGTGTACCCATCCTGGGCATGTTTTGAACAGAGTGTGTCCTTTTGCAAGGGTTCTCCCATGTTATTGTATAGTTGTGCCTCAGAGGGAGGGTCCCTGAGGGGAGGGGGTAAGAACAACCACTTCAGTACATCAACAGTCAGTCTGCTTTGTTCTCAATGTCAAGGCAATAGAGACTTCTTGTAATTTCAGGGCACAGGGGAAAGAATAACTAATATTTAAAGTTTCAAAATTAAGATGAACATGCAGCCTCTGGTTACTTATTGATCCAGTCCTGGGTTATTTTTAAAAAGCAAATCAGCCAGCTGTACTGACACTCAGTGTATCCATCTTCCCTACTTCATCATGCTGTCAGCACGCCATGATCTAGTGGGTCCCACAGGCAATAAATTAGGGGGTGGTTGTTGCAGCTGAGTGGTTGTGCTTGCTTTAAAAAAAAAAATTACCTTCTATTTGTGCAAATATTATTTCATTGTGGATGTGTTTTTTGCTTTAGGTTTAGAGGGGTTTTGGAGGAATATATCCTATCTACCTACCCCTCCCCTGTGGCAAGGGGAAGCTGGGGCAGACCAAACTCTAGCCTGATCCCAGGCTGGATGACTAGTGACCACTCCTGGAAAAAGAGACCCAGTCTAAGTGTCCTGCTATATGCCACCCTGTTTGCCAACCCTTGGCAGCATGGAATCCTGAATGTATACAGTAAGAAGGACCTAACAGAAGGGGAGGAAGGACAGTGGGCAACACCCAGGGTTGTATGAAAGGACAGCTGTGTGGTGCACACAATGGGCCTATCAGCTCACATAGATGGGCTCTTTTATCCTCATTAGTTCACAATCATGGTAAGAAGATATCTTAGAACTCATCCAGCCTGTTCTAGTCTAAATGGTAGCATTTTCTCAAGTCTCCCTTGGGTGAACATACGTGCATGCATGCTTGTGTACCCACTTACAACGACAGGTGAGAATCCCAGCAGCTCTCATCTGCAGTACTCACTCATGTCATAGATACTCGTCTCTCCCTTTTTGCTAAATAAAACAGAAGGATTGCCCAATGTCCTAAGCCACAGTCACAGCCAGAGACAGAAATGTGCGAGTTATAAGCTCTGCATGTCCGAACTCTTCTCCCAGGATAGAATCTTTATTTCAGCTGAATTAGCTAAATGCATAAGCCCAGTGAATCAACAGTAATGACTCACTGTAGATCTTCCTTGGCAAGGAAGTCTAAATCTGTGCAAAGAAATCACTTGTGTTGGATAAAGTCATTGTGGGGTTGTGGGCAATTTTCTGTGGAGCCTCAGAGTGTCCAAGTTCACAGGCACTGTTTGTCTCACTTCCACATGCTGTTCTCAGATGCTCCTGTGCCTTGGAGAACTGAGAAGTGGCTACAGTCTCATCCCACACTCCCCAACCCAACCCCCTCTGCACAGAACACACAGTCAGGAAATCCTGACTCGATTCAACTCCCAGCTCTAGATCTTCCATTTCTGTGGCTTTAAGGACCTCACTTGACCTTTCTTTGCCTCAGTGTTCTCACCTGTCAAATGGACATAATTCAATCGATTTTTACCTTCTTCACACTATTGTTATGGAGAGCTACCAAGAAAGAATATGACACTTCACAGCATAAAAAGTTTATGAAAACTGAGAAATTATTAGTCTTCAAGTATCACAATTTAACCCCACTTCTCATTTTCAGAGATGTGAAGGCTGGGAATTGCTGCTTCCTTGATAAGTAGGGTAGTAACCCAGATGGTGCTGATAATAAGGTGGAAATTTCTTCTGGCACCACTGAGAGAGGCCTGATTCAACAGGACAAAAACTCACCCAGGAATCATCAGGGTAAATTGCTGGTGGTTGAGGTTATAAATTACTTCCTGACCAAAACCTTTTGTGGTAGCTTTAAACCAGCAAGCCTCTTTGAATCTATGCAGGCCAAACCCAGCCATTGAAAATACGGGAGTGATTGCTGATTCAGCTACCCTCATTCGCAAGGAATCTCAAAACTTGAGCGTAAGAGTAACCAAAGTTCAAATTCCTTGTCTCCAAATGAGGCTGAAATTCTGCTTGTTTTCCACGAGATTTCCTCTAATGTTGCTTCTGTCCTGAATGTGAAAGAGGAGTAGTATACTAGAGCCAGGGATGTCAGCTGAGCCCAACACACCATAGAAGCTACTGGAGAACCAGCCCAGGTCTGGAAGAGCTGAGTTCCTTCTTAGTGCCCTTGGTGCTTCAGTGCCTCTCTCCAGCTTTCCCTCTCCTTGCTCCTTCCACCTTTCTGAGGAGGGTCTGGAGAAGCAAACCCTAAAACAAGCATGGAGTGTGAGTGACTGACTTAAGAAGGGTTCTGCGGGGAAACTAGCAAGGAAGGAGGCAAGAAGGACAGAAGAGAAATTTGGTAGGTATGTGAGTTCAGGCAAAGTCTCATTCCTGCTCTGATCCTATGGGGAGCTCTGGAGCATAAATTATACCTTCAGGTTTGTTCCATCGAAGGCTGGGAATCTGGGCTTTCATAGGCCTGCATTGGTCAGTCATTGGTAAGGCCACCTGAGAACTGTGAACTCCTAGACACTCCGGCATTTACCTGTAGTTAAAGTAACTATAAAAATCCCAACCCAATACTTAACATTCATTGAGTGTTTATATCTGCTAGGCAACTAGTTTGTGCACTTTACTTACATTGACTAATTTAATCCTCATAATAACCCCACTGTGTAGGTAAAATTATCATCCTTATTTTACAGACAAGGCAACTGAAGCAAAATAATGTTTTCTGATAGCCAACATATCTTAACTGACATGCCACTCAATAGAACAATTCTTAGGAGCATGCTAGAGTGCATCATGAGAAGAATGACTAGAAGTGATTCAGTGATTCAGCTCTGAGAGTCTAGTGATTCAGTAATGAGTCTCTTTGATACAAACAGTGTATAAGATACAAATAGTATTTTATGAAGAACATGCAGTCCAGACGAGTTTATGTTCTATCACACAGTGGTGACCATGATGGACAAGGGAGAAGGTGCAGAGATGATGTACCCAGAACATTTTCAAGGGCTCATGCCAGGTGATAGATGGGGAAACTATAAACCAACATATTTCAAAGTACCTGGAGCCCAGAAGACAAGATAAGACACATATAGAGATAGCTATAACATCCCTCTGCTTTAAATTTGGCCATCTCTGTAATCTGTTCTTCACACTGAAGTGAGAGTAATTTTTAATTTCTCTATAAAACAAATATGAGGGTATCAGGATCCTGCTTTACAAGTCCATGGATGTCTTCCCAGTGACCTCAAATCCGTCCTTACTCTAGACGTGCCAATCCCTCACTAGTATGCCTAGTCCCCTCTGCCGTACACAGCGACTCTCAGTACCCACAAGAAATATAGTCAGAACTTTACACCTGCTTTGTGGCATAGTCTTCTTGACCCTCACCCACTTTTTTTTTTTTTTTTAACCTGTCTCTACATAGATGTCACAGGGTCTTAGAAGACTTCCTTGCTTTCCCAAAACTGTGTTAGGAACCATACCTGCATATCCTCACAGCTCTGGGTATTTACCCATATTATTGTGCTTAGCATTCCACAGCCTTGCACATTTCCTTTAGCCTGAGGAAAGAAGATAAAACAAGTTATTAATGGCATTGACCTGGGAAGCTCTATCAAATGCTTTCTGGTAGGAAATAAGTAACTTTTTTTATCATCTTTATGAAAACCTTACAAATGTATTCATCACATTTCTACATAATATTAAATTAGGTGGGGTTACCAGAATTCTAGTTGTGGGGGAAAAAACCCAAAGTGTTCTTGAAAGATTAGAAATTATTTCATCAACAAAGCTGAATTGAAATATGGCAAATGCCAAGTCATCCTCCAAAGAACACGAATCCAGTAACGCAAATATAGCATAAACATGGTGGGAAAACACTTAGGACACATAACTAGCCAGGAGATAAATGTGAGTAAGCAATGAAGTGCCATTATAGAAAGAAAATGCAGGACAAATTCATATTTCCCAGATGCATTAAATGAGGTTTGACATATTGGTCTGGGAAGAGGTCTTTAGCTCCATGTGGCTCCAGCAGAGTGGGACATCCACTTTCAGCCATCAAGTCATAAATGACTGAAATATATTTTGAGGAGATATTAAAGAAAATGAGGTTATTTAAGATAGACTGGAAGAGGGCATTGCTATTTCCGAGAATCAAAATGCTGCTGCTACATTATTAAACTGTTCCAATTAACAACATGCTACATTAATGAATTTAGTTTTTACAACAGCCTTGCAGGTTAAATATTATTGTCATCATTTCACAGATTTTTTTTTTTTTTTTATGAGAAGGTTGAATTGTTCTTTTGAGTTTGGGAGAGATCAAATGGGCCTGAGATTCTAGTTGACAAATCGTTTTTCTTCCCAAAGACTCTTTGGGGAAATATCTTGCTCATGGGGAGGAAGAATAATTCTAAACCAAAGCCATTTACCTAGCTTATGGCCTAATGGTTGTATGCTATAATAATTTTAAGTGATTAAAGTGAATGAATACATACACACAGACAGTGATAGAATATTTAGACTAGCCAGTACTGACGGTTGCAAAAATCTCTCTCCCTAAGAAGATGGGCAGTTATCTGCCAAACATGGTGTAGATGTGTGGACTCTACAATTCTGATGTGTATGTCTTGATTAGTAAAATATCTATTGAGAATACATACAAAAATATGAATGTTTATTTACTTAAAAATTACATGCATGATTGTGTACTACTACTAAATTTTATACATTTACAGAAATGGAATTTAAAAGGATGCAACGAACTATAGGCAAATACAATTTCATGTTTTTTCCTCTTATACTCCAATAATAATAATTTTCTTTTTTTTTTTTAAGATTTTATTTATTTATTTGACAGACAGATTTCACAAATAGGCAGAGAAAGAGAGAGAGGAGGAAGCAGGCTCCATGCTGAGCAGGGAGCCCGATGCAGGGCTCGATCCCAGGACCCCGGGATCACAGCCTGAGCCGAAGGCAGAGGTTGTAACCCACTGAGCCACCCAGGCGCCCCTAATAATAATACTTTTCATACCTTTGAGCAGCCACACCTCACTCTGGAGACCATTAGTTAAGATTCTCTGGGTTTGAAGAGTCAAGAGATTCTGAAAAGTCAGGAGAGGGGGGCTAGGGGAGAGGGAGTAAGGAAAGGAGGGAAGAGAGAGAGAGAAGAGGGAGACTGAGCATTCGTAGACTTTTTAAATGTATAGCTTGTGCTTAGATCATTGAGGCATACAGAACTGCTTTCAGTACCCATGAGGAAAACTCCTTCCAGGCAGACAGAGTTCCTAGGCCAGAAGACTTCTCCAGTGAAGCTGTTGAGTAAGATTCAGGCCCTGGAATGAGTGTGTCACTCAACGGGGAGCTCTGACGGCATGGTGGGAAGGGCTGCCCCAGCCTCGATGGCTCCACATACAATCAGAATGCTAAGGCTACTTCCCTCACAAAACCTCAGGACAGAAGCGCAGGCACCGGCTTTCCTAGATGTACTGATGCAATGATCTGTGGCATAAAGGAATGTGAGTTTTCTGAGCATGTGAATGTCCTCTAGTGGGCATGTCACTGATGTTCCAACTCAAAGGTCCTCTTTTTAATAAAAGTGGCCAGTAACACCGAGTGTGGATTTTCTAAATGACTATCATCATTATCTTTCCAAAGGCTTGGAGAAATGGAGACCCTTCAATAAAACCCTTCCTTTGTCATCCTAAAAAAAAAAAAAAAAGTAAGTTTTCAATATTTTCAAAGAAACCAAGAAAGGTGAATTAAAGAAGGGCCCTGAGGCAGTAGGTAGGTCGTAGGTTTTTGCTGTGGCGGCTGCTACTGTTATTTTTCTGTTTTCATGAACTTCCCTTCTACATATACCATGCCCATTTTACACTCTTTTAATTTTGGAAATGCATCACAAGCCCTCTTGTTCAAGAGGGTGGGGTGTCGACCAAGTAACCAGGAGTCAGCCTTGAATTATCTACCAGAAAATATCAATATTTTGGCTGATGGCAATGTTCCATGTGCATGCAATTTTTTGTTTGAAGGATATTCAGAATTCAATTTCCTAAGGTTTAAAATCATTTGACAGAACGGGAAGCACAAAGGAACACTAACAGTAGAGGCATTATATGAAACAAGAAAGAGAGTTGCTTACCAAAAAAGTGTAATTCTGCACAAACAAGCTGGTAGAAGAAAGAGAGCTCACCTTCTCTCCACAGCCAGGTTTTCCTTGTTTGGTATGATGAGGATGATTAGGGAGACAGCTGTCACAGGTGGTGGCACTGACTTGCTTGGCAGCTACTCCCAACCTCCTCCTGCTCTGGTGATGTGGGTTGAAGATGGGGGCAAAGTGTAAAGAAACAAAAATAAATTCATCTTTGTCTCTGACATGATTATTCTCAGATCCATTTATAGCAAATGCTGCTTTGAGATCCGTCTGTTCAAGGAACACCACTGAGAACATATAATGTACTCAATAAGTAGAAATCATGGTGATGTGGAAATAGGTAAATGAAACAATTAATTGATCCCATTGATCTGTGTTCTAACTTTTTAAGTTTGACCAGGGTTAAAATTCTAGCTCTGTCTCCATCAGTTATGTTCTCTAAATCACTTTAATTCTCATCTCTAAACCATTACAGTTTCCCATCATTAAGATTCACATGCAGTTGTAAGAAATGGTACAGAGGAGAGCCCCTGTACACTTTATCCTCCAATGGTAATATCTTACACAACTATGGTACAATATCATACCAGGATATGAACATTGGTATAGTCTAGATAGAGTATAGTTTCATCACCACAGGGATCCCTCCTATTTCCCTTTTACAGCTATACCCCGCCCTCTCCCCATCCCTTGGCCCCTGACTCTCAGCAACCACTAACCTCATCATTTCAAGAATGTTGTATAAATGGGCTTACACTATATAACCTATTGGGATTGGCTTTTTTCACCTGAATAATTACCTGAAAATTCATCCACATTGTTGCAGGTATCAATAATTTGCCCCCCCCTTCTTTTTTTTTTTTTTTTTTTTTGCTGAATAGAGTTACCTGTTATCCTATCCTGCTAGCTTACCCATCCACTAATACCACACACTTTTGATTACCTGCTAGACATGTACCACAGTTTAACTAGTTAGCTGCCGAAAGACACCTGGGTTATTTCTGGTTCTTGACTATTATGAATAAAACTATTATAAACTATTATTATAAAATAGAACTATGATGAACATTTGTGTACAGGTTTTTATGTGAATGTAAGTTTTCATTTCTCAAAGATAAATACCCAAGATTGCATTTCTAGGCTATGTGGTAGTTGCATGTTTCCTTTTCCTAAGAAGCTGCCAGACTATTTTCCAGAGTAGCTGTATCATTTTACATTTCCACCCACAATATATGTGATTCGGTTTCTCTACGTTCTCATCACTGTTTTTTATTTTAGCCTTTCTTTTAGATGTGTAGTGATATCTCATTGTGCTCCTAATTTACATTTCTCTAATAACTAATGATGTTGAGCATTTCTTCATGTGCTTATTAGCCATCTATGTGTCCTCTTCAGTGAATTCTCCCTCATTTCCTAATTGGATTATTTGGATTTTTACTATTTCCTAGGTTTCTAAAATATTTTGGATCCTAGTTCCTTGTCAGATATGAGGTTTGTAAATCCTTTCTCTCAGTCCATAACCCATCTTTTCATCCTTTAAATGTGCTCTTTTGCAAAGCAAAAGTTTTTACTTTTGAAGACATTTGAGGTATTTCTTTATTTTATGGATTGTACTTTTAGTGTCAAGTCTATAAATTTGTTGCATAGCCCTCAATCCTGAAGACTTTCTCTTTTTTTCTGAAAGGTTTATAGTTTTAATTTTACATCTAAGTCTGTGATTTGTCTTGAGTCATTGTTTTTATAAGTTGTGAGGTTCAAATAAAAATTCTTGCTATCATCCATCTATCCATCCATCCATCTATCCATCCATCTATCCATCTATCATTTATTTTTGCTTATTGCTTTAGCACCACTTGTTGAAAAGGCCATCCTTCTTCTACTGAATTGCTTTTCTACACCTTCGTTAAAAATGAATTGGACAGTTTGTTTGGGTCTAAGTTCTATATTTTGTGTCATTGAACTGTGTGTATATCCCTCCACTAATACCACACGCTCTTGATTATTGTAGCTACATAATAAATCATGAAACTGGGTGGGCTGATTTCTCCTACTATCTACTAGGCTCTAATTTTGGAGTGAGTGATTCCTCCCACTTTATTATTCAAGTTTGTTTTAGCTAGTCTAAAGCCTGTGCCCGTCCATACAGATTTTACAGTGAGCTTGTCTATGAATACAAAAAAGTTCCTAGGAGCCAGATAGGAATTGCATTAAATTTACTAATGAATTTGGAGGAGACAATTGATATATTTACACATTGAGTCTTCCATTCATGAACATGGTGTAGCTCTTGATATTTTTTAGGTTTCTTTTAATTTCTTGCATCAGTATTTTAATTTTCATCATACAGATCCTCTACATATTTTGTTAATTTTATCTAAGTATTTTATTTTTAGGAGTGAATTTCATGATACTATGTTTTTAATTTTCAGTTTCACATGTTCATTGTTAATTACATAGAAATGAGATATTTGTCTTCTATTCTATGACCTTGATGAACTCATTTGTTCTAGGAGTTTGCAATGTAAACTCTTTGAGATTTTCTATTTTGACAATCATATTATCTGCAAATAAGAACAGTTATATGTCTGCCTTTCTAGCCAATATGCCTTTTATTTCTTTTCCTTGCTGCAAATGACAGGGAATGCTAGTTTTATGTTGAATAAGCGTAGTAAAAAGGGACATGCCCTCTTTTTAAAAAAAATTTATTTATTTTCAGCATAATAGTATCATTATTTTTTCACCACACCCAGTGCTCCATGCAATCTGTGCCCTCTATAATACCCACCACCTGGTACCCAGACCTCCCACCCCCCGCCCCCCACCACTTTAAACCCCTCAGATTGTTTTTCAGACATGAAAAACAATGCCCTCTTGATTCCCAGTCTTAGGACAGTGTTTAGTCTTTCACCGTTATGTATGGTGATGCCAATTATTGGCTTTCTGCTGATTGTTAAAATCAAATTTCCCTCTATTTCTACTTTTCTAGGTTTTTAAAAATCATAAATAGACTTTAGACTTTGGCAAATGAGTCTTCTACATTAACTGATATGAACATGTGATTTTTCTTGATGTAATGCGCTACATTGATTTTTTGAATGTTTGATCAGGCATTCCTACCTGGATGAAATCCCACCTGGTAATGGTATATAATTCTTTTATACATTATTGGCTGTAATTTGCTAAAAGTTTTTAGGATTTTGCATCTAAGTTCATGACAAGCATTAATCTGTAATTTTTTGTACCATCTTTGTCTGATTTTGGTATCAGGATAATATCAGCCTCATAAATAAGTTCTGATATGCTTTCTTTTTATTATCAAGAAGAGATTGGGTAAGATTGGTGTTAATTCTTTAAATGTTTTGTATAAATCTTTGGCGATGACTTCTGGGTCTGAAAATTTCTTTTTTAGGTGCTTTTTAATTAAGCATTCAATTTCTTTAATGATTTTAAGACTATGAAGGTTTTCCATTTCATTTTGGTTGAGTTTTGGCAGTTCTTTGAAATCCATTATTCTAAATTGTAGAATTTATGAGCATAAAGTCATTTGTAATATTCTGTAGTAGGTTGAATAAGGGCCTTCAAAGGTATCCAGGTTCTAATTCTTAGAATCTGTAAATGGCAGATTTACAAATACCTTATATGGCAACAAGAGGCTTTGCTGCTGTCACTTAAGTGTCTTGAAATGGGGAGACTATCCTGGATTATAGAGGTGGGCCATAAATGCAATCGTATGTGTCCTTATAAATGGAGGTTGAGGGAGATTTGGCTATAAAAGGAGAAGAAAGCAATTGGTGACTGAACCAGGAAATTAAGCTGCTGGATTTTAAGATGGAAAAAGATGTCATAAGCCAAGAGCACAAAGAATGAAGAGCTAGAAGCTAAAAAAGGCAAGGAAATAAACCCATCCCTAGACCCTCCAGAGGGAGACCTAATAAAACTGATTTTGGACTTCTGATCTCCACAAGTGTGAGAGAATAAATGTGTGTTGTTTTAAACCACCACATTTATGGTAATTTGTTACAGCAATCATAGGAAACCAATACACACTTTGTTATTATTCTGGGGGTGAGATCTGAAGTGATAGCCCCTGTTTCATTCCCGTTATAGGTGATTTGTGTCTTCTTTCTTTTTAGATCGTCAGTCTTGCTAAAGATTTATCAATTTTATTGATTTTTTTCAAACAGCTGTATTTTTGTTTCATTGATTTTTTCCCATTATTTTATTTTTTTCAATTTCATTGGTTTATGCTCTTTATGATTATCTTTCTCTTGCTTGCTTTGGACTTATTTTGCTTTTTTTTTTGCTGTTAGTTTCTTGAAATAGGAACTTAGGTTATTAATTTTTCACATTTTCTTGTTTCTAATGTAAGCATTCAGTGCTATAAAATTTCCTCTCATCACTGGCTTTGGCTGCCTCTCACATATTTTGATATGTTGTGTTTCTAGTTTTATTTAGCTCTGTATTTTTTTAAATTTCCTTTAAGACTTCCTTTTTGACCATGGCTTATTTAGAAGTGTTGTTTAATTTTTCAAGTATTTTAAGATTTTTCATATTTTCTTTCTGTTTTTGGTTTCTAGTTTCATTCCACTATGGTCGGAGAACACAGTATGCTTTAGATTCTTTTAAATTTGTTGAGGTTTGTTTTATGGCACAGGATATGGTCTATCTTGGGAAGTATGTGCCATGAGAACTTATTTAAAAGGTATAATCTGCTGTTTTGGGATAGAATATGCAATCTGTGTTGATTAGATCTTATTGATTGGTTGTGTTGTTCAGATCATATATAGCCTTGCTGATTTTCTGTCTAGTAGTCTTATCAGTTGTTGCAAAGGCCACATTGAGGCCTCCAGTCATAACTGTGAATTTGTCTATTTTGCTTTTCAGCTCTGCCAGCTTTTGGGTTATTTGAGCTCTTTTATTTGATATGTACATATTTAGGATCATTTTGTCTTTGCAGTGAATTGATCCCTCTGTGTCTCTAGTAATTTTTCTTTACTGTGAATTCTATTTTATCTGATACTAATATAGCCACTTCTGATTTTTTTTTGTTACTATTTGTAAATAAATCTTTTCCATCCTTTTACTTTCAACATTCCTATGCCATTGAATTTGAAGTGAGTTTCTTATAGACAGCATATAGTTAAGCCATGTGTTTACATTTAAGATAATGATTGGTATGTTAGGGCTTAAGTTTGTCATTTTGTTGTTTTCTGCTTCCACTCTTTCTTATTACTGTTTCTTTTTTCATATCTTATGGGTTATTTGAATATTTTTTTACGATTCTAACTTGGTTTATTTATAGTACTTATAAGTATATTATGATCTAATAGTTCTGTTAATGTTTGCTTTAATATTACAATATATATACATAACTTAGCACAATGTACTGATATCATTATTTTACCACTTCAAGTGAAGTGTAGAAACCCCAGTTGCACTTAGGTTCTTTTACCCTCCCCACTTTTAAAGCATAATTGCGTTAAGTATATCCTCTACATATTTTGAACACCACATTCAATGGTGTTACAATTTTTGTGTCAGCCATCAAATATGATTTAAAAGACAAATGAGAAGATACTGAATTATATTTACTCCTATTTTACCCATTCTAATGTTCTCTCCTTATGAATTTCCAAACCTTTTCTGTTCTTATTTACTTTCTTTAGCCATATTTCCTTTTCAGCAATTCTTTAAGGGTAAGTTTTCTAGTAACAGAGTCTCCTTATTTTCGTTTTTCTGAGAATGTCTTTTTTTCCCTTTTTATTATTAAAGGATAGTTTCATTGGATATAGAAATCATACTTGATAGTTCTCTCTTTCTGTAGTTGAAATGGTGCAGCACTTCCTTTGGCTTCTATGGCTTCAGATAAGAAATCTGCTGTCACTCAAATTGGTGTTCCTTATAAGTTAATGTCATTTCTCTTTGGCTGCTTTCACAATTTTTTTCTTTGACTTTAGTTTCAAACATTGAATTATAATGTATCTTGGATATGAATTTTTGTAGACTTAGCATATTCAGGATTTTTTCAACTTCTTAAATCTGTAGATTTATGTTATTTGTCAAATCTATGGAATTTTTAGCTATTATTTAATTGAATACTTCTTCAGTAACATGTTCTCTCTCTTTTCCTTCTGACATCTGAGGATACAAATGCTACTTTGTTATTGTCCCACAGATCGCTCAAGACTCAGTTAATTTTTTCAATCTATTTTCTCTGTTATTTAGAATAGGTAAATTCTTTTTTTTAATTTAAATTTTTTTCCAGTGTTCCAAGATTCATTGTTTATACACCACACCCAGTGCTTGATTTGTCCTCAGATTCATTGATTCTATTCTTGGTCATCTCCACTCTACTACCAAGTTCATTCAGCTAGTTTCTCTTTTGATTATTACATTTTTAGTTCTGTAATTTCCATTTTATTTTTTTAAATAATTTTTATTTCTTTGCTTATATTCCTTTTTTTATTTGTTTCAAGATAATTTGTAATTACTTGTCAAAATATTTGTTGATGGCTGCTTAAGTCTTTGTCAGATAATTCTAACACCTGATACATCTTGGTTTGATGTCTTTAGGTTATCTTTTCTCATTCATGTTATGACTTTCCTGGTTCTTTGGTATGATTACTGATTTTTCTTTTGCATTTGGAACATTTGGGATATTACATTATGAGACGCTGGATCCTATTTAATCTTCCTTTTTGTCATGCAGTCTCCCCTCAACCCCCCACCCCAAGTTTGTACATATAGTGAAAGTCAGGTGGATGTATATGATTAGCTTTCTGCACCAATAACACCAGCAAAAATGGGGAACTTACTCATATTTCCTTGTTGTAGATGATTAGGATAGACATTCGCTCTCCCCTTCGTGCTGCTAATACCTTCCTGAAAAAAGTGGAGCACCAATTTATACTCTCTCATTATTTTGAGTTGGGTGGAAGATTACCACCGCACTGGCCCATCAGGGTAGGGTAAAAGGAGGGTTAACTCACACCAGTTTGTTGTTACAAGGTAAGAGTAAAAGTTCACCTCCCCATTGGGTTCCACTGCCACCACAGGAGGGGAGGAAATTATGCAGAGTGCTGCTAGTCCTTTCTCAAACCTCACTGATTCTGGGTGAGAGGCAGGAGTGTAGGCTTAGTTACCTACTGCATGCCATGACACACCACACATGGGGAGGGTAGGGAGAACAGAAGTATCAGCTAACATTGTTCAGTCTCATTGTTTCTAAGTAGGTATGCCGGTACAGCTTACTGCTAGACCCTGTTTATAACACCCTACCACTGGGGGAAGTTGAAACACTGCTTATGTCTGCTGGATGGGAAATAGAAGATCAGCTTCCTGTTCATCAATACCACTAGGCAAAGGCATCAGAGCACTGCCTTCTTCTCCAGATGTGGGGTATGGAGTGGAAGATCAATTCTCCACTTTCTCTACTGAAACTGTGGGGTGATGATACCGGTTTTCCACTGGTGTTTGACAGGAGGATAGCAAGTATTGTCAAAAAGTTTTCTTGCTTTTAGGTTATCTTTTTCCTGGTTTATCATCTGGGGGAACATGCAACATGTCTTTTTTTGGCACTTTTTAAGTCAGTGTCTGTTGGCTTCTAAAAGCCCCCTCTGAAGGGTATATTAGATACAATAAAGAAATCCAGGGAACTCACCACCTTGTCATTCCTCAAATCCTGATGTCCCTATACAGTTTGCCTTTTTTCATCTTTTAGACCTACCTATGCTTGTTGTTATATGATGTCCAGAGTCTTTTAGTTATGAAAGAGAGTTTCTGAGAATAATGGGGTCACTCCATTCTGGATGAATCAGAAGTTCCCTTTTGATTTTAATATTCTATAGGTGATTTTTTAAAAACAAAACTTCCTAGTAGTAATTGCCAAATTTAGATTGTAATCCCCACCAGTAGATGGGACTTCAAAGACATCGTATGTATGGTAAATGAAACATACTTTAAGTGAAATCCCTTCACTCGGAAGAGTCCTTCAGAGGGATTTGTTTGCACATGTGATTTTCATTTAGGGTCCTCACCTTAGAGATACACTTTTCAGTGAAGATGACATCTTCTAGTCATTAGAATCACAGAGGTAAATGACAAATGAGTGGAGTAAACCTACTGACTCTTTCAATGGGACAGTGAACACCAGCATTCCGTTAATACCTTGGAGCTACCTGAACTGCTCTACTTTATCGTCACAATGCCATGACCTTCGAACATTAGACTCTGTTCCTCAATGATAAATCCTATGTCGACTGTCTTCTCTACTCCCTAACAGAGATCAGATGTTATAAACCTTTAACTTCCCTTTAAAAAATAATTATACGACTTCATGGAAAATTTAGAAGGCACAAACTTGAGATACAAACACTCTTTACTTATGAAATAAACAGTCCTGCAAATTGGTATTAATATCAGAACAGGTATTACTCCACAGATATATCTTAGCACATTTTCCCTCCCAAACCATGGGTTGACTATTCATATGAAATGTGTCAAGCTCACCATACAAAAGTATACCAAGTACATACTTGGTATGCCAGAATGATGTGTAGCAGAACATGGAATGTATTTATTTTGGTCCTCACTGATTTTTGCATAAATTCCTTAAACTTTTTATTAACCTCAAGTTCTTTGTAGAGAAAGTAAGGAATAAAGAATCTTTGTTAAACATATAAATGTATACCTGGATTTTTTTTAATGGAATGGTTATTTTTTCCTTCTAGAATAAGGAAGTCAAGGAAAGGAAGGATATTTTTACCATGATAAGATATCAGAGTTGTCTATGAAATTTGAGGTTAAGTCATATACTGGGACTATAACACCTGTTCCACATTCTCTCTCTATGTCTTTGTCATGTTTCAAAGCCTAGACCATAGGCCTCCACCTCTTTAGAGCCTTCTCTACTCCCTCTAGCCAAAAGCAATTGCTTCTTTATTGTGTCTTCAGAGAATGATATCTTCTTACCACATTTCTTTGTTTTACCATATACGCACTCATTTATCTGATCCTAACTCTAGATTATAAATCCTTGAGGCATTGGAATAAGCTTTATTTCCCTTTGTAATTGCCATCACGTTCAGTATAGTCCCTGCTAAGCACATAGAAGGGGATCAACAGATATTTCACAGTGATTATCAAATTCAGCTATACTTTAGACTCACCTAGAGCACTTTTAAAATCATCCAGACCCTACTAAGATCAACTAGATCAGATTCTAGATGTATAGCCTATGAACTAAGACTTTTTAAAGTGGTTCCAGGTGTGGTATCATAGAAAGATATATGATATTTGTCCCTAGTTCCTGGCAGAGAGTTCCTAAAACTCTTGGAATTCCCTGAATGAAAAAGGTTATAGGAGTATTTTTTGTTTTAATGAGGTAACTCTTGGTAGCCCCTGTATGGCCTCAGATGGGGGCTGGACACTAGAATGTTCTAGATTGGAAGCTTGGAATTTTCAGCCTCACGCCCAACCTCCAGAGGGAGAAAAGGAGCTGGAGATTGAGTCAGTCACCAGTGGCAAGTGATTTAATCAACTATATCTGGATAATAAGACATCCATAAAAAACCTTAAATTATGAGGTTCCAAGAACTTCCAGATCAGTGAACACAGGTATGTGCTGGGATGGTGGTGTACCCCAGCCACATAGAACAGAAGCTCCTACACTTGGGACCCTTCAGGACCTTACCCTATGTACCTTTTCATTTTGGTTCTTGAAATGTAACCTTTATAATGTCCTTTATAATGAAGTAGTAAAAGAAAGGAAAGTGTATTCCTGAGTTCTGTGAGCTGTTCTAGCAAATTATCAAACCTGCAGAAGGGGTCATGGGGACCCTTGATTTATAGTCAGTCAGTCAGAAATGCAGGAGTCCCAGGATGTATAACTAGCATCTGAAAAGGGGGATAGTCTTGGGGGACTGAACCTTTTAAACTTTGAGGTCTATGCTAATACTGGGTAGTTGGTGTAATAATTAGATATTGAACATGTGGTTGGTGTCTAGGGAATCAGAGAACTGGTTGTCGATGTTGGAAAATACCCTACACCAGGGTATCAAAATATGCAGCCAGAATTAAGGATCTGGTTTCTGATAGGCAGGCAACCATATCAGCAGGCATGCATAACAGATGTTGTGTACTATTTTACTAAAAACACATGATCAGATATTCTGTCTTGGTTGCATCAATAAAGACTGCCCTTGACCAAAAAATGATAATTTTAAAAACTTATGTCTTAGCATTTGAAATTTTAAAAATTAAATAAATTAAGACTTATATCTTAGAAACTTATATCTTTAAAAAATCTCATGACTAAGGAGCATTCTATTTAGGAGTCTCAAGCACATAATTGTTTTCATGGAGGCAATCTTGAATATTCAACCTGTGTGTGTTGCTTTGGCTCTCAAAACTGATGCAGATGAGGAGCAGGACTGACTGCAGACAGGCACAAGAAACGTTCAGAGATGATGGGAATGTTCTAAAACTAGATTATAGTGATGGTTGCACAACTTTATACATTTACTAAAAATTATTAAATTATTAAAAACTAAAATAGTAAGAGAATAAAAAGTACCAGACAGATGGGCACCTGGGTGGCTCAGTTGGTTAAGTGACTGCCTTCGGCTCAAGTCATGATCCCGAAATCCCGGGATCAAGTCCCCCATTGGGCTTCCAGCTCCATGGGGAGTCTGCTTCTCCCTCTGACCTTCTCCCCTGTCATTCTCTCTCTCACTCTCTATCAAATAAATAAATAAAATCTTAAAAAAAAAAAAACTTTAAAAAAAAGTACCACAGACAGAATTTCCTCTTTTCTGAATTAAGGGACGTTTTTAAAACTTGAATTATATTCTTGAAGATTAAGGTTGATCATGGGTGAACCAGCATAACACCCAAAGAGGACATGAATGTACCTCTTTGTCCCTGGTAACACTTTTCTTAAAGCCAAGCACGAGTAGAATTACGAAAGAAATACAGACTGTCCGCAAGGCACGTGCGCACTCTCTCTCTCTCTCCTTTTCTGCATGGAGTAGAGCCATTCCCTGAATTTGCCTACCCTAGATATCTCATCAAGCCGAACCTGCCCTCCTTGGCTCTCAGGGCTCCCCGCCTCTGCAATTACCCGAGCCCCAGGTGATGCCTTCTGGCCAGTCCTCTTCTATTACTTCCTTTATACGATCCCATGCCTCTAACATCAAGAACATCTCGTGACCAAAGCAAGAAACTCCTTGACCTCAGTGCAGTCGTACCAGTCCCAGCAGGCAGCACTGTACCAGGGTCAGAGAGGAGAAGCCACATACTGGCTTCAGTCCTACTACAGAGCTGCCATAGCCCTAGGACCTGCAGTACAAAAGAGCCCTGGAACCCAGATTTACATATACAAAACTCTTATCAATGTTGCTAGCTGATCTCCCCTTGTTGGAGGTTTCTCTAATTATTTTTCATCAGGCCCATCCCTGCTCCTGGCTATTGTAGGCCTAACTGAGATGTGTGGGCACACTTAGCAGGTTAATAAATTGAAGCCCAGATAACTCGGTGTTTTTGAAATAGTGGTTGAGCCTGAAGTAAAAAGGAGTTCAGTGCTGTTGAGAGAAGGGCAGAGAAGGGAACCCACGCTCACACCCCACTAATGATTCTCAGCAACTCAACTCTGGACACAATATTATTATTATTTTTTTTAATGTCTTCTCAGAGAAACAAAAGGTCCTCTCTGATCTGAGCACATCCTCTAGAAAAGTAATGTAGCTGCCACCTATCGTGACTAGAGTATGCTCCAGAAGACCTTTACTTATACCCCAGCAGCTAATAAAATACTCCTTTCTACCCCAAACAGCATTCTCCCTGAGAGGCTCTGATTGATGTAATATTTTGTTTTATTTCTGTTCATGCTCCATCACCCCATGTGGACTGGGAATCATGAGCAGCTGCTTGGCTGGCCCATCCACTGCTCCATGTCCTTAGAACCCGGTTAGTGCTCCCAGGTAAATGCTTGTCTGATACAGGACACAATTTTTCCTTTGTGTATCAATGGCAGAGAACCCATGAGCTGCCTTCTGTGTTCAAAAAATGGGAACATTTCACACTCCCCTTCTGTCACTGGCATCTTAGTTTTCCAAGGGGAACGACTTCCACATTGAGAATCACAGATCAGGTAGTAAACAGGTATGACGCTATGATAAGTTTTTGGGAAAAGATATTTTCAGAAGGGCTTTTAGAACCTTTCAGTTATGCAAATAAGTATTTGCCCACTAGCCAAATATAAGCTATTCTTTCTGCTAATCATCTCCAACTCTATAACCAGTTCTTTGTGGAGGGAACATAGGGAGTTTCCACACCATGCTCCGCAGTCTTCACCAATGACCCACACTCCAACACAGTCAAGGAACTACTTGCCAAATGTGAGTTCCAGAAAAACCATGCATCGCAAGACTTCATTACAGTCCCTAATATGTCTGAAGTATTCAACAAACCATAACCAGAATGATATCCAAGTACAAAGGTTATGCTCCTGGTACAAATAGACTATCAGTAGGATATATATTGTATAAGCAGATTTGACCAAGATTATCTGAGAAAAAACAAACAAATAACCCACCCTGAAATTTGTACTGGTCTCGTGACTGACTATTTATGCTGCCCATTTCTTAATTTCATTTTGCTTATATAAGACACTCAATTTCTGTGTTCCCCAGGCTCTAGAACAGCAGGTTCATAACGGTTTCTGTCTGGGATCTTTTTGAGAAATAATGATATGGTATGCGATGATGCCATTATATTTGTTTAGTAATATTCCCTAAGAACCTGAGCCTCCTCACTATAGGTCTTACACTGAAGAGGCTAGAAGGGTGTAAGACAAATCAGGATGTGAAATTCTTTGAGATCTGCCAATGACAAGCACAGCTAAAGATGATTGTTACACATTATGTATGCCTCAGTAGTCTTAATTAAACTTAAGATTTTTGGAATGATATTAGAATATTCAAGTCACTGCATTAATAAAACAGACACTAGCACCCCTTAACAACGTAACAAATGTGTATGAATCATTTATACGATTTTTTCTGTACAATGATGTTTGACAATAATCAGATGATAATGAAATGTATAATTAATAATAAAAATGCCAACATCTGTTAGCTTGTTATTACAGACTGATTTTTCAGTGCACTATTTCAAATGTGTCACCATTAACCTAATTTATATTAAAATCTGCTAAATACAATCTGCTTTCATTAGTGGTTAATTTCGGTTGGCACATGACGCCAAGAAGATGTTTCTCTCTGCTCTCCCTATTTCTCACTTCTGTCTAAACCAAAGATTTCCCCCAAATGTCTTTAAAAATGGACTGCCTCAACTCAAATGTTCTATGAGTAGATGGGTCAGGTTGTCTACGTGGTTGCTCCCAGCTGCGAATGATCAATCCTCTGAGCTTGAGAAAATAGGACTTGGTCTCAGGAAGAGAAGTGGCCCTGGGCTGCGATCTCCTTTGGATAGTTTTCTGTCCAGTCACCTGCCTGTCTGTGCCATCTACCCTCACATCCACACACAGTAACATGTGGATCTGGGGCCACTTTTTCATTTAGGAGGCTACAGTTCTGCTACCACAAGGGACCAGTCAGCGTGGGTTTTTAAACTACATCTGCTCTCAAGTTCACTCAAAGGTTGAGGGCAAATCTCTTTAAAGGGACAACTGCTGATAACCAGATGTTTTCCACCAATAAAAAGCATGTGTGCAAGATGAACCTGGAGCCTCTTGTAGGGCCAGAAAATAAGGACAAGCTTAAAACAAGTGAAAAAAAGGGGACGCAGAACCCAACTGAAAGAGCTCCCAATGGGCAAAGTTGGAATATTTTGAATAACAAAATAAAGTGGTATTGAATTACAACCCCCAAAATAAAATAAATATTCATAAACACATAATGTTATAAATAAATGGCTGAATACATTAATAAATGGGAAATAAGAGTCAAATCTCCCACACAGGAAAATTCCAAGTAATTTATGGAGGTCCACCACCTTCAAGGAGGGGGAGCATAACTCCCCACTCCTTAGGTGTGGGCTGCACACATTGACTTCCTTGCGAAGATGGCAGAATGGAAAAGGGGATGGGAAGGAAGAGTAACTATTACAGTGGAGAAACCTGACAAGTACCACCTTAGCCAGGTGATCAATGCCAACATCAACAGTCATAAATCGTGTTAATAGTTTGTGTCTTTGATATCATGTGATGAAAATGGCCCTCTATCTGTGTGGTCTTCTCCCAAGAACCCAGATCTTCAATATTATCATGAAAAAAAAAAAAAAAACCATCATATAAATCCGAATAGTGGGACATTCTTCAAAATGCCTAATGAGCACTCCTCAAAACTGTCAAGGTCATCAAAAACAGTCTGAGAAACTGCCTCAGCCAAGAGGAGCCTAAGAAGACTTGACAACTAAATGTAATGTAGTATCCTGGACAGGATCAGAAAAAGGACATTAGATAACAAACTAAGGACATCTAAGTAAACTATGGACCTTACTTAACAATAATGTATCAATATTGATTTATTAACATAACAAATATAATAACATAAGCTGTTAATAATAGGGGAATACCGTGCAGGGATATATGGGAAGTCTCGGTAACTATCTTTCACATTTTTCTGCATATCTAAAACTGTTCTAAAAAATAAGATCTATTTTTAAAAAAGCATGTGTAATTTTTTCTTTTAAGAAGTATTGGACACCAAGGATAATTCACAGTGTGAAGAACAAACAGGCTGGGACTGAGGCGAGATCCCCATGTACAAGTCATCTCACCATCTGCAGGGAAATCCCTGCAGATGGGATGAACCAAGGTGTCTCAGGAAAAGGATATATAAAGAACTGGGACTGTCGTTAAGATACAAATATGTCTGTTATCCTCAAAAGCTTGCTGTGGCTTTAGAGCGACCCTTGAAATCCTGCCCAACTCCACCTTAGAGTGAACTTGTGAAATTATCTGAGCCCGGAGGGAGCTCAAAGAAATGTCTTATACTCTAGTGAAACCAGTGATTCCCTCACAAATAAGAGACCAGTATCCCCCATGAAAAGGCTTCCAATGTACCTAAAGGATCACTTTATTAATTGAAAAGAATTTTAGACATTCATGGTATCTTTTCAAATAACTGTCTGAGTAGCCTTATCTGATGTAGTGCAGATATTTTCTCCTCTCCTTTATGAACTGAAGCTCATCAGGGTTGTCTACCTCTGCCTCTCTGCTGCTTAGTAATGGAGAAAAGATGATCTTACATAATAATACACTTCCCAAGTCAAGAGTTAACTAGTCATAAAAAACATCCTAATTATATGCACCCAAAAGAATATGATATTAATGTTAAATATGGCCATAGGCCAGTCTGGGAGAAAAGCTGAAAATTACATACCTTTTTTTTTTTTTTTTTAAGATCACTTCTTGAACAGAAGGTGGTAATAATAATGTTGCACACCTACACAGTCCTTTATATTCAAGAAATCTCAAAGTACTTCACCAATTATTCTTCATATCCACAGGGCTCACATTTCTTGGGAAAGGAAGTCACCGGTGATAAAAACGAGGTCCCCAATGGTCTGCCTTTTCAAAGCCAAGTTAAATGGAGCTGAGTGGGAGGGGGGAGGAGTTGCCCCAGGTCCCCACAGCTTCTCCTGGCCCTGAGGGCAGCTGCAGTATCCACTCTCTTTATCCCCTTCCCACGTGTTTACGCAGCTCGGGGACAAGGGTGAAATAATGAGTGGCCGTGCTGAGCAGCAAGGACAGCAGGAAACAAGAGCCACTTATAGAAATATCATGGCTTTAAGCAGATTTTTAAAAACACATGGACTCTTTTCAAAGTAGCAGGCTAAAAAAGAGTGAAAATTGGGCTTGTTGGCAGAGGATCTATCTGTGAATCCTGGGTCTGTTATTTGCTGTTTGTGTAGCCTTAGGAATATCTCTGTCTTCTCTGTGCCCCTATTTCTGTCTCTCTGTGTTTCTCTCTCTCCCTCTCTCCCTCTCTCTCTCTCTTTTCTCTCCTTGCTCTCTCCACCTTTTCCAAAATTTCTAGTCCCTAATTTCTGCCTCATACTTCTGAGAGTAACTGGTATGGGCTAAGGTTAACGGAATCCTTCTCTTGGCAAGGCTTGGACCCCAGCTGGCTGAGTTGTTCCAAAGAATCCTTGGCTGGGAGTTTGGGGGGATATGCTGCTCCCTTTGTGAGGAAGAGGGAATTCCCCTGGCTTGTCCCACCTAAACTCCCATTCCTTAGCCAGGAATCAGGTTGACAGGACTTTGTTCCCTGCTCCGTTTCAGCTCTGTCTGCCTCTATATCTTCTTGCCTTTCAGCTGTACTGAACTGCTTTTGTTTTCGCCTGTCTCGTGTCTGTACCCACCACTCCCTCAGCTATGAGACACGGTGCTCCCCAATCCTAACCGCTGGTATTACTCACTCTATAAAAAATACAGCAAAACCGTCAACGTCTCTGATAATTGCCAGAATGCCTACTGTCTGAGGGTGCTGTGTGTCCCTCTAAGGTGGACCAGAGTGTACTGTGTTACCATCCCACCTCTAGCCTTGAGGGCTGTTTCACTAGGGCTCAGAACAGTCAGTGTCTGATGCTTAGAGCTATGCAGTAAATGTTTGCCAAATTAATCATGATCTGTCCCCAGCCTTCTTAATGGAGTCAGCCTACCTAAGTTGGAGATCATTTTTTTTTTTTTTTTGGTATTTTAGAAACAGGATCCGATTTTTTTTTTTTAATTTTAGAGACAAAATAATGAACATTATTGTTCTGTGCACAGATATGTCATGTGCCTATTAAAGTGGATTTTAAAGCAGCCAGTGCCAGCAGAGGTTTTATCTGAGGATACTAACAGAAATGGAGCAAGTCTGAGCTGGAAAGAAATGTAGAGATGACTAGGGCAACCCCCTCCTTTTACACAGGAATAAAGCAAGGTGCAGAGTTTAAATATATTGACAAAGGTCATTAGAGAACACAGTGATTTTTTGACTCAGAACTCTGCTTTTTCTAATCCTCTTCACCCTGTGATAGACACAGAAAGGCGCACGCACACACAAGCACACAACACACACCGAATGCCTAGCTGCTGAGGACCCACTGTGAGTACAGCAGGGTGCGTGGCTTTTTGAGCACCCAAAGCCACAAGGCTTACCCTCAAAGGCTTCTCTGTTTAGTGGGAGAGGCAAGACATGCACATACCTAGGTAGAGCAGTGCAGCAATCTGAGAGGAGGCACCATGTTTCAGAAAGCCTGGAGCAGTTCAGCCAGGAGTCTGTGAGAGAGAGAGGGAAGGACTGAGCTCACAAAGGGGACAAAATAGCAGAGCAGCAAAAGAATGGACCATGCCCCCTGGGAGATGGGGCTGAATATGCAATAATGGTGGAAAAGGCTATTCCAGGAGAGCAAGCACAAGGCAGTAAGGCAGGAGGGGTTGGGTGGTATGTGATTTTTATCCTGTGCTGTTGCTGTGAACCACCTCAAATAATACGTGGAAAATGGCAGAGTAGCTCAATATAGTGAGAGGTAGAGTTGGAGATGGAAATAAGGAAAAAGAAAGACAGACAGACAGAAATAGGGACAAGGCTGGGCATTGTTGCACAGTCCAATGACCAGGAAGGATTCCCCAAGTGCACCAGAAAAAGGAGATTGGAATATTTGAGTCAAATATGTGCCATGTCTTTTTCTATGGTCATCACACTTGTATTGACAAGAAGACAGTGTCCCACGAATACCTCACACACTGTGAGTGCAGAAGCTTAAATCTATTCATTTGCGCATGTGACCTCTGCTTCTCTGATGAAAAACGTGTTTTGGACTAGTTACCATGAATGGACTTGGCTCTCTCTGCCACTTAAAGCATCTAGGGCCTGGATTCCCACTGCTCCGGAAGATCCTATATAGAGAGAAAATGTATCTTGCCCGTATAGTGCAGCTTCTCAGTGTCTCCAGTAAAGCCTCGGAGGCAGGTTTGAAGGAGGAGGGTGGCAAGGCTAAGCTATAGGCTTCAAATATGGAATCCAGCTGTAGTGTGTGACATGGTAGAGTAGGTCTTCTCAAATGTCTACGCACTTGCCAGTCACCTGGGGACCTTATGAAAATGCAGATTCCAGTTGAGTTGATCTATTATGAGGCCTGGGATTCTGTATCCAGAACAAGCTTCTGGGAGATGGCGACACTGATTATAAGCAAGGTTGGAAAGCATGTTTTTGAAGGGGGTCCGTTAATCCCCCCTGGTCTAGACTACCCTCATCCCTGATTATGCGTGGGGGGCTTTTAAAAATGACCTATGCCTGGTCTCGTTCCAGCCTTTCTGTTTTATTTGCTGTGAAGTAGTGAATACATTCAAAGATCAAAATATTTGTACCATGCTTTATCCTCCTACTTAATATTTATTCCTGCAAAATATCATAAACTTTTAGACAATTAATCAGTTCCTGGCATATTGTAAATCCTCAGTCAATGCATGGTTGATAAATGAGTGAAAATGACATACAGATGTTAAAGGCATACACAATACCCAGTCGGCATTAAAAATTACCATGTTATGGATAATGTCATATCATTTAAGTAAAAGTGTTTAATTATGATAAAAGTGGATTGTGTCAACTATACGGTTTGATGGAATTAATTCTAGTGTTCTACTCATAGTAAGGAGGGCTCTTCCACATCAAATAGTTTCTATTGGTGGGTCATGGAAACAATGCAAGCGTCTTTTGGGGCCTTTCCTATTCCCATCAACTGTAGGTGTTTCCTTTTGGAGACCTGAGTTGGTCTTGAATGACTAAATGAAGCTTACTACCATTAGGAAGGAGACTAAAATTAGCATTTTGGAGATTTTTCAGGGACACGACATGCTGATCCATGTGTCTCTAAAAGGGCAAACACATCTGTTTCCAAGACAACAAAAGAACATCCACTCTGGTGAAGATGTTGAGATCAGCCTGACCACAGTGAAGTAAGCATGTGGGTGCTGGGACTCTGTCGGAGACCTGGCTAGGTTCCAAATCTGGCTCATTGCTTGCAGCTTTGATAATCCAAACAAGAAGTAAAAGGGAAACTTGGCTAAATTATGTACCACTTCAGCCCCTTATTGGAAACATCTTTAAGAAAACAATCAAGTTGTGGATAATGAAGCTCTCCCTTTTATTTTCTTCTTCTCATCTGTTGTGTTGTTGCTGTTGTCATCACTGCAAAACAATTTCCAACTTAAGGGAGCAGTTCTCTCTCTCTGAAGAGACCAGAATAAGCATATGCTGCCATGTGTAGTTCACAAAACGTCTAAAAACCAAGAGCATCTTCCAGAGTTGCTCTTTGCCGTGCTCACCCCTTGGCCTTCTCTCCCATCTGCTCTTTACATAGACTAACTTACCTGCAGATTAGCTCCCAGGGGGTGGCAGAGAAGGTGAGAGATCTGTGCCAGAAGTCTCAAGAAGGATGTTTGAGGTAATAATGCCCACCTAGACGTGAGAACTGACTGAGGACATTTGGAACTATCTCCACTTGTGAATAAGAAGAAGACACTTCTGAACATTAGTCGCATCATTCGAGGGAATGAGAAAAGTCGGATGGCATTTTCAAGATTTTTAGAGTGGAAAGAAGAGAATCGAATTGCTGTAGCTACACTGGAAATGTTCTGTGGACAGCATAATTCTGGACCACAGTATTTCTCTCTAAGCCCAAAGGGCCTGAGGATCTACTGATCCATGATCCATATGCATACATAGGGCCACACGTTCATTTCCTTGGATATGACGACAAAAGCAGCCAGGGGGTTCAACTCCAGGATAAGAATGAAAGGAAATGACCGCTTGTGTGAGTAGGACTGGATTTACTTAATTCACTAGGCAAACGTGTCCCCTTTGGCAAAATATGTCACTAGCTGAAAAATGTATCACTATCCACCATCTTCTCTGAGAGAAAGCTGTGGTAAACAAATTTCATGGCAGAACAGGATTTTCAGAGACTAAAAAGTCGGCATTTACGTTTCATCCAGACTGCAGCTGTGACCAAAAATAATCAAGCAGAACTGGGGTTAATTGTGCAGCAACCTACACCCTCCATATTCTACTAAATCCCCAGGGGATCCTTTTTTTTTTTTTTTTTTTTCTCGTCACTGCTGACTCAATGACAGGTACCATTTTAGATTAGTACAGGTTTCCCGAAGACAAGGCAAAGCAACATAGTTTGGCTCTGAAGTCTAAACATTGTAATTAAAATTTTCCTATGAGAGCAATATTTTGCATATAATGTGTACTTCACAATGTAGTAGGTTTTAACTACCAAGATATACACTTTCCTAAGTAGGTCCTATTAAAACAATTTAATAGTGTGTCAGCACCTACCAATGTGTATATAAAAACACAATTGTGTGGTTTGTTTTTCATGCAGTGAGCTGGTTCTGCTAGGGTCTGTCAAGGGCTATTGAAACTCACTTTGAACTAGCAGGATTACATGATTGGAACTGTATTCATTGAAGGTCTTTATTTTTCAGGCTGACAGATGAAATGCCTGATAAGTTATGGAAGATACACTTAAGAGGTATTGAGTATTTTTTGCATGTGCAATGGCATGCAAAAATATTTAATATTCCCAATGAACATGGGCATATTGATGTTTTAGTGACAAAGCACATGGATAAAAAAGAAAGAGAAGAAAATAGAAACACATGAATTCTTAAATCAGCTTGGTCAGTTGCAGACGAAGCTAAATTCACTCATTTTTAATCTTTAAAGTTGGACTAAATGGAGATTTCCTAGATCAGAACTCACACTGAGCACACCCAATTGTGGACTAAGGAAGTCAGCACTGTCAGACTTCATGGAGGCAAATTATGCCGTGGATCCAAATAGCCTAAATTATTCTACAGATTGTAAGATGGCCTTGGCTTCTTATATAGCACAGCTGAGAAGCAGTGGAACACTCCCTGAAGTGTAATATAACGACAAAAGTAGATTTAACATTTCATCCCAAAGCAGGGACCGAGGGATGGTGGCTGAAATATTCCTTTCTGCACATTTACATATTCCAATTCTGCACAATTTCAGGAGTATACAACCTAACAGAAAACACAAGAAGAATGTAAAACTGCTTGATGATCAAAACATATGTCATTTATATGTGTATATATATATTTCTCTTTAAATAAATACATGTGTATATATGTTTTTATGTGTCTAGTTTAACATGACAACATAATATTGATGATACTATATATAAAAAATATATCCACATGGATATTCATAAATGGAGACGTGTGTATTTCTGCATGAAAGTGTGTATCTGTGCATACACGCATGCATGTCTGTGTACGTTCATCGGGCCTCTTTTTAACATGTTTTTATAGTCCTGAAGTCATGGCCATGAGGAACCCAGTTATACATGTGAAGAAACGGTCAGTCCCGTAGCTCTGTGCGGCTGTCTCGATGGCATAAGGAAGAGAAGGGGTATGGAAGGCTTAGGTATAAAGAATTGGATAAAAGCTTTATGTGTCACTTAAACAGAAGCATTGAGCCAGATAGACAGATGGAAGAGACACGTCTCAGAGATGTATCTGTGGGGCAAAACGTACTAAAAATAAATGCCTGACACAGATGACACTGAGTCATTCAAAGCTGAACTGCACGAGCCATTGGAACATTATCAGCTGACAGGAGAACGACCATCCAACACCAATCAAAGGGGCCTGCACAGGAAGGGGCTCCCCTCAGAGACCTTCACAAAAATAGAAAAAAGAAAAGAAAAAAAAAAAAAAGAGGGCACCGGCGGGCAAGTCATCAAAAGAAAGGGCCACAACTCTTTCTTGTGGAAATGCTTGCAGGACCAACAGATGGCAGTTCACTTTCATAGAAGCCAAATGCCTACAACTTTTCAAAAATGTTGCTACAAAATAGTTCCTGTAGGCAGTTTCCATAATGAATCAGTGAGGGCTAGTAGTGTGTTCTTAAAACTTCTTTCCACACCAGCTCAGAGTCTTGGCTGGGAAAAAAGATACCTGAAAAAGGATAGGCTACCCTGAAAGTACTTCTTGTGAAACATAACTGTTTACCATCCCCAGGTAATAAAATAGAGGTTGGAAACCAGATTATTAGCCCCTGCTGTCCTTTCTCGACCCCCACCAGCAGCACAGACAGCGTCTACTGAGCACCTGTGACGTGTCAGCACCATGCTCAACACTTACAAGCCTAGTGACATTTTATCCTGCCAGCAATCCTGCAGAGAATTCTAGCATTGAGTTAACTGACTTGTGCAAGGAGACGTTGGTAGTTAAGTGCAAGATTCAGGAGTGGACCCCGATGGGAATTGTATTCATTGAGGAGTCTTTATTTTTTAGGCTTCATGTTTTAGGTTTGCCTTTATTCTAGAGACCTAGCCCACGAGAGCCATGCTGCACAACCTCATCCAACATGTCCACATACCAATCCATAGATGAGATCAGAACCACCTGGGGAGGGGCTTGTGATGCAAAAACCACTGCAGCGTCTCATCCAAGAATGATTCTGGCTCTGTAGGAACTCACAGCTGAGTGGTATTTGCTGACTTCAAATTTGAAAATATGCTGCCTAGCACATAGAAGGTACTCAATACAAATACTAATATATATTGTATATATATACATGCACACATATATTATCATTACACACACACACGCACACCTATAGTTGATGCCCAACTCACTAATTGCTGATTTCCTTCCGAACTGATTCAGGTAGCATACATTTATATAGTGGTTTGTACCAGAGGAAACCTTCATTTCCAAATTCACATTTATTAACTCATTTTGTCTTGACAGTAACATTGGAACACAGGTAAAACAGTCTTTTTTTTTTTTTTTTGTCTTTACTGTATGGATTAGGAAAATGAGGCTTGAAGGAATTAATTAATTCACCAAACAGCAAGACTAGTACGGCACTGACCTAAACCGTAAATTCAGGGTAATATTTCTCTTACTCTGCTGCATCTCAAGTCTGCTCAGATCATACTTCCCTCTGGAAAACATGAAAATGACATTCATGTTATAAGGAACTTTAAAATTATCTGGAAGTTAGTTCTGATCTTACTGCATTGTTGATTCATTAGAGAAGTAATGTTCGCATCTGTTCTTTGTTTACTGCGTGCCAGCAAATGTGTTTCTAATTGTGTGCTATTTTCTTGTTTAGGATCTTATTAATAATTTTCAGACAAAACGTTATGTTAATAACATGAGGAGGTGAATATGCGTGTTCCTTTTCCTTTACTATAAACTATGAACCATCAAAAAGTTAATAAGATACAAGTATCGGGGAAAGGAATACAGACATGAAATAAACGAGGATTCTGTCCTAAAGAACTTCTGCCGGTGGAAATTATTCTGTCTGATTCCTAATCCACTCATGACTGTTCTGACTGAAGCCTTTAAACCAGAGTTAAACTACTTTTGCTTTGTGAATCTTGACACCTAAGGAATGTTCTAGAGAAAGGCTATCACTCAGGATCTTTCCATGTCCTGCTCCGTTTTTTCAATCCTAGTGTATCTTTGGTGGATCTTCTTCTATGTCAGACCTCCTGATTCTACTATCTGATATTCTAGCCATGTTCTTTACTAGATTTGGCACCCTTTCTGATGTTCCTTTTCGTAATTTTGTACTTCCTCTGTCTGCTAAACATTTTCTGATATACTATTGAGAGTAGTATTTCCAATTGTTTCAGTTTAGGTTTTCTTGCCTTGCTATCCAGTCCCAAGGACACCCACCCCACTATCCCCAGGAGGGGCTAGAGTTTCAGAGTGCTAGTTCACTTCTGTGGGACAGTACATATTTCATAGGGCATCCATTAATATTTGCTAAATGAATCAATGACTGTAAGCCAAGCTGTGATACAATACAGCCTTGTATAACAAAAGCAAAAACAAAAAAGGGCTAATCTTCACCCTTAGTACCTCTGGGAAATGAAACTTTGAGATAGTGACAGATGAATGAGTATTATGCAAACATTAGTTTCTTTTAGATCTGGAAAAATCATAATATGTCAACATTTTATCAATCCGTCTCTTAATCAGTATTGTTACTCCGTATGCTCCCTCCTTTCCATGATGTACATGTTTGGCTCAATTATTACCTAAAAAAAGTTATACATTACACACAACAGAGCATCATTTAATAAATCTATTTGTATTTTCCCAGTAATGGTCTAATTGATATGGGGAATACAACAAAACTAAAATAATGTTTCATGTTTGGGTAATCTTAGACTCGAAGATAAAAGACTAACATTCCAAAAACAATTAGAGAACATATTATGAAGGAATAAACTGAATGATATGTGCTTTAGACAATGTATTCTAGGAGTTCAGAAAAGAAAAATGTTCAGTCAGGGCTTAATGAAATCAGGAGTTGAGTCTAGATTGTTCTCTTCCCCTACAAGTCATGTCCTGCATATCAGTCACCAAGACTCAGTGTCCTTTCTTTACAACATCTTTCAAATCCATCTCTCTTTCCTTTTCCCTCAGCTGCCACTTCAGTTAACAGATTTGAGCCCCTAATAGAATCGTAGGTACTGTAGTAAATTAGAAGAAATCCCTGGTTGTGGAACCACATCAGAATTGTAGTTGAGTTCTGGTTTTGCCAAGAAAGCCATGAAATTTTCTGAGCCCCAGTTTCCCTTATTTATTGTGCTAAGAAAGTTAAATATGAAAGGACTTCATAAAAAGCGAAGTTCTACACAAACGTGTAGGATTATCATTCATACCCTGGAAACGGCACTGTGTACCCTATCTTCTCCTCTCTCCAAACAATACCACCTACCAACAAGGCAATTGTTTGCCTAAAGCATCCTTTCTACTATGTGCTTCTTAATGAGAATGACTTCATTAGTCTACACAGTTAGGCCCCCACCCCCCTGCTCAGATTTATCAATCACCGCCACCCCTGGTGAACCTTTCCTTCAGCCCAGCTGGACCACTCACTCCCTTGAACCTTGCAACCACGCCATCTTGCTCCTGCCTGAACACACCTTGGTCAATGAGAAGTCTGTGTGTCCTTCAAGAATGGCCTGCTTAAATACTGGAACACTTCCCTCTTTTCCCACATTGGTGGTGATCCCATCTTACTCCTAATCTTCATAACCTTATTTTCTGAATCATGTCTTGCTACACATATACTGCTCTATCTTCACTGAAAAACTCTAACTCCTGGTAGTCAGGAAATCATTTTTAAATGTGGAATTCCCTACTCCGTTTAAACAGTACTTTGCATGTAGAAGGTTCACTCAGTTAATGCTGAGATGATGAGAAAGAGAAACAGAAAACACAATCCAGTTTTCACAAGATATGTCACCTGGCCTTTGTGTGGTTTCCTGAGTTTGCAGGGTACCAGTATGTTAAGGGTTAAGAGTTTTACTAACAAGTGCAGCTGTTTGTGGAGGAGTTCAAGGACATTATGAGATTAGCAGGCATAGGACTTTGAAGTCTGTGCTAGGCTCTGGAATTCCCCAGTCTCCCTCCCCAACCCCCACCTACATTTATCCTCTTCTTTATAACTCCCTCCCCTCTCCACTCTCCAGGAAGTGCTAAAGATGCAACTGTGGCATTATGTAGCTAGATAATGCTTAGGACTTTTGAGTCATGCATGCACAGAGGTCCTTGCTAGAGCCTTCTTAGATCCGCCTCCAAGGTAAACTGTGCTCCTGTGGCCTTCACAATTACCTGAAATAATAATAATACTCAAAAACTTGTCATGGAGCTTGTGTCCCACACCTCTCAAGAGAAAGCAAGGTCCAAACAAAGATTCAAGGACTGGCTTGGCATACTGTTGGCTCATTGATGTCTCATTTACTTAAGGGGTTGATCATTTTGGTCTCTGCTTTTCCTCAGATATACACGCATACTGCTGTTCCCCATCAGTGAGTGGAAGTATTTGTGAGGGACCCTCAGTCCAGCTACGATGAGTCTGGTTTTATTTATTTATTTATTTATTTATTTATTTATTTATTTTAAAGATTTTATTTATTTATTCAACAGAGAGAAAGATCACAAATAGGCAGAGAGGGAGGCAGAGAGAGAGGGGGAAGCAGGCTCTCTGCTGAGCAGAGAACCTGATGCGGGGCTCGATCCCAGGACCCTGAGATCATGACCTGAGCCAAAAGCAGAGGCTTAACCCACTGAGCCACCCAGGCGCCCCGATGAATCTGGTTTTAAATCAATTCACCACGCAGGGCAGCAATCAAAACTGTTTAAATAGTGAAACAGGGGCGCCTGGGTGGCTCAGTGGGTTAAGCCGCTGCCTTCGGCTCAGGTCATGATCTCAGAGTCCTGGGATCGAGTCCCGCATCGGGCTCTCTGCTCAGCAGGGAGCCTGCTTCCCTCTCTCTCTCTGCCTGCCTCTCTGCCTACTTGTGATTTCTCTCTGTCAAATAAATAAATAAAATCTTGAAAAAAAAAAAAAGAAAAAAAAATAGTGAAACATACAGGAGCCTCGTACTACTTGGAAACGGAGTTTGTAGTGCCAAGCTCCAAGAGCACGGAGAGACTAGCTCTTCAAGCATACTTATTACTTCCAGTTCTTCTTGGCTAGGAAAGGGGATGATAAAAATAATTCTGTCCTCTTAGCAGATAAACATGCCCATACACCTGGCAAGGCATAATTGAGGGAAGATCAGTTTACAAGGAAAATGCAAGATAATGAGAAATTTTCTTAAATCAAGGCTGAATCGCTCTTTACATAGAAAAACTTCCAATAGAACTGTAACCTGAAGCTATCCGCATGTAAGCATGCTTAATGTGCGATGGAATCTGCACATAAAAAGAAACTTGACTCCGCAGGAAATAATAGAGACTCTTCAAATATACGATGAAAATAAAAATCACAAATAGCAGAGAAAATTAACTGCTGGTGCTCCTTTGCTAGAACCCATGCACTCTTCCCAACTCTGGAGAAAAGGCTCACTCCTTCTTAGCAAGGCCTGTGGAGAGTGGAGCTGAAGCCACTAGCGTCTCCTTCTTAAGTTCAGTGTTCCTTTGATTGACTTGCTCTTTTCTGTGCAGTGCCTGCAGGTTCTCCAGGAAACCCCATGCCTCTGTAAAGCTTTCCCTAAACACTCCCAACAGCAATACTTATTATCTTTGTGATTCAGTGTGGTGCTGTTAAAATAATTATTTAATATGGATTCCTAATATTTTATATGCCTTGTCCATGCAATGGCAGTGAAAGTTTCTTGGGGGTTTCTTTTGTATGTGTATTGCACAGTAAACAGAGACACAGAAGGCATGCATGGACAGAAGGGGATACTGTCCGTGAATAAATGAATGGAGAATTAATCAAGGATTAAAGGTCCCTGCCTCACTCATTCTCAGATCAGTGTGGTGCATTACTAATATATTCAATACATATTTGGTGAGAATTACATTTTTCCAGGCTGGGCTCTAGAGATTGAGTGGCAAGCAAAATGGGTATAGTTCTTGCCCTAGGGCATTTATACTGATAGAGAATCTTATCTTCCATGTTGATATGATTGTAAATCTTCTACCAAAGACCCATACTTAGGTCTTAATTGAAGATGAGAAAAAAAGGAGGGATGGTGATAATCTTTCAATTCCAAATCAGGAAGGTCTTCTTTCTGTTTAATTCAATAGTATTAGATGATCAGTTACACCACTATTCAGCCAGGTTTATAATTCTATGATAGATCTTTACCTTTCTTTCCATACCTTTCAGGACTGCATATTGAGGAAAATGGAGTAAATAGGCTTGGCTGGTTTCTGCATTCCCTGCAGTGCAATGGCTCTCAACCTGGCCTCACATCCAGATAACCTGGACTGTTTTTACATATGCTACAGATGCTTGGGTCTCACCCACAGACATTCATATCTCCTTACTTAACTTCTCAGTGGACTCCGATGTGAAGCCAGAGTTAAGAACTATGGTCATAATTCTTGTCTTTCCATAATTATATTCTTAAGCTCTTCCAAACACAAAATCAGAAACTTAAGAGGGAATATTATTGCTATAAATATTTACAAAGATTACAAGCCCAATAAAATGACACAGATCACTATTTTATTGTTTTTAGGTAATTATGCACCCTATTTTAAATGTGGGAAGGAGATTCAAGTTTCTTCAAAGAAAATGAATTAGAAGGTCATTATTCATATTTGGAAAACCATCGTGGGAAGAATTAGGGTCTTAGAATTAAATGAACAAAGCACCATATATTATTATTAACATGTTCTTCAAGCTTTTCTACTCTGAAGCTTCTCTATATCTCAACTTTCTCATCTGTAGGTTGGGGATACCAAGATTTATCTTTGAGAGTTTTTTAAAATATTAAATAAAAATCCAAATGTAAAGGATCCTCATTATTCATTGTTTCAGTAATTGTGAATTAGCTACTTGCCCAAATGTATTTGTGACTCCAAAATCAATGCTCATGACACTTTTCTGGTCATTTATGGATGTGCATGAAGTGCTAAGAGATTTGAGTTACCTGTGACACTTTCCCACCTGAAGTCAAAGACGGTGATGTTCTGCCTTCTTGCTTCAGCCCTTGTTCTGAGAACAATGGTCCATCCATGGTTTATTTACTGCCATGTTTTTGGATGTTTGTTGTTGTTGTTGTTGTTGTTTTGTTGGTAATTTCACTGCTTCACAAACTGGCTTCCATGTGTCCAAGTGGAGTGTTAAAGTGCTGATCTGGATTGCTAAGTGCAAGAAGGCTGGGATGTGCCTTTTGGAGAAGATGGATGCATTAGATAAGCTTCCCTCAGGTCTGACTTATAGTCCTGTTTTGTCCTGTTGGCCATGACTTCAATGTCAATAAATCAATGAACAATGAACAATATATATTGAATAAGGTGCCTTTAGATAAAAACGTCCATATAACAAGGCTATATATTGATTAGTTGACAAAAACACTGTGACAGAGGCTCACAGGAACCTAACCCTGTGTTTCCCATTGGAGCAATGGTTCCAGATTCTCTAATTTAGCAGCTGTGGTGACTTTATAGAACATAAATACCTTGAATAATGAGAATTGACTGTACAAAGTGTCCTGCATGATAGGCTGGCAGATAATTCTTGCTAGAAGAGGTTAGCCTCCATATGCTTCTTACGCATCCTTCGGATTTTTCATCTTTTTTTTTTTAATTTTTAATTTTTTATAAACATATATTTTTATCCCCAGGGGTACAGGTCTGTGAATCGCCAGGTTTACACACTTCACAGCACTCACCAAAGCACATACCCTCCCCAATGTCGGATTTTTCATCTTAAAATCATTCTTAATTAAGCCCAGATACCAATGAACACATCGATTTTATTTATAGTAAAAATTACATTTTTCTTACCTGTAAAAACAATTCAATGCAAACTTTTACTGTCCAGAATTCAGCTTTCTAGAATAGTCATACTCCCAGAAAACCTTCAAACTCATAAATAGCTGGAAAAATACATGAAACTTTTTAGCAGCCAAGAAGCAGCACAACCCCAAATGCAGCTGATAAAAGCTACCGCATGGATGGGAAGAGCCCTTTGATGAAATATCAAGCCTGCTTTTTGCAAAATGCGACAAAACATGCAGAGGAGAAGGATGGTGATCAGCATGGTGACATCAATTAGAAGCAGAAACAGGCATGGAAACCAGTAGACACTCTGACAGTGGAAAATAGCAAGTGACAAAAGAGAAAAAAAGCAAACAGCTATGATGATTAGGGCACAAAGAATGCCCTGTGTAATGCCTATAATCCTAGAGGATGTCAGACTGCCACATTGAAAACATGTCATCCAACAAAGCGCTCTCTCTGGGTCACCCATTGTATCCAATGTTAGAGCTACACTGAGTATGCTACTCTAAGGGTATTGGGGAAATTGTACAGTTTGATTTGTCTTCCTCTAAGGCAAAAGACAGAAGCAAAAGTGTAACGCTAACATTAATAGACAAAAATGGGTGAGCACAGACAAATGACAATGAGTCAGCTAAGGAGTAAGCTTTTAAGCCCTAATATCAGAATCAAAAATGGAAAGCTATTAAATATTTGAAGGTTCTAAATGCCTTAAAATCATATATGTGACATACCTGGGATTTCTATATAAAGAAGTAATATGATTCCTCATGTCTTTAAGCTGCTTTTATGTCTTTAGCAGTTTTTTGGTTTTCTTCAATTTGTTCCTGCTCATTCTAAGTTTGTTTCCTAGATTTTTAAAATTATTACTGTTGCCATGAACAATATTTTTTCCACTTTCTCACTACATGGTTACAAGAGTATAAGGAATTTATCGACGTTTGCATTTTAAAAATTTAATTGAATTTACTTTAAAAACTTACTTCAGAAAGAGGAAGGATATATCTAAAAACAATGCATGTTTTCTTTCCTTGCCCATTTATACCTGTTTTTTAATCCAACAAGACTTAAGCTAGAATTGATAGAAAAATTTGTTCCATACAGGGACAGAAGTACTTCATTTTTCATCCTGACTTTAATATAACATTTGTATATAGTGTCTTATTTAAGAATGATGGTAGGGACGTCTGGGTGGCTCAGTTGGTTAAGCAGCTGCCTTCGGCTCAGGTCGTGATGCCAGCGTCCTGGGATCGAGTCCCACAACGGGCTCCTTGCTCAGCGGGGAGCCTGCTTCTCACTCTGCCTCTGCCTGCCATTCTGTCTGCCTGTGCTCGCTCTCTCCCCCTCTCTCTCTGATAAATAAATAAAAAAAATCTTTAAAAAAAAAAAAAAGAATGATGGTAGTAATTGGTTTAAGATATTTTTATGATGATAGTGATTATTCTTTATCTAATATGTTGCTAACTTTTTTGGAAGATTTTACTTATTTATTTGACAGAGACAGAGAGATCACAAGTAGAAAGGGAGGCAGGCAGAGAGAGGGGGAAGCAGGCTCCCTGCTGAGCAAAGAGCCTGATGTGGGGCTCAATTCCAGACCCTGAGATCATGATCTGAGCTGAAGGCAGAGCTTTAACCCACTGAGCCACCCAGGCGCCCCTGTTACTAACTTTCTAAAAAAAAAAATCACATGTTGATCTTATCTAAATCTTTCAACATCCCTCAATAAATTCATGTGTTTTATTCTTTGAACAACAGCTGTAATTATATTAATAAATATACTAAACCACTCATGCTTTTCTGGAGTGGTGGGAGGGTGGGAAACCTACATGGCTGTAATGTATTATAGTACTTTCTCAAGTCTTAGAAGTCATCAATTATTAAGGTAAAGAAATTTTCAACAGAAAAAAGAAACATTACTCTGTAAAATATACATATGGATTATAGGGTGCTTTTTATCTTCAAAGACATTAAAAGGTAAAGAATGTATAGCTTAGAATTAAAGAAAGGATCAAAGATTCCTCAATTTAAAGTTCAAGAACTTATTTTTAATTTTAGCAATGACATTCATAAATGACACTGACCAAAGCTATCTTTGTCCAATTTTGGTGTCAGGTTATGTAGGCTTTACCCCCACACCTGCAAAGATTCAATCCATCATCTTCTAGTATCTATTAGGATAGCTTACATTGTTACAATTTATCAAATTCGTCACAGTAGTCTACATAATTTTGGCAATTTGTGTTAAAAGGAAAAAAGTTAAGTTATATTGGGCATCTTCTGCTTAAGAAGGCATAAAGACTATTATTCCATTTCCTCAGATTATAGTTTAAAATATATAATAGAAGAAAAGATACTATTTTAAGTAACAACCCCCCCCCAAAAAATAGTTGGTAACAAGCTGAACAAGAAATCACCATGATTTGTATAAAGAAAACTATTGTGGAATAAAAAGGGCATACCTTATCATTGAATAGGTCTTGATATTATTAAGATGTCAGTTTTCAAATTAATGAACTTGATAGAATCCAAAGTAAAATAGCAATGGAATATTTTAAATTAGAGAAACAGACAGGAAAGTCTTTGTGGAAAATGAACACATGGGAACTCAGACAAGTTCAGAAAAGTAGAAATAATAAGTAAGGTATAACTCAATTGCTATATAAATTATTTCTACATTAAGCAATTGAAGTTAGCACATTACATACAACTAGAACAGTGAGATAGGACAGACAATCCAGTTCCAAATACATGTAGAAAATTTAGTATATGATAAATTTAATGCTAAAATCAATGGAAAAATAGGAATTGCTCAATAAAATGGTATTGGGAAAGTGGCCAGCCATTTGCAAAAGAACAAAGCTACATCTGTTACCAAATACGAATGGATCTACCAGTCAAATGTTTTAAAAAATGAAAGTATTAGAAGACTATATGGGATCATACTTTTTGTGTTGTTGTTTTTGTTTTGTTTTGTTTATAAACTTGGAGTGCAAAAGGTTTTCATAAGCAAGAAAATAATGGTTTATAATTTGATTACAGAATTAAGTTTTGGCACAACAAAAAAATTTAGTAGCAAATTTCTATTTTTACACTATAACAAAAGGATGATTTCCTTTATGTAGAGAAAGTTTTTGTAATTCAATAAAGGAAAGGGTGCAGATTATGAATACATAGGACACAGAAAAAGAAATACAAATGGCCCCTATACATATAAGAAAGATGCTTAACTTCACTTACAATTAAAAAATATATAAATTTAAATAATAAAATACTATTGTTTTAATTTGATGTACTTCTTTAAAGGACAACTTGATGATACATATTAAAGTTTGAAATGAACATGCTCTGAGACCCAGAAGTTGCTTTTTATGAATTTATATAAAATATTTAATTATATGTATGTGTATTCAAATATAGCAATAAGATAATAATGATAACTATTACTTATTGCATATTCATCATAGACAAAGCATTCATCTAAGTGCTTTACATGTAGTATCAATTTACTTAATCTACACAAACATTTGGGATTGCTATTAGCTACAAGTAACCAAATGCCCACTGAAACACGGGCTAAACAATTTAGAAGTTCATTAAACAAGAAGTGTGGGGGTAAATGATCTTAGACACAAATGTAGAGTGCAGCAGTCTGGGTTCTGGTTGATGCTTGGCCTACTGACAGTGACAAGATGACTGTAGTAGCTCAGATAGTCATAGTTGCACATAGCATCACATGGTAGCATCAGAAGCAAGAAGCAAACCAGTGTCTTCTTATTGTGTCTCTTTGATCAGGAGCATTTTATCTTTCTAGAAGACATTTCATTAGACAGATAGTATTAATAGTAGCATCTATCAAGGACTTAATAATTACCAGACACTGCTCTTAGTTCTTTATATCAATTCACTCATTTAATCTTAACAATATCCTTAATATAATAGGTACTTTTGTATTCCTAAGGTTGAGAGAGTTTAAGTAACTTGCCTGAATTTACACAGCCAATAAATCTTAAACTCAAGATTTTTATCCAGGCAGCTGACTTCAGAGTCACACTTTTTTTTTCTTTTTTTAATTACATTAAATTTTGTTTTGTTTTGTTTTGTTTTCTGTTAATGTGGATTTTAATTTTTACTTATGTTATTTTTATTGAAATATAATTAATATATGGTGTTATATTAGTTTCAGGTATACAAATGTATACCTGAATATAATAATTCAACAATTCAGTACATTACTCAGGGCTCATGGTGACAAATGTACTCTTAATCCTCTTTATCTATTTCACCCATCCCCCACTCACTACCCCTCGAGCAACCACCAGTTTTTTCTCCGTATTTAAGAGGCAGGGGTTGGGGGTGTCTCTTTTTGTTTGTTTGGTTGGCTGGCGATTTATTAAATTCCACACATAAGTGGAATGATTTGGTAGTTGTCTTTTTCTGACTGATGTATTTCACTCAATATTATACCGTCTAGGTCCATCCACATTATTGCAAATGGCAAGATCTCATTCATTTTTATGGCTGAGTAGTATTTCTGCATGTGTGTATATTTACCATATCTTTCTTATCTACTCATCTTTTGATAGACACTTGGGTTGCTTCTATGTCTTGACTCTTGTAAATAATGCTGCAATAAACATATGGGTACATATATCTTTCCAAATTAGTGTTTTCATTTCTTTGGGTAAATACGCATTTGTGGAATTATTGGATAATATAATTCTTTTTAAGATTTTTTGAGGAAACTACTATTTTCCACAGTGGCTGAACGAATTTGCATTCCCAACAGTGCACAAGGGTTCCTTTTCTCTATATCCTTGCCAACTCTTGTTATTTCTTGTCTTTTTGATTTTAGCCATTCTGACAGGTGTAAGCTGCTATCTCATTGTGGTTTTCATTTGCATTTCCCTGATGATTAGTACTGTTGAACATCTTTTCCTGTGTCTGTTGACCATTTATATGTCCCCTTTGGAAAAATGTCTTTTCAGTTCCTCTTCCCATTTTTAATTGGATTATTTGGGGCTTTTTGGTTTTGGGTTGTATACATTCCTTATACGCTTTGGATATTAACCCTTTAATGAATAGATCACTTGCAAATATCTTCTCTCAATCAGTTGCCTTGTCATTTTGTTAATGATTTCCTTTGCTGTGCAAAGGCTTTTTATTTTGGTGCAGTCTACCAGTTTAGTTTTGCTTTTGTTTCCCCTCCCTGAGGAGACATATCTAGAAAAAAGTTTCTGTGGCCAATGTCAAAGAAATTACTGCCTACATTTTTTTTCCAGGATTTTCATGGTTTTAGGTCTCACATTTCGGTCTTTAATCCAGGTTGAGTTTATTCTTTTGCATGGTGTAAGAAAGTGGTCCAGTTTTCTCAGCACCATTTATTGAAGAGACAGTCTTTCTTCCATTGTATATTCTTGTCTCCTTTGTCAAAGGTTAATTGACTGTCTACGCATGGGTTTATTTCTGGACTCTATTCTGTTCCATTGATTTTTATGTATTTTTTGTGCCGGCACCATACTGTTTGAATACTATAGCTCTGTAGTATATCTTGAAATCTGGGATTGTGATACCTTGAGCTTTCTTCATCTTTCTCATGGTTGCTTTGGCTATTCATGCTCTTTCATGCTTGTGTACAAATTATAGTATCATTTGTTCTAGTTCTGTGAAAAATGTGGCAGGTATTTTGATAGAGTGAATTAAATCTGTAGATTGCTTTGGGGAGTATGGACATTTTAACAATATTGGTTCTTCCAATCCATGAGCATGGAATGAATATGTTCCCATTTGTGTCATCTTCAATTTCTTTGATCAGTGTTTTATAGGTTTGGGATTGCAGGTCTTTCAACTCTTTAGTTAAATGTTTTTCCTGGGTATTTTATTATTTTTATGTAAATTATTATTTTCTTAATTTCTCTTTCTGCTACTTCTTTATCAGTGTAAAGAGATGCTACAGATTTTATATATTAATTTGGTATCTTGTAACTTTATTCATTTATCAGTTCTAATGATTTTTGGAGGAATCATTAGGGTTTTCTAAATATATACATATATATTATGTCATCTGCAAATGGTAAAAGTTTTCTTTTTTTATTACTGATTTGCATGACTTTCATTTCTTTTGTTGTCTGATTGCTGTGGCTAGGACTTCCAGTATTATTTTGAATGGTTGTGGTGAATGTGGACACCCTTGTCTTATTCCTGATCTTGGAGGAAAAGCTCTCAGTTTTTCACCATTGAGTATGATGTAGGCTGTGAGTTTTTTGTATATGGACTTTATTATGTTGAGGTATGTTCCCTTAAACCTACTTTGCTGAGAGTTTTAATAGGTTTAGAGGGAACATAGCTCAACATAATAAGAGCTTCACTTTTAAACAATTAATTATATCACCATATCTTGTGCCTGGGCTTAGACTAATCCCTAACAAAGAGGAATGTCATTGCTAACCTTGCTAAAACAAATTATTTTTTTCATCCTCTAGGACTAGGGGAGGGACTCAATTTACCTGAGCATGTTGTATTGCCAAGAAGACAAAGTCAGGATTCTAAAACTTGAAAAAGGAAGAAATAGTTGCTGGATAGGCAATCAAAAGTTTTTGCCGCAGACGGGTGTCTGGGTGGCTCAGTCGGCTGAGCATGTGACTCTTGATTTCGGGTTCAGGTCCTAGGTGGGATCAAGCCTAACCGCTAACTGTACTCTGCTCTCAGCAGGGAGTCTGCTTGAGATTCTTATTCTCCCCCTCCCAGATTCTCGACTCTCATGCTCACACTCTCTTCCCCCCAAAAATAAGTAAGTGAATTTTCAAAATAAAAGCTTTTGCCATAGGTAAGTACTACTGTTGTCCCCAATTAACAAATAAAGAAACTGAGATAAATATTAAATAACTTGCCTGAGGTCATGCTCCTTGTAAGGGGCATAAAATACTCCGTGAAAGGTTGTAATAAGCATATGGAAATAATCTAAATGTGAATGAATAGGAGGCAAAATTAAATGAATTATGGAGATTGACACAATGCAATAATTTACATTTTTTTTAAATGGGCTAGATCTGTAGGGGCACTTGGGTGGCTCAGTGGGTTAAAGCCTCTGCCTTCCACTCAGGTCATGATCCCAGGGTCCCGCATCGGGCTCTCTGGTTAGCGGAGAGCCTGCTTCCCCCTCTCTCTCTGCCTGCCTCTTTGCCTACTTGTGATCTCTGTCTGTCAAATAAATAAATAAAATCTTAAAAAAAAATATATAAGTGAGCTAGATCTATAAATACAGAGAACTTTGGTATGTTCTAAGATTAAAAAAAAAATAAGAGTAGCAAGGGACAGGAAAGTGTATGTGATATGTAGGCAAAAATAACAGACACATGGAGACACAGATGCTTGTGGAGGCTCTATTTACCTATTTTTGTGTGGATAAATAAGTCCCTCATAACAGGGGTTATTCTAAGGTAGTAAACCCAGTTACCAGGATATGGAGAAAGCTTACTTTTTGGTGAACAGTTTTTGGTAATACTTGAATTTTTGCCATATACAAGTATTGCTTTTTTCAATGAAAATATGTAGTTTATTTAAGAACCAGTTTGATGTAACGAGTGATATTTTTCTGCACTCTGAGTGACTCACAAACTTTCTGAAAATCTTGAAGAGTTGATTTACACTTGTTTGGACCATTCAGGAGAAGCCAGGTTTTCATATGTAAATTTAAGAAATTTGAAAAGCTGGAGTCCTTGGCTGTTTCATCTGTTAGTAAACTTAGGTTTGGGGTAAAGAAATAAGGTCACAGTTGCCAGATGTCTTCTTTGAGCAAAAGAGAGCTGGTCAGTTTTGAACTCTGAGTCACAGGTATCAGGTTTTTTTGTGTGTTCACTTAATTTTCTTAGGGAGCCAAGTAAAAGGAGATTTTCTTTCTTAATCAGCTCTGGACACCACTTTTATTATTGCACATTTCTCTAAGGAAAATTTACCTGCCCTTCCCCTCCCCCAACCCCTTCCCCATGGACTTTCCAGTAAGACACTTCCCCAGGAAACTGTGTCAGGAGACATGTATACAAAGATTGAGCTTGAGTCTATTTTTTTCTGAGATGACTCGTTTTAAATGCTCTTTTCTTACATACTTACCCATCTTGCAATTTCTACTGTAACAAAAAGGAAATAAAATTTGATGATGATGAAAATACTGATGATGTAATCTCTGCTTGTCAGGCTGAACTAAGGTTTTTAAAAATCCATTTTGGTTCTACCACCTTGGCACTGCCCTGCTAAATCTACAATCTTTAAGATTTTCTGGGTGAGGGGTGAAGCTATGGAAACTGCATGAAGAGCTGGCTTCTCACATTCTCTCGTGAAGAGAGAAACTCAGAGAGAAAAACAGTATTTGTGAAAAGCACATTCTAGGAAGTGAACAGAAGAGCTGAAGCGCTGGCTCTGTGGGAAAATGGGGACTTTGAAGGTAATAATGTTTGTGCGTCCAAGAAGAAGAATGGCCAGCTTGTGTCCCCAGAAGGTGATGCTGGAGTCCTTTTGTTCAAAGAGAAACCTCGTTGCCTAGTTACAGAGAGATTTTGCTCTAAATGTCAAAAGTGCCGGCAGGAGTAGAATTAGAACCCATGTCCCTAAAATAAAGCAAAAAACAAACAAATAAACAAACAAAAAACAACCACAGACAAATAGAACCAACATAAATGATGCCAATACAGAACTTGGTTATTCAGAAACACTTCTTGTCCCAATCAGAAAAATTAGCCCATTTGTCTTCCATACATCACTTAGTTAAAAGAACTCAGCTGAGTCTTCTTTTCTGGTATTCCTAACACCCTCAGTGAAATGACCTGAGGACCATTCCAAGCCAGTCACTGCAGACTTCCAGTGTGGCATGCAAATGCAAGGTACGTATCTGATTTGCGCCCCCCTGGAAGCCCAAGGAGACCTAGTGAGGCTGTATGTTAGAGTGTATCAGCAGGGTTTGTGAACGCCACAGGTTGCAATGTTTCCAAAGCTATGCATACAAAGGAGATGCCGTGTCAGAGCAGGAGTATTGCCACCTGCACCCTGCATGCACACACTCTCTGGCAGAGTCCTGGGTGTGTGTGTGTATGTGTGTGTGTTGTGTCCTCACGGTCTTCGAGGACCATCTCCAAAAGCCACAGGACAAGTAGCAGCAGAATGGCAGCGGTAAATCCATTTCTGTCTTGCTGCCATCCTCTTTGAATGCACCACTGAAACCTAAAATTAGCCAAGTCTTTATGAAATAGCATTCATCTCAGTTTTATCTGCTAATGACAGTGTTGTAAAATCAGGAAGGCCAGAAAATTCTGTTATTAGCTCATCACTCTCTGCGCATCCCTTTCAGAATTTATCTTCCTCTGTCTCTATCTGAGCCCTAAATATGTCCGAATACGTTTCAGCAATAACTTGCCTCATTAGGCGTTCTGTATGTATACATATTTACATCACTTCTTGGAGTTAATTTCTTTTAAAGTTCTATTTTAAACACACAATATGTGAACTCAATTCAACTCATATGTATGTGTATATATATATATATATATATATATTTGAATACTACTATATACCAATTTTTAGTTGTGTAGAGTACCAAAGACTTTAAACAGATGGCATTTCACCTACATTGAGGGGGTAGAGTGTGGGAGAGAAAGAGCTCAAAATAAGTAGTTATTGTTCACACACACACACACACACACACACACACACAATTCACTCATATGGGATGATAAAAGTTATAGATATGGCAAATCAAATAGCATATAGATTTGTTAATATGAAATAACCTTATGCTACATGTTGGGGATAAATGGACTCAAAGACTAACTTGAGACCATACTGAAGCAATTGAAGAGCAGAGTAAAATACTCATAAATGTATTTTAAAGCAATTCTGATAACCAAATGAAACAACATACATAAGGCATTTAACATGTCTGGTATAACATAGGTTCTCAAGAAACATCATTTCCTTTAATTCTGTGGGCAGTGGAGCCCTTAAAGATTACCCAGACATGACCAATTTCCAGAAAGAGTACTCCAAGAACACTGGTCACTGTGCAAAGTTCAGGTATTTTCAGCAATGGAAAATTACTTCATTCCGACTAAAAAGACACTTGAAATCCTTCACTCCTTTTGGCCAGTAAACTGTCTTTCCTGACTCAATTCAGTGTCACTAGAACTGAATTACCATATTTTCTGATCCTGAATTACTCTTGGGTTGATCTTTGAAGTAACAGATGATGCTTGGTTTTGTTTCCACAGTAGCAGTGGGGCTGGGAGTATTGGGGGGCGGGGAGATATTTACATGTAAACTGGTGCGAGGCCTTCTGGTGTCCAGAAATAAAAACCTGAGAAGCTTAGCATCATAGTAAGTACCTGGAACACACTCGTCAGAGTTCTTTACTAGAATTCTGGAAACAAAATCAATCGAAAGATCTCAGTGCTTCTTTGAGCCCAAGGCAGACTGTGTAATGTATTTTGAAAACCAAAGTGCTGGAATTTTCAGGATCTTCTAGTGGTTTGCCTGGGAGAAGAGAACGTTTGGAAATGCAACTGCCCTTTAGATCATCAGGGCACGTGGGCATGACACATAAAGTCATCTGGCTCAGCTCTCTTGTTTGGAAATGAAGAAATGCAGTTCCAGAAATGAGGAGTAGTTGCTCGTGGATGCCTAGACTGTTAGGAACATTTGTATCAGATCCTGAGTCTTTTGACTTCTGGGTCTCTGTATTTTACCGTGTCGGACTTCTTCATCATAAATGAGTAGATATCCATCTTCTGAATAAAACAATCCAGAAGCCAATACTCGACCAAATCTGAAGACAAATAACAGTGGATATGTACATAGAGCCTCTGATGAAAATAATTTTCAACCCATGGTATTGTATCTACTGTAAATACTCTTTATTTATCGTTATTCTGCTGAATTAACATGTATTTACACCTACATATACACAGAGAAGGGTGACATTTGTTTTATATTTATAAGGTACCAACCTTATGCTTTACAAATGCAGGCACAATGACAGATGAATTTGCTCTGATTGGTTATTTCTGAAGACTCCTCACCTTATAATCACAAAGTCCTCTTTATAGAATAGCTAGTGAGCTCCTACTCCATGTGCCAGGCAAAGTTCCAGGAAGTGTGATTCCACTGAAGAAGTCTTCTTCACTTAAAGAACAAAGTAATTATTTAGACTCTGATCTGTACTGGGAAGGGAACGGAACCATTTATCATGCATTACAGCTATAAAATATTCAAAACTAAGTAGTGCACAATTGTAGGCATAATTGTAATTTGTATCACATAACAGTCCCTCCTCATTAACATGTCGCCCTGAGCAGAGCACTTAGCATCTCTGCGGAGGCACTTCCTCAGAAGAAATGAGATCTCTTCTTTGGTCCTGCTTCTGGCTTTCCTTTTCCTTGGTGACCACTGTGCACCTGACCTGTTCTCTTCATTTGAACCCTGACAATCTGTGGTGGTTAGCCACTTTTTAATATCAACACTCAACATCTATCTAACTGCAAAGTTTTCAAGCATTTTCTTTGTATTCGTTCAGAACTCACCTTGAGATTTGAGTTCTACCAATCCACTCTTTGTACTGTTCACAGCATTTGCATTAATTGGAAAGACAGATGCAACTGCTGGGCAGGCTCGATGGGTGACCTCAGCAACCACGGCCTCACAGAACTCCTCTGATTGTATTCATCTCCCCAGCTTTAATGGGGCCTTCAGGAAGTAGGGGGGATTTCCCAAGCAGTGTCACCTAGAAGATCCTCTCTCATCTCTCATCTCAAGAGCCCTTTCTGTTTCAGAATGTAATGTCTTTCTCCGTCAAATATCCCCTCTAGCTATAGCAAATAGATGTTGACTTGGTGGAATTGTTATTTAACTTTTTTATTTAAATTGCAGTGAGGAATGATTCTTGAGATTCACAGTCCTTGAACAGGGAAGAGGGAAGGGTCCATAGGAAACCATTCTTTGCAGCTTTAGGTCATCCTCTACTCTGAAGTGTTATAAGCTGTTCTTTTCCATCCTTCCTGCCGTTCAGTCCCCTGCCATCCTTCCCTCTCCATTCTTCCCGCCTTTTCTCCCCTTATCTATCTCCACTCATGTTTTGTTTTTGTTTTTAGAGAAGGAAGGGGGAAGGACAAAAGGGGAGAGAGAGAGAGAGAAAATCTTAAGCAGGCTCCATGCCCGATGAGGGACTCTATCTCACAACCCTGAGATCATGACCTGAGCCAAAATCAAGAGTCAGATGCTTAACCAACTGAGCCACCGGGCGCCTTCCCCTCTTTGTTCGTGTTTTTGTCTTTTATTGTCTGCATGTCCCTTCCAGTCTTTCTCCGATCCTCTAACCTTTCAGGAAAACAGAACATCAGGAGTGCAAAGAGCAAGATCATGGTTAGAGAGAGGGTGTGGGCATACATTGCCTAAGGTAAATACTTGCAGGGCCCTTTTAAAAAAAATGTTTACCCTTAGAGCATAGCTGAGAAGAACAAGTCAGCATTAGATCAGTTGAGGCACTCACATTTTTACAGATGAAGAAACAACCTCAGGGAATTAAGTTTGGCAACCCTACAGCCAAGAGCGTCCAGAAGAAACTCAGAGTACCTGGGTTCTTCCTGTTGTTAGACCATAAGTCCCAATTCCTAGACTGTAAAGTGTTGCCGTTCTTAAACTAGGTGCTTGTTGGTAATACATGGATGGTCCTAGCAACATGAGAATTCAGATTTTCAAGATGTCCATGGTAAAATTTCTAGCCAGTAGTTAAGAGAAATTTTGTGTGATGTGTTTTTCTGAACTTACAGAAATGCTGTTTACAGATTTCTACTTCCAAGTCCTGGTTTAACAGTGTTTGCATTTTCACAGTGTCGTAAGAATGCTCTGAGAGAATAAGAAATAGAACTGTCTTCCTGCTTCAGGAAGTTGGGCTCAGACATGTCTGTATATGTAATGGCAAGGCCAGTGTCCTGAAGAAAAAAAAATCCCTATTTTACCCAGTAAAGTAATTGTACTAGGAATTATATTTAGCACCAACCTGGCTGGGGCAAAATTGTGATATTCAAAGAATAATCCCATACTTAGTCAGCAGTTCCTTTATTTTCATTTAAAGAGAGAATTGGGGAGGCCACAGCTAAGAGAACACTTTAAAGCTTTTAAGCAAGGTGAGTCTTATGGGTTTGTGGCATCTTTTGGAAACCAGAACTGTGTAGGGAGAGAGCAAGACAGACAAGGACCATATGTAGATATGCTCATAGTGCGCAGAGTACAGTGCTGAATATTTCTGTTCTTATAGAACTTTTTCTTCTTAGATTTATCAAAATACAGATGGATTATTCCCACTATGACCCACTTTTAAGATTTCCCTGCTCCTTTGGCTCTTGCCCCTAAGCCTCTACATCTAGGCAATGTGTGTTCATCACATGAACAGAAAATTAAGCTTCTGAATGTGAATGCATTTTATGTATTTGAATGAAAAGTGCTTCCTAAATTATTACTATTATGATCACGGCCCTCTCATGGCTCTTATGTTGCCCTAAATAAGCTGCCATGTAGGATGTTTAGCTACCTTGAGGCTGCTATGCTGGAAAGATCCCAAGTCACTTGGAGCACTCATAGACACTCCAATCAACTGTTCTAATGGAACTCGGTCTTAGAGTCATCATGGCCTGACTGTCCAACATGAGAGTGAAGAAGCTTCCAGATGATTCCAGGACTGTGTAGTCACCCCCCAGCTTTCAAGTCTTTCCAGCTGAAGCACCAAAAATCATGGAGCACAGCCAAGCCATCCCCACTATGCCCTGTCCAAATTCCTGACCCCCAGAATTTGTGAGCATAATCAGTAGTTTTATACTATTGCATTTGGGAGTGGTTTGTTACAAAGTGAGAGTAACTGGAACAATCACCATCATCATTAATGAACTTGTCATTCTGATGTTTTGATTTTCTGAAACACTAAATAGCTATACAGAACACTGAGGGTATTTAAAAACACTATTCAAGCACAACACAGTCTAATTTTGTGGGAAGCTCTAAGCATTTTCTGGCATATCAGGCCTCACGCTTCATAGAGAGCCCCATGAAGACGCTTAATTCCTCAGTCTGGGTGGTCCCCAGGAGAGACCAGACAGCCCTGTTAACCATGACACTGAGGGAGATGAACAGGGTCCTGGGAGTCCACTTGGCAGCCTCCATGAGGAGGAAAAGTTTTTCCTTCTCTATTTAGTCCCATATGCTTGTTCTCTGTCTCTGTTAGTTTCAATTCTTTGCTTTAAAATCATCTTTTTAAAAGATTTTTTTAAGCTTTTATTTATTCATTTGAGAGGGAGCGCAGAGGGAGAGTGAGAGGGAGAAGAAGCAGGCTCCCCACTGAACAGAGAGCCTGACCCCAGGCTTGATCCAGGATCCTGGGATCATGACCCAAGCCAAAGGCAGACACTTAACTGACTGAGCCACCCAGGTGCCCCTTCAAAATCATCTTAAACAAATTCAGTTAATCACAACTTTTGTGAAACTTGTTTTGAAAAAGGTAATGCCTTAGAAGTGCAACTGTGGAGAATTCTGTATCTCCAAGCTTACTCAAGAGTATCATTGATACTGGATTCCACGGACTTTATTTCCCCTTTGATGTACCTTAAAGTTTGGAATATACTCAGTTAAAACAATAGTCTAAAACAATGCCCGATATTAATGGCTCTGAAGTAACTTGAGCCAGTTTGTTCTATGTCGTACTATAAGCATCTAGTTGATCTAACACTGGAAAGTGTTGAGACTAAAATGAAGTCTGACCTATTCCAGCTCTTGGCCAACTAATTCTCACTCCACTGTTTATGACATATACACTATTCCAACATCTTATGTATAAAGAGCTGGGTAATACATGGGCTCTGTTCTACTCCTAGCAGCTTGCTCTGGTTTCATACATCTCAGAAATTACAAAATCAATGAGATAAATGCCATCCTGCCTTCCGTCCCCCTCTCTCTGCATGCTCCACTTCAGGAAACCAAAAGCTTATTTGAACCTACAGAGCGAGACCCTCTGCAGATTGGGAAGGAATAGTCTGCTCCAACACCTCAATCTCACTGTTTTTTCACTTAATGAATAGCTTCTTTTTCCTCACCATGACTGGCCTCTCTCTGCCACTGTAGCTTCATCTCTCCCCACTTCCCCTGCCTTGGGGAATGTTCTAATTTTTCCAAGAATGAAGGCTGCTGCTTGCAGTTCCCACTGAGGATAAGTCTTGCCTCTGTGCTATCATAATTCCTTCTTTTTTTTTTAACGATTATTTATTACTTATTTATTTGAGAGAAAGAGTGCATGTATGTGAGTGGGGGGAGGAACAGAGGGAGAGGAAGAAAATCTCAAGCAGACTCCCTGCTGAGTGCAGGGCCCATCTTGGGGCTCCATCTCACAACCTTGAGATCATGACCTGAGCCAAAACCAAGAGTCAGACTTTTAACCGACAGAGCCACCAAGATGCCCACAGAGTCTCTTCTGATCAGATCCTCTCCCATCTTTCATCTACTGACGGGAAATAATTTACAGTTTGGTTCTCATTGTAAGGCGCCTCCTTATATTCTTCACCACTTTTTAATTTGTTTTAATCCAAACTTACAGAAAAGTTGGGAAATATAGGGAACACCCATACAGACCCACCAGTTGTCATCTTGTTGCCTTTGGTTCCATCCACATCTTTTTTTTAATCCACAAATTTCTCTCTCTCTCTCTTTCTTTTTTTTTTTTTGCTGTATAGTTTGAAAGTTGAGCAGGTCCATTGGGCCCCTTCATCTGTGGCTATTTTGGCACCAAGTTCCTTAGGACAAGGACATTTTTAAAGCACCATCTTTTGAAGTGCTTCCTGGAACCCTTTCCCTCCACACAAATGGAATCTTAAGCTCTTCCTTTGAACAACCTCCTCTCATTTTTCACATGTATACCTTGATCTTGGCATCTGTAACTAGTCCTTACATGGAGTTGCATATAAATTTGTATCTTCTTGATCTGCTGTAAGCCCCTAAGGGCAGGGATCCTTTTCTTATTTTTCTCTGCATCATCAGTTCCTGGCCCAGTGCCTGGCATATGGTGGATGTTTGTTAACTTTTATCCAAATAAATGAATGGCTAAATGAGAATAGTCTTTTTTTGGTATCCCATCCCAGAATTCCAAAGCTTCTCATCCCCTTAGCCATCTGCCATGCCATCCTTGACAATCCAAAGATGCCCTTTCCCCCTTCTCCAGGGCTACTATTCAGAACTCTCATCCCTCTCTCACCCCAGCTTTGTTCTTTTCATGATCAAAAGATGACCCAGCCTGCCTCTTCTCATGTATCTATCAGCTCCTCCACCAAGCTCCTTCTCCTCCACACATCAGTCCTTTCCTTCTCAGATACTTCAGAGAATGAGATGTTCTTCTTCCTTTGCTGAGCAACACTTGCATCTGAGCTTCATCATGTCCCATTCTATATGGTGTGGAACAGACTGTCCTGAAGGCTGACGTGGACTTGGAGTCCTAGCTCTAACATTTTATAGTGGTGACCAGCCTCTCTTATTCCACAATATGGGGGTGGTACTGTTGTCATAAGTAACTGTAAGTTCAGTAGTTTTGTGAGACAGCTACCTGGCACGTGCTAGCCATGACGTTGGCATCAGTCCCCATGCTTTTCTGGTTCTTGAAGCACTCTTGAGTTCTTTCACTCATTCTGCACCTTTGAACGTGTTCCCCTGCCTGAGGTATCACTAGCACTCCTATGCCTAGAGGAATTCTGTGAATCTTTCAAGATCTTATTCAAATGCCATACTCACTGTGAAGCATTCCTGGAGTATAACCCCTCCTTTTAAACACCTAAGAATAAATAAAAGAATTAGTCAATCCCTTCTCTATGTCCCCTTAATCCTTGTTAACACTGTTATGAAATATTCATTATGTTGCATTGTGAACACTAGTCATACTCACTACTCTCTGAGCTCTAGTGTCTCCATTTGTTTTGTACGCATGTGTGCTATCCCTACCACCAAGAATGTGATGCATTATCTGAGAAATAGTTAAACCTTACAAAGTATTGGAAGTGAGATGGGTATGGATTTCTTGTGTCTGTCCTTCCTTGATTATCCATATGACTGACCAAAAAAACCGATGTGAAGACTCCCGGGCCCAGCTTGCAGCAGAAAGCCAATGAGAAATGGGGAAGCCCTGCTTCACTGTTGTCTTCCCACCACAGTAAACTCCCTCGAAATAATGTTTCGTAGGTTTTCTTTTGCTGTGATGTACACAAGAAAAATCGTCTAAGGAGTTAATACAGGTAAGGGATTGAAGCTTGAAGAACAAAAGGAAGCACCCATGCCTCCTTCCTGTATGTACACACACACTTTAACACTTATGAACCTATTTGCCATCCTCCTTTCTCACTCATTTTTATTTTTTTTTAATTTTTTTTAAGATTTTATTTATTTGTTTGACAGACAGAGATCACAAGTAGGCAGAGAAGCAGGCAGAAAGAGGAGGGAAGCAGGCTCCCTGCTGAGCTGAGAGCCCGATGAGGGGCTCGATCCCAGGACTCCGGGATCATGAGTCCTGGGATCATGACCTGAGCCGAAGGCAGAGGCCTTAACTCACTGAGCCACCCAGGCGCCCCCTCACTCATTTTTAAATGGCTGTATTAAATTCCCAAGTCCACTGGCTTTCTTGCGGTTATAAGCTTTTTCCTCCTGCTGTGTTAGTTACCAAGCACTAGCCAGTCCTACTTTTCATGGCAAGAAATACTACACGGTAGTGTTTTAGAAGGATTTTGGTTTCCATTTAATTACTTTCAATAAGTACATTCTGTAAACCAAGTTTGCATTCTTGAGAAAACAATGGTATTGTCGAGATGATAGCTTTGGATTTAGATTTTATTTTGATAATAGAATATAGAAAAAATATCTTTGTGTTTTTATTCCATTTTCAAAGAAACTGGTGGTGAATTTTTCCCTTCTAATTTAAACATTTCCCTGCAGTGTTGATAACTCAAAGCAAATCTCATTATACACTGTGCATAAGAACCAGAAAATGATGCTGAATTGAGTTGAAAAATGAAACTGAGTAGTTGAGGCTAGATACAATAGTTGTTTTAGGAATTTCTGAAATACCTACCATTTTGGTTGTCACTATGCTGGGCAATGTAGGGCATACAAGAGAACTGTCAGAAGTGGCCAGTGCTCCCCAGGGTATACACAAAATGTGGACGCAGGTCAAATTATAAAATACTACAATACAATATTTGTTCTTATGGCAAATGTATACAAGATCTAGATGAGACCTATAGGAATTGGCATAATGAGAAATAGTTGAGGGATAGAAAGAGAAACTTAAGTGAGAAAGGAGGTAGGGTTTGAGTTGGTAGGGGGACTTCAGACAAAAGAAAAGTGATGAGGCTCATAGCTTTTTGAGAGCATGAGGGATAAATCAGCATGGCTGGAGCACTGGGTAATGAAAGGAAATAACATATTCGGGGCCCAGAAATGGAAAGCTCAGGTTGACAAAATAAGGAATCTGGACGGTGGGAATCCAAGTAGTAAGTGAGCAGGAAAAACATGTCTTTTACTACCACCAAGGATGGATTGGAATGGGAGAAGTGGGAGGCAAGAATAGCAGTTCAGAAGCTATTACAATATTTTAAGTTTGAAAACCCATTGGTGGTAGCAATAAAATGGAACCGAAGAGATGTGAAGGAAGCAGCTATAAGGCTTGGTAACTGGGTCGATAAGAGGGCAAGCAAGAGAGAATGAACTTGAGTGACAGAGAGGAGTCTGATACCAATGCTTACAGTAGAATAGAAAGTTTTGATGTTCTGCTTCAAGGACATGCATGTATGGGTATGTGGGTAAGAATCACAACTATTACTATTTATTGTGCATTTGCTGCATACGGGGTGTCTGCTAATAATCACAGCAAATGTTAACTAAATGAATTCATAGAAGACCTTTAAAATCCCTACATGATATTATTATCACATATAATCCTTATAATATCCCTATGTGATATATTCATCTCTCTTTTACCCAGGAGGGAACTGAATCACAGAGAGGTTAAATGACTTGCCAAAGATGACACACAACGCCAGGATTCAAAGCCAGGGTAGCCTGGTTCCAGAGTCTGAGCTCAAATGTTATGCTACGTTGCAAAGCATTTTATATAATCCCACCAGGCAGAGTCCAACAACAGTGAGAAATTACTTTCCTGATCATTCCCATTTTAGATATCCAAAACTGACTCCTAGAAAGTGAAACATTATAGGGAATGTCTACTGCTTTTCTGGCTATAGACCACAAAAGTTTATGAAAAAGAAGGCAAAATCAAAACAGAGTTCTATGTAGAAGTCAAATATACAGAGACTGAAAGCCTGAAAACAGAGCAAACCGTGAAGAACATAGGGTTAAATCTTGAGGTTTAAGAAAAATATATGCCAGAAATATTTTAATTAACTTGAAATAATTATTTTATGGATGTAATTTGTTCTATCACCAAGTTGTTTTAAAATGTTTATTGGCAGTCCTGAGCACATGTATTAATGATATCAATAAAAACGTTTGGGCTCTGTTTTATTTTCCTAATTGCATCAGCTTCTCTTTCTGGTTAAATAATGATAATTATATAACATCAATATGAAAATTTCACTCAACCTGAATTGCTTCTTTTTATTTTTCCACTCTAGACAATGTATTAATAGTTATTAGAATAATTCAGTGCAACATAATAAATATGACCTAATAATACTTAATCACATTAATAACGTAAGTGGCAAAAATTAAATGACATTCAGAAATGTTCCTACAATTTTAACAAATCGGCTGGGTTATCAGAGAGACGAGGAACTTTTTCAAATGGGATTTTCATTGCAAGCCAACTCCTTTAGCTTCTGATGCCAGAGGCAGAGAGATCCGTCATCTCCCTGGTTGCTGTCGAAAACACGGGAGGACCACTTCTGTGCATTTCATCGGGTCCTGAACAACATATGCCCAGAGCCTGGCAATCTTCCTTCAGCCCCAGAAAATCCCCCAATGGCCAGCTATCCACTTGAGCCATATCCCTACAATTGCTCTTTGCAAAGGGAAAAAAGGACTAAATTATTTGCAAGAGTAAAATCTGTACCCAATCATAAGAAGCCTGAGGCTAAAAATCTGTTGTATACTTTTCTTGTTTCTGAAATAATATTAAGCTCAGGCATATATAATTATACAGGAACCACCAGGCTGTGAAGGATGAGAAAATATAACACAATTATCTCTTCACAAACCTCAACTGAAATCTGACAGAAATCAACACGAGTTGAGAACACTCCCCCCTCCCCTTTTCCCTCTCCAGCTTAACCCCTGCTTTCAAATGGCTGTCTACCAGAATCCGTGTCTGGGAATGCTGCCTACACGCCTGTCACGCAACGACTGGGCTGGTCCAGAAAGCATTCAGTGGGATATGTCACGTTCAACCCAGGGATAAGGTTTGCAGGGAAAGCTTGTTGTTTTGATGCAGTGGCAACACTGAAAGCTTCAGAATCATCTGAAAACCAGCCCAGTCTATGGGGCAAAGCCAGTTCTGCTCAGGAACTTGCAGTGGGGTAGGAAAAGGAAGAAGGAGGGAGCTGCTGTGGTGGTTCAGCACGGGTGGGGGTTGCGGGGGTCAGGGGGTAGGGAGGGCTTAACAGCAGGATAACTGGAAGAAGAAAGATTATGAAAAGAAACCAAGGAGTTAATTTCCCAAATAGCCTGATGCATGCAGAAATGCCCTTCTGCCCACATGGGAAAACTTGCATACTGGCAGTATAAAGGTTTCCGTGGGAGAAGCAATGCTCTGCTTCATTCCTTAGGATAGGTCTTCAGACCCTGCCCCACTTACAGTGCTTTCTCAGGCTGACTTTTCTGTGTCTCGACACCTCTGCTTTTTATCTCATTGCTTTCCGTCTTGTTCTTGGCATCTCGTCCTTCTGGCCGTTGCACCTTAGTTTGCCCCGGGATGTTGTCTACAGATCTTCTATCATCCTGTACTTCCACACAAAACCAGCACTGGCTCCGGGGACCCATATCTGGTCAAGCGCCCCCAGAGGCTCATTGGTTGGAACCCACATAAAGTAAAATAAGGAAAATGGGCTGTTTGTAGCAAAATCATTTCCAAATAAGAACTCACTGTCTACTTCGGTTTTTAGGGTAATTTTCAGATCACTCAAGTATCTTCAGGCCTGGCTTGTTCTCCAGGTAGAAGGGAGGAGAGTGGCATGAAAGAGTTGGAAGGAAAAAAGGAGATTATGAGAAGAACATCCCGTCCCTCAGCCGCCGCCACCACCACTGTGATGGGAGGTCACTGGGGGCACGTTAAACCCGTCGTGTAACTTGAATAGAGCTCAGCATTGAGAAACCTTGGTTCAGGTTGAAAACATCATCAATTAATTGTTCTTTGATTAAGAGAATAGCTTGAAATTCCCAACTACTGGGTCACTTTTGCCCCTTTCACGGACATTCCTACTGCCTTTGCTTTCTCTAACTCTGTTTATAGCCGTCGTGGTTGGGAGGGTCAGGATTCTGTTTATCACCACTCAGGATCACTTATTAGATTTTGCCCTTTCAACCAAAACACTTAATTACATCTTCAGAAGCAGCAAGGTCCAGCCAAAAGCAAGCTTAGAGGGGAAGAATGGCAGCTGCACAAGGCTGGGCTTTTGTAGTCTCAGAAGGTATTGTGTACATGAGGATTAAGTGGAGCTAATTATAGGAGCAAACTATGGAAGCAACACCGTTTTGCAGCTGCCCCTTCATTGAGGATTCATGAGCATCTGCATCCTTCCCCAACAGAAGTGGGAATTCCTCTTAGTTGAGGGGTTAGTGAATAATTAGCACCTGCTAAATCCCAGGTCTCTTGGAAGACCTCCTGGCTCAATGATCTAAGTGATAACTAATGGTGGGCTTCCACATAAGCAAGAAAAGCAGGCTGAGTTACATAACAGCCTATCTAGAAGGCAAAACACAGAGCAAGTCAAGGAGTGACCGCAGTGTTATAAAAAACACATAAAAATGTTTCTTAATTTATCTGCTTTTTGGCATTATCCATACTGTTATTTCCTACTTAGCATATATAATTTAGATTGACTTAGATCTCCCATTAACTGATTTTTCCTCTTAACCTCTGTTATGGGCTGAATTGTGTCTCCTCCAAAAATTCATGTGTTGGATGCCATAACCCCCAGCACCTCGGAATGTGACTGATAAAAAAGCATTTAAGGAGGGAATTACATTAATGTGAGGCCATTACGGTAGGTTCTAATCCAATCTGACTGGTGCCTTTACTAGAGGGAATTTGGACATACACGGAGAAAGACCAGCGGTGCATGCCCACAGAAGGAAGAGTATGTGGGGATAAGGCAGGAAGGCGGCCATCTGCAAGCCAAGGAGCGAGGCCTCAGAAGAAACCAAATGTGCTGACACCTTGATCTTTGGACCTTCAGCCTTTAGAACTGTGGGAAAATGGATTTCTATTGTTTAAATGCCCCAGTCTGTGGTATTTTGTTATGGTAGCCTTAGAAAACTAATACACTCCCCTCCCTAAGAGACCGTAAGATCAATTAGTATTGTGTTTTGCTGTATGTAATAGAAGATCCAAATAACAACAACTTACAGATGACTGGCATTTTCCCAATATGGCAATTCATGATCATCAGGGCTCAGCCTCCTTGCAGCTTCCTCTTTCATTGTGCCAGCATTGGCTTCTGTGGTAGTCCTGGGCTCATTTGCCCCAGAGTCATTTTTAACCTTTTCCCTAATCTGCCATGTACTGCAAAGAAGCTGGCCCCTACAGCTGGTATCTCCCTAGTTCCTGAAATTATTGGCTCCAAGCTGCATTTAGCCAGTGGGAAGCATTGGCCAGAGTTCAGGAGACAGGAGGAAGGATGAAGCGTTTCTGCCTTGGGCTGGCCTCTGGAGCAGCTGTATCTGTCTGGGGTTCTATTTCTAGCAGGAGAGGTCCGCGGTATTACAGTTTGTGTTGGGTGATTCTGTGCTCTAGATTCCAGGAACATTGCTTCCTTCCTTGTCTTCCAAGCTTGCCCTGGTAGTGGCTACCTACTATTGCTAATTTCTAAGTCTTCTCACCATTCTGTTTGGCTTCTCAGCTCTTCCAGAACCTATGCAACCAATTCCCAGATTTGAATTCTATGAGTATTAACAAAATCTGACTTTGTTTTCCTGAAAGATGCAACTTCTACCCTCCAGGTCACCTCATTGCCTGAGCTAGGTGCTTGCACTCTACCCATCATGTCTAGTTCTAGAACAAAAGAAGAAGGAAGCAAAAGGAGAATGAAAAGATCTTATCTCTTGGCTAAGTCAACTCTTTTGAGCAACCTTTTGGAAAATCACATATAACATTTCAGCCTCACTGGCCAAAATTTAATCACATACCTACATCCAATAACAAAGGTAGCTGAGAAATACTAAGTGGGTCCACTGACACCATGAATGAATTAGGTTTCTATGACCAAAGAAGATGGGGAAAGTAGAGTGGCAAATGGGTGTTTCTGCCACTGTATCTTCACATCTCCACGTCTCCATGCTTCCATATTAAGCATTCCATGCTTTCATATTAAACTTGATGAGGTCTGATACTTTCAGAGACAGCTTGTCCAATATTGGCAACCTGAGAAACCAAGGCAAGTTTTCCAAACAAGCAAAAGGTGGGAAGTTACAATCTGTGCAACTTCAAGAATTCATCCCGTCAGATTCAAATTGGCTCTCATTTTCAATTCCATGTAACAGTTACATTAACCTGCTAATCCCAAATATTTTGAGCAGTAGTATAGAATCAAAAGCAAGTAGTGTGAGATCTGAGAGCCAATGAAAGGAGGGATACTCTTGGGTTATCTTTTGCTGCATAACAAAACACACCAAAATTTCTATCTTGAAACAAATACTCATTATCTTATGGGTCTGTGGGTAAGCTGGGCTCAAATGAGGAGTTCTCTTTTGGGATATCTCAGGCTCACAGATGGTGGCTGGGACATCTGTCTTCTGATGGGTCTACTGAGTTGAACATCCAAGAAAACTCAGGCTCTTGACAAGTAGTAGCTTCTGGTTATGAGCTGGGAGCTCAGCTCGTGTTGCAGACTGTGTTGTCTGTGCATGGCCTCTCCACATGGCTTTGGCTTCTAACAACATGGGGGCTGAAATCTAAGGGAGAGCATCCCAAGACACCCAGGCGTAAGCTACTAAGGTCCCTCATGCCCTAGTCTTGCTATCTTCTGACGTCACTTGTGTCACATTCTGTTGGTTAGGCAGATTCAAGGGGAAAAGAATTAGCCTCTATATCTTAATGGAAAAGTAGAAAAAACCACATTGCTGACAAGCATATGGGAATGGAAAATAATGTTACAACCATCTTTAGAAAATGCCATCTGTCATAATTACTAAGAATCAGGAAATTGGAGTCCATTCCTGTGTGATCTTGGTTTAGATGCCTTCTCTCTCTGAGCCCCAGGATCTTTATTTCTTAAATGAGATAATTGAGCAAGATACTTTTTACAGTTCATTCACACTAAAAATATTCAGTGTTTTGTTCATTGTGAACAACGACATCTGTATCTATCTAGCTATAGGTCTTGAAAACCAAGAACTCATATAAAAGGAAAAGTTTAAATTGCCAGCAATCCTCATGATGTAGCTTTTAGACAGAGAATGTAAGAAATTAGATGATTAAAGACTTTTCACAAAAGCACACCATGCTTGAAAGCTGTAGAGAAGCAAAGAAGCATTATAATTCCACTAAATTAAAAGCCTCAATAGAAAAAGGGAGTGTGAAAATGGGGAGTATCCTTTCTCAATGAGAACCACCCTGCGAACATTAATTTTCTCTTGCAAATCTCAAAGCATTTGACACATTCACTAGCCTAAGGTTTTACTATTTTCTTTTTATTGGAGAGGCACCACTGGCACAGGAACATAATTTTATCATAGAAAATTAGAACTGAAGGGGACCTCAAGGTCATCTTATCCAGTGCAGTGGTACAGGGCAGAAGAGTACAAATTATATACACCCCCTGAGATCGTAATCTAGAGATTAAATGATTTCCCAGCATCAAACAATAAGTCAGTGGCTGAGCTGTGGCAAGAAGGTAAGGCAACTTTTCAGCTACAAATAGACAGAGGTCCCTTTCTTAGCTTCTGACAATCAAAAATGCTTCATGATTTTCTAATGTTTTCCTATTCCTTCCTTTCTTCCCTTCCTCTCATCCTTCTTGTCTTTCTTTAGCTTTTCTTATGGGTATATTATATATCAGAAAGTACTATCTAAATTATTTCACTGCGGGGGACACCTGGGTCAGCTCAGGTCATGATCCCAGGGTCCTGGGATGGAGCCCTGCTTCCGGCTCCCTGCTCAGCAGGAAGCCTGCTTCTTTCTCTCTCACTCCCCCTGCTTGTGTTCCCTCTCTTGCTGTGTGTCTCTCTGTCAAATAAATAGATAAAATTTTAAAAAAATTAAAACATAAATTATTTCATTGGATTTTTACATCAATCCCGTGAATGTGAGCTATTGCTCACATTCCCACATGAGGGAAAATGAACCCTTGTAAATTAAGAGACTTGCCAAAGAACACATAGCTAGTAAGTAGCAAAGTGTTGCTGACCGGAGTGGTGAAGTACTGATCTTCCTTCTAGCACACTTGATTCATCCCTTTCGTCATGACTCTTGTTATAATGGCTGTTTATGGAGGCTTTTCTATCTCTTTTGCTCTGTATTAGACTTATTTTTTGTAATTTACTTAATCCTCACATTAATGTTATTGTGTGATAGTTGCCATTACTTGGCCCAGTTACCGATGGGTAAACCATGAAATGGAGTGATGAAATTAAGGTCCCCAAATCATGAGGCAAATCATGAGTATTAGAATCAGGAATAAAGGCCATGATGTTCATCTCCAGATTTCAACTATTCATAAGGTTGATTCTAAAATGCTAATGGACTCTGGTCATCTGAGAAGGTGAATCTGTACTTTTACTTTCTAAACTCTTGAAAAATAAGAATTTGATATTAAAACACATTTGAATGTAATAGACTATGTGTTTATGCATATAAAATTGACTTACATTTGCTGTTCCTAATTAAAGGGCTTTGACTAACTTTTGTTATAGATATGTGTTTTTTTAACATCAATTCCATTTTTGTGAAGTGAAAAACATTGAATTGAGAATGAGAAGACCCTAAACTCTACCACTTAGGTCTATGTGACTGTGAGGAAGTTCATTGCCCTCTTCAGACAACTGGGCAATTGTCCTATATATAAAGTAAGGAGATGGGTTACATAGTCATGAAGAGGATTCTGAGATTCAGAACTATGGCTTTTATGCACCCACATATTCTAGCTAAGAAAGATAGAGAATAATTTGACCTTACTTCTTCCATTCTTCCAAGTGAGTCTCTCACATTTTCATGGGAGAAAAGAAAAAAAAATCCTTTTTCCCTGGAAGTCTGCCCTGGCTCTTCATCCACCTTCAGTTTCTTCTGATGCTCACACTTGCCAGAGAGGGATACCCCCATCATTCTGTTCTGTTCCACAACTTCCCTCTCTTTTCCTCAAGTGATTCACAGGGAAATTTTTTTAAATTGATTAAGGTTAAAATCAGTTTCCCCATGACAAAGTTCGTAAATGCTGAGACACCTGAAGGAAAAATAATTATAGTAACCACTAATTACATATCTATAACATTCTATGGATGTTAAATCATTTTCCTAGTCTTAGGCTCATTTGGCCCTCATGCCAATCCTGGTTTTCACCGAGAAGAAAACTGGGGATCTAGATGGTTTAAGTTTGAGTGGTTTTCTAAATAAACTCATTTTTCCAAGCAGTTAAATGGCAGAATTGGGCCTCAAAGCATTACTGAGTCCAGTTAAGTTCATCAAGGTTAAAGGTCTAAGAATCACCAGATAACCCACCAGCGGCCCCTCTCAGCTACTTAAGACTCCAAAGATAATGCCCCAGGGTGTAAATAGGGTTCCTGTGCTGTCCAGGTTAAGATTTGGGGAACCAGCTTCCTCTCTTCGTGACAAAACAGCCAAATTTTGTCTCTATTGCCCTTTTTGTCATTCACCCATGGCAGCAGCTAGCATATGTCCAGAATCTTCATACTATTTCTTATAATTCAGAGGTGGTCTCTGAAATGCATTCCTGTATCCCAAATCCTAGTCTCCTAGGTATATCTCATGTTCTTCAACTGAACTGACCCTTTTTATCACTAGAGTTCTTGCACTTATTGTCACTTAATTTATGAGTTCTGCTCTGAACCAAAGAACACAATAGAAACCTAATAAATAATTGCATTTTATATGAAATTATGGGTACTAATTGGTTAATATATTGCCCCTTCCAGATAACATGCATACATTGAAAGGCTTTCCATCGTTACCCTTTAAAGAATGAGGCCAATGACATAAATGTAGTTACTTGGACATATCAAAAAATCAGATATTTATTGGGAAGGTAAAGCCTTGCCAACTTTTCAAATGGCTCAGTATAGACAGCTACCAGAGGGTATAATCAAAAGAGAAAATGTATGCAAACATTTTGGAGTTCAAACATTTTTGGAGTATGCAAACTCCATCTGTTAAGGGGTTAATATCTAAATATTAACTTCTATGACTAAGTAGCAAAAAACCAAATAACCCATTTAGAAAATGGACAAAGAACTTAAATAGACATTTCTCCAAAAAAGACATACAAATTGCTAACTGATATAAGAAAATATGGTCCACATCACTAATTATCAAGGAAATGCAGATCAGAATCACAGTGAGATATTACCTCACATCTATCAGGATGGCCATTAATAAATAAACAAACAAACAAACAAAATAACAAGTGTTGGTAGGGATTGGAGAATCTGGAACCCCTGTACACTATCAGTAGGAATATCAAATGGAGGACATCTATGGAAAATAGTATGGAAGTTCCTGGAAAAAAAATAAAAATAGAATAATCACGTGATCCAGCATTTCCACTTGTGGGTATTTATCCAAAAGAATTGACAGCAGTTTCTCAGAAAGACATTTGTTTTCCTATATTTTTAGCATTATTCACCACAGCATTATTCACCACAGCCGAGAGGTGAAAACAACCTAAAATCCATTGACAGATGAATTGGTAAAGATAGTATGGTATATACGTACAGTGGAATATTAATCCGCCTTAAGGAAGGAAAATCTGGCACAGGCTATACAACATGATGAACCTTGAGGACATTAATGTGTGTGAAATAAGCCAGTCACGGAAGGACAAATAATGTATTGTTCAACTTACATGAAGTGTCTAAAGCAACCAAACTCATAGATACAGAAAATACAGTAGTGATTGTCAGGCACTGGTGGGAAGAGAAATGGGCAGTTGCTGATCAATGGGTACAGAGTTTCAGTCATTCAAGTTGAAAGAGTTCTGAAAATCTGCTATACAACGTTGTGCATAACAATACCATACTATATGTTGGCTAACAGAACACAATTTTTTAAAAAGATTTTTATTTATTTATTTGACAGAGATCACAAATAGGCAGAAAGATAGGCAGAGAGAGAGTGGGGGAAGCATGCTCCCTGCTGAGCAGAGAACCCAATACGGGGCTTGATCCCAGGACCCTGAGACCATGACCAGAGCTGAAGGCAGAGGCTCAACCCACTGAACCACCCAGGCACCCCAACAGAACACAATTTTAAAAAAGAAAAGGAGTACTCGCTTCGGCAGTACATATACTAAAAAAGAAAAGGAAAAAGGAAAAGAAAATGAGCATAAAGTACAAAAAAACAATACTTGAAATTTTGTTAAGAGGGTTGATCTCATGTTGCAGTAAAGAAAGAAAAAAAAGGAACGAATAAATAAGTGGATGAATGAATGCCTACTTCAGACCAATCTCTGTCGCTCCTTCACTGTATATTTCACATGATGTTTAACTTCCTCAGTCCTTAGATAGTTATATCTTCTATACAATGATTATTAATTATAAAGCATTATAAAATGAAAGGTGGGTTTTTTACTGTTATCATAAATTGCATTAGCATTTTTCACCTAAAGGAGAGATAATCACGGGGATGTGTTTGCTGTTGACAAAATTTCCCAAGTCTGATCAGTTAAAAAGTATATATTTATCAGAAAATTACTCTCTAAGAAAAAGCTTTTACATCTAATGGCCGAGTTGTTTCAAATAACATTCAATTTTTATAGAAGCCAAGTTTCAGCTCCATAACATTAATCTTTCTAAATGTCTCTGAGTAAGGTGTGATTTAAGGAATAGACACAAACCCCTAAAGGGTAAAGTTAACTGTTAGGTTTCTTCCCAATCAGTTAGCATTTCAGGTGACAAAGGGGCCAGAGCCTGACCCAAGCAGTGCCACTTACGTGTCAGTTACGTCTGCAATACTTGCATCATTCTGAATCATTTTTCAAATCATAAATTAAAATATGTCAAGAATTAAGGACTTTGCTCACTGACTTCTTTCTTTCTTCCCCCATTTCCAGGGTTTAGTTTACTTGGTTTACTCACCCTGCATACCAAGTCTGGGATGGTTCTTTACCAGCATGGCTTACCCCATATCATTCTCTGCAAGTAAAAGACCGATTAAACTATTGCAAATCAACTGTGACTGTACTCTAAGAGTGGCACAACTCTGCCAAACAACTCTATCCTAGTTACGCTGAAAACTAAATCATGTTTTGATGTGAGTTATTTGGCCCGAGCTGTACATGAAACTCTCCTCACTGATGTCCACTGGGAGAAATGAAGATAGAAACCCTGGACACCACACAAACACCGCTTGAGGGAAGGGGATAGATTTCCCCAACCAACGAGCATGCTCAACACGAATGCTAAGCGTATAAACGCTGTTGATTGATTTCCTCAACACAGTGAATTCGATCAGGTTTAATTCCCATGTCTGCATCGAAACTCCAAACGGCAGACCATGAAGAGAAATTAGTCTCTATGCATATTTTTAATGCCAAGATCTGCACCTAAAAGCAGTTATGTCCAAGTTCTACAAATAGAAAAGCTAATAGTTTCTGAAAATCTCAAAATCCTTACTTTGCACCTGGAAAGCATGGTATTTTTTTGCATTTAGTACCTACTGTTTATCGGAATGTAAGTTTTAGTTTATCTTGCCTGCATTATTTTCTGAAAAAAATCCCCACATTTTATGTGGTTTGTATTGATATTTGCCCTGTTTTTATCAACAGAAATCATACATCTGAACACTCAAAATAGTTACGTATAACTACTATTAGCTCTACTTTCCTAAGTACTAGTGTGGTTGTACTGACACATCAATGATTCATTCTTCTCTGAGAGTCCAGGCATTGAGGTCATGACTGAATGAAATATTGACTGCACAAAGAAAATGAATTGTATCATCCTTCCAGTTCAGTTCTGGTACTGTATAACTAATGTTACTTTTTTCTAGCAACATGAACTTAGTAACACTCCTAAAGTTTAATACCCAGTGATAGCAAAATTCAAGAGGTACTGAAGACAGATGGTAAAGAGGCAGAATTCTTTAAAGGAATGGATATGTTTTGGATCAATGGACATGCAGTCATCTTCAGAATCTTCACAATGGTCTTTATACCTAAGCAGTTTTAGCCAAAAGAAAAGCATTATAGGCTTCATTCCCCTCTCCCTAAAAGATGCTGATGCCTTCCAAAGGCCACATCAAATATTGCCTGCACTAACTGGGTGGTCAAGCTTGCATTATCTTCATGTGGGCTATATGGTTTCATGGAACATTCCTCAGCCTAAAAATAATTTTTAAAAATCTACAATAGCAACTATTAGCATTTACTGAGTGTCAACTACATGTTTGGTGGGACCTTGGTAGTACCTTAAAAACTATGCAGATACATAGATACATATTTAGATATAAATACATCCATATTGTAGTATTATAACACTAGAATACTATATAACACTATATAATAATACTATATGATCCATACTTATATATATAAAATATATAGATATAGATATCTCTATATGTAAAAATAGAGATATCTATATCTATATATATCTACCTATAGATAGAGATCTATATAGAGATATATCTATCTATCTATGTGTATATATATATATATAGAGAGAGAGAGAGAGAGATTTTTTTCTTTTAAAAATTAAGGTTGAGATAGTGTGTATACTCATTTTACAGTTAGTGTTAAAGCACAGAGACATGACATAGAGCATAAGCTCTAGACTCAACTCTAGGAAACAAACAGCGTTGCTGGAGGGGAGGTAGGGGAGGGGATAGGGTAACAGGGTGATGGGCATTAAGGAAGGCAAATGATGTAATGAGCACTGGGTGTCTTGGGCAACTGATGATTAAGTGAACTCAACATATGAAACTATATATGTTGGCTAATTGAATTTTTAAAAAAAGAACATAAGTTGTAGGAACACCGGAGTGTTTGACTATGTAGTACACTGCTTTGTTTCCTTGATTCTGTAATAATGCCTGGCACATATCAGAGTCTTGATAATTATTTGTTGAAAAAATGAATGAATATAGCGTGTCAAATATTACTGTGCTGGCAGTTATCCAGTTATAATTGGAAGCTAAATATTTAATAAATTGTAAGACCTTTTAACATGGGAATTCCATTTTTTAAAAATTGTATTGGCAGGTTTATTACAACCACAATCAGTTGTAGTTATTCAATCTAATCATTATGGTAGGAAAGTTAGAGTTCTTCCATCCACCCATTTGTTCACTCATTCCTTCACATATAAATTTACTTTTAAATATTCACCAGTTGGATTCTTTGTGCCAGGCTCAATGCCAAATATCAGAGATATAAGGAAATGTAAAAAACTAGTGATAAACAAAATAAAATAATTATTGTGCCACAAAAGAAGGAAGAGGAGAAGACAGGGTAGACTAAAATTCAAGATTAAATAATATGTTGAAAAACTCACACTTTATTGTAGTCTTTCTCAAATGTTTTTACTGAAAAATTTCTGATAGCAGATGAGAACAAACCTGTCTTCCATGAATATCACAAGGGGCCCATTTTAAGCATTAACCGTCTTTGGAGAATCACATTTTATCATAAAATTCATGAAAATTTTTTGCAGTCCTATCCAATATGTTTTCTCACAATCCCTAGAAAACAGTCTGAGGCAAACACTTCTAAGCTAACCCTTCATTAGTTAGTGATATTCCAGAGAGGCAGGTGGGAAGAAGAATGGCGATGAGGCAGAGGAGAGAGAGTGAACAGGAGGGGACATCACCAAGTTGCCATCATTTGTATCAAGCAGAGTGATTGCCTGGTCTGGTCAGAAGTCTTTTAAAAGCCCATATGGGAACTACTATGTTCCTAAAGTCCATTAGAGAGGATGGAGAAAAGGACTGGAGGAATTTGCCTCCTGATTTCCTCCCATATTTATTAAAATTTGCTCCACAAGGCGTTAACTCCCCCGAATGTTGAATTGGACCACACAGCCCTTTCAAGAAGCCATGAAGTAAGTCACATCTCCCATAGTAGGTAGTGCTTTGAGCCCAGAAGTGATAGGAGGATTTTAAGACCCCTAGCAGGAGTCTCAAACCAAAACAGTTATGGTAAAACATGTGACCAAGGATCCTAGAGACCAGGGAGCCCCAGAGGAGCTGGGGCTGGCTACATGAGGAGTCTAATACATCTTGTGAGTAAAACTGACTTCGGGAACATGTGCCACAATCCTGGTTTAGCTTTGCATCTCCTTGAGACTCCATTCAACACTGCTGGGAGAACTCATAATGGGGGGAAAACACAGTCTGACTAAAAGAATCACCTGAGAAATGGGCCAGTGGAGGAATCTATGATTACTGACATAGAGTCCACTGGAGAGCAAGTGGGTCTAGATTTGCAGAGAGGAATATATATATATATATATATATATATATATGATTTTATTAGTTTATTTATTTATTTAAATTAAAATGTGGATATTTAATCTTAGCCACTATCTGATTGATACATTCCTGCACATGGCAAGTCATTTATCAGCTACCTTGTTCTCTGGAGAATAAGTCATAGTATAAAGTCACTTGCAACGACTTACAAGTAAAACTAAAAATAAATCATAAATTAGAGGCAAAAGGAAAACTCTTTCAACAATTTAGATGTTTTAGAAGGGTCATTTAAGTAAGTTCCAACCTTCTGAAACTTCCTTAAAGTGCTTCAATGAAAGCTTCATCCCTAGACATGAAGGGTTAGGCATCTAATCATATTTACACCAACTTTGTTGTGTAGAGGAAAGATACGTGTGATTCAGTGGTGTGAGTTTCTTCAAAGAGGATTGAGAGGACGGATTGGAAATCAGCTAAATAAGGCAGAGTTGTAGAATGTTTCAGAAGGGAATGGTACGTGGCATGGCTTATTCAAGGAATTGGAAAATGTAGCAAAAGCGAGATTGCAAAAGTCCTTTTAAACCACATTAAGTGATTTGATTTTATTTGAAAAGCAATGGGAAACCATTGAAAATGTTTGTTTGCTTTAAAAGATTTTATTTACTTGAGAGAGAGATAGTGCTTGGGGGGGAGACAGACTCCCCACTGAGCAAGAAGTCTGTGTGGCTTGATCCCAGACCCTGAGATCATGATCTGAGCTGAAGATAGATGTTTAACAAACTGAGATACCCAGGCACCCTGACCACTGTACAGTTTTAAGCAGGAAAGTAACATGATCAGCTATGAATCTTTGAAGTATCAACCTGGGGCACCTGAGTGGCTCAGTGGGTTAAAGCCTCTGCCTTCAGCTCAGGTCATGATCTGAGGGTCCTGGAATCAAGGCCCACATCAGGCTCTCTGCTCAGCAGGGAGCCTGCTCCCCCACCCCCTCTGCCTGCCTCTCTGCCTACTTGTGATCTCTGTCAAATAAATAAATAAATAAATAAATAAATAAAAGATTCTATGAAGTATCAATTCCTGGAATCATGTGGAAAATAGGCATGTGTAGGAAAAATGGGAAAGGAACAAATGAGGCCAGTGAGTTAGAGATAGAATATATAGGAAGTGCAGTCTGAATATACACTAAGCTCAAGGAATCAAAAATGTGATGGAGCTTTACAAAAAGGTAAAGTAATGATAGTGTGCATTACTACCTTATGTGGTGCTAAAATAAGGTAATAGAGAGTCCTGTTCTCCCTGGGAGCATCATGTCAATTATTGGGCACCCCACTAGAGGCAGATTCAGAAGAGAAGAGCAGGTGATGAAGTGACTCATTACATACAAGACACAGCCTGAGAATTACTGAAGCCAGTATGAATGGTCAGGCTAATAAAATAAAAGATGATTCATCTTCAGATATTAAAAGGGCAATCACATAGGAGCTGGATTAAAATTATCATGTATTCATTTATCCCATAATTATTTGGAGGTAGCACATTCCTTGTAACTGGGGGTATTTAAACACAGGGTGGGTGAAAACCGGATTGACAAAATCGGTTGCATGGGCAGGTTAACAAAGCTTTCACGTACTTTCCAACCTTGGCATTCTATGATTCATCCTGGGGACGAGAGAGGGACATACATGAAACAACATTTTAGTGGACAACCTGGAAGAACACTTGTTTCCTAGTTTTGAGTCAACCATGTGGTAATGTAACCTGGCAGCTTCACCAGAAGGTGCCCCGTCTTCTCACTGAAAGATGAGGAACTGACAAAGTGCTGAGATCCTTAAAATCTACAAAGGTTCATCCTCGTTAGCTAATACTCCGGACAGGACTGTCCACCCACATGTAACCAAACTTCAGTTAGGCAAATGCATCACATCCATAGGGGTGAGGAGAGGATTTCTGGGGATGCAAAGGAAATGAGTCTTGGCTCATTGTGCAAGCTGGCAAAGACAGTGGAAACCGATTTTGAGTCATAGATAAGCCATTTGAATCATGCCCAGGTGGAGTTTAATTTACTATTGCTCAAAGACCCACCCAGCAAAGGGAGGGTTGGGAAAGTCTGATATTAGCTCAGATAGGAGCTTAGACTTTTCACTGCAAAGTATATCACTGACATGTGTTCCCACTCATCATACTCAACAATGACACTTACATTCAGATTTTTTAAATGCATGCTTCCAATTGTAGTCATTGCTTTGAATTTCATTATATGGATAGCTGGAACATCATTAGGTTCTGATGGCCTGTTCAAAAAAGGCTGAAATCCTAAAAGTTTCTATAGGAAGGCAGTTTCGGCATGTAACTCAATTTCATAGTGAAAGTTGATTTGGTTCCTTCATGAATGAGCCCATATAAAATGTGTCAGTCAGATGCCCAGAGAATTTTGGTCGTGCTCTGCCAATATCTTAGGGTAGTGATCTTGGCCATGTAAAGCTTTTAGTTCAATGAGGTGATAAGAAAGAACATTAGAAAATCAGCAGACCTGGTTTGCTTTCTGCAATCTCTTTCTACTCATATCACAGTGTAAGGGCTTGCCCTGGGAAGTGGGTAAAATGAAGAAGGGCCTCTCCTCCCTTCAGAGCTTTAATAAAGAGCCCCAGTCAACCTAAAAGCTCTAGTAGAGGGAGAGATTTGGCCTCTAAGAAGCCTCATTTTCTCTGGACACTACCTGTACCCGCACTGCCAACTTATTTGTGAAATGAGCTGGACTGCATGTTTTAGAGCAAGGTCCTGACTCCATTACTGCCCCTTCTCGTTAGCTTGCCTTTCCTCAAATCATCAGCTTCCACAATAGTCTAATGAAACAAGCTCACTGGGGCCCACAGCTTTTCTGTAGGCATGAATTTGCTCATCATCATCCCTTTCCTATTCACAGCGCTGCAGGCGTTTCCTGGGCAGCAGGAGATTCGTTCTAGGGCGGGGAGAGCAGGGATTTAGAGCAAAGTGTTTCCCTGAAACATGCGACCTGGGCAGGCTGGTTCTGCCATTGCAAAGCTCCTCCGTGGCCGTACACCTCCATTCCTCTGTTAAGTGAGTGTTACTGTCATATATAGATAGAGGCATTGGCCCCCTCCAACAATTACACCCTGTGCTGCCCATCTATAGACATGGCATTTTGCCCACGTATGAAGCCATAGCCCAGCTACAATAGGGAACGACTTGCATCTAGCAAGGCTCAGCATGTTCAAACCCAGGTGATTCTCCCTTGTGGCTTTGAGAAGTCATTGTTCCCAGAGCTTTTTATTGTGATTCCTTGGTCTGTTTCAGGTGTGCTATATATGGCAAAGATAGGGTGGGGGTGGCACCTGAATTAGTCTTTCATGATAGATGGAGAGAAGAGGAACCATAGATCTTAAGAGATATGATATTGCTATATAGACAATAGTTATATAGACAATAACAATATTGTTATATTGTTTATATTGTTATATAGACAGTTCATATGCACATCATTTTTTGATTTCAGACTTTATCCTCATTCTCGAAGGAATTCCTCATTTTCCCAAGAATGGGGAAGGAATGAATCCAAGACTATCTGTTTTCTTTCATATATACAGAGATTTACTATTGGTTCCTCATGATTTATTTCTTGATTCCTCTTCTAGGAGACACAAAAATAACGAATCATGGTACCATTCAAAACCACTAAACAACCTTCAGCACTACACAGTGGTTCCCAGTGGCACCAAACTTAGAGAGAAAGCGTTATTCTAAACTCCCTTTGGTAGGTCGTGTTTTAGTTTCAGTTTTTTGAAATTGGTATATCTTTTTTTTTTTTTTTAGAAACTATGCTGTTTTTTAACATTTCATTTTGTAATAACTTTAAACTCCAAGGGTTTTAGAGGGGAGGGGGTGGGGGGATGGGTGAGCCCAGTGATAAGTATTAAGGAGGACATGGATTGCATGGAGCACTGGGTGGTTATACGCAAACAGTGAGTCATGGAACACTACATCAAAAACTAACAACGTGCTGTATGGTGACTAACATTAAAAAAAAAGGAGCAGAAAAAGAAAACTCTAAAAAGTTCCAAAAAATATATGGAAGCAACCCAATTGTCCATCTGTAGATGAATGGTAAAGACGATGTCATATATATATATCTATATTTCTATATAGATATCTATATTTCTATATAGATATATATATGACATCAGATATATATATCTGATATATATCTATATAGATATATATAGATATATCTGATTATAGATATATATTTATATATATATATGAAAGATAAAAGAGAATGAAATTTTGCCATTCCCAACACAGATCTAGAGGGTATAATGCTAAGTGAAAAAAGTGAGTGAGAGAAAGAAAGACAAATGATATATGATTTCACTCATATGTGCAATTTAAGAAACAACAAATGAAAAAATTAAAAAAAGAGAGACAAACAAAACCAGACTCCTAAATACAGAGAACAAACTGGTGTTTGCTAGAGGAGAAATTGGGGGTGGGGGAAATGGAAGAAATATGATAAAGAGGGCTAAGTGTACACATCTTGATGAGCACTGAGAAATGTATAGAATTGTTGAATCTTTATATTTATACCTGAAACTAATATAACACTGTTAATTATATTTCAATAAAAGAAGCTCAAAAAATACACAAAAAATTCTAATATAACTTTCACCCAACTTCCCCTCACCACCACTTGTTAACATTTTATATAACTACAGAACAGTAATACAAAATAGGAACTTGACGACGATACAAACAGTATTAAATAATCTGTAGACTTCATCTGAGTTTCACTGATCATCCTACTGATACCCTCCTTCTAGTTCAGAAGTTAATCCAGGATTGACCCTACATTTAATTGTCATGTCTCCTTGGTCTCCCCTAATCTGGGATTCTTCTTCATGATCCTGTGACACTTTAAAAGAGGACTGGCTAGTTATGTGTTAGAAATATGCCCCAATTTGGAGCTATCTATGTTGTCTCATGTTTAAAATGGGAGTATACTTTTTATCAAAAATACCAAAGAAGTAATATTAAGCCCATTTCAGAGCATCATATCAGAAGGTAGTTGATGTCAATATGTTTTATTACTAATGATACAAATTTTGCTTACTTGTTTAAAGTGGTGAGTCCCAGGTTTCCCTATTGCAAAAATAACTCTTTTTCTCTTTGAAACTATTGTTTTTATTTCTTTTCTTGAAGATTTACTTATTTGAGAGTGAGGGAGAGAGCACTCGTGTGTGCACATGTGTTGGGGGAGGGAAAGAGGGAATCTCAAACAGACTTCTTGGACCCCAGGACACATGAGATCATGACCCAAGCCAAAACCAAGAATCTGACACTTAACTGCCTGAGCCACCCAGGTGCCCCTGAGCTATTATTTTTAAAAGCTAGAGTTCCAGGATGCTACTCAAAAGCCACTGTGCCCCTCAGAGTGCTTGAAACAAAGCTGAAATATAGTCTTTCTCATTTCTATCATGTTTACTGTAGGTGGTAGGCAGTGTAAATACTTCTTACATCTTTACCACTGTCATCAGCTGCTTTTGTCTGTAGCCTGTAGTTGCAAGAGAATACAGTGACTTAAGGGACAATTATTAGTACAGTCATAATAAAATGAGAATGACATGAGTCACGTCTACCTCACTTTAATTCATAGGTCTGTGGTCTTGGACAAGTATTAGCCTTCTTTTCTTCAAAGTAGTGATAACAGTATCTATCTTGCAGGATTAATTTGAGTATTAAAGATTATAAATAAAAGGTTCCCATTTAGGGTCAGGCCATTGTAGATACTTAATAAAAAGTATTCACCATGTCCGATGGGAGACAGGCTAGATAGATGTCCCTGTTCCTGTGTAACATTGGTCAACTGTCCGTGTTTGTGAAACCTTTCATTTAGCCTGCTTGATTCACTCATTCATTCATTCATTCATTCATTCAAAAAGGTCTATATTGAGTGTCTACCAGAAGGTCGGGGCTGGTTGTGTAGTTCCTGCCTTCATGGAACTTACACTGTAATGAAAGAAGAGCCAGTGAATGGAAAACATTACAATGTGAAACTCTTATAAAAGGGAAATGAAAGAGGCAACATAAGCAGATGGAATGGTCAAAGAAAACCTCACTTGAGCGGTGATATTTACAGTGCAACCCAAAATGTAGCAAGGATTGCTGTATACAAAGAGCCAGAAGAAAAGCATTTCTGGGAGAAGCAACTCCAAAGGCAAAGACTCCAAGATAGGGAAGAACTTCAGATGTTTGGGAAAATGCAAGATGGCCAGAGCAGCTGGAACGGAGTGAAGAGTTTAAGGGCTACTGTGCTTAGTAGCACAACTCTTCAGGAAGCTCACTTCCATGTGTTTTGTTTTGTTTTGTTTTGTTTTGTTCCTTTTGTTGAGGACCATCTATCATTCTGCTCAGATTTAGGCATTTTCCTAAGTCCCTGGTGGTATTAGCAATGCATTTCGCCCCCTACCTCAGCCCTTAACCTTAATTTTGATCGTAACTGAAAGTGTTCTTTATTCCACAAAGCTTTCCTTTCTCCACTGTGAACATACCAGAATAGTGAAGGTGCCCCCACTTAGATCTTTGCTTTCCCATATCTTCCATACCAATTACTGTTCTGCCGCCCTAGTAATGATCTTGCTAAGGTCCACTTGCTGATTACACAATTTTCTCTGCTTAAAAAAATCCCTCGGCATGCTGCAAACTTAGCATCCCTTCAGCACAGAGAGTTAAGCTGTGAAAACAAGGTTGTCTAGCGCCTTAAAAATGGTCACGTTACATTAAAAACACATTATACCTGATTCTCCAATGTTCAGAATAAAGCAGAGTCATGTAAACCTGTCAGAAAATTTTTGGCTGGCTGAACTGGAAAGAGTGTTCAAGTTTTCCTGGGATCTGTTGCAGAGATGACCCATGGTGTCAACTGGATGGACCATCCACTGCATACCAATGACCGTCTATTTTCTAGTTGGTTAGCAATGACCCTGGGACCTCATTCTGGTAGCTCAGTGCTCTGCCTCAAAAGCATAGCATGAAGTTTGGACTCTGCAGTTATGAGCTAAGAAGAAAATATTTACAAAAGATTGATTTTCTACAATTATAAAAGGCTTTGGTTTGAATGAGAAATTTGCAAAGAGGAGTAGAGAGTATCCCTCTCCCATTCCCAGATATTTACGGTTTTAGAAACAACAGTATTATTGTAACAGATTGAATTGCAATCCCTTCTCCGTAAATTCATGTGTTGAAGTCTTGATTCCCAGTACCTCAGAATGTGTCCTGGATGGACACAGGATCTTTGTAGAGCTAATCAACTTAAAATGAGGTCATAAGGGTGGGTCCTAATCCAGTCTGACTGGCAGCTTTATAAAAAGGGTGAATTTGGACATGTGCACAGAGGGAAGACTATTTGAATAGACACAGGAAAAAGACCGCCACCTACAAGCCAAGGAGAGATGTTGGAACCTGGGGATCTCCTTTCCAGGACTCAGAAGGAACTAACCCCACAGACATCTTGATTTGGGATTTCCGGTCTGCAGAACTAAGACAATAAATTACTGTTGTGAAAACCACCTAGTCTGTGGCTCTTTGTCCAGCCACCCTAGCAAACTCATGCAATTACTTATCACCTGAGATGGAAGAAAAAAATCACAAGGCTAAATCATTGAAAGTGAAAGGGATCTTTTATCTCAATACATTCCCTCTCCTGCTATCACCACAACTCTCCTGTTGCTCTGAGGCAGTGTGATTCACAGCCCTGCCTCACATTATTGGAACTACATGGAGAATTTGGGGGAAAAAAAAATACCTGGGCTCCCCCAGATCAATCACATTAGAATTTCTAAGAGCAGAGACTACAACCTGGTATCCTTTTTTTTTTTTTTTAAATTTTATTTATTTGTCAGAGAGAGGGAGAGAGAGCGAGCACAGGCAGACAGAATGGCAGGCAGAGGCAGAGGGAGAAGCAGGCTCCCTGCTGAACAAAGAGCCCGATGTGGGACTCGATCCCAGGACACTGGGATCATGACCTGAGCCGAAGGCAGCTGCTTAACCAACTGAGCCACCCAGGCGTCCCCAACCTGGTATCTTTTTAAAAGCTCCCCCCAGTGATTCCAGTGTGCAGAGAGGTCTGGAAACCTTGCCTTCTTTCAGTTTAGTGTTCCTCAAAGTTTGGTCCCCAGACTAGCTGCATCAGAGTCACCCGGAAAATTGTGAGAAATGCAGATTCTCAAGGCCCACAGCAGACCTACTGAATCAGAAACTCTTGGGCTGGGGTTCCAGGATCACTGTTTTTAACAACCCCTAAAGATGGTGCTGATGCGTGGTCATGTTTGAAAATGCTGTTCTAGGAGGACATTGAGGTTTTACATGTTGGAAGCTCCTGAGACTCTGAAAAGTTGTGGATACTTTACACACACACACACACACACACACACACACAAACACACAATGTACATGTGTCCTAAATTTTTTATTTACTATCAGAGTTCATAGTCTACCTTCTGATCCATGGATATCTCAGTGTCCAAAGATCCCAGTTTAGGAACTTGACACCCCTCCTCTCCACCTCCAACCCACCAAACTATGAATTTAGAAGAGAGAGGTTTGCACTTTCTTAATTGCAAAATAAGCAGGGAAAGGCCTCTCCCATCCTGCCACATGCCCCCTCCAGCTGAATTAGGGGCTGCTTCGGAGAAACTAAAGCCTCCTGCTTGTGGCCATCAATCTCCATGCTGAAGCTTACGGGCCTGTGGTGGAGCTGTGCGTTCACTCACCTGATACAAATGGCAATATTTTTCCTAGGCTCACATGAATACAAACAACCCAGCTGTGAAAAGATCAACGCATGTGTCTGTTGTGGCCAGTCAACTGCAAGTTATTTTTTGCAGCAGAGCACAGGAAGAATTCAGCAGCTTTTCTCAAATCAGACTTATTTTTATGTTAAAGGGACAAAGATGAAAAGTCATGGCAGAGAAGGTTGGTAATTAAAATATGTCTGTATCAACAACAACAAAATAAAATAAAACACATCTGTGTCCAATTAGAATGTGTGTTACAATTCCTGAGATAGTAGTGATGTCTGCTGGTAGGTAACAGGGAGAGGATCCAAAGCCCCAAACATGATAGACTTGAGCAAGGCATTGCCTTAGGCAAAAATTAAGTTAATGTGGACTATTTCTTGAATGACAACACTGTGCCTAACATATGCCCCCAGGGCTTCCAGCCTACGTCACACAGACAAACAGATTGCCTGGTCACCAGGTTGTCAATGCTGGTTTGGTGGGTACTCTTAATGAAATTCCTCATTTGTGGCCAAATGGAAATCAGACTTCTGTGAACTCAAACTGATCTGTAATACCCATGCCAAACCTAGATTCTACTTTTTCAGGTGGAGAAAGGAAGAAAAAGGTAATGTGTTCCCGTTCCTGTTGGACTTTAAGAATCTTGCTAGCATAGCCATGTAAATTATGTTCTCTTCCATGAAGCTGTATTTCAGGTCCCAGTACGTTGCGGGTGTAGACAATGTAGGGACAGTTTGTGTATCTTCATTCCCTTACCCTGTACCCGGAATGGTCTCTGCTAAAATCAACTGGAATAGATTTGCTAATTTGAATTATGGAAGCCCTGACAACTTCTAATTAGAAAAGAGAGGTATTGTGTGTATGTGTGTGTGTGCATGCACAAGGATCCGAAGCCCCAAACACGATAGACTTGAGCAAGGCATTGCCTTGCATGCACACACACACACATACACACACACACACACACACATTTATAAGTCTTGTTAAATGAAGATTTTGTTTTTTAATCATCTGCTAATTCCTTCAGCCGTCAAATTTTCCAAATGAAAGCAAAACATATTTTTAATTATTTTACTATCTAACAAAACATAAAATGTATTTTAATTCCCAAAGCTGGTAGAGTGTAGGAAGGAAACAGGAAGAGTCACATGACTAAAAAGGTCCATATTGGTGTGGGATTTGAATGGCTGGATGTGACAGCAAGCTGATCCGTGTTGTATTGTGTATATTCTCGAGCATGTAATGAGTTATTGATCTGTGATAAACTAAGCTGACATTTTTGTAACCAGTAAGCCATCAGTATATCCAGTAAGCATGGGTTTCAGTAATGCGTTGTTAGTCAGGTCCTTTGTCATTTTAGTACACATTTGCAAACATTCGTTGCAAGAAAAAAACAACCCCACATATTGACCCATGTGCATCCACATCTCTGCTGTTTAATCCTCTTCTCTACCCCTTAAGATATGTAAGTTTCCTTAGCACAAGAGAAGTCTCCAATCTGCTGCTTGGATGTCGGCTGATGAGGCGTTCAGAGGGTGATCTGAACTCCACTTTTTCCAGGTTTTGATTAGGGATCTAAAAACTTGTTTTTCAGTCCGAGTCTCTTTAGAAAACTCCGTCTTCAAATTCACCAGGTTATATCTATCCACTCCGAGGGCTGGTTGGTTGTTCTGCATCCTCCCTCCATCCCTAGAAATCCAAGTTGTGTGACCCTAAATTTCTGTTAAGTCTCCTGAGGAACAAGGTCTCTTGCGAAGCTCAAGAGGGAGGAGAGACTTCCAGGGGTTTCTCTCAGCCTGAACAACACACTTAAGACATTACTCTTGGGTTTACAACTCTCAGCAGCTATTTTTAGAAGCAGGGCTGGGAGGGGGAAGCAAGAGGGGTTCACTGTGGTGAGAAAACTTGGCAAAAGCTCCTAGTGTCTTCTCTCTCTGCCAAGGTGAAAAGAAAGGATGAAGGCAGTGGAAAGGATCTGACATCTGCTCTGTAGCTTCTTGGAGGCCAAGTACTGTGAAAGGCACTTCAGCAACAACCCTGCCATGTGGGAATTAATGCTCCCATTTTGCACATAAGAAACTGAGGCTCCAAGAGTTCAGTTCCTTCCTCTAGTCACACAGGTAGTGATAGACCTGGCATTGAGCCACTGCCCTACGGACTGCTCCCACATTTCATGGATATACATACATTCCTGGTGATTATAACGCATACCTCATTTACTATACAGATTAATATTTTTAAAGTACCCAATTAAGTACTTGACACAGTAGGGATTCAACACATGGAAAACTGCTATTATTATTATGATCACTGTAATCCTCATCATCGTGTAAGTCCTACCCAGGCCCCTATTACTATAATGGTATGCTTGTCACCTCGTAAGTGTCTGATAAGCTTTTGTAAGATTATCCAATTATCACATAGAGAAAAGGGTGTCTTTATTGCTCCTCTCCCTTTCACACCAGGCCCAGGCTTTAAAGAACGTACTAGGGTCTGTCAGCTGTGTCCCTCTCATCCAGGAAAGGCAAGGGCAAGGTGTATCTGTGAACTTGATAGAATCAAGGGAACAGGGTGTGGAGAGACTGGCAAAACTCTCCTCACTGCCAGAGCAGAGAAGCACAGGAAGGCATATGTGTGCACAGGGTATCCTGATCTGCATTCTGAGGGTTATCCTGCTCCCTGAAAAAGAGCCAATCCTGCCTCACTCCCCACCCTGAACTCCCCGTAAGTACAGCTCAGGATATCCAGAGTGCCCACATAGGGCTTGGTTGCAATCTTGACCTCTTGCCTCTTCTCCTCTCCCACCAGCAAATGTTGTGGCATTTGTTTTCCTAACTGATTGGTTATTGACTGATACTCATTGGATTCCAAGGTTGATTCTATTTTTCCTTCAAACTTTGAATTGCTTTCAGATAATACCCTAATAAACTACATTGGTTAGGATTCAGACTCCAAAATTCCTTTAGTTCATTGTTTTTCAATTGTCCATTAATCTTCTTCAAAATCTCTCTTCCTATATGGAGCTCTGCTGATTTGAGATTGATCCTAATTAATCCAATTCTATGTCTGTTGCTGTTTAAATCTTCCTCATTTTTCCATCTCAACCTACCTTCCTACCTACCTACCCCTTCCATTACATAAGCCCCCTAACATCATCCTGAATACACATCCTTATCATCTTATTTCTGACACAGCTCTTTTCAGGGGCAGTGACATTTGGTAGAAAATGCTATGATTGAGTGTCAAGATAGTTGGATTCCATTTCAACATGGCGCTTACCTAACTCACTAAGACCAAAGGATCACTAACTTCCCTGGGCCTCAGTTTTCCCACCAGTAGAATAGAAGACTTGATCACAGATGATCTTTAGAATCTGTTCAATTTTGAGTTTATTCTATCAGAAATCCCTTGATCTTTAACATATGCTTGTAGGAACTATGTGCACTTTTTTATTTGTCTCAAAAAATAGATACTTTCCATTATTAAAATATGGGTTTGGTGAGATCCCTTTGGGATTACATATACTTTACATAATCCATGAAATTTAATATTTGAACAGTGCTTATGGCAAAGTGGGGGCTTGGTCAATAAACATTCAAATGCAAACTCTTTTACATGTTCTGCCTCTATGTAACCAATGGAATAAATGAGAAAATGAGAGAAAGAGGGCCTGTGTAAACTTAGATATTATTTAACATACCAAATGATCAAACTCTCCAATGGCAAGAACAGAATTTTATAAATGCTTTTTGCTTCTATGGTAAAACCTCTAACAGTAAAACTAAAACTCTCTGAAGGCTTTCTCAAGGTATGGCTACTAAAATCTTCCTAACAAGGAAAGCTCCTCAAGAGGGAAATGAAAACATTCTTGATGTAGATGGGACCTAAAAATGTGTCCACTAAGTGAGAAATATTTATAAACTTGATTGTTCCCTTCCTGTCTGGAAATCACCTGTTACTTTTTCCCTTCCGCCATTTTTTTTCCTTCAGCGTATGAAATAGAAGTAGATGGTGCAGAGATGTCTAGTCCATACTCCTGTGCCCATGGTAGGCATAACTCATCAGTCAGTGTTCTTCCCCACATGTCCTCCTGTAGCCACATTGTTTCAGCAATGCAGTAGCCCATGCAGTCACTACCTGGCAGAGTTGACACAATATATTACACTTACTTGCCTCCTATAAACCAGAGATTAACTAGGTCCCTTATGGTGTGGTTCTGCACCAAAGTAGTAGCTGTAACATTCTCCACTGTATAATAAACTAAAATTTTAAAGTGGCTGCAAGAGCAAAGACGGGCGAAAGGGGAGTGACTATGATTAAAAAAGAGGGAGGACGTGAAAAAAGAGTAATCCCTAAATTGCTTTTCTATCCTATCTATATAATTTATTGAGGATCTACCCTGTGCCCAACCCTGTGAAGATGTGAAGGATCAGCCTATGCCGGATTTACAAAGACCTTTAATTTAGTTTTATTCAATGCCATTCACTTAGCACTTGTATTTCCTCTCTGAAACTAACCTTCATGTAATCATACAACTTATGTAAAATAACACAAGACCTAATATTTATCGCAAGCCTACTGTGTGCTAACCATAATGCTAAGTGCTTTACCAATGCTATCTCATTTAGGTGTTTAATAACCTTATAAGGATTGATATTCCTATTTTATATGTGAGGAAATTAAAACTTATTAAAATAAATTTTCCAACAGCTATTAAGGAACAAAATTGGTACATAAACCTGGCTTTATGCAGTGCTCTTTCCACTACACCAAAGTACCTCTAAAAAAAGGTCAACAAATGGAATCCTGGAAATACAAGCTATCAGGCACAGAGAATAGTGGCTGTCCCTCCAAGTCAGGCCTAAACAAGTTGCTTAAATTGTTCTCTACGTTTAGCATCAATTCAGTAGCAAAGGAAGGGAAATATTGGGGTAAGAAACGAAAACAGAGGAAAGGCTAGAAAACCCAATTTAAGATATTCCTACTTTCCAGTCCCCTTCCTGTAGCTGAATAATCACGAATGCCCCCAAGAAATGATTATGATACTGTGTGTGTGTGTGTGTGTGTGTGTGTGTGTGTGTGTGTAGAAAAGAACAGGTGGAAAAGTTTTGAATATAGTCCATGAATTTATTACTAATAAAAACATTTCAAATTTCTATATACAGCTTTTTTTTTTAAAGATTTTATTTATTTATTTGTCAGAGAGAGAGAGAGTGAGAGCAAGCACAGGCAGACAGAGTGGAAGGCAGAGGCAGAGGGAGAAGCAGACTCCCTGTGGAGCAAGGAGCCCGATGTGGGACTCGATCCCAGGACACTGGGATCATGACCTGAGCCGAAGGCAGCTGCTTAACCAACTGAGCCACCCAGGCGTCCCCCATATACAGCTTTTTAAAAAAGGCAACCTATTGAAACATTCTCTGAAAGAATTTCTAAGCTCTAAAGCCCATGTACATATTGTTAGTCAAGTGTTTAATGTTTGCTCTAGCTAGCCCATTAGCTTTAGCTCACTGTAATTTATAGCATGGTGGAATTGTATTTTTATAGGCTATACATTTGTTTTATAGTTTTGGGGGTTCTTTGTATAATCAATAAAAATATATTCAAATTTTAGAATAGGACATGAAATATAATTTTATTTAAAGCAAATGTAAAGGAGCATATTTGCATATTTGAAAGTTCGACATTGGCTAAGGTAAAGCTGCTATTTATGTTGTAATATCAATAACATGATGCATTTTGATCAGCTATGTGAACTTTCATATATACCACTGTTCCCATGGAAAAGAGAAAAGAACCCATCATGAAGCAACTCCCTTTGTGAGCCTTTCCAGAAACTTCCTGCAAGGAAAAATGAGGGCTAGGAACTTACATTTCAGAAGGGAAAGTGGAAAATTAATAGCATTATCTAGATAACTCTGGGAGGAAAAAAAACCCCTCCCTGAAATATACAAATCAATAAAGGAGATGTAAAGAACATTTGAGTCCAATACTAAATAATGCCCCAGTTTTCTCTCCCTGTCTTTTCTGGGGCAGGCTTGTGTGTGTATATGCACCAAATGTGGAAACATATTGAAAATTTTAAAATTTTTTAGATTTTTTTATAAAACAATTAACTTTTCTCTGAAAATGGAATTAATTCCTTCTTGATAAAAAGAGAAAAGTTTCTGATAGTACATGGAGATGTGAAGAAGAAAGTAAATTACCTGTTTTAAAATCATAGGGATTTTTAAGACTTTTATTTATATTCACATATATCCTTCATTTGGGTTTTGTTTTTAAAGTATGAAAGCATATGAAATAAACTGCTCTATAGTCTACCTTTATCTGTTAGTATGTAGTAGGTGTATTTCTATGCACAAAATATTAATGTTCCTTTCAACAGCTGTGTAGTATTCCCCTGATAATTTAAATAGTCCTCTAATGATCGATATCTAGGTAGTTTGAAATTTATTGCTGTCATAAACAGTCCTAAGTATGTACAGTAGTCTAGTTCTTTTTTAAAGAATTAATTTACAGAGATGGACCTTCTGGTTGAAAGAAAAGTACATCTTACATTCAGATACATGGTGCCAACTGCTCCCACCAATAAATACAAGGAAGTATAGGTCTCCGTACATCCTCAACATTGGATTTTACTAGTCTCTCTAATTAAGGCTAAACTTACTAACTATAAATGATAACTTATTGTTTTAATTTACATTTTGATTACTTTTTGAAGTTGATATCTTCTTAATTGATTGAAATTACCTGCTCAATATCATTTGTCCATTTTATTATTGGCATATTTGCAGTATTTATTATTGAAGTGCACTTAATACATTAAGATAATATTTTTTACATGCACTCTAATGAATGTGGATCCCTACCTCACACCATATAAAATTAACTCAAAATAGATCATAGCTCTACATGTAAAAGTTAAACTATTGTATTCTTAGAAGAGGATATAGGAGTAAAGCCTCATGATCTTGAATTAAGCAGTGGTTTCTTAGATATTACACCAAATGCACAATCAACAAAATACAAAATAAATAAATTGGGCTTCGTCAGAATTTTTAAACTTTTGTGCTCCAGAGGACACCATCCAGAATGTGAAAAGACAACTCACAGAATGAGAGAAGACATTTGCAGATCGTATATCTGATTAAAGGACTTTTGCCTATAAGATAGAAAGACCTCTTATGATTCAGTAATAAAAAGGTAAATAACCCAATTTTTTAAATAAGTGAAGAATTTAAGTAGACATTTCTCAGAAAATACCCAAACGGCCAGTAAGCTCATGAAAAGATGTTCCACACCTTTAGTCAATAGAAAAATGCACAACGATACCACAGTGAGATGTTACTTTATACATACTAAGATGACTATAATCAAAAAGACAGACAGTAACAGTGTTGATGAGGACATAAAGACATTGACCTTAATACACTGCTAATAGAAATATAAAATTATGCAGCCAATGAGTGAAACAGTTTGGTAGTTTTTCAACCAATTAAAGACAGGGTTATCATAGCAAGTCCACTCCTAGGTATATGCCCAAAAGAAATGAAAACATGTATCCATGCAAAATCTTGTATATAAATTTCCATAGAAGTATTATTCACAGTAGCCAAAAAAATAGAAACAACCCAAACGTCCATCAGCTGATGAGCGATAAAGAAAATGTGGTATATCCATACAAAAGCATATGATTCAGCCATAATAAGAATAAAGTACCAATACATGACGCAAACATGGATGAGTCTTGAACACTTTGTGCTAAGTGAAAGGAACAGACACAAAAGGCTGCATATTGTATGATTCCGCATGTATGAAATGTCCAGGCAGATCTATGGAGACAAAGTTTAGATTAATGGCTACCAGGGTCAGGGAAAGAAAGGGATAAAGAGTGACTGCTGATGGGTACAGGGTTTCTCTCTGGGATGATGTGAACATACTAGAAATAGATTGTGGTGATGAATGCACAACTCTGTCAATATACTAAAAACCACTGAATTGTATACTGTAAAAGAGTGAGCTTTTTAGTATGTGAATTACATCTTAGTACAGCTGTTACTTAGAAAAGAATAATAATCCTTTTGTTTTTTATATTGCAGATGGTTGCTAGTTGGTCTTCTTAAGTTTTATTGTATTTTTTACTGCATATAAATTTTCAGATTTTTATAGGAAAAATACCAGTCTTTTACTCTGAGTTTTGGTTTTGTGTCTTGTCATATTTAGAAACTATCTTAGGTTTGTGGAAATAATCACTTATAGATTTTTATAACCTCTTTTTAGATTTGGATATATGATCCATTAGAAGTTTATTTTCTGGCAGACAATGAAGTATGAAACAGGAGTCCAGCTTCCCCCCCCCAGCCAAAAAAAAACAACCATTGTTTCAGCTTTCTTATTAAAGAATGTATCCTTTCTCTGTTACTTGACATGCTACCATATTTATATTTTAATTTGCATATTAATGAATTTAATATTATATAAAAATTTGTGTCTATACCTGTACTCTGTTCTGTTTACTTGGATGCTTCTCCCTGCCTTACTGTGGCATTGTGGTTTTTTTGTTTGTTTGTTTGTTTAAGATTTTATTTATTTATTTGACCCAGAGATAGAGATCACAAGTAGGCAGAGAGGCAGAGAGAGAGGGGGAAGCAGGCTACCCGCTGAGTAGAAAGCCCAATGTGGGGCTTGATCCCAGGACCCTGAGATCATGACCTGAGCTGAAGGCAGAGGCTTAACCCACTGAGCCATCCAGGTGCCCCTCTATGACTTTTTTTTTTTTTTTTTAAAGAGGAACTCTTGTATTTTACCACTAAGAACTTGTTGGATTTTGATATGAGTGGCTTGCACTTTGATCACATTCAAGTATTATCCTATTCTAGATTTTTTTTCCCCCAGTGAGGTAGTTAAGGGGTATTTAAAATTTTTTAAAGATGTACTATAGTAGTAGAACTACATTCACCTTTCTGGTAGTAATCTTTGCATTATCATTTAAACTGTTCATTCAATAAATATGTATTTTCCAGATACTGTTTTAAGCACTGGAGATACAAATATGGCTTTCTAGCACTCGGTGCTTAAAGGCAGCTACTTTTCACCTTTTTATTATGCTGAAGAATGCGGTGTAACAGGGGATCACTAAAGTAATGATACTCAGTGAGAGAGAAGAGAAGGACACTAGACGGACAGATCATAATGGGAAGGAAGGGAAGAAAGCAGGTGTGACGCACAGAATTTAACAAAGCATCCCAAGCAATTCTTACCTGGCCACCAGGTCGGCCACTGAACTTTGGTAATAGCTAATCTTATTGTAAGGTTTTACAGTTTTACTCTATAAAACCTATATAATGTTTTCATAAACATTGGTTATTGTACTCCTAACAGTAACCTCATATTAACTATCTTAGCATTGCAGAAGAGGAAACTGAAACCTGGAATCGTTAGGATACCAAAGCTAAGCAAAAACAAAACAAAACAAAACCTGTGTACTTGCCCTAATAAAATAATTGAATAACAAAATACATGACTTAATAAATAATCTTTCACAGACGTTCTAGAGTTTATTTTTTTCTGATTTTTTTTTTTTTCCAGAAGCTCACCATTTCCCACTTGAACCAGAGAGTCACTGGTTAATCACAGGCCAGCCCAACCAGTGCTTTTCGCAATCCCTCTGAATTGCAGGAATAAGTAAGACCAGTCATCTGTGAAAGCCCTGTGTTTCTTGTCCCACATTGACTTGCACTGATTAAGAGGCAAGGAAGGGTCCAGATGGCTCAAATTGGGTCCAAATTCTATGCTGCAGTATGAAAAATGTTGGCTTTCTCTCGAGCCCTCGAGGCTTAAGGCCATTACCAGGGAGTCAAAAACCTTTGCTGGATCGTCAGAGTCCTGTGGCCTCAAACCAGGACCAGGGTACTTCTCCAGAGTGTGGACTGCCTCAGGTCCAGGGTCCTTTTCCTAATCTTCTTCATTTATACAGTACATATAGGAGACTATTCAGGCAGCAGGGTGCTATATCTTTCTACCTCTCTGCAACTTAAGGAATATCAGAGGAAGAAAAGTGGAGAGGGAGCTCAGGGGGCCAGATCAGCAATTCAGCCTCTGCTGAAAACCGCTCCAGATCTCACAGCTAAAGTGGAATCTTGAGAGCTCTCTGGCATATTAAATATTCATCAAAAACCAAACACCACTTTTTCAACATTTGACTGAATAATACAAGTGTAGATTTGTCCTATCTCTATGCTTGGATTGCTCAGATATACCTAGCCCTAAATTATGGTTCTAATGAAGTCAGTTTAAAAGATGAGGAAAGAATCCTTTGTAGTTTATCCCTGCCTTTCATTTCCTCTTAATTTAACCATAAACTAAACGGATTCATAAAATGTTTATAGAGGGTAATAAAGTGATGTTTTTAATACAAAGGTTGCTTATGTAATTAAGCTTACATTCTATGAGATTCTGTGTAATTTGAAACGGGTTGCATGAAATTAACAAATACTTATATCTATTTTATTTCTCCCCCCATTAACGGCAAATAATAAAACAAAAGGGGGGGGGGGGAGTAAGTTCCTGCCAATGTAAGTGCCTACAGTTCAGAAACTGAACCTGCAGATGTTGCAAAAGATTTTATCTTTTTCTTGGAAATGTGCCGTTAAATTTAATTAGATTTCTCATTTGCCTTCCTTTTCTTTCATTTTGTCGCTCTACTTTTTTTCTACCTCCACTCCCTCTTCCCTCCTGTCTCTCTCCCTTATGTACTGGGGGAGAACACTATATGTTTTTAACCTATATAACATAAGTGAAGAAATTTATCAAATCCTATAACCATTACATTATAAGTTGTCTTGATCGAAGTTACTCTGAAGTTCACTCTAACCATTAAATAATATCATGATGTTCATGGCCCCACACTCACTTTCTTTTTCTAAATAAATAGAAAAACTAAGCTTGAAGAATATAAAGTCATATTCTGTTTTTTCCCAAAATTTTTGTAGAGACAACTGGAAGTGATCTAATCTTTACTGTTATAGCATTTTATCACCAGGCTGTCAAGATGTGATTTCTTACTCTGAAACGATCCACTCTCTACTATATTTCATGTTAACATTGCAAATCAAGTCAAATGGCTAATGTTCACATTGTTTAAAATAATGGAGAGAAGAAACCACGGAACTCTATTTCTCTGAGTTCATTTAGACTTCGGTAGCAAATATTGATAATCAGATCCTAGGGATACCTAATTTTACATGGAGTGATAATGGTTTAACTCAATTAATTTTTGGACACTTATCTATACCACTTTTAAGAAACATCAAAGTTCATGGGACGCCTGAGTGGCTCAGTTGGTTAAGTAGCTGCCTTCAGCTCAGGTCATGATCCCAGTGTCCTGGGATCGAGTCCCACATCGGGCTCCTTGCTTGGCAGGGAGCCTGCTTCTCCCTCTGCCTCTGCCTCTGCCTGCCTCTCTGTCTGCCTATGCTCGCTCACTCTCTCTCCCTCTATCCATGACAAATAAATAAATAAAATCTTAAAAAAAAAAAGAATTTAAAAAAAAAGAAACATCAAAGTTCCCTTAGCGTTCTGAAAGAATGATTTTGAAAAGTTTCATAAAAAGTTCTAAAGGTATGCATCAGCATTTTCTATAAAAGTGTTGGGTGGAACAGATATCACTGAACAGTCGTCCCAAAAGATATTTGATAAAATACAATGAATTGCCAGGTATGCTATTCCTATGTTTGCATGGACATGGCCGAGAAATGGAAATAATTGTGTAATTCTCCAGTGTACGTTTTCTGTGTTGGAGCAAACACTCCAAGAATGCAAAAGATTAAAGCTTTTCACCCGAGCATCTCTAAGCACGTGAGACTTAGGAGCGCATAAGGGCTAACCTAGGTCATTTGATAAGAACTGAATTGCCTCTTACCTTATTCTATGTACTTGGCTCATTTAGATGTTGCTGTTTCTCTGGAAAATAGCAAGTGTCCCCTGTCCACGAATGTAATTATTATGACAATTTCTAATTTTCCTTTTAGGGATACCATGCCAGCACTTTAAAGTCTACTTACCCAAAGCCAAACTCAGTTATCCTCCATGAAAACCTGCTCCACTTCCTGTGTCTCCATCTCTTAAAATAATTCAACTTTTATTAAATTTGGCCATACAAAGAAAACCTAGATGAATTTGAAGACTACGTTCTCTATAGAAACTTGGATTGAAAATAAGTTTTTAGGTCCTCACTAAAAACCACATCCCACACTGACAGTCAAACATCAGCCCCTGTTGTGTCTCTGGTATGTACTGATTCCAATACCACTGAAGCCCACTTCTGCCCTGGCCCCTATCCTAGCATCCTTACTCTGAAACCTCTCCAAGCTCTTCCACCCTTTGCCTTGAGGACTGTCTCTCAAAAGCACAGCCTAAATTATGATCATCTTTTCCTCAAAAATCTATGGCTTCTAAACACCCTGAGAAAGACATTCTAACTCCAGCAAGTGCCACTTCAGAAATTCCATGCTGTGCGCCTATCTTGTCCTTCCAGACACATCTCGGACTACTTGCCTCCAGGAATGTCAAGCATGCCCAACTATACCATGCCCTCCCACCTGCTCCTACTTCTGCTCTCCCCTCTGTCCACAGTAACTTGGTTATGGTCCTCTACCTTTGACCTTGTCTTTCATAGTGCTTGGCTCAGCTCATATGACCCCACATCATAAAGTCTTAACAACCCACACTGTTACCTATTCCTCCTTTCCCTCTACTTCTGGATTTAGCATTTGCAGCATTCTGCTATGTGTGATGTTAGCCTTACACATCTGTCTTTCCAGCTAGGTTGCACACTCTCTCCATTCTATCCATTTGGGGTCTCCAGAATTCCTATCCAGCTGCAACTCTATACACCAAATACAATGACCTAGTTCTCTCTCTCAAGAAGCTCAGTCCACTAAGTGATAAAACATGTTAATAACTCAATATGATAAGGGTCATAAGGAAGTCCAAAGGGTAGGGAATAAGGAGACAGGTTGGTAAGCACGGGATTTAGATTCAGAAGACTCAAGTTCAAGGTCTGGTTCTGCTATGTAACTAAGTTATGATAAGCAAATCTAGTTTCAGTTTTCTCATTTGCAAAGTTAGGGTTTCTAACACTACTCTTCTGTAAGAATCAAAATAAAATTAAATAATGGGTTTCCAATTGTTCCTCTAGATCCAACATCTGTCCTCTGTCTTCTTCCTCTACTCTGTGCCTCTAGAAATTGACTTCTAAGCAAGGGGATCTTCCCCACATTGTCTCTATGTGTCTAGGTTCTGCCAGTTGCTACCTCCTCTGGCTCCTTAGGTCCTAGGGGTAGTCAGGCCTCAGGGTAACTCTCCCTGTGGTTTCTCTGCAGTCTACCCACACCTTTACAAATAATCCCTTTATTAAAGACTTTTCAAATTACACACGTTGAATGCGCCATCTGTTCCCTGCCAGGACTCTGACGGATAAAGCTGCTTTTCAAACTCTAAGTTGCTGTCTAAATGCAAGGTATATCTCATTTATCTCTGCACAGTGCTTTACACAAAGCAGATTGATGCTATTAATAACAAATTGTGAAATGAACGTATGTAAGGATGAATGACTGAATGATCCTGCCCTCGCCCACATGAGTTATAGTCTTATCTGGGGATCTCTTCTTGTCACCTTGATTGGATTTTGTAATGTCCTGCTTTGATTTGGAAGGTCCTCTGTTCCCTGGAACTCAAGGTCTCTTGGAGAAACATTTTTACAGGTAGTCTGCCTCAGCCTTTGTGTGTTTCAAGTGGTTTAACTTGAAAGAATTAACATTGTTTGAAATTCCCAGAAATAACACTCTTTCTATAGGCTGCACACTTACCTGATATCAAAAGGGATGAGTAGTTTGTTCATTTATTTATTTATGTTTTTCGTTCATTGACATAAAAGCTGGCAAATAAGTTAAAAACAAACGAATTGATTCTTCCCTTATTACATGGAAATCAAGAGCATATTCAAGCAATCAGTAGCCTGGGGTAGTTTTTCAAAAGCACAATAGCCTAGCCAGGGAATAAGCAATTGAATAGCCTCACCAAATGATCTAAACAAAGATAAGTCACAGAATTAAGCATCTTGATATTTCTGAGGAGTTGAAATCATGATTGATTGACTTTAATATGAATTTATTCCCAGCTGCCATCCTTGTCTTCTGAATTCTCATATATCTCAATAAAATAGGAGATAAACATTTTCCTCCTATTTTAAATATAAGGTCAATGACTTAAAAATGAGGAACGGACCCATGGAAAGTATCTTTAGAAAACATACTCTTTTTTTTTTTTTTTTTTTTTAAGATTTTATTTATTTATTTGACAGAGAGAAATTACAAGTACACTGAGAGGCAGGCAGAGAGAGAGAGAGAGAGGAGGAAGCAGGCTCCCTGCTGAGCAGAGAGCCCGATGCGGGACTCGATCCCAGGACCCTGAGATCATGACCTGAGCCGAAGGCAGCGGCTCAACCCACTGAGCCACCCAGGCGCCCTAGAAAACATACTCTTGAGTAAACATATTTAGTAGAATGCTTTGGTACTGAGTAGGTATTATTCATTAGCAAATGATTGCATCACTGGAATTCTTAATTAAAATTTGTGATGAGAAATGAATCCATTCAGTCTGCAGTTAGGACCCAGAAATTCAGAACACATTGGGGTGCTTTATGAGCACAATTCCAAAGATTTTCATACAGCGAAAGAACCCACAAATACTTTAAACAGGAATTCTAGAAGAGTACACACGTGATGGCTGTGTGGATCCAGACACAATATGATTTGAGAAGTCAACCATTGAATACAATACATGGAAAGATTCTAATTTGATGGGTGTGTAATAGTGTTAAAAGCCTCTAAACAGGGGCGCCTGGGTGGCTCGTGGGTTAAGCCTCTGCCTTCTGCTCAGGTCATGATCCCAGGGTCCTGGGATTGAGCCCCACATCAGGCTCTCTGCTCAGCAGGGAGCCTGCTTCTGCCCCTCTCACGCTCTGCCTACTTGTGATCTCTGTCTGTCAAATTAAAAAAAAAAAAAAAAAAGCCTCTAAACAGTCCTTCTGGACCTTTTCTGGGTTTTCCAGAAAGGCTTCTAGCCAAACAATTTCTTCTCTTCGCTTAATAATTGAAATACAAATTCAGACAGTGGCAAACTCTGAGGCTCCTCTTTTAAAGGGGTCCTTAAGAATGTAAATTCGAAGTGATTTTTTTTTTCAGCACATATCACAATTCAAACTTTTAGCAGCCATCGAGGAGCTCAACCTCGACTGCAGTAAAGTAAAATGGATAATGTTTAGCTCTAACTTGGTTGCTAGGACCATCCTAGCAAGAAAATTCTGCTGTAAAAATTTATGATCCTTAACTGTTTTTACTTGCTGACTGTCTACTGATGATGGGTTCTGGTTTTGAAGGCCAGAGAGATCTGGGGAGACCACTTTGTGCAGCCAGAGAAAGGTTAGACAAACAACAGGTTTCTCCTGAGCCTCCTTCTAGAACACGAATGAAACTCCAGTACTTGGGGCTGATGGAGACAGCATTGCCTCCTATTACCTCGTTTGTGTCATTGCTGACTCAGTGACACCATATCCCAGACTCAGATTTAAACACTTGTTAGCCAAATGTGTCTCCCTATGTGCTGCTGGCCCTTGCCACTTCATCACAGTTTAATAAGGCATTGGGGATTTTAGACAACTCCTCTAATTACAGCAGAATGCGAACAGTGTTTGCTATTGATTTTTATTCCAGAATGTCAACCCTTTCCTGTCCCCCATATACCTATTACCCTTCACTCCTTTGCACGTAACCAAGGTCATTTTTTAAAAATGACTCTAACATATTCAATATTAATCAAATGTCCATAACAGAAAACATCCTCCACAGAAGGTGAAAGGAAAGTAAAAAATGTGTCTTTGCTTGCATTGTTTGGAAAGATGGAAATTACCCAGAATCCTATTCTTTTTTTTTAACCAATAGGTGGCACTAGTGGTGTCTAGCAATGATTCAAGTCTGTAGCTCTACTACCTAGCTCTAATATATACAGCATTCAGAGATTAGGATTTTCTTTTTTTTTTTTTGCAAAGGTTACCATCATTATGGCCTTAGCCATTAATTGAAACATTTGTAGCTTACCCAGTGGGGATGATTTTAATATAAAATTTGCATGCTGTTGAATAGGTTCTTTAAAATTATTATTTGTAAGTAGTCCAGAAGAGTTATATGGGTAATAGTATGCATATAAGGTAGAGAAGTTTAAAGTATGCTATAAACCCTATCACAGAATTCCTGATACTAGTTTGTATGCAACAGGCAAGAACTATCAAAGAATTAGAAATTGAAGCACACGTTTTTAACATAGCTTGGAGAGTGTAGTTGTGAGTTTTAAATAATTTTATTTGCTGTGTTATCCAAGACACACTGGTTTTCAACCCTGTGCTCTTTACATTTTTTATAGCATGGCGTAAAGCAAGTTTTTTACTTTTTTTTTTTTTTTTTTTTTTTTTACATTTTTTACAGCATGCCTAGAAAGCAAATTAGGCTGCGAGCCAAACAGACCTATGGTAGATTCTGGACCTCCATCATCTACAAAGCTGCAAACTTTAACAAGATGGTTATCTCAAATAATCCTGAGTTTCTTCATTCCTAAATGATTCCTGTCTCTAAGAGTTATGGTAAAAATTAAGTGGACAGAATTGTAGCCATCAGTATCTAAGGTGTAATAAGTAGCCAGTTAGTTTCTTATCCCTTGGTTGATTTGAATTTTAACATTGGCTGAGGCAAAAAATAAATAAATTAATAAATAAGCAGAAGGAGAGGGAAATGAAGAAAAAGGAGAAGAAGGTGATTAGACAGTGGGGTCTATTTAAAAAAAAAATGTGATGCCTGGGTGACTCAGTCAGTAGAGTGTCTGCCTTCCGCTCAGATCATGATCTCAAGAGTCATGCAAGCCTCTCTCAGGGCTCTTGGATCAGCGGGGGGAGTCTTTTGCCCCTCTCCCCCTGCCCCTGCCCCTGCTCATGCTCCCTCTCTCACAAACAAATAAAAAATCTTTTATAAAAAAAGATATTTGACATCCTTTTTAAAAAATTAAAAAGTATACATTTCAAAAAACATATTCTAATTCTCTACCACTTTTGAATATTTGTATTATCTTTTATTTTTGTGAAGAGATTCTAACATTTAATAGATATTATTCAGCCCCGATTCCTTAAGGTCAGTGGGTTGGTTGCTGTAAATTTTGGAGAGAAGGCTCTGAGGAATTTATCCAGAGTCTCAGCTTCCCTCTATCTGCGGGGGTGTAAGCTAGCATCCCTGCACCCTAAGCACTCTTTCCTAAGTACATATAAGTACAAGTAAGCAACTGGGACTAATTTAATCATCCTTTTGTTTGACCCTCCCTCTAAAAAGTTTATTTTGTTTCTGCTGTTTCAAAAGATCTTTGATGAAATGGTGATAGCATTCCTGATCTCTTATCTGTTTTCAAAAGAGCTAATATTATTAAGTGCTGCTTACCATTCATCTTTCTGATGGTAACAAAAAAAAAAAAAACACAAACAAAAAAAACCCGTCTGATTTAATTTGGCTTGAGCACTCAGTGTCCATCCACACAGCGGCACCTGTGGGGTCATTAGCAAAATTAGATAAGTAACTGATTTATTATTATCGTAGATGCATGGTGCTTTCCCTTTACTTAGAGTGTATGGCAAAAATTGTTCATGCTAAGAAACAGTAATCAAAATGGCTAAAAAGCCACAGTTTTATCATTCCAAACATAAGCATAGCTGTGGTAGTATCTTATCATAGTACATAATAATAGAAATGAATTATGTCAGTAAAATCTTGAGGTTTAAGATTTACCGTGATAAATATTTTTCATTAAAGTGAAATATCTTGGCAGAGTCACTTTCATATGCAGACTGTTGACACAAGGAGGCCAGCTGTGCCCATGCAGATGCCGAGATTTGGGTCTATATTATTAATGATTTATCATGTCATGGAGAGCTTAGATTAGTTTTGAAAGCAATCCCTTGCCACAAAAGCACTTTCTATAATGTGTGAACGCAAGGAAGACTATATGTGCATTCCAAATTAATCACAGGAGCTGCAGCTACCTTTGAAATTTCAATACCTCTTCTCTTTTTATTTTGGAACATGAAATTCTAGATCCTAAACTGTGTTATTCATTAAAATTCATACAAGAATGTTATTTCATATCCACTGGATAGCGAGCAGTGTGTGTATCTGAATTAACAGATACATAGACTCAGATGAGGGAATGAAGGATATAGGAAGGCATTGCCAAGCTGTTGTATACCATGTGTTTTTGCACTAAAGCTCCCTTTTAATGTGAGGTTGGATTAAGTTTCCCTTTCAGTTCTGCAGGCTTCCAAGATTGCTCTGCCTTCAGGGCACGTATAATAATATTGGCTAATATTTATTCAGGGCTTGCTGTGTTCCAGGTAAGATGCTAAACACTTTACATGCATTATCACATTCAGACTTCATAAGACCCATGTGAAATATTGTTATCACCCCTGTTTCACAGGTGAGAAGACTGAAGCACAATGTAGTCAAATAAATTATCCCAAGGGGGAGGAATCTGGATTGAATCCAGGTTGTCTGATGTTTTAAAGCCTTCACTATTAACTACTGCTATTAACTGTGACCTCACTATTAAGCATTCTTACAACTAAGCAAGAGGTAGGGTTCAGATCCTATTTAGTTACTACCTGGGCGGCCTTAGGCAAGTCCCTTGCACCCTGTAAACTTCGGTTTCCTTTTCTATAAAATGAAGAGAACAGTAGTACTTACCTCATAGAATTGTTGTGAGTTAATATTTGTAAAAGGCTAAGAACAGAGTTTGGCCCATATTAAGCACGAGTGCTTTGTGCTGTAGGAGTTCATGAGTTGTACTCTTCAATGACTGATAAACTTTCACTGACCGTTACACATAGATTCTCCATAATTTTCAGATAGCTTTTATTCTGGAAATGAGATTGGGAATGAAAGATAGAAATTACATTCTGAGTTTTATTCCTAAAGGAAACAAACCAAGGACTGTGAATGAAGTTACTGCTTATCCCTAATGCGAGATGTACACAGATAACCCAAAAGCATCACTGCTAACCCTCTACAACAGTGAGTCCTTTAAGCATTCTTTCTGAGTGTGGAAAGAGCCAGATATCTTCCTTCCTTTCTTCCTTCATTATTCACTCATTCAACCCATATCCTTACAAGGGCACTATGCTTGCTCAGGGGATACGGGTGAATAAATCCCTACTCTGGAGGAGGACACAATCTAGAGATGACTAGTTCAGCACATAAAAGGGTATGAAAGCACATGAAAGTTCTAGGCTCTGTTACCTGACCAGTTTCAGAAGTATTCATTGAGTGCCTAGTAAATGCCAGGCACTGTGCTAGGCACGGGGGCCTATCCAGGTCAAAAGGCAAGATCCCTGCAGTTAAGAAGCACCCAATGGGGAAGACATCCTAAACAGATCTTTTCCCTTCCCTGTGGGAAATTACCTAGATAAACTTGCTGGAAGAGCATAGAAAACAGGTGCTTAAACCCATCCTGGGGCTAGTGGGAGGAGGGAGATTCTGACACCTAGAAAAATTTTTGGTAAAAGTGAAGAAAAGCAGAAATTAAAGTACCTGACGCTATGGAGAAAGAGCAGCCCTAAAAGCAGAGACACCATAAATGAAGACAGGAGACATGAAGCGGGGTGACACAGTGGGGGGCCGCCAGCGGCCATTCGATGAGAGAGCTTAATGGGGATGTACTGTGGGATGTGGGATGTGGGACAAAATACGGCACTAGAGAAGTAAACAGAGCTGGAAGGTTAAAAGTGTATAAAATCAACTGAAAGGACCAAATGCTAACAAAGTGCATAGAATGAGCACTTGCTTTTATAGACTGTTTCCCACTAAAATCCAAATGAAAAGAAAGTCATTTTCCTGACAATCAAGATTCCGGGAACCAAGGAGATGATGAATTCCTAAGAGTAATGTCTTGATCCCGACCAAAAGACACAGGGTGTCACTCTTTCCATGTCAGTGGGTTGTCCACTTCCCTACTTCTCTTCCTCAGGGAACCAAACATTGAGACTGGCTCAGAGGTCTAGACTGATGTTTAGACTGAAAACATGTCTAATCCTTGGCTTGAAATGACCTATTAGCACATCCTTCTGCAGCCTCAAAGTTTTTTTTATTCCTGGATTGAAGAACTCAGTCCAGGATAAACTGTACTCCCAGGGGTGGTGCTCTGTAAAGTTGGTCATCATGGAATTTCAGCAAAGAATTCAGGAATCTAAAGAACTGAAACCTACCCCCCCCCCTTTGCTGTTACTGCAGAGACAGAACAACTCCTAAGCTTTCTGCCTCCAGGTGGGTGGCAATTTAATTCTTATGGAGCCACGGGTCACCCCCTTGCATCTTCATTCAGTGCACAGAGCCCTCTGCCTGCAGCGGGGCCTGCTCCCTTCTGGGTCAGAAGTTGGCTGGGGAAGGGCCCTGACTGCCAAGTAACTTGCAATGATGTCAGAGCCCAGCACAACCAGAAAACACCAGCCAGCCAGCCAACAAAAGCCTTAACAACAACAGAAAAATCACAGAGCAGAGTTGCCAAAGCTGTTCTTTCCGCCCCCTACCCCTTTCTTCGAATAGGAAGAACAGCAGGAAGAGAGTTTATATTTTAAAAGACTCTCCCTCCACTCCTCCCTCCTTCTGCCTTTTGGTAACAAAGTGTTAACTGGTGAGGAAACAGTTCTCCGGATGAGTCCAGGCCGGAGTTCCGCAGTTCCATGGGGTGTCTTTTGGAGTTCCTTTTCAAAGCTGTCAGTGGAAGTTTCAGAAACAACTCAGAACCGGGTATTTTTCCTAAATGTAAACATGCAACTCTGTGTAGAGGAGAAAGCAGAAACCATTGAGGAAAGGAAAATCCTTTCCCTGCCCCCTTCTTTTCTTTTTCGGGTAATTAACTATACTCAAATGAATATTGAAAGTTTGGTGAAAAAGCTCTGTTGTCCTCCTCCTCCTCCTCCTCCTCCTCCCCCTTCTCCTTGGCCTTCCCCTTTCCCTCTTTCTCCTTCTTCTTCTTTCTTCTTCTTCTTCTTCTTGGGATATCATGGTTCATTCCAGCCATTCAGAGCCCTCAGTGATTCATAATTCAACTGGAAATTAATAAAACACAGCCCCCATTCTTGGAAATGAAGTTTGGATTGAAATCCTCTTGTTTTGGAATATATGGCCTTTTTTCCCCCTTTCATTTGTGACAGTCAATTTTAAATGATGTCACTTCAAGGACATTTTCATTTCTCCCACAACATATTACACGAAACACTTGCCTGTAAAACCGGCTCATTAGCCTGCAAAATTATACTGTACTGAATGGCTTTCATTCAAAGTAGAAATGGGATTTTTAGTAGGCAATTTCTGTATTTTATAAAGATAAAGCAATGTTTGATTGCTTCTTCCCAGCTGTTTTGCTTAGTGGTTATAAAGAGAAATTGGAGGGGGTTGGGGACGAGAAAGGTAATATGGGGGCGGTTTTGTAAGGATGTGCTTAAAAAATAAATCTTAGATTAAGAAACCAAGGCCGAACTTTACAGAGCAACTGCGCCTGCAGCTCCTCTGGGCTGCAATGATTTGTCCTCTGGATGTCTGGAGGAAAGCTCTGAAAAAAGTGAGGGAAGGAAAAAAAGAGGGAAAGAGGGAGGAAAGCGAAAAGGCTGCTTTGCAGGCTGCAGCAGCCACCGCGAGCTGGATGACTGAGGCTCTGGGAGTTGCTGGAAGGAGCAGCCCTTCAGAGGTGCGGAGAGGGAGGGTGCGCAGCAGAGCGCCAAGGAGGAGGGACGCGGGGGCCACTGAAGGGTCAGCGGGGCCGCGGCGCCGGGCTGGGGGCCTCCAGGCGGCGCTGGCCACGGCGCACGGCCGAGGGTGAGCGCTCCGGGCCGCCCGCGCCTCCTGCTGTCGGTGCCCGGGGGTGGGCCCCGCGTCGCGAGCTGCCTGGTGCGGGGAGGGAACCAGCTCCGGCTCGCCTGATGGATTGACTTGGAGATGGATCGAATTACACCATTTGCCTTGCCTCGATTTGTTTTGCTCCCGCTCCGTCCCGCTGCTGCTGCTGCTGTCGCTGCTGCAAGGACTGGTGGTGGCGAGTTTCAGGATTATACCGAGGAAGCCAAGACCTAAAGAGAAAGACGGATTTTTTTCTTTATTTTCTTTTTTCCCTGCGCGTATTGAGCCTTTTCTTTTTCTTTCTTTCTTTCTTTTCTTTTTTTTTTTTTTTAAACCAGCCGACCCCTACTCCCCACCCCCAATGAGGTAAGACCGTCTTATAATCTGCTAATGCTCTGGACGCCTGGTGGGGGTCGGACGCAGATCCTCAGAGCCGGAGTCGCAGCCCGTGTATGTGCGTGTGCCTGTGCGCGCGCGCGCGTGTGTGTATGTGCGTGCATGTGTGTTGTCACTGGAGAGTTGATTTCTCTTCCGAGCAGCCCTGTCCGCCTGCCGTGCGAAGGACGCGCAGCGGGCCGGAGAGGTTTGGCGGACCCGTCAAAACTGACACTGCTGGAGGTTTAGGGGGAGGGGCACGTGGAGTTGGAGGCCCCCTCCACTGTGCACGCCCCCCCCCCCGAAAAAAAAAGCGGAAGGAGGAGGCAAGTAAAAGTTTCTTGCCAGGCAGAGCCGGCTCCGCGCTCTCCCCGCGCATTATCAGTGGGAACCCGGGCTGCTTGGCTGCTCGGTCACGGCGTCTCCAGCCAGCGCAAGAAGCTGAGCCAAAGCCGACAGAGCCGGCCGCGGGCTCGGCCGCCCCCTTCCGCCCGCCCGCCCGCCCCGGAGCCAACGCTGGGACCGTCGGGGTCGCGCAGCGCCCGCAAGGCTAGGAGTGGACCCGCAGGCGTTCGCCCGCGCTGGGAGAAGGGGCGCAGAGCCGCCGCCGAGACCTAGCAGCTCACCGCGGACGCCCGCTACCTGTCAGTGCGCCCCCGGATCGGACAGCCTCCGGCAGCGCCTGGGGGCGGGGGCTCGGGGTACCCGGCCACCTCCACCCCCCCAACCCAGGCTCCAGCCGGGAGGGCAGCCACTTCCCACCCTCCTTCTCCCCCTGCTGGCCGAGCGCTCCGCGGGCGGGCTCTGGAGCCTGGAACTGCCCACCGCCCACCCCCACCGCCCACCGGGCGCCCGGGTTTCTCCTGTTGGCCACTCTCCCCCGCAACTTTCCGTGCTTTGTTCTACCGCTGGAAATGATTTACGGAAGCGTTTTGGAGAGGGTCTCCGCCAGGCGGCAAGAGCCCAGCGCGGAGATGTGTTACGTTCTCATCTACCCATCAATTATGGATGGAAACAAATAAGGAAGAGTCAGTTTTGCACTGAACCCCTTCTCCGGCGGCGAGAGGCGTCCTGCAGCCGGGAGGGAGCCGCCGCTCGTATCGGCCGCCGCTTCAGGGGGATGGTGAGGAGGAAGGTAGGGAAACTTTTATTTCCCGTCTTGACAGTGATGATGTCTGTTCCTGGTCTGCAGAAACTGATAGAGCAGCCGCCTTGGGTAATTTGGGAAGGCTTAAAGCTTCCTCCGTCGTGTTTAAGTCTTGGATTGAAATAAAAGGTCATAAAGAACTGGGTTTTAAAAATTTCTGCTAAATCGACTCTCGGGACCACCGCTGTCTAGAGATTGTTTAAATCCTGAACTTGTGAAGAGCTAAATGTCATGGAAGCTAGAGGGGAATGAAGTAGCAGTATTAATTACAGCATTAGAGGAACTCAGGGTAGTACTGCCTGTTCTGAGCTGACCAGTCAGCAACCCAAGTTCCAGCAGCCCAACCCCTCGCCAGTCTCAGCTGGGCGGCTGTCACACAGGAGGGACAGTAGATCGTTATTACAGATATATGGACTTTGTAAATAGTAATTGGATCTTATGTCCCCAACGATGGGCGGCTGCTTTCTCTCAAAAATAACGGTAGTGTTTCCAGTGACTTGGGAAAAGAAATGTCTAGGGTAATTTTCCCAAGAACTTCTGGCTACTGAGAATTCTAAGTCTGCAGTAAAAAGTCTAGTTGCTTTTGGAGGATTGTTCTCCCCTCTGCTTGATGTTTGGAGCAATAAAGTGGATTCTTTTGTTTATTTCAAGGCTAAAGTCCTAGGGAAGGGTTTAACATTTTTCCAATCTCGTTTTGGTCTCTGTCCCTCAGCAGAGGAAAAATTCTTGTTTGAAGAAATTCTTCCAGGTTTCATCCCTGTAGAATTGAGAAAAATCTCAGACAGCTCAAGATGAGCATTTTACTATACTTTGGTTCAATAAACAGTAGGTTTTGATGCTGGTTTATTCAAGTTGTTAAAAAAAAATCCTATTGCTCTGTTAGCTATCTAACTCAGGAAATCAAGTTGTGTGTAGTCCTGTTTAATGTAGTGAGTGACAGGCATATTCTGTCAGGCTGGCAAATACTACACAAACATTTACCCGGCTTAGGTAAATAGAAATTGTCAAGTAAGCCCTGAAATTTAGGCCTATATGATCATGAACTTAAAACAGCTTAAGGTAAATAAACTAAAGCCCAGCCATAGCCGAGTTTTGTTTTTTGTCGTTACTGTCTGTGCTCTGTTTAGGTCCCTAGAATGTGCTCTCAGAAAGACAGTTAAGTAAATAACCCTAAGATTTCCAAAATGTCTTGTTTAGCAAACCATTTTCTTCCCCTGGGTCATTTAGTTAGTTACTATGTCTTATTGGATCCTACAAAATATTAGTACCTCTCTTCACTTATACTAGAGATACTACATGGATGACCTTTTTGGAGGAACATTTCTGTGATGTAGGACAGTATGCCAGGAATATTATGACTTTTCCATCACAAACAGCTGGTTAACTCAAGTTTTATTAGATTTGTGGTCATTCTGCCCTTTTTTTCCTTCCTTCCTTCCTTCCTTCCTTCCTTCCTTCTACTCTCTCCCTCTTTCTGTCTCTCTCTTTCATTTTTTGGGTGCCCACTAATAGCACCATCTGGTCATGTCTCCCCTGGTCTGATGGATCTGAAAGATGGCTCTGATGTAAACCTATTAGTCCTTAGAGTGAGGGCAACTTAGAAATATCCAGTGGACTTCAGTTCACTGGCTGCTTGCTGCACAGGAAGGATCTGTCCAGTAACGGTGCTCTGGGTAAGTGGGCCCCTGCATCCTTGTGTGGTGGTTTCTCTTGCTTGAAAGGCACACAGGCAAGTAAGCAGGAATCAGAGCTTTGGTTCACAAAGATGCCCATAATTGTTAAGGACTTATTGAAGCTGGAGAAGTTCTTCACTTCTTGCTGCTCCATCATAATAAACGTTAGCAATTAGCTTAGTCATTGTTCTTGTATGTGAGTTTCACTAAGATACAAAGAGTGAATCTGAGATGGGGTCATTTTTCACCCTTCTGATGCATTTTATGCAGAGTTAAGAGCCTGGCTGAATGCCTAACCGTTATTGGTATAACTGTAAGAGGTGAACTCTTTCCCTCACACATTGCAGGATAAAATATTACCTTTTATTTCAATTAATAGACTTTAAGCCTCACATTTTAGATTCATTTCTAGAGGAAACAAGAGGCACTCGGGGGTGTGCCAGTCAGTCAGTATTTATCGAAAACCTGTCGTTTGCAAGCAGCTATGCTAGCCAGTGTTCCAAAGCCAGGTGAGACAGCCATGTTTCTGTATGTTCAACTTAAGTAAGAATGCAAATGGCATTCTTGGATCACGTGGCGAAATGGATCACTGGCAAGAAATGTAAATATGCACCTTTTTTTGAAGCATGCTGTTGAATCCTAAATTATGAACACTCCATCATTCAATATACCAGTAGTGTAATTCACAAACTGAAACTGTCATTAGAACAGGGGAACTCATGTGAATGGAGACTTTGCTTTAAGATCCACCAAAGCCTATGTCTTAGCTTGCTGCTTATTTCATGAACAGCTGCCAACTTCTGCTGGGGGGTGGGGGTGGGATGGACATGTTTTGATTTATTCCCAGGACACAGAGAGAGTAAAATTCATATAACTGTATTAAGCCTCTCATAACCTTCTTCAGTGGAGATGGCTATTGTTGGGCTGACTTGTCTCCTTAGACCCACAACAGTGGCAGTGCCGCTAACAATTTGGAGGTGCTTCCGTTCATTCAACAGGAAAACTAGGAAATGTTTTTACTGGGAAAAGCCACCATTTATGTAACCAAGGGCGATCAAATCAGTGGTCCACATAGATACCCCGTGAGGTGTACTTATTTCTCAAACTTTTCATTTCTATTAAGCTTTTGTTAACTCCCCCAGATTAGCATTTTAACAACCCTGAAGTGAACTTCTGCCATTCTCTCTACTTGGACACAGTATGTAGATCATCCATCATCCTGTCCTTGGCTACAACAGGCTGCTGGCTCCATCACCATTTGGAGCTACACAGAATCCATCCGACTGTGAACAGCACAGCTGGCTACAGCAATTTTTTCTTCCACACCACTGGCAGCATTGTCTGGCTGTGGTAACTACAGTTAACACCCAGAACGGGAACTTTCCATTGTTTGGCAACCTGGGCTGGGCCCCTCATCCAGTTCTGGGGGCACCTAGAACTGGTCTGCAGACCTTTCTGCAGACCCTGCCCACTTGCAATGGTGTGCCCCACTTCAAAGAGGACTTGCCACAGCCTTAGACACCCCACGGGAAAGCCTATGCAGGCTTGACACAGTTAAACCACCAGAATTACAGAATTAGAAGAAGCCACCCAGACACCCTACATCCTAGAGCTTCGGAAGGCAGTCTTTTTGAAAAGGGGAAGAAAAGAATGAAGTAGCCTTTAGCCTGTGATTCTGAATGACTGAAAACAGAAAAAGACCTTGTCTAAGTTCCTTGGAGAACTGGACATATCGCTGCTTCCTCCCCTTTCACAAAGAACATGTGATGTCCTTAAATCTGGGACTCTTGTCTGATAGTACCCAGTGCCTTCTATTGCTTTTGGGGGGGGCTTTCTTCTTTTTACTAAGAAAGTATGTCTCAGTAGTCGTAGCTTGATTAAAAAAAAAGGACATGAGTTAGGTGGACGCGCTTGTTAAGTTATGTTGGGTAGCTTTAAAAAGAAAACTCTCATGATTAGAAGTACTGCTTTTGGAGTTTGATGCGGGCAAGGGAGACCGCCTCGTATTTTGGTGGGAGATGGTCTTCTTGCTTCTTCCTCTCATATTTACTAATGAAGTTAGCCACAAACCATCTGGGATGGCAGGATGAAGATGATGATGATGGAGAAAGGGGAAGAGGGGGGAAACAGCAGCCTCCATGCAATACCTATCCCTTACTGTTAATCTTGATCATAATTCTCTCTTGTAACTTTCAGTCAAGTGCACAAGGTGGGCTCTGTGATTATCACTGCTCTATCTAAAAAGAAAACTCAGGGACCTGAGAAGTCAGGTCATTGTCCTGAGGTCATACTGCCAGGGAGGTGGTAGAGTCGGGATTTGAGCTCACATGTCAGCCCACACTCTTTCATCTCTGCACTGAATTGTTTCTGGGAGCATGAATGACCCTATAATTTTGTGACTCCCTGATATTTCTGACATTTGTTCTTCAATAAAAGAATCCCACTTTGAGGGAACATTTTGTACCAAATGAAACGATACATACAGTGTGGGTATTCTCTTAAATTTTAACCTTTCTCTAAACTAAATCATACTGTTATACACTTCTTTCCCTTTTATTCTTGGTGGCCAAATAATTATGACACACTCTTCTTCTCAAGTGTCCTAGAACAGCTCCTTCGCCCACCATTTTTCTCGATGGTAGGCTTTCCTGTCCAAGATTACAGTGGCCCAGGACAAATGGCAGAATTCATCACTCTCCACCAAAAAGTGAGTCTGCATCGGGTGCCATTGACATTCATTTCCCTGATCTTGGCAGGTGAAGATCCATTATGTATCCTTGTCCCATTTCCCTGGAGTATTTATGGGGCCCATCAGCAAAGACAGGGAGAACCGCAGCTGTTCAAGCATTAGTGGCACAAGGATGGAAAGTGTATTATTGAAGTTTGACTATGTATTATATTGTAATACACATTTTTCTTCCTTATGGTTGTGAGAGAATCCTTTTACCTGGAGGAGTAAGCGGACACATTGTTGAGAAATTGTCCCTCGCGCCGCAGCATTTCTTTCGTTGTCCTTTTTTATTCAGGATTCCTACGGAAGGGGGATACAAGAAAACCACAGATACACACTACCACTACATAGAATGCTAAAATTTAAGTTGTTCTGTGTATATTTATGGGAAAGAAATATGGGTTTGAAGAAGGCCAGTGTGTAGGGACATGTATAATTAGGCCTCGGGAAGATGCGCGATTCCTTAGCCTATTATTGGAGCCTGTATTTAAAAATAAAGTCAGGAGTTTCTAGTCAGACGAGGACCTGGCACATGTGAACCAGAGCAGATGAAGCTCTTTGGGAAAATAACACTTCCATTCCCAGGAGCCGGCTGTCAGCGGACCAGAGACTCAGACTCCCCCAGCGTCTGCGTTGGCCTAGGCATCGCTTGTCATTATAGGGGTCCCTGGAAACTTTTTTTGGTCTGTGGAGTTGTCTACATCTTTAGGTCCCCAAACCTCCTCCCCTGGGTAATTGGGGGATCAAATAAATATACTTTTAAAAGCTAGAGAAGGTGGTGGAGAAGGGGAGGCAGAAGAAGGAGGAAAGAATGTTGCAGTTGTTTCTGTTTTTGTCATTGCTGGGGAAACCATTTGTTCATTCAGCCAACTTTTACCAAGTGTCTGCTCTGCACAAGGAGGTGCCAGGGTGGGGAGATGGTTCAAAGAGGAACTGACACATAGTTTCAGAGCTCAAGGGTCTTGCTGAGTGGTATAGAAAAGACAAGGTAAACACAGAGCCAAAATAAAATGGTGAGCATTTTCAGGGCCAGAACCATACACACAGACCTATGGTAGTTGAGAGGAGTGAGGAGTTATTTCTGGCTAGGGTAGTCAGGGAAGGCTTTGTGCAGCCGCTGATATTTGAGCTGGTCCTTGAACTAGGTAGGATTTGGACAGGTGGACTGTGAGGGGGCCGTGGGGGAGGTGGTGAGAGGGAGGGCATTCCAAGCATAGAGAACAGCTTAGGCAAAGGCCCTGGGGTGGGGGTGGGGGGAAGGGTCTCGATCAGTTGTCCACATTTGAGTCCTAACCTAGGACAGACTTGCATTTCAGGTGTGAAGAGGCAGTTTGCTATGCACTCCACAAATCTTTATTGAGTATCTCTGGTCTGCTCTCTCTACTTGGCCATTCAGCAGATGGCCCCATGGCTTAAGCCATCAGAATGAATGGGATCAATCTTGTGGCGATTCCGTAGATTGCTCCGTGATCAGAGCTAAAAACTCCATATCAACTGCCAACAGGTTCGGTGTTGCACAGGCACATTGCAAGGGATAACATGATTTGCCTCAAATTACCTAGCAAGACTATTCCCCTCATGGGGTTGTTTAGCAGAACCAAACTAGAAGGGTCCTGCTTCACTGGTTTTAACTTTTTTTAACTTGAAAAATACTCTGTTTTAGATGTAGACTCTATGGTAAGGACTAAATTGTGTACATATATTGGGGGCTTTGGAGAGGGGAAAAGGAGATGTGGAGAGAGGAAGCAGAAGAGAGTAGAAACTTGTTAAAACTGTGAGAATGAGGGGCGCCTGGGTGGCTCAGTGGGTTAAAGCCTCTGCCTTCGGCTCGGGTCATGATCCTGGGGTCCTGGGATCGAGCCCCGCATTGGGCAGTCTGCTTGGTGGAGAGCCTGCTTCTCCTTCTCTCTCTGCCTGCTGCTCTACTTGTGATCTCTCTCTCTTTCTCTCTCTCTCTGTGTCAAATAAATAAATAAAATCTTTTAAAAAAGAAAAAAACAAACAAACAACAACAACAAAAAAAAAACTGTGAGAATGACAGGAGCTGGACTCCAGGTGCTCAGTCCACACTGCAGGTCCCATGAGGCTGGATTGCCTGTTCCTGTTCATCTCTGAAAGGTAGCAGAGTGAGTGACGCGCAGCAAACATCTTAGTAAACGTGTCTGTCGAGTTTAACATTTTATTACATTGCAGATAGAGCCTATCATGCCTGGTAAACTGCAAAAAATGGGGTTGGAGCTGACAGTCTTTTCCTAATCAATTGAAAAAGTAGCAGTAAACAACCTGGAAAATTACTAATGCTTCTTTTTGGAAAATGCCATCCTTGAGATTCATCCTAGGGATTCAGCTGCGCTCTCTGTGCCTGAGCTTTCAGGATAAACTCACCTCCCAGCAGTGGCGCCCCATAACCCCCCTCCCCATCCCCCCCACCCCCGGCCTCCAGTCCCGGGCCCAGGTTGCCAAGCTATCATTCACCCCTTGAGTTAACATAAGTCGTAATCAAACCACTTAACCAAGGTTCCATTTAATAGTGGAGGTGATAAGCTTCATGGAAGGAAAAACATTCTGTGTAGTAGAAGCATGCTTATTAGGACGTGTAACAAAGGAAAAATAAAATGAAACAATCACATTAGGGGATGATTAAGCCAATTACTTTGCCAAGAGTTGCTCCAGTGGTTCAATTTTCCTTGGTATATGTAAGTCTTTCACAAGGTAATAGTTACATGACAGTCTGAGAGACAACTTAAGTCTGAAGAAATCACTGCCAATGAAGGATCAATCAGAAATTATAAAATAGGTCAGTGGGGAAGGAGGATTAAACATATACAAATCCTCTATCGGGAACTTTTCAGGAATATTCCAGTGACATAAAGCGGAGAACCTGTTCAGTCTAATAATGAGTCTGGCTCCCACCCAGTTATTTTTTTTTTTTTTTTGAAGGACTGGCTGCCTCCTCCTGCGTAAAGCACAGTTGCCTTGCAGACAGGACCTAAAATAAACTGGCCTGGCTCAACTCAGCTAATAATAACAGCTAGCACTTACTGTGTGCCGTGGCACTGTGCCTAATACTTTAAATATGTTATCTCATTTAATCCTCAGGCTGCCCCGAGGGTGTAGGACCCCTCCGTCGCTAAGAAGGAGCATTTACTGAGTGCTTACTGTGTGCCTCATCTACTGAATGATTTGATTAGCATTCTTGGGGATGGGTACTATTATTCATAATGTCCTCTTGTGATACAGGGGCGCACAGAGGGATGGGAGGGATAGGAGCTGAAGCAGTTTTCCCAGGGTCCAACAGGGGAGTTGGATCCATGAGAAACAGCGCGGTAGGCTCCTGACCAAGAACTCTGGAGCCGGCCCCTCGGGGTGTGAGTCCAGGCCGTGTGGCTGACCGCTGTGATCTCCAGCCCATGACTTCACCTCTTTGAGGCTCGGTTTCACCACAGAAAAGGTGGACCACGGTGGTAGCACCCACCTAGAAGGGTTGTAGTGAGACAGAAGCGAATTAATATTTGAAAAGCACTTAGAATAGTGCTTGGCAGGTGGTGAGTGCTGTCTGTGCCTCGGTGTCTATTAAACAGAAGTAAATGCAGTCTGGCTCCGGAACTCAGGCTTTTAGCCCTCATGCTGTGCTGTCTCTCCCCATGGAGAGACATGCAGCTCTTGAAGCCAGCTTCGCCCTCAGCTACCCTCTACCCCCATGCACCACGTTTGCTGCATAGTCAACCAGACTGGAAAGTTTGGCAGGAGAGGTCGAGTGGCCTGGAGACTTAGCCCACCCCTTGATGTCCAGTTGCATAACCCTGACCTCGAAGTCAGCCATTTGGGATTCATGGCCTCAGAAATCTGGCTCCTACTGTTGGTTGTACTGAAGGCCGATAGATGTGATTGGCGTATATGTTCTGTGCTGGTTGCCCCCGGGCTGATGAAAAACTGAAGAGCACTGGGGAAATCCAGGCACATTCCCAGACCATTCCTGTCATTACCCACAGCTTTGATCTCTACCAGTAGTCCTCCAACGATCAAACTCATCAGTGCGCACAAGGTTAAAATACAGATTCCCAGGGCCCCAGCACTAATAGCTCTATTCTGTGGGGTCCAGAGTCTGCATTTGCATCAAAAAGTTCAGGTAACCCACACCCTGCAGTCCCTTGACCCCGCTTTGGTAAATGGTGTTCTGGTATGGCCAGAGTGCAGTTCCCCGCCCAGACAAGGTGCAGACTTCAAGGCTAGCATTGGTAGGTCACTAGGTATCAGATCTGAAACCTCTTACCTACAGCATGGGGAGAGTGGCGATGAGCCTGAGGCATCCCAGCTAGCTCATGAAAGAGTGGAGAAAGTAATAAAATCTGTTCAAAGCTAAAGAGGCTTTTTTTACCCCCTTGTTCACAAAAAAAAAAAAAAAAAAAAAAATCTTCACAGTGAGCAGAAATTAAGAAAGAAAAAGGGCACTCACTTATTTCTGCTGACTGGCCTATATCATTTCATAAATGGAGTCCTAGGCCAGTATTCATAGCAACAGTTTTTGATTTAATGATAAACTGAGATAAGGGTAATCAAACTTCATGCTTCAGGGCATAAGGTGATTGCCTGCTGCGGTCAGGATGGAATTTTTTCCCTTGTGCTTTGCACAATTGACTAGATGCATTAGAGAGAGTACTCAGGCAGTGCTAGGAGGAGCGGGGGGCTGGAGGCCCCGGCAGAAGACGTCGCTGGGTGAGATCATATGGGAAATGGTCTGGTGTGCGATGAATAACCCCATCATCATTTGGCTTTATCATTTTTGTTTTATATTAAGATTCCGCATAGCATACCGTATGTTTCTGTAAGCCACACAATGAGATTGGGAGTGTACTGTAATCTGGAACCCTGGACTCCCACTCTGGCCAACAGAGTGCTCTCTGAGTGACTGAGGAAAGCACTGTCCCCTCGGACCCTCAGTCTCTTCTTCATCTGTGGAGTCACAATTCTAATAAGCATCGCATGAGACAGTGGAGGTTAATAGGCTCCATAAAAGCCAGATGAGTGTCGCCCAGATGTAAGGTATTATTATGATAGAATGAATTACATTTTATGGAATCACCATTTATTCTAATCAGCACTATATAAATCCCTAGTCTATGTGATGATATCACATGTATAATGGTAGTTAGCATTCATTGAGTTTTTAATCTCTGCCGAGCACGAATGTGCTTTCTTTATATTCCCTTAATAAAATCCTTGCATCAGCCCTTCGGGGCATATACTTTTTTATTCCCATTTTATAGATGAGACACACACTGGGGAGCATCACTTAGTTTCCCATTGCTGTGGCAACAAATCCTCACAGTTCCAGAGGCCTAAAACAACGCGACTACATTACCTCACAGTTCTGGATGTAGAAAACCCAAATGGGTGTCACTGGGCTACAGGCAAGGTGTCCGTAGGGCCCTAGGGGTGACGCCATTTCCCTGTCTTTCCCGGCTTCTGGAGGCTGCCTTCCTTCCTTCACTTGTGGTCTCTTCTCCAAGGCCAAGCCAGCCGTCCCTGATGCCAGCTTCTACTTCTAGAAGTAGTAGCCAGCTCCTTCCTGGCTGTGTGCCTCCGCCTTCCATCTCTTCAGGACCCTGATGATTATATTGCAGCCCACCTAGGTAATCCGGGAAAATCTCCCTATTTTCAGATCCTTTACTTAATCCCATATACAGAGTCTCTCTTGCCAGGTAAAGGAGCCTCTTCACAGTTTCAGGGATTAGGGTGTGGACATCTTTGGGGAGGGCTGGGGACATGATTCTGTCTGAGGCAGTTCAGTACCTCACCACAGGCGGGCCACTGCAGAGTCAGGATTCATGCCCTCGCCTGTCTGACTTCAAAGCCCACAACTGAACCACTCACTTGAAAATCTCTTTGGTTCCATCAGTGGAAGAAACAATAAAGTTATAGAACATAAGTGCTCAGGAGGGCCCTGTTACTTTGAGAATAATCAATTGGGGGCTTTTAAAAATAATCGTTATAGTAGTAACGAAACACACTCACCACGCTGATCTTCATGTCCTACTTTGGACTCTACATACTGTACATGGTCTTTCATTTATGTCTTGTGAGGATGAATATCATTTACCTGATCAACTGCATTTACAGAATCTCTGAATCCAATTGTCTTTCATGGGGTGATTAAATAAAGGAGAACTGGGCAGACCAGAGGGTCATCTGAGGGGGAGGAATATAAGGAACATGTTTTAATGGAGTTAGCAGATTTCTGTGGACAAGGCGTTGGCCTTGCTGCCCTTAGTTTTTTCATTAGAACAAAGTGAGGTGGGGATGGGCAGCGGAGAGAGTCCAAAGAATCTTCAAGATTCTTTCTAGTAGGAGGATTCCTTAATGCTATATTTATTTCCATATTTTAATTAGCTAGGTGATAGGATCAAACCCAATGGTGATTTTTTTCCACATATGAATTCACTTCGTGAATGTGCGTATAGCTAATCTGTAGAAAAGAGACAGACACACAAATAGCCCAACTTTCACATTTATTATTGCCATTTATATTTTACAACACTTTGCCCTTTTCTTTCGGGATCACTTAAACTTCATTGCTGCTAATATAGTTTTTAGACTCAATTTTCAGAAATACATAGATAATATTTTCGGTTAGCGGTAATTTTCCCTCCTTCAACTCTCAGGGGTTGATAAGCTAGCATGGCACAATTTCCCTATAATTTCAGTTATGTCCCTGAAGAGCCATCCCCTGCGGAACATGTAGGACACACAGGGCAAATGAGTTTCCAAGGAGAGAGCCACACCTGACTGATTGGCAGCGGCTGCTGCAGATAGTGATGGAAAAGTCTGTGGGTCTACATCCAAGGTCAAGGAAAAAGAAATGCCTTGATTGATTAGGAAGATCTTCTGTGAAAACGGAAGGTGCATGGTAGCCTCCATCCAGCACATTTGCCATCTTTGATCGGTTATTTTCTGTAGAGACACGTATCTCCCTTACAACATTCCTACTCATTAATGTTATCTGTACAGGTTGATAAGTCTTAATACAGATGTCATCCAGCGTGATGTTGATGTCTCAGCTAGCCTCAAGGACGGAGCTGGAATTCCATGAGGAGGTAAATAAGTAATCCCCATGGAAAAGGAAACCTGGCAATGATTCCTTTTCCCAGTTCTTGCCATTTGCTTTATTTTATTGAATATTCCTTCAATTCTGCCTCGGTCTGTTTAACATTTTTGTGTTAAACATATTTATGTTTATAACATCTTAACATTTCAAAGACTGAAAAAATGTGATAAATGATGGGCTCGCACAGATAACACCTTCACCGTAGGTATTTAAGTGTGGACATATTTAAAAATATATAAAAATGCAGTACCACCACACAAGTACACAAAGGCATACAGAGATTTTAGAAGTTTTTGTTTGTTTGTTTGTTTGTTTGTTTTTTAAAGATTGAGAGGAGGGAGGGGCAGAGAGAAAGGGAGAGAGAGACGCTTATGCAAACTCAGTTTCACAACCCTGGGATCATGACCTGAGCTGAAATCAGGAGTCAGACCCTTAACTGACTGAGCCACCCAGGTGGCCCACATACAGAGATTTTAAATGATAACTTTCAAAGTCAGGCAGACTAAGGTTGGAATCCTGTCCTATCCAATAACTGGATGTGAGTATATGATTAGTTTCTCCAAGTCTTAGTTTCATTTTCTGTTAAATGGAGAAAATATACTCTGCTTAGAAATGTTAAATCAATTAGAGATAACGCATGGAAACTGGCCGGAATAGTTCTTTGGACATAATAGCTGTCAGTCACGTTGCATTTGGCTATAAGTAGCAGAAAACCAATCTCAAAGTTGCTTCAACAATGAGGACATGTGTATTAAGTCACATAAAAAGAAGTCCTGACATGGGCTGGCTCCAGAGTTGGTAAATTCTTTGATTCACCGATGCCATCAAAGACTTAGGTGCCATCTGTATTCTCTGCCGTTCCCAGGCTGTTGCCCTGTCCTTGGCTAGCTCTTTTCATATTTCCAGCAAAACTGGTGCATTCTAAGTGAGTATCCAGCGAATCAAGACACCAAGGCTAACTAAGAAACCTCTCCTAGTAACACATTTCTCCTTGGTGTCTGTGTATAGAGTCATGATACCTGCTCATAGCTGAAGCCTAAAGCAGTCTTGTGCAGGGGAATGGGACCACCCCAGTGGACTTAGACAGGAGAGACTCTCTTACTATTGAATGGCTACATGAACTAAACAAGCATTTTGTTACAAATTATCTGTGTGTATCACATTGTTGTATATGCATACTATGCAGACACAGTGTATATTACATTGACGTATTCATGAGTGCGCTCAAGCTATAAAACTTTGGTGTTTGGCCAGAAATATTTTTCTGCCCTTATTCGAAAATTTTGCATACCTAAAACAGACTTTTTATTTAACCAGACAATTAAAAAATACAAAAGATATGACCTTGGAGGACAATGCTACAAAATACGGACAGAATATATATAAAATGAATTTGCTTTTGCTACGCTTCCAGGCTTTTTCCTATTTTTTTTCCATAGCTTGTTTTAAATAAGAAATGAGATACTCCTGCTAAATTAACACTTTGAAACTGTCATAATAAATGGAAGCCATAATTATGAAGGCACTCTTATCTCTTGAGGGGTAGAGACAGAAACACTAACTATATTTTCTTCAATTCTGAGACATTTCATGATTAAAAATTCATATTTTCTTATGATCCCCACTTCAAAAAACCATTGACCCCTGAATCTCTAAAGTTAACCATTCCCGTGTTTCTGTTACACATTGTAAATCTGTATCTACCGAGGGAAGTTATGCACATTTTTAAAAAATCTTTTTCTTGTCTCTTAATGAAACATACTACAGACTACCTGTGAGGAAATCTTAGCTTGGCCCTGAGCCTTCTCTCACTCTGTACTGTTACGCTGTTAACTTCTTTTCCTGGTATCGTAATGTAATAAATCAGGACAAAGTCCCCATAAAATATGGGCAAGGGGACTCCTCCTCCATCTATCTTTGTGCAACTGATCTGCCTTTGTAGTAAGCTGAAAATTAACCACCTAGATTTTCATTTCTGTTCACCAAAGTGAAACTTCACTCAGGCCTTATCAAATAAAAGTCTCATTCTTTCAAGTCAGGTAATAGCTCCTGCTCTGCTGTTCTCAGTATGTCCAACTTTGCACTATTTTTCCTTTCAAAGAACAGTGAGTCTCCAGGAATCCAAATAGTCCTAAGGTCAAATTCTGATTCTGTCATTCAATCTCTCAAAGCCTGGTTTTCCTCTCTGGAAAAATCAGGATAATATATCAACCTCATAGATATGTTACGAGATCCTCTTTGGGAGGAAATACATTCAAAGCACTTGGCATGCTACCTGACATAATAAAAACTCAATAAATTGTAGTAGTTTTATTATTATTACTATTGTTTTTAAATCAAGGATGCCTGGCAATGTAGGAAATATTCGTATCTAAAGGGCTTACAGATTTTGCACAAGGATGGGTTCCATAAAATATATCTGGATGGATACTTCTAAATGCAAAAGAGAGAAAAAAATACAAAACAGTTCTGGGAAGCAGTTGGCATTTCTCGAGGACATAATACTACGGTAATGCCTACCACATACTTACATGGCCACTCGCAGGTTGGACGTAGTTATGGCAACTTATCTGTGTCAGGACTGTGAAGGTTGATTATGTTATGCAGTATTTCAGATTATGATTTGTGACACTTAAAGAATGGACCATGTTCTCACATTGACTTACTGCATTAGCACAACCTGCCCCTGAGTCTTAGTACTAATTTCCTAGGTATATTCCCCCACTCATAGGCATCATCATTCATTCACTTATCCATGTGACAGATAATTTTTGAGCACTTTCAGTGTTCACAGAGCCTTTCTTCCCCTTTGCCTTCCAAGAGTCAGTGTCCATAAGCAATGAAATCAGAGCACCCAGGGTCAGTTTCCTGGGTATGCTACCTGTGCAGCCAAGCTTGGCCCCATGCCTAGAATGCTCTTCTGTTGCTATCTTAAAATTCTTAATAATTTTTTGATTAGGACCTCCACATTTTCATTTTGCACTGGCCCCTGAAAATCACATGGCCCATCCCAATGGCTCCTTTTCATTTGTTTTGTTTTTGACATTTGTTTTGTATCGATATAAGTAGACAGTCATGACTTGTAAAGAATCCAGACTCTGGGTCTGAGTTCCCACTGCATTATATACTCAGACAAGCCACCTAATTTCCCTGGGCACTGGTTCTTTCAGTCGTAAACTACGGCAAAATAGACATAGACGTGGTCTCTAGGGTCACTGCCGGCAATCCTCACACTTCAGTAGACCAAGATACGAGTATAAAATTATGTCAGGTCTGCATTTGATTATACCTGTGATGATCACTCTTTCAAAACTTGGTATTAAGACATGGGCATTATGGGGTCAAAAGGGAAAAAAAAAAAAAAGAAGAAGGAAGTTGAAATCAGGGCTCTTGTTAAAACCTTTGACCTCTAGACTAGGCCTACATGCTGTTTGATAGTTTTACAACAAAAAATCAAATTCATTGAGCATTGGTATTATTCTGCCATTTCATTTGGATCTGTCCTTTCCTCTCTATCCAGTTTTAGTCTAATATCCCAGAGGAGACTTAACTCACTCCAGCACTTCTATCACATTTAAAAAGAAAACCATATCTAAGAACTTAAAATCCTGATATACAAATATTGTCATCTTTGAGAATTTTCTAATTTACAGTCCAAAAAGTTTGGCTTATTGCAAGGTGATAATCAAAATATTTAACCAGCCCTTTGGCATGGACACTGACCAATTAAAACAGACTCCACGATGGCACATCAAGTGAATGCCAGCTCAAGGTATATTCCATGACATCTTATATTCAGTATTAACTTTTAGAAGGGTGGCCCGGATAGCTATAGAGACCCAGTGTCTCCAAAGTATAAGAAATAAAGCACCACCCTTGAATCTGTATTTACTCAGTGTGAGAACAAAGATCTTTTCTGGTTCAGTCATTCTGACACCTCTGAGAGGTACAAATTCTGTATTAAAATGTACATCTATTTCATGGCAAGCACGGATTTCAGACACACTCATGTTTTCTTATCAAGTCGAGGTCACTGGTAAATTGCATTGAATAAAGACATTTCAAAGAAAAAATCCTCTAAATTAACTGAGATTCAGCAGCCGTCATTTTTAGATACACCGTGAGTTCTGCCTGAAACCACCTTCTACTTCAGCAAATTTTAGATCACAAGAAAATTCAATGCTGAGGGTGTCTCTAATCACCCCCTGAACATTTGCATCATCAAGTGGGCCTCTCCTACTTCATAGGCACACTGTTGGCCTGTTAAAGCAAAGAAATGGGAAGGCTGTCTGTAGTGTTAAAAGACCACAAACAACTTTGGTGTAAGCCACAGTAGCAGGAGCCAGTTAAGATCAAAGCCTTGATGCTTAGTGCTTTGGATTTCATCACTTAAATATTAAGCAATTTTTACTTTGACCCTGATCAAGAGGTGTTAATGTAGATTCTTTTAAACAACTCAAATAGTTTAGGATGTTTGTGTGTGTGAGAGAAAGAAAAAGTGGTAGTTTTCGGCTTTCAAGAGCTACAAGTATCCTGTTCTTTGGGCCTCCTAAAACTTATCCAGTTTAAGGGTCTGTTTATAGTTACTTATTTTAATTTAATTTGACCTTATTTAACTTTATTTTCTGCTTATGGAGAACATCTTGACTCCTGCCTGTTTTACTGTGGCAATAGGATGCTTAGCCTAGAAGCCTTAGAACCAAATGGGAGTTCACATATTAGCTCCCAAGATATTCCTTTGGCCCCAACAGTTGGCAGAATGATGTGTTTACATTTGCATCAGTATTGAGTGGGCTGATTTGTAAAGGGCTGCAGAGAGAGCTGAAGTCTGACTTCCTGTTGCTCTAACAACCAGTGGCAGAAGTACAGAATTATCCTTATCTGCTATGGTATTTATTTTATGACTAAGAAAAATGGCTCAATGTGACCAAATTCTGAAATAGATTCAGCGTTCCAGCAGCCATTTATCTCTACGGTAAAATATGAAAAGTTCCACTTGGAAATTAGTTTCTAAAGACATGTACTAATGTTTTGCTATACATTCAAATAAAAGTTAATCTGACACTTAGATGGTCACTTATTTGGATCTTGCTAAAGGAGGGGGATGACTGTAGCGGTGAGCAAGAAAGCTGGCAGAGGAAATGTTCTTGCTTCCTGTCCCTCCACTGGCAGGGCTGTAAGTGGAAATTTGGGATCTGAAAAGGCCAAGTCTTCCTTCTCCACTTTCCTGTGCATATTTTTAGAGTCGAGAAAGGAGACCTTGACGCCAGTGTTTGAGGCATTGGGGTAAAAATGGTGTTGGCTTTAAATATCCAAGAACACAGTTACAATCAGTTTTCCATTTGCTTTTACTGGTGTACATTGGACCACTAAGAAGTCTAAGCCAAGTTTTCTTTCTCCTATGTGAATGTAATTCTTAAATTTTAATGCAAAAGACAGTCAGTGTATTACTAGCACCAAGAGAAAAGCAGTGATTTCGAATTGGCATGGGTCTTGGTAAAAATTGGATTAAAGTTCACTCTTAAAATAGAAACTGTTGTTGCTGGTTTTATTTTAGTATAATATTATTATACTAAATACTAAACATAAATAATATTCTTCATATTCTGGAAGTCTAGGAAGGGAAAAGTAGAAGGTTGGGAGAGGTGAGGAACAAAGCCAGAGATATAATATGCTCATTTAATTGCAATTACTGAATTACCTCCATTTTCTCATACTGAACACCCAGAGGATAAATATACAAAGTGATAGAGATACTTATTGTCTAGGAAGTTACCATCTAAAATAAGTTATTTTCCATGGGATGCAAGTATTAGTTGTTGGTTTTATTTAACAGAAAGGCAATAACAACCGTCTTAACCAAGAAAATGCTCTGCTTAATTGAGTTGAAGGGTAATTTTAATTTTTTAATGGATTTCTCTCCATTCCACCTTCTTTGAACATTAAAAAAATACAATGTTTTCTTTCAAAGGGGGAAAAAACTAATACAAAGTATTATATAAAATAACTTATTTTTTATCTTTTCCATTTTAATATGCATTTATATGTACCTCTGTATTTATAAACTTGTACTCAGTATATATACAGTTTTATATTCTGATTTTTTTCATACTTAATATTGCATCATAAGCTGGAGGATGTCCGGTCCTCCTTTTTATCATCTTAACGGTTGCATAATAGTCCACAAAGCTGATGTAATATCCTTTTTTTAATTTCTTCTCCAAGTTTAGAAATTTAGCCTGCTTCCAATTTTTTCACCATGATAAATAAGGCTACAATGGGCATCCTCCTCTAATAAGGTTCCTTTTTTCTTCTTACTTTAGATTATTTGCTTAGGATAAATCATTAGAGGTAAAATTACTGAGCCAAAGATTAGTATGACTAATGTACATGGATGGGTGTATGTGTTTAGTGCATGTTGTCAAATTGTTTTCTAAATGGTTGTCCTAAGTTACCCTGCCATGAGTAGTATATTGACCTCATCCCAAGTTCACCAGCATTAAATAGTATCCTTTAAAAAAAAAAGCTAATTTGAGATGGTACCTCATTGATATAATTTGTTTTTCTATGATTAATAATAAGGGGCAGCTGAGTGGCTCAATTAGTAAAACCTCCCACTCTTGATTTTGGCTCAGGTCATGATCTCAGGGTCATGAGATCAAGCCCTGTGTCAGGCTCTGCACTCAGCACAGAGTCTGCTTGATTCTTTCCCCCTGCCCCTCCCACTGCTCGAGAGCTCTCTGGCTCTCTCGCTCCCTCTTCAAATAAATAAATAAATAAAATCCTATAAAAAATAACACTGAGACTGGAACAAAACATTTTAGGGACAAGTTCTGTACTCTCTGACACATAGACAAACAATCTGAAACTACTGTCTTTTGCTGGTCTAAAAGGAAAAGGCAAAGAAAGCAATATTTCAAGATAGAATACCTAGAAAAGGTCCAGAAAAGGGTTCTCCACTAAACATAGAATATATAAGTCACCTAACTGCATTAGAAACCATGCCAAAACCAGATGTTTAAAACAGAAACAATCAGGGAACCAGGGTAGCAGGGTGGCTGGGTCAGTCTATGGACCTCTTGATCTTGGGGTCATGAGTTCCAACCCCACACTAGACACAGCATTTACTAAAAAAAAATATATATATATTGATTTGACTCATGAATCTACATTTTGGCAGATACTATGTTGCTCTATGTAGTATCATCTGGGGTGGCTCAGCCTGGGGCTGTGGGATCCAATTCTGAGATGGCCCACTCTCATGGAGGTCAGAGTTGCTTCTCAGAACAGAGTTCAGCTAGGACTGGCCTGAATCCCTCTCCACAGGGGCCTCTTCACAAAGCCTTTTCCATGAGCAGCTTGAGCTTCCTCATACAATGGTGGCTGGGTCAACATCAAGTGCCTGAAGAAATAGGAAGTGGAAGTTGCCCATTTATTAAGTTCTGGGCTGGGAAACTGATATATCACTTCCACCATATTCCATTATTCAAGTAGCCACATCCTAGATTCGAGGGGAGGATCTATACATCCACTTCTAAATGCGAACGGTCTAAAAATATTTGGGTGCCATGTTTTAAATCGCCATACAGAGTTGCTAGCCCTTTGTGAGTCTGAACATCAAGATACTTGGGACATCATGGACTGGGATGTACTGTAGCACTAACCTCCACCCCTGATTTCCAGAAGGCATCAGGACCGAGTTCTCCATTCACCCCATTTACCTTTCCCACAAAGAATTCAGTCCAGGATCTCTTGAACAGACTTTCCTGCTACTGGGAACGTAGCGGTATTCCGTCCATTATCCAACCTTCTTCAGGAAGCCAGGTCTCAGTGCTATTAATCATCTGTTGTCATGGCTCTTTTCTGTTAAGATAGATATTAAAGATGGACTTGAGTGTGTGATGAACCTCAAGAATAATGACATTAGGTATATTTGGTGAATTTATATTGGCAGTATGCTTAACTTCTAATGTGCCAACAGCGCTCGTTATGAAAATCTTGCCTGAATACTGAGTGGTTGACTTAGGGGTTTCTATTACTAGTGCCACGAAAAGGGAAATTATTTGAAGTTAGTTTCTTCGTCCAATATTCCAAAGAATATTACAAGAGAGAATGTGGAACTATAATCTCTAGAGTTTATCGTTAGAGTAGGTGAGATTATCGCAGGTCATGAGACAGAGCAGAGAGAAAGCAGAGTGATGTTAATAATAATACTAACAGCAATAACCATACCAACGGCTAACACTTACTGCTCTTATTCACCAGGCACAGTTTTAAAGGTTTACTGTATATTGAGCCTGTAAGCCTCAGAACAATCCTTTAAGACAAGTGAAATCATCTTCTGTTCTTTATAGATATGAGGTGAAGTCGTTTTTCCAAGGTCACACAGCTAGTGGGTGTTAGAGCCAGAGTATTCTGAAAGCTTGTTTTCTCACTGAATTGTGTGAGGGTGTTTAATTCCCAGGAATGGTATGAAAATGAACCATCATCCCATTATTCTTCCCTTGGGTTCCACACAATGACAGTCCTTTTCCAGTCGTTTTGTGGGGTTGAGATGAAGTGTAGGTGAGAACTTCACCTTTGCTCTTTTAAGTCCTTAAAGATAGAAAGCAAAAAAAAAAAAAAAAAAAAAAGTAGACAAGCTCTCTAGAGGTGGAGACTTACCTTATAATGTGCTTCCCTCTCATATCTACTCTGTCTGGCCCACCAGGTATTTAATGGAAGGAGATCCCAAGCTAGGCTTTCTTTAGTTTTGAAGGACTTGGGAGCAAAGAGGCCTGTGAGGCCTTCCACCCTAATTTGTGTCCACAGAGAAGCATCAGAACAAGGAGATACCCTGGCCCTAGGGGTGGGTCCCTGCTGCACCTCTGCCCTGTCATCCCTGGAAACAGTTTAAAGCCTTTGCTGCTGAGTCAAGGATGGAAGGGAAGAGGTCTCTGACCACTTTCAAGGTGCAGATGGGAGGAAGAGGTGGATGCCAACTCCCGAGACTTAGGGAGGCAGGATCTTGGCTCTCTTCTGCATGAAACTCCTCTGTTAGTATTTTACTGTGTCATAGAAACTTTGTCTGCTGCCATTACCTGCTAGGTCATTAGACTAGAAGAAGGGATGTAGGGAAAATAGTGCTGTTTGCATCTTAAAACAATAATGAAGTCAAGCTAAAAATAGGATATTCTTTTCTTAGTAAATGACAAATGCCTCTCTTCCCCTCTCTTTCCCATTTCTTTGGCATTATCTTTTTCTGGTGTGGTGATTATGACCATAGATGTTGGAGTCCAGCTGACTTAAGCCCCACTGTTTAGTCTGGGGACCAAAGGCAGATTGCCTCTTTTATCTGCTCATCTGCAAATGCGGGAAAATAGCACCACCAGCCTGAGGGGTGGCTTAGCATCATGCCTCGTGCGGCCTTAGCATTCATCCATGGCCGGTCGTGATCACTATCACCTACCTCTACTTCTCTAGCCTCCAGCGTCCATCTGCAGATTATACCAGCTCCGGGGTGGGGCACATAAACCAAATTTGTATGTTACTGACGGCAAACTTTGCTCTCTTAGAGGAGTGGGCACGGGAAACATCTCACGTACTGGCCTGTGAGTAGATTTCCACTAACAAGTCATAGATTCTCCCTTCTAGGAACTCACGGTCTAATCAGAAAGATGAGTTGGCCCGTGCTCCCCACCGTGGCAAATCCCTGGCTGAGATCGGGAAAAGAGACAGAGGGAGATGGAAAAGGGCGATGGCCCTCAGGCACAATTAGGAACTTGCTAGTCAGTGCAGCCTCACTCAAGAAATCCTTCCAGAGCCAGAGAACAGCAGGAGTAAAGGGAAGGGGGGCCCAGCGGGGAAGGACCTCAGGGAACGGCTGCATCTGTGGAATGAGAGAGGTTCACGCGTGTTGGAGCCAAAGCGTCAGCGACGTCAGGGGACGGTGCTGATGCAAACTGCCACTAAATAAAGCACTGATAATAATACTCCTTCTTCACGCTTTTATAGCACCTCGACAATTGACAGAGTATTTTTACTTCCGTTTCCTCACTTGTCCCTTTAAAAAACCCTGGCGAAGCAGTCAGCAGCCGTGCTCCCCGGACCTCACCTCCGAGGGGCTGGCCTGAGAGCCTGGGAGGCCAGTCTAGTCCACACCTGCCCGCAGGGCCCTGGCCGCCCAGCCCACAGCTAACCCACAACGCCCTCTCTTTTCCCCTCTGCCCCGGAAGGTTGGGTGCTGCAGAGAGACCAAGGAAGCACAGAAGGGGTTAGGGACTCACTTCAGCTAGAGTTCAGGGCCTGGCAACTTTTGATTAGAGGGCATCTGAAAACAGCGCCCCACCCCAACTCGGGGGAGCACTGTGCCAGGGTTAATGGCTGCCTCTACTTGAGCTCCCACCACCCTGAAAATTCTCTGGAACCTTCGGTATGTGCAGCACAAAAGAGGCAGCTTTCCCTCCTGCTCCAGCTTGGAATAGACACAACTTGGGAAGAAACCCAGGGGTCCCTCCTGTTTTCTTTCCCCAAGTCCTGCTAGAGCTCTTTACTTTTTCTTGTTATAATCGCACTTTGTCCTGTGTCCTTTATACAAAAGACCCCCAACCCTCCACCTTTTTACCAAGGAGCTGCAAGTCTGTAGTAAGGGTAGGTGGTGAAAAGGGAAAGCCAGCCACACTTTTCCCTCCAGAGGTAATTAGGCTAATTCCCTTCAGCCGTTTTTCCACAATATTCAGCCTGTCTGTGTGTGTAAAGCAACACCCTTTTCTCGGTAGCTTCCCAGCGTGCTTCCGCTTCCTGTGGCTGGGGTGGAATCTGGAGCCGCAGGCCCAAGGCTCTGGCCATTGTAGGAAATGGACCAGACAGTATCACTGGAGCACCATGAGTCCGGTGTATCCATCCCTCCAACTGCAACATCAACAGCAGCCTGTGTCTTCCCGTAGTCACACCAGGAGCCACAAGAGAGAATGCCTTCCACGCATTCTGCAGCATTATTTTGTGTTGGCCTGGATTCATTTCTGGTGCACATGGCTGACCTATTGCTACCAGTTCATTCTCCGTGCAAAAAGTGCTCTGAGGAGATTCTTCAGCTTTTTTCTTTCTCTTGATAAGATACAGGGTTGCGCACAATGATTCATTCAACCAACAACTATTAAGCCCCTGTGTACCGACAATGTTTTTGAAATTTCTTTATGGTCGTAAAGGACACAGTCCCTGTACTAAGGAACCTATAGTGTGGGGCTGGGGAAGAGAAAGGAAGTTGAGAAAGGAGGATCTAGAGCGTCGTGTATTGTGTGCTGTGAAAAACGGGAGCTCAGATTTCGGTGGCAGAAGATCTTGGTGGAACATGATTTCTGATGAGGAGTTGGCCATAGCAAGGAAGAGGAAAGGACGAGAACATCCCAGGAGGTAGACGCAGCATACACAAAGGCAGAGAGGTAGGAGAAGGAGGTTTGTTTTGGGAATTAGGGGAACCCATACACCCAGAACGTGGGATGCTAAGAGAAGCATTATCCAAATGCTGGCCCCTGGTTCCTTGATGGCCTTGTATTTGTAAGGTCGCTGCCGAGTGTTGCTGTGGAGCATAGATTTTATTTTTGTCTATGCAAATCCATTTTGAGCCTCTCTGAGATTAGTCATTGAGGTGATAGAAAGAGCAACAGACCTGGAGACAGATGATCTAGAAGTGTTTTTTCAACAGCCTCTCCTCAAGCAGTTACTTATCTTCTCCTCTGTATAGAGTAGATCCACTCACTTAACTCAGCAAACATTCTCTAAGTGGGTATCTGGTACTAGATAGAGCCAAGAGGGGCCCCTGGATGGCTCGGTTGGTTAGGTGTCTGACTCTTGGTGTTGGCTCAGGTCATGATCTCAGGGTCCTGATATCGAGCCCCACCGTGGGTTCTGTGCTCAGCAGGGAGCCCGCTTGAAATTCTCTCTCTCCCTCTGCCCCTTCTCACCTCTCTCTTGCTAAAAAAAAAAAAAAAAGAGAGAGAGAGAGAGAGAACAGAAGTAACTCCTGTCCTCATGAAGCTGATGTGAAATTCAGTAGAGATAGTAATTTCTGTCCTAGGGGCGCCTGAGTGGCTCAGTGGGTTAAGCCTCTGCCTTCGGCTCAGGTCATGATCTCAGGGTCCTGGGATTGAGCCCCACATCAGGCTCTCTACCGACTTGTGATCTCTCTCTCTCTCTCTGTGTCAAATAAATAAATAAAATCTTAAAAAAATAATAATAATTTCTGTCCTAAACATTTAAGGACCAAAATAGATAAAGCATATTTTGTTTTAAAAGCATAGAACACTGTAAAAGTGAAAATTTTATTGCCCAGCCCCTGGTGTAGGATGAATATCCCTGAGAGCTGGTGTCACTGTCACACACAGATGTGAATAAAGTACCTGTCAGCTATGAAGTACGTGTGGGGACAGAGTAAGAGAGGAAGAAACATAGACGTCCTGGGGTTATGTGAGCTGAGCTTCCCATAATCACATCACAAAATGTAGAGAAGAAATGGGAAGGGGTCTTCTTCCCAAGGATGGGCTTGCCCCGCCTGATACCCAGACCCAGTGAAGCTCAAGGCAGCAACTTAAAGCTAGTATGTCCCAAAGCCACATGATTGGGAGGGAAAAAAATGAACCCTGTGCCATTTCATCTGGGAGACCATCACAATGCCAGGTTCAGATTCACAAGAGCCGGTGGAGACTCATTCCGTGTTCAGCACATCAGTTTGTACTGGGAACCCCATTTGTGGTTTGGCATATGATCCCAGATCAGAGGCAGGGATCACCATGCTCCCAGGTCTCCGGGATCAGAAGGAGTACTTGCACTTTGTATCCTGGGCAACATGAGTGCTATAGGAAAAATTTAGACGTGTGAATTGAGAGTCATTTTGCTTTTGGTAAAGAGCCCTTCTCAAACCAGGCACTAAATTCAAAATCATAAAATCTAATGACTTGGAGGTAGGCCTTTGAGACCGAGGACATTGTAGCCCAACCCTCTCATTATACAGAGGAGGAAACCGAAGCCAGGGCAGGTGCATCGACTTTCATGTGGCCTCTCTGTGAGCTAAAGCTGAATTGAAGGTAGAATCCAGATTTCTTAACTTCCTATTTTTTTAAAATAATTTTTAAAAAGATTTTGTTTGAGGTAGAGCAAGAGAGAGAGAGAGCACAAGCAGGGCAGAGGGGCAGAGGGAGACGGAGAAGCCGATTCCCCACTGAGCAGGGAGCCTGATGCAGGACTCAATCCCAGGACCCTGGAATGGTGACTTGGGCTGAAGACAGGCTCTTAACAACTGAGCCACCCAGGCACCCTCTTAACTCCATATTATCTCCAGGTGCATTTGATGTCAGGGGTGAGATTAGTACTCCGCCCCTCCCCCACCAAGGTGATTCGTAAGATGGGCAGGAGTAAATGTAGATAAGGGTGATACAACGGGTGAAGCATAATTATCTCCAGACCTAGCACGAGAAGCACACGACCCTTCCTCAAGGTTGTGCCTTTAGCCTTGCACAGTCTTCTTGCCACTCACCCGATCACTAACATGTGCTGGGAATTCTGTACACTCTCTTAATAACTCATTCAGTCCTCCGAGCGACTCTGTGAGAAAGCAGCCGGCCTTACTCCCAGTTTACAGAGAAGCTGAAGTACAGAGAGTAGTTAATCTTCTGGCTCAAGGGCAAATGGCTCGTTAAATGGCAAACTGGGGCCTCCTACCTGGACATTCTGGCTCCAGAGTCTACCTTCCCCCACCCCAGTATAGCTTCCCTCCCCCCCGCCTCCTGCATTTCGGGCAGGCCCCACCCTTCAGAGAAGGAAGGGCCCTGCTTTCCTCATACCCTTTGGGTGTTGAGTTGATTTAGTAAAAATCAGGAATTGACACGTGTGTCCACTGTGTGCCTCTGTGGACCCAGATGTTTCAAAAACTCATAGGTCTTGGGTGCAGAGCGCAGAGGGAGGTCTGTAGGTGAGTCCCAGGTGAAGAACTCAGACCTAGGCTGGGCCCTCCCAGAGTTTTTGAAGGCCATGAAATTCCCTCTGGCCATTTCTTCTCTTTCTTGAGAACGCCTTCTTTTTAATCCCAGGCTGTTGGGCTAAGGTAACTCACCAGGCCTCTCATTTTCTATTAATAGGACAAAACACTTTTTTTTTAAAAAAAAGTATTTTAAAATCATTATAACCTCACAGGAAGTTGCAACAACAGTAAAAAGGCTGTACACTCTTCACGGGGGAAAGGCATTCTTCGAAACAAGTGGAACTGAGTTTCCTAATGGAATGCGGATAATGGTGATGCTTTAGATCCTTCTGAACCATTCGTGATCAGTCCCCACATCTGCCACAGACAAGCAACGATTACTGTTTTCAAATACAGAAGGCAAATTCAAAGGCCATGTTTTTGGCAACTGAAAAGAATAGGACTTGAACCAGGAATTTTTGGCTTTTTAAAAATGTGACAAAAAGACTACTTCTCTTTGTCTGAGTTGTTCGAGTTTAACTCTTCCTTAAACCCTTGGACACGACATCGCCTGGAGGCCTCCGGTGAGGCGGTTTGCTGACTATAAAACAGGGAGACGTGAGCTCCTTCACGTTGAGCAGCTGCTCTGGTTGTTGGCAGTGCTGGTCACCTGGACTCTGGGGCCTTCTAGGTTCTGCACTGTCTTCACCACTCTTAGATCCCACGTCCCTTCATTTATCTGCTTCTTCTCTTCCAGGAATAGTAACAGTAGCTCCTCCTTAGCCTTTCCTTTTCTGGGCATTGTTCATGTTCTTTGAAAACCCGAGAAAGGCGCCACAGAGGTTTTCGAAAGCTGAGACTCCGTAGTGGCGGGATCAGACAAGTCAGTGGAATCTGGACAAACGTGCTCCACTTCTGTTATCCCAGCCCAGAGGGCAGAGCCAGGCATGGACCCAGGCCCTATTATCCTGAACAGAATGTCAGGCGCAGACCATATGGCAGCCCCAGCGGGTCATCTGGTAGAATAAGCCAGTATTCCAAAGGCAGGCTGAGTCCTTTGGCATCTCAGTCACGCCTTGGAATCCTGAGCTCTTCCTTTGTCTAGAATGGTTCCTTTCCTGGAGGCCCACGGGGAACAGCCGGGCCTGGCTGGGGCTCCGTGTACGCAAGCTTACAAAAGAAGAGGCTTTTAATTTCTCTTGTCACCAAGTTAGGCTGGGAAGCCCTGCAATCCTCCCTGAAAAAAAGACACGATCTGTGTTCGTATCTGCCACGATAATCTTCTGCTATCTAATTTTCTTTTTTCTTTTTCAACTAGTAGAAGGTCCCTATATTTTGTGTTTTCATAAAGCTAGTCCTCCTCTTGATCTCTTCAGAAGTTGGTGTGTTTGTCATCTGCGTGGATCCTCTTGGCTTAGATACGGGCTCATCGTCTCACTCTTTTCTTGTGTTATTTTCACATTAAATGAAGATTGTTCCTAGGACAATTTACCTTTAACATGTTACCCAGTTTGAGTCTGGACAGACCAGCAAAACGTGTAGACAAGTTGTCACTAGAATTCAACTCCCTGGAGCCGTGGTTCTTCTCAGGGGTCAAATTCTGAGATCCCTGTTTCTGATTTGCTTAAGATTTGGCAAAGACAGGTTAGATCCTGTTTTATGTCCCTTCCTGCTCAGTTCCTTTTAAGTTCAGTTCCCTTTTGAATTATTAATATTTGACCAGAAGCATTACTGATGGAGATATCAGTGTGCTTTGCTTTAAAAAATTTGACTTAAACTGAAAACCTTACATAAGAGCTGCTTTAATTTTCAGAATACTTTCAAAAGAGCCAGCTTTCCTCATGCATGTATAATGAAATGAAAATAAACAAAATTGACCCAACTTTGGGGAAGACCTTGATTATAAAGGCAAAGCATTAATAAAGAACACAACAGGCCCGTACTCTACGGTGTGCCTGCGTCTCCCTTCTGGGGCATCTACTGCCACCTTCGTTTTTTCTTCTATCAGAATCTAGCCCAAAAGAAAGATCTTATAAAGGTATTCATACTGATTTCTGGCTTGATTATGCTTTAGCACTACTTAACTTTTTAACTGGAAAAAAGGCTATCAACCAAAATAAAGAATTCCCCGTTGCAGGATCTCTGCCTAATGGCTGGCTGATTTTTATTTTATTTTTGTTTGTTAGGTAGTGGGGAGTCAAGTAGGCTTCCTGCCAGTCCCATAGACCCTGTTCTTTAATCTCAGGAAGAGCTCTGCTTTCCTCTCCTTTGTTCTGGGAAAGCTGCAAAATGAACAGGAATTCCAGGAGGGAGTGACAGAAATCATTTACTCCTTTGGCCCGTGTTACCCATCACTCCTGGATGAAAGAGCAATTTGTTAATGATGGGTAAGTGTGAAAAGAGGCATCTGTTGCCATTTGTAAAGAACCTCTTGGTTTTGCAGCACCCGGAAACTTAAGAGCTGGGGGCTAATGAGGGTTGTGTGCCAATGTCATAGGAGAACAATTGTAGTCTCAAGACTGTAGGTGTTTGGGGAAATGGTAGCAACAGGTTCATGTGGTACCTGTGCCATAGCCAAGTCCCACCATGTGTACAACCTCTTTCATATACCTACTTCTTCCTATATTCTTTAACTACTGGCTAAAGACCTCCTGGTCCCAGTCCCTGTGCCTGATGCTGGGATAGAGGATGACTAAGATCTATTCTCTCTTTCCAGCACCCCACTTTAATAGAGAAAATGTGAAAATAAGTAATTACTATGATATGGTAAGTTCCGTAATAGAAGAATTTACATGGTAGTACAGTACGATTAGCCATCCTTAGGAGAGCAGTGTGGCCAGAAGAGAGGAATTTGGGGTTGAGGGGAGGAATAGAAAAGAGGCAAAGGCCAGGGACATTTTGAGTTAATAAGTAGTTTCCAAGAAGGGTGTTTCAGAGAGAATAATGTTTGCAGGAGACACTGCTTTGGGCTCAAAGTGGAGAAGTATTGGTAGATGAAACAGAATCTGGCAAGGATCAGATTGTGGAGAACCTTGTAAATCTTGAAAATGAATTCGTATTTTAGCATCAGGCCTTTAGGAACCACTGAATTGTTTTTAGATAAGAAAGTAAAAACGATACTGTTTGTGCTTTGGAAATATCATTCTAGGGGCTTTTGCAGAATGAACTTAAGTCTACAAGAACAAAAAACGGTTAAGAATGTGTTCTAGAGCAATAAAGGGAAAAATAAATAGGGTGTGCTGACAAATTGGAGAAAATGATAGAGAGGGAGAAATCTAGAATGACTCTCAGGTGTAAGGCTTAAATGAGTAGGATATTAAAAATATCAGTAATGACAACAACAATAATAGTAGTTGTAATTATTGGACCCTTACCAGGTGCAAAGGGTTTGGTGTTACATATGTTACGTAGATTATTTCACTGAATCATTGTAATGATGTAAGTGCTGTAATTATCCTCATTTTAGGTGAGAAAACTTGCAACTTTGAGAGATGAAGTAATATATCCAAGGTCACATGGTTGGTAAGTGAGAGAGCATGAATTTGAACCCAGGCACATTGAGCCCAGAGCCCATGCTCTGAAGGGGATTTTGTAGGAGGACAAGTCAAGGCAAAGTATATGAAGTTCAGGTTTGCACCTTCTCAATTTAAAGTGCTTATGTTTTACTGAGGCCAAAATATCCGGCAGAGACTTGGACAGCTAGTCCTGCAGGAATGTGGAATGTGCTGGGCATATGGATTTGGCATTCATCAATTAATTGGTATTAGTGAAAAAGCTGGGTGTAGCGTGGATGAATCTCCAAAGAGCCAAGTGGAACCAAGAAGAATTACATCTGAGGGGGAGTGTGTTGGGACAAGTTGGAGAAGTTTTCTGAGGAAGAGTAGCTAGACAAGTAAGGGGATGACTATGAAAGCCAAAAGTGACAGTAGGAGTTGAGGAGGGACCAACATGCTTAAATAGCTTGGGGCAATGAAAGATTTAGAATGAGGGTTGAGTTGGGTTTGGCGATTTGCTGTTTGATGGGCAAGGGTTGAAGTTAGACTAAAGTGGGTTAAAAATGTAATAAAGAGTGAGAAAATGGAGACAAGGGGCTCAGACCTTTCTTAAGAGAAACTTGGTGGAGGAGGTGAGAGGAAGCTAACACAGGAAATCTCGGGAACAGGGGAAATACTGTGTGTCTGTGATGGGAGTCACTTGAGACACTCATATTGAGGTGAAAGAACCTGTGGAGCAATGGGGGTTACACCATGATGTTTGTCTGAGTAGGTAGGAGCAGCTGCCCCTCTCTCCTCCAGCCCCCAGAAGATCATGGACTCTTAGGGAAAGAGGTGTTCCTACACGTCCAGTCCACTGCCCACCCCCACTTTTATTACATGAACTCAAGCCAGAGACTTATTGGGGATCACACAGCAAGTCTGTGTTCCTACATCTCCTAGTTCCTGGTCCCTTTCCTCTCCTGCTGCCAGTGCCAGTGGGAGAAGAATCCCTGATATGTTCTTTATTCCAAGGCCCGAGGTCCCCACAAGGGTTCTTCTTGGCACCTTGAAGATGCACATCCTTCCAGATTCTGATGTGTCAGCAGTAACTCAGCTGTGTGGAGGGTGAGTCAGAGAGCTGATTCATCATTTCCTTGACAAGCCACTGGGCAGTGTTTTAGGTGGTTGATTATAAAGTGTCATTAACATGACAATGCTCAAAGCCTTTTCCTCTACCTTCCTACCCAAGTTCCCAGAAGGCAGAAGGGTCTCAGATTCAAGGGCCTTTCAGCCACCTCTTCCTGGCCCAGAATTAGGAAAGGATATGTTTGTTCATACAAGCACATGTGAAGGAGAGAATTAAGTGGGCGTGGGTAGGGTAGCACTAGAGATTCCATAAATAAGACAGTTGGTGCTCTTCCAAGAGATCCCATTGGTCAGGAGTCACTTGGTGAGCCTGGATGCAGGGAGCTACCAGCTCCTCAGAAGGACCCAGAATACCCACCTCAACTCTGCTTAAAGATCTTCTGGAACTACTAGTGGTTAATCTGTTCTTCCTCTCATCTTATATTTAAAAGGCTGTGATGTCAGCCTGGTTGTCATGTCATTCTGATTAAATACTAATGTCGAGCAGTTATTTAAAATCTACAGCCCTACACAGAACATACTGCCTAGAAGCCAGACATATAAATGTTATATAAACATGAACCTTTTGTAATTGACCTTCAATTACAACCTTCTGAGTCTTGGTAGGTTCCAAAGAATAACAATTAACTCGCTTCTCTCTGCTCTTTTTCAACCTACCTAAACCCGCTGCTCCCCTTCCATTCTGTCCTGTGGGGCTGTTAGGCAGCAGACCTATAATTCCTGTAAATCCAGGAGCCATCATTCACTCTTTCTCATGGACTACATCGTGAATAGTGTCCCCTGGAAGTTCATAGACTATAGAATGAATGGTGCCCCTTACAGTACAGCTCTGGTTCCACCCCATTCTTTCCTTTAGTTCACAGCATACTCAACTAAAAGAATGCTATTTGGGAGTAGAACCTAGAGTTCCCTGGGTCTGTTGCCTTTTGTTATAGTTGTTTATTTAATTAACAGTATTAAATAAATCTAGATTAGACAGGATTCTGAAAGGCTAATCTTGCCCTGAGAGATTCAGTAGAGCTTGTGGTGATTCAAGTCCCCATGATTAGTTTTGTTTTGCCCTTCATTTGCTGTTTATTTGCAGTTGTCTCAAGTATAGACAACTGTGAGACATGTTTATCCCAAGGCACTGAGAAGAAACTTCCCTAGGTTCTAAAAAATATTAGGAAGATTTAACTAGGCCAAGGATGGGGAGGCAAGAAGGGACATCCAGAGTGAAAGTAGGAACAAAGGCTTGATGCAAGTAGATGGAATGACACAGTCCATGGCCAGACATGGGGCCAGGGTGGTAGAAGCACAAGTAAAGAAGGAGACAATCTCAAATAAAAGTGGAGACAGAGACAGGACTCAGCACACGGGAAGTCTTAATGGCCCCATTGCAAAGATCATGGCTTACTCCAAAGAGTAATAGAAAGTTACTGGACGATTGTGAGATTATATGATAAGCTTTATATTCTGAAAGATAATGCTTTTTGCATTTAGACATGATTGAGAGACAAACAAGGGGCAGGCAGAATAGGTAAGGGTCAAAAGAATGCCATATAAAGGAAGGCAGGGAATGGTGGTGTTTTAAAAAGCTGTGAACAGTCAACTATGTCTAAAGGTACTGGGTAATTATATGAGGGCTGGAAGCATCCATTGCATTTAGCTACCTACGGGTCATCATGTCTTTACTGAAAGGTGTTATTAAGAGAGAAGCTAGAACAGAGGAAGTAGAAGAATGAGTGGGAGGTGAAGAAATGACAGCAGTGAGAATATAGAACTTTAAGTATCTGTGAATGGAAGGAAAGAGGTAGGTGGTAGCTAGAGAAGGATCTGGGGTCACAGGAGCTTTTTCTTTTTTCTATTTCTTTCTCTCTTTCTCTCTCTTTTTTTTTTTTTTTTTTTTTTGAGATGAGAAGAGAAGCCTAGACAAGTTAAGTGCTAATGGATAGTATTTAATAATAAAAAATTAAGAGACTATACTAGAGAGAAAAAAATAATATTCCACGTTTTTCTCTTCCAGGAAAGAGAGAAAAGGTTGGGTTTAGAGCACATGGAGAAGACTTGGGGGGTGAAAACTTCTCTTAAAAAGGACAGAAGGAGGAAACACTAGATGAAGAGGCAATGGGTCTGACTGGTAATGGGAAGGGGAGGCAGGAATTGAGGAAGTTCCTATCTCATGACTTTTACTTTCTGAGTGAAGTACCTATGAGGCAGCAGGGAAGAATGTAGTGGAGTAAGGAGAAGGCTCAGCTGAAGGCTTTGAAGAGCATAAGAAAATTTAAACTTACTCATTTGGGGAGTGGGCAAACCTGGTAGAAAAACAGTATCCCCACAAATTATAGTGCTACCTGTAGTCAGTGCCCAAGAATTCTGTGATGTTACTACCACCATTGTCCCAGAGTGTGGGTGTCTTCACTGGGGCTCAACTGCTCTGGGACAGGTATAGAAGGTGAAGTGTTGAGTCCATCCAAGAACTTAACAAGAAAGGCTGATAAGGATATAAAGGATGAAGGAGTCTCAAATATAGGCTAATGTATTATTGCAATGATTGACTCTTGAATGTTACATCTAAGATGGATAAAGTGATATGTTAAGATTGAGGAAGCCTAATGAATTAGAAGAAATGAGATCAGTTAGGAGACTGATGGCCCTGATGAGAAGGAGTAGTCATGGTATAAATTGTCAGACAAGAAAACTGGAAGGACAAGAGATTGAGGTCAAAGCATGCAGTCCTTGACTTTATGAGTTTTGAGGTGAAGAAGCTAAAGCTGATGACAAGTGCCAGAATGGAACCAAAGACTGAGTTTGCTGAAGTCTTTGAAAAGTTGGGGCACCTGGGTGGCTCAGTGGGTTAAAGCCTCTGCCTTCGGCTCAGGTCATGATCCCAGGGTATTGAGATCGAGCCCCGCATCCGGCTCTCTGTTCAGCGGGGAGCCTGCTTCCCCTTCTTTCTCTGCCTGCCTCTCTGCCTACTTGTGATCTCTCTCTGTCAAATAAATAAATAAAACTTAAAAAAAAAAAAGTCTTTCTTAGAGAAAGTGACTAGGACATTATCAGCTAAAAAGGAGGAGGAGAGGTAGGACCTCAAATAGGAAGATTTATTTTGAAGAGCATGAAGTTCCAAGATCTGGAGGAATAATTAGGAAAATGGGAGAAACCAATGCCACTTTCAGAGGTATATGCCGTAGGAGAGTCTGAACAGCTCCTCTTCCAGAAGTGGCATCCCCAGAAGATAGCCAGAGCTTTAAAATCAGCATGCTATCTTTCTGGGTTCTTTGTACTGGGGATAAAGGAGGCCTACTCAACTTCTGAATTCTCATTTCCTTTGCACTAATATAATTTTCAAGGAGAAAAGGGGTCTATACCAATTTATTTATCTGGGATTCATTAATTTTGCATTTGGCCACTAGTCTATAACTATTAAAAGAACTTCCATTAACAAACCCTATACATTATCCTGCTTAAAGAACTCCCTTTCAGTATTTCTTTTAGTCTGATTTGCTGACAACAAATCTCTTGGCTTTTATCTGTCTAAAAGATAATGATTTGCCTTCATTTTTGAAGAATATTTTCACTGGTAATAGAACTCTTGCCTAAGAATTTACTTTTTTTCAGCACTTTAAAAATGTCATTCTATGGTCTATTGGATTCCATCATTTCTATTCATAAGTCAGCTGTCAGTATTATCCTTGCTTCTTTGAAGGTAAAATACCTTTTAGCTTTTAACATATTTTTTTCCTTTGTGTTCAACATCTTGATTATGATGTGTTTAAGTATGTTTTTCTTTGTATTTAGAAGTTCTAGTTTCATGAAGATGAGACTTATGGTTTTTGGCTAGTTTTGAAAAAGAACGCCACCATTATCTTATCAAATGTTGCTTCCATCCATCTCTCTCTCTCTCTCTCTTTCCACTCACCAGCACTCTGATGTTAGGTGTTTTCATAAGATCCTATGTGTCTCTTACTCTCTTGTCTGTTTTTCCCAACATCTTTGCTCTCCATGCTTCTGTTTGATATTTTCTATTAGCCCATTTTCTGGCTCACTGATCTTCTCTTCAGCTATAAGAAATACATTGCTAAATACATCTATTACAATGATTTAATGATTGTGCTTTTTTTGTTGTAAAATTTCCATTTAATTCTTTATTAATAGAGTCCAGTTCTCTGGTGAAATTCTTCATTTTGTCATCTTTCTTTCTTGGACAAAATAAATAATTATTTCTTTAAATTGATATCTCATAATTCTAAAATCTGACTTACCTATGGGCCTATTTCTGTTGCCTTCCTTTCTCTCTTAATCTTAGTTTTTGGAACGTCTAGAAATTTCTGTTAAGCATTTTGTATTAAAAAACTGGCATCTCCAGATAATATGACTTTCCTCTAGAGAGGACTCGGACTCACCTGGCATTTTATTTAAGGAGCTAGAGTGGGAGGAGATTACATCTCTTCAATCCAGGACTTACTTTTTTGGAGACCAAGTTGGAGTTTTTATGCAGTTTGGTCTACCTCGTGTTTGCTCCCTTTCTTTAGGGTATAGACCCTCAGAGCTCCAAAAGAGAGCCTGCAGATAGTTATTGGGACTCCTTCATGGTGGGCCGTAAACTCGATACTGCTAAAAATCTGGGTTTTCTTTATAGCTACACTCTCATCTTTAGGTAGCTTATGAATTAACAAATCCTGGGGCACCTGGTGGCTCAGTTGTTTAAGTGTCCAACTCTTGTTAGCTCAGGTCATGGTCTCAGAGTCTTGAGATCAAGCCCCACATCAGGTTCTGTGCTCAGCAGGGAATCTGCTTGAAGAGTCTCTCCCTCTGGCCCTGCCTCCACTCTCTGTCTCTTTCTCTTAAATTAAAAAAAAAAAAAAAAGTAAATATTTAAAAAAATTAGCAAATCCTATAATATGAAATCAAGTGCCAAGTGGGGAGCTCATTTCTTGGCACCCTCCCCTCTCTCAAGGATTCTGCCACTCAAACCCTCGCTATCTTGGCAGCTCTGAACTGCTTTTAAGAACTTCTCTCATTATATTTAGACTTTAACATCAGATATATGTGGGAGATGCCTATATATAATACCCCAAAAATGACAAAATTTACTTACGCAGTTACCCCCCTTCTCTGGCTGAAAGGAAAAAAATCTCATTTAGGCACGATCTTTACGATACCCTTACTCATAAGGAAGGTGATTTCCTCCTCCTTAGGCATCTATGTCTGTGACATTGGATCTTTTTTAAAAATTTTTTTTCAGATTTTGTTTATTCATTTGTAAGAGAGAGACACAGTGAGAGAGGGAACACAAGCACGGGGGAGCTGGAGATGGAGAGGCAGGCTTCCCGCTAAGCAGGGAGCCTGATGTGGGGCTCGATCCCAGGACCCTGGGATCATGATCTGAGCCATAGGAAGACTAATGACTAAGCCACCCAGGGGCCCTGTGAAAGTGTATCTTAATCCTCTAAGAATACCGCTATCATTGTTAGGATGGTATTCATAAATGGTTTTGTGAATGGTTGTACATGATAAAGTAGTAATAAACATTTCTTTCCCTTTCTGGGGTCATTTTTACCCAATAAGATGTAACAATAATAGTCATAATAATAGCCACTAAAATTTACTAGGCATTTACTACGGGCCAGGCTCTATGTTAGATGTTTTAGATAGGTTGTCTCATTTAATCCTCGGAAGAGCCTAGGAGGTGGTAATGGCAATTTTCCTAATTTACACTTAAGGAAACTAAGGCTTTAAGAGGGTAAGTCTTAAATAAGGCCCCAGAGCCAGGAAGTAAATGGCACAAGCAAGTTTGAAGCAGACTTTTCAAACCCCAAGGTCTATATTCTCTTCCAACATTTTGTCCTACCTCTTCACTTGTTCTGAAGGAGAACATAACTAGTCTCACGTAACAGCATAACTAGTCTCACAATTTTACTGAGTCCTGGAATTCTGAGATATTTCCTTAAATAAGGTAAAAGCCAGATAGTCTGAGGGGTTTAGATGAAAATAAATCTCCCTGGCTCATTTCTTACAGGTATTTCTAGATCCTTCCCTTCCCAACTCAGTCTTACTTTGATATATATTTTACATTAACTACTTCCATTTATAATTTCTATGGCAAATCTGAAAGTGATTTTTTTAAAATAAAGCTTTATGCAGGGACAGGAAGCAATTAGTGGTGGGGTTTTATTTTTAGAGGATGAGATGGGTGGGGGAAGGGTATGAGGAGAAATTGCCTTCTGCAGTGTCAGATGAGTTGAGTGAGTTATAGGAAATGATAGCTCAGCCAGCAACTTGGTGCTTGCCAGTGAGTCAGCCGTGACTTCATCCTTACCCTCAATGCTGGAATCACAGATGTGAGAGACACCCTTCCTGGTGAGGGCCCCTCCCTGTCCTGCTGTCTAGGACATCAAGGTTCTGCCTGGATGATGTGAACCATTCAGTTACCTGTCATGGTAGAGAAAGATCCACAGAACTGTCTGCCTCTTATTTTCCCACAGATATTTCTAATTTCTTTAAGATCAATGGGTACTCCTGATTTTTTCCTCCTGACACCCAGCAGAAACACCCAGTGACTTTCCATCCAGAGGATGAACTTTGGAATCGATATCATAGCAGAATGTTGTTCTTACAGCAATATTTCCATGTGTTTATACTACTTCAACTTTCCAAGATCTGTATAAATGGTGAAACATGGAAGCATGCTGGAAAAGTGAGACAGGAAGACTCTGCTTTAGGAGAAGGCATACATTAAAAGAGGTTACCTTGTCATCCTTGAAAATATGTGCATGTGACAAGAAGACTAGAACCAAATCATTACAGTTGTTGTGTTAGGATTTTCAGATTGACAGTAATTGTTTTTTCACCTTCTTTTCTAAGTTTGATAAATAAGCTCAAGTTGTGAAAATTATTCTAGAAATAATCCCTTTGTATTTTAAAATAACTTAAAATAACTCTCTGTTTGTGGAGGGGAAATGGCCAAATAGATTTAATATTTTAGGACATCTTTTTCCCAGACTCTGGGTCGGATTCTTAGGTCAAGGTCATGTGCATGGTGTTCAATAGGGAATGGGTGAGGAGGTCTAACTTTGCTCAGAATTTATGGGAGCCAGACATTTACTTCCTTTTCACCCAGTGGATAAGGTGGTATTATCCCCATATTATAAATAAAGAAATGAACGCGCAGAGAAACAGAAGAAGCTTCCTTAGACCAATCAGCTAGTAATTATGGAGTTCCAACCAAGCCCAAGCCAGACTACTGCCAACATCCACACTCTTTCGACTTAAGTACAAAACGATACAGCCACAGATCGCCCTCCACCATGCTTTAAACAGGGCATTTTCGATGTGTTAACTTTTGGCTGGATTAATCCTCCATTAAGAAAAAAATGTACTTCAAGGTTGTTCTCTTTTGCAAACCAAGGATTCTAAAACTCACCTATACTTGCCTTCTACTTTAGTTAGAAAGACAAACATTGAGAGCATTGCATAGCTTACATGCCTGTGCCTCTGTATGTTTGACATGAAGAAAACAAAAGAGGCATAGTAAGTACCAGTTTAGTGGTTGGACTCACCCAGAATTTGAAGTGATTCTCATGATCTCTCCTAACATTCTTAGGTAGATGAGAATGGAGATAAAGCTAACTGCTATACCGTTCAGTAGAGTAGCCGTAGGTGATCATTGTGGCCGGGATGGGGTAGTACTGTTGCAAAGCAGAGTATTTGCAGTTTTGAAAAAGCCATCTCATTGGCCCAGCAGAGCCCTAATTTTCTTTTTTAATAAATTAATAACAGCTAAAGATTTAAAAAATTTTTTTTGATGGATAATATGCAATTAATGCCATGGACTTTGTTGAGATGCTGCCATACAATATATTGCACATTGTAAATGTACAGTTTGGTAAAATGTAACATATGCATACACCTGTGAAACATCACTTCAATAAAGACAATATATTCATTAGCCCAAGAAGATTTTTTGTAATACTATATTTTTGAAGGAAAAAAAAAATGTCACTTCGTTTCCTCATTTAATTTGATGAAAAGAGACCAGACAGAGACTCAGGTGATGTAAGTCTATGCCCTGATTGTGCTCGAAAGAGCCCCCTGAAATTCAGTGAGTCCCTTAATTTTTCCAGCCCATGGTTTTCTCCTCTGAAAATTGAGGGGGTTGGACTAGATGGTCCCTAAGGCCCCCAGTGGTTCTAAAGTTCAATAAAGCTAAGAGGACAGGCATGTTAAGGGTATTGGTTTGTGTCCAAATGGTTTTATGTAAAAAAGAAGACTTCCCCAGTGGTCTGGTGTCAGCTGTGCTGCTTTAATCCTGTCCCGCTTAATTGATAGATCGTGAAATCATTTCATTTCTTTCCATTCTCCTTTCACCCTGACTCAATGTCATTCATGTCCTTGCTTCCATGTTGATCTTAGTACGCTCAGGGAACTGCTCTGCTTACAAATTTAGGACTAAGGCTTGAGTAATGCTGGGAGTTTGGCATTTGGCAATGCCTTTAGCAAGGATCTGATGAGGGTGATGGGACCATCAGCTCCCTGGATATTTGTGAGACAGCTTGGGCATTTTATGGGAGGGGTTGCAGAGACAAGCTGTACTGGGTGTATTTCAGGCTGGGGGAAGGGAAGCAGATTGGAGTTTAATTAAAATTCTAATCCCAACTTAGCCCATCTTCGTGCCAAGTCAGCAGCCAGCATTTCCGTTTGTGGTTCTGGTGATCTTGCTGGGATGACATACATAGTTACCTCAAGAACTCTTGCAAATGTGCCTACAACTTCGTTATGCTCACCAGATGCTTCGATCAGGCCTGGCACGTTGCCATCTTCAGCCTGTGTTTTCAGAGATGCCTCACCCCCCCACCCCCCGCCGCCTCTGCCAGGGCTCCTGATGGGGGCAGGGCCCTGGAGAGAGCTCTTGGTGAAAACTGAACTGATTACAGATGAGCAAGTTGCATCACATCAGAGACACCTTTCCAAATTGTTTCTGCTCTCCAGGTAGCTGAGTGGGATTTCTGAGGAGGGACAGCTCCAACTTCATCTTGGCCCACCATGAGGTTCTTCCTGCCCTGTGCTTACATGCTTCTCCTGATGATTTCCCAGCTGAGGGCCGTCAGCTTTCCCGAAGATGACGAACCCCTCAATACTGTTGATTATCACTGTAAGTAATCTAAAGAACATTCTTCTTTTCTGAGAAGGGAACTGTTTTTGGTTTTGATCCTCTAAATGCATTTGTTTTTAGAAAGAGAGTTTTATATGTCTTAAAACTGTTTTTGCATATTAATGGATCTAGAGTCTTTTCTTAGTGTTTGGAGCAAATGGGACAGCTCTGTTGGTTGCTTTCCTAAAGCAACCCATGTATAGGTTATATATTTTCTGTTAAAAGAAAAAGATCATTTGCTAACATTCACCATCTTTCATTCATTTATATTCAAGACCATAAGAGAGGAATTTAGTTAAAACCCTTCTACAACTAGTATATACAGCTAATCAATGCTGTATATTGATTCTTCAGCTCCATAATCCTGACTGATGGTTTAGCCCATTTTTACTTGCAGATTCAAGGCAATATCCGGTTTTTAGAGGACGCCCTTCAGGCAATGAATCCCAGCACAGGCTGGACTTTCAGCTGATGTTGAAAATTCGAGACACACTTTATATTGCTGGCAGGTAATTTTCCTCTCATTGGTTTATTAGATTAAAATTCTTTTCTCTTGTGGTGCTTGCATTAATGTGTCTAGTTCATGAAAAACTAATATGTGATTGTGATCAAAAATTGCAAGTAGCCAAAAATATTCACTGAGAAGAGTCTGTGTTGTGTACCAGGAACAAAATACAGGGCTAAAGCCTTCAGTGGTGCTATTTTATTACTGCTATCAAGAAATCATATACCATTTTTTATTCCTAAAGCAGCAGGGGGGGAAAATCTTTCTTTATTCTTTTTTAACTTGGAATTATTCAAGCAAATATTAGAAGTATGCCTATGCTAATACCAGTAGCTGTTTGACCCATGTCTGAAGAGAAGAGCTTTCTTTGCTCCCTAACCACAGTGATATATAAAAGCATCTCACTAATGAAAAAGTCCTCTTTGTTGACTTTGTTGGAGACAGAGAAAATCCAAATGATCTCCAAAATACAATAAAGGCAGATCTGTAAAAAATAAAACAAGAAGCAGCAGCTTAACATTTTTATGCATTCACATGATTTGACTTACTGCCTTGTTTCCAACAGGGATCAAGTTTATACAGTAAACTTAAATGAAATCCCCAAAACAGAAGTAATACCGAGCAAGGTGAGCAAGTGAAATTTATTTGCATTCCTTCAGAACTTGGATAACATCCCCCTCCCCTCCCCAAATTTTTGGTTGAAATACGAACTTTGGTTTTGCTTGATTAATACAGAAACTGACATGGCGGTCAAGACAACAGGACCGAGAAAACTGTGCTATGAAAGGCAAACATAAAGTAAGTAGAACAGACGAGTCATCTGCCAGAGTGAGCCTTTAGGTAGGCTTTATCCCACAATGTCAGCGTATGGGATGTCTAACAGTAACTTAATTATTACTTTCTTTAGGACGAATGCCACAACTTTATTAAAGTATTTGTTCCAAGAAACGACGAGATGGTTTTTGTCTGTGGTACCAATGCATTCAATCCCATGTGTAGATACTATAGGGTGAGTATATTTCATACGGTGTGCTTTTTTTATCAACTTTTTTTTCCTCCCGCACTGTCATGCTGTTAGAGTTGAATCCTCTCTGCTATAACCCATTTATCTCTAATGCTATGGAAGAATAAAGACAAAATTCTTCAAATAGAATTTCAGTACAAATAAAGCAGTATTGCCTTCAAACAGGTACATTGAACAGATATGACACCAGCTATTTATTTTTCTTTTATAGTTGAATACCTTAGAGTATGACGGGGAGGAAATTAGTGGCCTGGCAAGATGCCCATTCGATGCCAGACAAACCAATGTTGCCCTTTTTGCTGGTAAGATCCTTTAGTGTAATGAATATAAGTGATTAATGACATTGAAGGTAAAAGGGAATTGAAAGGAAGAGAAAAGCTCATAACTGGGGTAGCTCCCTTAATAGAGGTGTTTTTACAGTGTAGGAGCTAGGGAAAAAATTTCCAAAAAAGAAGATTTTAAAGTGAGCATATGATGAGTATTCTGACACTTGGCCCTGTTGTTAACTAGGTCAACGACCCTGAAAAGTTGCCTAACGTTTTGATACTCAGATCCTTAACCTGCAAAATGAGGTGAGGATACCCTGAGGCAACCTGTCCCAGGTTGACCATCAGCATCTGGGTCTACGTGTATTGGTGTATATAGGGATGACAGGTGCCAGAACTCCAAAAGGTATAACACACTGCATAGGATAACACACTACAGGATAATTATGATTATTTTACCCCAATGATAACTCTGGTTTCAGATGGGAAGCTATATTCTGCCACAGTGGCTGACTTCCTGGCCAGCGATGCCGTGATTTACCGAAGCATGGGTGATGGATCTGCCCTTCGTACAATAAAATATGATTCCAAGTGGATAAAAGGTACTCTTGAAAAGCAGCGTTGTGGGATTGCCAAGGGTAGTGGGATGGCCAAGGGGGAACAGGAGCCAAGGCATCAGGAAACTCAGTGCATGACTTTATATTGTTTATTTAGAGCAAGTACAAGTTGCTTTGGTTGTAAGCAGGAGCGTTGACAAGGAAAGAGGAAATTAGCAGCCATGTCAGGAAAATAGATTCATCTATGAGTTTATCCTGGTTGACTTCAAAAAAGAAAGACCTCATTTCTGGGTGCCAGTTTGCCCGCCTCTGAATACACATAATGTTCCTTGTCCACTCCCATCTACCATCCTACAGAATTAACACTGAGAATCGATCCGTTCATCTCCGCAGAGACATTTCTTTCTTTGGCGTCTAGATACCAAGATTTTTTATTCTCGATGTAAGAAATTCTCTTCTCTAGTTAAAGAGGTTAATGAATAAATCTGTTGAAACAGAGACCTCTGCTGTAGTTCAGTTCCCCTAGGCTTTTCACAGTCCATTAGCTGACATGAAAGACTGTGGGTTCCTTGAAGCTTCAACACACCCATATTCAGACTCCTTGAGCGTGTTGGTGTATTGGAGTTCTCACCGGCTTGTAGATGTGCCATGTCCGTCAGTCATGCTAGCAGCCGGGGTCTTGTGCTAATTGAATTATCCTTTAGGAACCAGTTTGTTTTCGATTTTTCTTTCAGAGCCACATTTTCTTCATGCCATAGAATATGGAAACTATGTCTATTTCTTCTTTCGAGAAATTGCGGTAGAACATAATAATTTAGGCAAGGCAAGTATATGCACTTGACTTGAATTCTGGACTTGTACTGCATGGAATCGAGCCCGCTTTGGTAGAGTTATGCTCTTTGCATGTTTTCTAGCACTCGGTACATTCAGGGCCGAGTGCAGAGAAGTGAATTGCTCATCATGAGAATAATTGCTGGAAAACACCTGAACAATGGCCAGAGTGAGAAGAGCAGCCTTGGGCCTGGAGAAGGTTTCATTTTTTTCTGTCACTACAGAGTGTTCTACAGGCGCCCTTGAGCTATGGATGCTTCCTTAACAGTTTAGAAATCTGTTGAACGTTCATTCTTTCTCAGCATCAAAAGGCAGGATGGAAAGTAGAGCCCCTATTCAATTTTGAGTGGTTCAGGAAAAGCCCGTATAATTTTAAAGCATCACAGCCTCGTTTTGCCAAGTTTAAGGATGGCACATGGCATTAACGATAGAAGCCACAGAGTGGGAGACAAACTATGGAGATAGTTTGCGTTCCCCTAACCAGTCCGACAGCTCCGTTCTTGGGGAGCTCGTCTGGCAGAACAGGAAAATGACCCTCTTCTCTCCCAGGTAAATCTAGTTTACATTCTTACCGAACAAATCCTTAGAGAGAAGATTGCTAGATTCTTTTGAGCTGGTCCTATCTTTAGCACTTTTTTGGTCCCTCCCTTAAATAATAGCTTTTCATTTCCATTCCTCCTCCCTGCCCATAACCCTGTGGCTTTGCTTTCCTCCCCCGAGCAGGCCGTGTATTCCCGTGTGGCCCGCATCTGTAAAAATGACATGGGTGGCTCCCAGCGGGTCCTGGAGAAACACTGGACCTCGTTTCTGAAGGCTCGGCTCAACTGCTCTGTCCCTGGAGATTCCTTTTTCTACTTCGATGTTCTGCAGTCCATTACCGACATCATACAAATCAATGGCATCCCCACTGTGGTCGGGGTGTTCACCACACAGCTCAACAGGTGAGAACAGAGCCCTGGCGCTTCTCGAGCTATTCTGTGCTTGCTTCTGGGACCCAGGAGCGGGCCTCCTTTGCCTGATGCTTTCCCTGACGCTGTCCCTCTTTGCAGCATTCCTGGGTCTGCCGTGTGTGCATTTAGCATGGATGACATTGAAAAAGTATTCAGAGGACGGTTTAAAGAACAGAAAACCCCAGATTCTGTGTGGACAGCAGTCCCCGAAGACAAAGTACCAAAGCCAAGGTAAAAAGAAAAAAAAAAAAAAAAAAAGCAGACAGTGATTTTTGTTTTTAACAAAACCCTCTGGTCCCTGGAAGCATCAGTCCTCAGAGAGCAGGGAGAGAGGCCAACCTCCCGTGCCAGGGAGGGGTCCCCGGTGGGGGGCAGGGGCACTGCAGACCCAGCCAGTCTACAGAACCCCACAGGGGTGAATGTGGAGAGCCTGCTGAGTGCAGGGAGAGAGCCCTACGCCTCTGGTTTTGCTCATTCTCCTTTCTTTCTTGGCCTCTTCTTTCAGAATGGACACTTACCCTTAGATACAGTTTGTGAGGGGAAAAAACACACTGTTTTCCTTTCAGGCCTGGCTGTTGTGCAAAGCATGGCCTTGCCGAAGCTTATAAAACCTCCATCGATTTCCCCGACGAGACCCTGGCGTTCATCAAATCCCACCCGCTGATGGACTCTGCCGTCCCACCCATAGCGGACGAGCCCTGGTTCACCAAGACCCGGATCAGGTGAGACGGCTAGGACCAGCAGCCTGCTCCCCTCTAACACCTCCTCTCCCCATCGGCCTCCCCCTCTGACTTGGCCTTCCTCCCCTGACAGGTACAGACTGACGGCCATCGCTGTGGACCACACGGCTGGGCCCCACCAGAACTACACAGTCATCTTCGTTGGCTCTGAAGCTGGCGTGGTGCTTAAAGTTTTGGCAAAGACCAGTCCATTCTCTTTGAATGACAGCGTGTTACTGGAAGAGATTGAAGTGTACAACCACGCAAAGTAGGTATATTTTACGAGAAGGCTTTTCAGCTGGGCTCAAAACTTTCCGGCTTGTATTTCATCAAGCCGTTTCCTTTGAGCCCCAGAAATTAGCAGTGGTTTGGCACATTTGTGTTTGGGGTTGTGTGTTTTTTTTTTCCTTAGTGAAATAAATCCTGGGTTTTTTTTTTTTTTTTTTTCCTGAGTCCACTAAGGCTGGGATGGTGGGCAGTAGATGAGTTTAAAAATCATCCGGCCCCCGTTTCTCACCTTTGGGCTAGGAGAACGTGTTAGCACCCACCCCTGATACCCTGCAGGCTTATTTTCTGCTGCTGCCTGCAGCAGACAATTGCTTCCAAGTATGCATAAGCACAAGCTCGCAATACAATTCTTCCAACCACTGACATAAAAGATAACTGGACCATTAAAACAAACAAGAATGGAGCAAAGGAGACTAAAGAGAGATCAGAAACATGTAGCACAGCAAGATTTAAGTGCACTGAAACACTGTCCTTTTTCTTCTCTGTGGTCTAAAGTGGTCTTCATAAACACAGTTCCCTTTGTCACCCGAACAAGAAAGCAATCTTTAAAAAAAAAAAAAACTCTTTGTCCAACCTGAAGTTGAAACAATTGTGCAGAGCCGCAGAAGATCAAACATAGAATTATTACTTCCCAAACTATGTACTTCACTGGTTTGCTACTGAGAATCTCCCTCAGGATCTCCCAGCACTTAGCACTTAGTAATTGCAAGACCAAACCCCACTTGCCTTGTATATTTCGTGTAGCTTTCGACTTCCTAAACATGTGGTCTCAAAATGTATCCCCAAATACAGGTGTAATGCTGAGAATGAGGAGGACAGAAAGGTCATCTCATTACAGTTGGATAAAGACCATCACGCTGTGTACGTGGCGTTCTCCAGCTGCGTGATTCGCCTCCCCCTCAGTCGCTGTGAGCGTTATGGATCCTGCAAAAAGTAAGCTGATGTTTCTTTCCTTACCTTGAGTCTTGCAGCGCCGTGAACTTTGATGATGAGATAATCCAAGCTCCGTTCTGTTTGGTTTTATACAGGTCTTGTGTTGCATCTCGGGACCCATACTGTGGCTGGTTAAGCCAGGGAACCTGTGGCAGAGTGACCCCAGGGATGCTGTAAGTATGCCCTGTCACATCAGCCAGGACCTTCTGAGAGCTGCCTGTCTTCTCTGGGTCTCTAAAGCTAGACATTTTAGAAAGATGCCAGCAGTACTACTTTTGTTCTTTTCTTCCTCTCTTTTCTTTTTTGATGTGGGAGAAGTAAAAAAAGAGAAAAGGAAGAGAAAAGGAAAAGAAAAGAAAGGAAAAAAAAATCTGGGGCTGTAATAAGGAAGGGAGATTGTAAACAGGATAATACCTGAGGGAAATGGGTAGAGAGAATAAACAATTCTTTCTCCTCTCTTAAACATTCTAGTGGCCAGATGTTGGATAGAAGAAATACTCATTTTAGCAAGCTGTGTTGACATGTCCTTTTTTTTTTTTTCTTCTCTGTCCATTTTACTAATCGGTCTGTGTTCTTGGTTCTGCTCTGGTTGTCACTTGTGTCCCTATGAAGGCTGTTAACCGAAGACTTCTTTGCTTTCCATAACCACAGCGCTGGAGGATATGAACAAGACACAGAATACGGCAACACGGCCCACCTAGGGGACTGCCATGGTAAGCCCAGATCTTCCTTCCCCTCTGGCAGTTCTTTTTGACCACATTTGCACGTGAACATTATTTTACAATCAGCCTTTTAATGACTCGGGACACATACCACCTAGCATTTAACTTAAACTTCGCAAAAGCTGAGCTGTTTGGTCATGGGGATGTGTTAGAGAAGAATCTTACCTTTTTTTTTCCTTCACCATTTACAATTTTGTAGAAAATCTAGAGAAAGGTAGTCTAACCAGTAGGTTAATCTTTTAATTTGTAGTCTTTTCTTTTGACTTTTTTAGTTAATTGGAATTCATAAATTTTTGCTTTCTTTTGGTTACTTTTTACTGATTACTTGTTCCTTTAATTCTTTTAGAAATTTTGCCTACTTCAACTACACCAGATTACAAAATATTTGGCGGTCCAACATCTGGTTAGTTTTTTTTAATTTTTTTGATAATTAACAACCTTTTCTTTCCTTCAGTTCAGCATTTTCAGCCCCCTTTCCCCTCCTTTTGCGCAGTTTGGCAGCCTTTCATGTTTCTGCTTTGACTCATAATCCCACCGATGGTACTGAAAGACTTTTTCTTACTCAGCACTCCACCCCTGTGTAGCATGTTAACAGTTCATCATTGACCGAGGCACATCCCGTAAGAAAAATCAAATGGATTCACATAGACCGCATTCCAGCTGCACGCCCGCCCACCCAAGCTTCTCTTCTCTCTCCCCCCTCCGTGCATTGTGGATGCTCCCTCTGGCCATCTCTACTGAATGGATGGCAGACTTTCATTATTTCCCCCTTCTCTCCTCACCTCTCCTAAGACCTAGTAAACAAATACACATTTCCCCAAAATGTGTATTTATACATTTTCGACATCTTTTTCTTTGGTTTGCGGTGAGCCCGTGGATCTTTGAATGTTGTGGTCTCAGTGGTGTGCAAAAGGCTCCTGTTGAATGAAGCTCGTATCTGATGTATGACGGTGGTTCGGTGGGCTCTCCGTGCCCATCAGTATCTGTTTTGGAGTCTTCGTCTGCGACCTTTGCACCGGTCTGAATGTGGGTCTCCGGAATTTTAACCTAAAACCGTATGCTTACATTCCAAGGGGACATCTACTCTGTGGAAATCAGCAACACACATGCTAAGAGGTTAAGTTACTTCCGGTCCTCGTGCTGCTTCTAAAGCTCACAGCGGTCTCATTCCTCAGAAGGGAGAAGAGGATAGCAGATCTTATGTAGCAGACCATCCTTATTCAGCTTATAAATGCCATTTCTTTTGCATGAGTTGCTGCTAATTCTTTGGAAGAAATCCCCCAGGCGTGTTGAAAGGCACACGCGAGGTCCCTCCCTGCTTTGGTGCTCCACCGTGGATGGTGCAAGGCCTCGGGGCACAGATGGACGGGAGGTCCGAGATAGAGCCCAACAGCCTGCTCTAGCAGGTGGAAAATCCAGATCCAGATCACGTGGACTTCACCAGGTGTTTTCCTGCTGAAGTTACCCCGTAGGCTCCCCGGTGAAGGATACACAGTCTCCAAATGTTCAGGAAAATGCTTTTAGACATATGCATAAAAAGCAATGAACCAATGCCATCTCACACGAAAATGAGAGAGTAGCAGTTCATCTTTGGGATGTGGGTAACCTTTGCCACGAGGGTCATTAATCACTGTAGGGGCTTTGGTAGGAGCATTTTCAGTGTGTCTAGTTTTGAAATCTGCTTAATTTGTCTTTATGGTTAATTTTTAGTTTTTCTTTTTCCCTTGCAAGAAAGGGGTTGGGTATAGTCTCTTCAAATGTGTCTTTTATGAAATCCTAGAACAGGCTTTCTCGTAAAATTGAATGAAACGTCCCTTAAAAATGCAACAGACCAGTGGTCAGGGAAATCTGTCAGCATTACCCACATTAATAAAAATCTGTTTGCCACCACAGACATGGAGGTATCTTCATCATCTGTTACCACAATGGCAAGTATCCCAGAAATTACACCTAAAGTGATTGATACCTGGAGACCTAAACTGACGAGCTCCCGGAAATTTGTAGTTCAAGATGACCCAAACACTTCTGATTTTACTGATCCTTTATCAGGTATCCCAAAGGGTAAGGCCTCACCAGGGAACTCATCTCTCACTGAGTGGAAACCTGATTCCTGATCTCTCTGAGGAGCTGGTGGACACAGGGTTTCCTGGGGGGTGGAGTGACACAGCTCTGCTGTTGTTCACACCTCCTACCCCGACTACCCTCACTCCGCTTTCTGTGCTTGTATGGAGCGGGTGCCTTCCTAGACCAAAGAGATGGAAAGCTGGGAACGAAAGGGGTGATGAGATAACCGCTCAGTCTAGTCTATGTTGGTTTCTACCCAAAAAATGCTGAGAGTCTGCTCAATGTCAGAGAATTTCCAGGACCACCCCAACAACATCAAAACACCAAACTCATTTTAGCAAATATCCTGGTATCCGATGTTTTGTCTAATAGCCTTCCCCAGCCTTGTGTTTCGCTTCGATTCCAAATGCAATATGAAAAGGATACACAAGGTGCTAGTGAGTTGCTTGAATGTCACAAGCAATGAAACATGACAGAGCACTTGTCCATAACTATCACTTCCAGCCCTTAATAGAAGCAGTTAGAAAACAGCTGCCTGTTGAGTTGGCTTATTAGACCTATTACTCTGGGAGAAAAACAACCTTTTCTTTGGTGCTTAGTAAACGGTGGTATCAGGTTTCCAATCAGTTTTTATGCCAGTACTTTGTCATTTATGATTTACGTCTGTTGATTTGGGTTTTATATGTTTTCATTGTAAACAGTTTTATGATCATTCTTTCTGTTTTGTTTCCTTTAGTAATATCATTTCTTTCTACTTTTCTTTCTTTGTCTCTCCCAGTGCCACTGAATTCATAATCCTGAACATTGATTAAAAGCAACTAATGTTCAAAGGCCTTAGTACTAACCTAAAGCAACAGAATCCTCGAAATTGCTCTGACTTAACCTTATCCTGGGATAGCTATGCTTATAGCATGTAACAGACTTGGATACCTCTTAAACTAACATCTCTTAGATTGACTGTTAGATGTCTGTGGTCGCATTAAAAATCCCAATAATTACAAACTAATCCACTCTTCTTGTAGTCTAACTTAAATATTTCTTAAATATCTCAAGACGATGGGATAATATACTTAACTACTACATATTATACTTCTTTAGACTGTCCGGATTTCTTTCATAGAAAGCAATTCAAGAGTAATCCACTCCAAGATGGAATGGAAAAAAAAAAAATCAAAGCAAACACAAAAGTTCATATTTGTAGTTCGCAATGACAAAGCGGGCGCTTTTCATTTTTGAACCAAGTGTGTGTCTTTATTCTAGTTAAGATAGCATCATTATTTTAGCATAATGTACAGTTATGCCAATCCCTAATTTTCCTAATTCTAGCAATTGCCTTGTAATCCTGACTTATGACTTAGGAGAAAATCACGAGACAAAACATTTCTAAATTGACCATTTAGAAAATATGTACTTTCTAACTCTAATTTTTAGGACCCCAAAATCTTAAAACTTTGAATGTTAGAGAACAACTTACTTAGAAGGGATTTTTGGGGGAAGAGACACTTACGGATCGGTGGGAAATCAGAGTTACTCTGGCATCTGCAGCAATCCGGTATGTCTCTGGGGATCTGATCATGACTCAAGACAAATATACAGGTGGAATTTTAGAGTCTCCCTGACCCTCCAGGCTAAGCATATGGACCACGTGAAGGTAGTATTGGCTCAATGGAAGCCATTTGCTGGCTAATATTGTTCGAAAGAAGCACCTCACTCAGACTCTTTTCCTGCGTGTCTGTTGCAGGTGTGCGATGGGAGGTCCAGTCGGGAGAGTCGAACCAGATGGTCCACATGAATGTCCTCATCACCTGTGTCTTTGCCGCCTTTGTTTTGGGCGCATTCATTGCAGGTGTGGCAGTATACTGCTATCGTGACCTGTTTGTTCGGAAAAACAGAAAGATCCATAAAGATGCAGAATCTGCCCAGTCGTGCACAGACTCCAGCGGAAGTTTTGCCAAACTGAATGGTCTCTTTGACAGTCCGGTCAAGGAATATCAACAGAATATTGATTCTCCCAAATTGTACAGTAACCTGCTGACCAGTCGGAAAGAGCTGCCACCCAACGGAGATACTAAATCCATGGTGATGGACCATCGGGGCCAACCTCCCGAACTGGCTGCTCTGCCCACGCCTGAGTCTACACCTGTGCTTCACCAGAAGACCCTGCAGGCCATGAAGAGCCACTCAGACAAGGCCCATGGCCATGGGGCTTCAAGGAAGGAAACCCCACAGTTTTTCCCTTCTAGTCCACCACCCCATTCCCCATTAAGTCACGGGCATATCCCCAGTGCCATTGTTCTTCCTAATGCTACTCATGACTACAACACATCCTTCTCAAACTCCAATGCTCACAAAGCTGAAAAGAAGCTTCAAAACATTGACCACCCACTCACAAAGTCATCCAGTAAGAGAGATCACCGGCGTTCTGTGGATTCCAGAAATACCCTCAATGATCTCCTGAAGCATCTAAATGACCCAAACAGCAACCCCAAAGCCATCATGGGAGATATCCAGATGGCCCACCAGACCCTAATGCTGGATCCTGTGGGACCTATGTCTGAGGTCCCACCCAAGGTCCCTAACCGGGAGGCATCACTATACTCTCCTCCTTCAACTCTCCCCAGAAATAGCCCAACCAAGCGAGTGGATGTCCCCACCACTCCTGGAGTCCCCATGACGTCTCTGGAAAGACAAAGGGGTTATCACAAAAATTCCTCCCAGAGGCACTCTATATCTGCAATGCCTAAAAACTTAAACTCACCGAACGGTGTTTTGTTATCTAGACAGCCTAGTATGAACCGTGGGGGGTACATGCCCACCCCCACTGGGGCAAAGGTGGACTATATTCAGGGGACACCAGTGAGTGTTCATCTGCAGCCTTCCCTCTCCAGACAGAGCAGCTATACCAGTAATGGCACCCTTCCTAGGACGGGACTAAAGAGGACACCGTCCTTAAAACCTGATGTGCCACCAAAGCCTTCATTTGTTCCTCAAACCACATCTGTCAGACCACTGAACAAATACACTTACTAGGCCTCAAGTGTGCTATTTTCCGTGTGGCTTTATCCTGTCCGTGTTGTCGAGAGGATGATGTTGTAAGGGTACCTTAAGATAAGAGACTCCCTTGTATTTTAAGAGAACCGAGTGGCCAAAGAAACTCTTTCTAACTTTGGCAACATCAGAACTTGCCACATGTAGCTACTACAGCAAAGCTTCTGTGTACTTGCCCGAAAACAAAGGAAGGTGCTGGTCATTCCATTTCTTTTGTTTGAAGCTAAAGAGATGGGCAGCTCCCGGGGGCTGCCTTACCAGTATAGAGAGCTGATACAGTACTCAGAAGAATCTGTGAGCAAATACTTGAAAATGGGTTCAACTTAGACTACCATTATGTGTGGTCTTCCCATTAAATGTGAACATTTTAATTGTATGCATTCACCTTGCCTCTTGCACAAATGTCAAAAAACAATGGTAATGTCTCAAAGAAATGAACTTGTAGATTACCAAACGATTTGCTAAAAATTCAGTCTTGACCCAAACTGTAGCATTTTTTTCAAGTGTGGCATTTTTTTTCATGCCACCAATGAACTGTAGTACGTATGTTTGTGTGTGTGTGTGTGTGTGCGCATATGCGTGCGCGCCCGCGCGTGCGCGTGTGCTTGTTGAACGTGTGTGTGTTCTGTACCCACTAGGATTTGTTTTGGTGCCCATTGCATCTTTTTGTGCTGTGGACTTGTTTACATTGAGCATGACTGAACAAGAGATAGTAACTTCTTCCCACAGCAGTCCATTGGGTTCAGCTTTGAGAAAAGAAATAAAATCAAGGTTGATCTGACCATCAAAATGATTAACTCGACTCACATGGTCCCCAATGCCAGAATGTAAGAGTTCTAAGTAATTTTGTGCTGCTATTCATTAAAACTTCGATTACAGTCTTGCCAGCTTAAGGAGATAGAGACGTTAAGAGGTATCCTTGATTTATCCACCAGTATTCAGTAGAACAATTTACCTGTCCACTGTGAATCCAAGCCTGACTCACTGTATTTAACCTTGAACACACTAATAAGGTTTTATTTTGATGTTGTTTGGTTTCTCCCATGTAGTACAATTTCTCTTCCTTTAACTCCTCCTACCCCCAAGATAAAAGAACAAAACAAAGCAGAAGACAAAACAAGGAAATGTGAAAGGAATTCTAATTGGCCTAACAGAGAGAGTCTCTGAAACCGAAAGTGGTGCAATCATGTTGTCTCTGTTGTGTCATACAAGAATTTTCTTCTAAGTCATGCAGGTAATGACAATAGACTGTAAATATTACATGTGAGTTTACCTGAATCTGTGCATTTTGTGCCTTATTCACGAGAATGATAGAAGTACTAAAATATGTCAAGTGTTTCCAGTATAGCACATCGTTTACCCAGTGCCAGTTGTAAATGTTTTTCAACCAGCACCTGAAAAGACTTTTAAAAAACGTAAAAACAACCTAGAACAATTAGTTGTCCAGCAGTCCACCCAAATAGCAGCATTACATCCTTTGCCATGATAAACATTCCACTCCCGCTTTCCTAAGGATGAAACGGTGATAATGTGAAGGCAAATGAGGTTTCTCGGGTAATGTGACACCTGCGGGAACCGTAGAGTCATTTATTCATAGTTTTGCAGAAGCCACTTACAGTTGATGATGTGTAACCCCGATGACTGTCTCAGTTAATATGCTGCACACCACACCGTGGTTTATTGAACCTAATCTAGATAGTATCAAGGCAGAGGAATGATCCTGACTTAGTCAGATAAGTGAGTCCAACTGATTTCTTGCGATAACACTGACGATCTGTATCACTTGGGGGAGGATGGGTTGCAGAAGACCAGAACATTTTTATACAGATTGTAGAATACCGATACAGCTATTCTTTTCCTTTGAGAATATCGTTTTATAAAGAACGTGATTCCCCGAGATCTCTGGAAACTCAAAAACTAGAAAGAACTTCTGTTCTTGAGACACGTCAGCTTTGCAACTAAAATATTACAGATTAATAATAAATTAAACCAACCAACGATAAACACTACTCAGTCCACCACCAACAAACGTGTTTGAATTCACCTTACCAATATTAATCCCAGCGTGCGGAAAACGGAACAGTAACTCTATGTGAACCCAGATAACATTTTGTAACATTGTGCTGCCTTGTAGTTTGTAATGTGAGTTCTATCAGTATTTATGTTGAAATTTCTAACATAAAATCTAGTCTCTATCCTGTTAATTTAATTTTTAAATGCTTTATCCATTTGTGCAAAGGTAAACACAGATTGTATCTTTTTTAATGGTACGGCATAAAAAGTAACCCTAAAGTGAAGTGGCTCTATACTGTTTTATAGAGTACTTTAACATGTATAGATATCTTGTAAACTTGTATTGTGGATGTGTAAATAATATGTACTTTGGGTTTTTAACACCGCATGTAAAGTCAAAATAAAATATACAAATCATTATATCCTGCCTGTTGATATTGAAGAGGTTTATGACTTGCCATGTTTTAAAAAATATTTTATGGTCAATCAACACCACTGAGAGTTTCTTTTAAAATGTACCAGAATATTCTTATCGGGAATGTCTGCTACTTGGTCATGGTTCTGCCACCGTTCTCTTCTTACAAAGCCAATACCAATGGGCAGAGCCCCAGAGAAGCTGAAAAACGAGTTAGAAAGTTGGGTGAGCTGTCTCTGCACCAGCAGGTAAACGCTTCAGGCAGACGTACCAGTGACTCGCCTTGTCTTGTCCACACGCTGAGTTCGGCAGGCATTTTTAAAACGCGTGATTTGTATTCCCATATGAAAATGTTGATGTCCTTTTAGTCCAAAATTACAACTGGCAGATCAGGTTCCTGTGAACATTTCTTACTAGTTGGTGGACAGGCTTTCTCCATTCCGTTGTTTTAACTGAATAGACTACGTGAAGAGATACCTTCCCCAACTATGGAAATGGAAGAAAAATTACGATCCCGTTTGGTCCTGCCTTCAGCAGGTGGGGAGCTGGTGGCTGCAGTCGGTGCCTCTTGTGGGTGTTGATGGTGTCACGGCACTTCTGAGCTCACGGGAGTGTCAGTAGCAATCTCTGTGCCCTTGGTTCCAGCTGCTGCTCCTGCCCCAAGCCCCTCTGTACCTCCTCCCTGGCTCTGTTTTCTCCCAGAACCCCAGCAGCATCTCTGCAGAAGCAGGAGCTGCCATGTTCCTATCTGAGGCCTTGTTCTCCTTCATGATGTCATCTAATTAGGCTGCTATATTTCTTTCTTTCTTTTTTTTTTTTTTAAGATTTTTATTTATTTATTTGACACAGAGAGAGAGATCACAAGTGGGCCGAGAGGAAGGCGGAGAGAGAGAGGAAGGGAAGCAGGCTCCCTGCTGAGCAGAGAGCCCGATACTGGGCTCGATCCCAGGACCCCGGGATCATGACCTGAGCCGAAGGCAGAGGCTTAACCCACTGAGCCACCCAGGTGCCCCAGGCTGCTGTATTTCAATATTAGTTCAGTGGTATTTCCAGGGTCCTTTTGCATTCCTATCATGGCCTACTGTCATCTAGAGATGCGAAGCGGGTTTGCAGGGATCCACTCATGAAAGGAAAAGATAGGCGGGGCAGGGGGGGGTGATTTGCCCCTTTTTACAGCTACCAGCCCTATAGCTGGTAGTCAGCAAGGTGGTGCCTGCCGCAGGTCATGGAGCCTGACTTGGCACTCAAAACCCTGCCCCAGCATTGTGGAAGTCTGGCTCAGCCTGTAGCCCTCTGCGGTGCTGGAAAAGAGGGTGGAAGGTTTTTTCCCACTGCAGAAGTCGGTTTATAACTCCTAGGGTTCGGACAAAAGAAGGAAGGAACAGACAATAAAGGGAACTCCATCTTCAACCCTGTTTCTTCCTGGGCTTCTTAATCGTTGATTTCTCCTTGCCTATTTCTATTACATCATTTACTATATCTTATGGTCATCGTGACAGTTTTCCTGTGTTTAGTGATCTTTTTTTCTTCTAAAAAGTGCATCTTTCTTGGGGTGCCTCCGTGGCTCAGTTGGTAAAGCATCTGCCTTTGGCTCAGGTAGTGATCCCAAAGTCCTGGGATCGAGCCCCCTGGGCTCCCAGCTCAGCGGGGAGTCTGTTTCTCCTCTTTCTCCGCCCCTCCCTCTGTTTGTGCTCCTCCGCATCAAAAAACAAACAAAGTGCATCTTGATCTCTTCTCCCTTTATGACAGGTCTTTTTTGGATTTTTTCAGTCATGGATATCTTTGATAATTTGCTGACAATACAGCCTGGAAGCTGAATTTCATTTTCCTTTTCAGGGAATTTACAGACCCCTAAAACCTTATCTATGAATAATCAAGATAAATGCTTAGATGCTATTTGAGAGAAAGAGATTAGAGAACTTAGAGCTTTTCATAAGAAAAACATCATAAGGTCACACTCAAAAAATAAATTAACCAGGACAGACCACCTGTACTCTCCTTTCAGAAATCCCATTGATTGGCATTTAGGTTTCTCTGGGAAATGGCAATTTTGAAGCCATGTGGAACACATGAGATGCCTTCGTAGCTACGAGGAAAGTGTCTCCCATCCAAGGTAGTGGACCTTGGGTGGCCTGGGTGCTGGCCAGGTACCAGGAGGACTTGCCTTCCTACCATCTGAGAGTGGACTTCTTTCTGCCTTCCCCTCCCGGCTTGTCTTCTCCATCCGCTTAGTCAAAGCAGGGCAACAAAGGAGGTGTGCAAAATCAGCCTGGCTCCACATGTGGGAACTGGGTTCTAATCCTGACTCCATCCTTCAGCCAAGAGCTTTGTGGCACAACACTTCTCTGGATTTCAGTTTTCTCATTTTTGAAAAGAGATGGCTCAGCATCCATTTTGTTGACAGTTCTATGGGATCTGTCAGCTCTGCAATCCCATTACATATTTTATGAATGCTATGCTTAAATATTACTCTTTCAATAGCTTGGTTTGTAGGCTTTTTATGGGTGTATGAGGCCTGTTTGCTGTTCGATGTGAGATATACGTGAGATTAGCAATAAAATAAGGCATGATAAACAATACACTTTAAGCCATTCAGCTTGGGTCTATAGTTGATGTTTACCCTTTTTGCATATATAACGTGCAAAATACTTAAATCTCTGCCCATGTTGCATTCTTTATCAAATAGATGTGATACCATAAACAAGAAGGAAATGGACCTATAATAAAATCAATCTTTAATTCACAGAGGCATGAGAGAGGTGAGAGGAGGGGTGGGGGGCAGTCGAATCCTGGATATTCACACCATGAATCAATTGGAATTCACACATAAAAGAAAATAGAATATTTCTAGACCCTGGCCCATGATATAATTCTTTCTAAAATTAGGTATTGATTACTGGTTGATAAATCTCTTTGTAACATGCCCTTTGGTTTATCTTAGCTTCTTACGCTGGGCGAAGGAAAGTATGAAAACATGACATTTGGTACATGTGCACTGTTACTTAGGACTCTTCTTCATTTTTGAGATGGACCCACATGATGCTACTATAAATATGGACTTGAGGCTCGTTAGTGTAGCAGTGAGAGGAAAGATTTGCCAGTGACAAGCAACCCAATCCAGTGGAACTTACCGTGCTGGTAGAGATGTCCCGTGTAAGTGCTATCCAATATGGTAGCCACTAGCAGGCAATATACGGCTTCTGAGCACTTGGAATGTAGACAATGCCACTGAGATGCTATTTTGGACACCACTGGTCCAGAAAGCTGGGCCAGTAGCAGCAGCTACTTCCACAACTATTAGAGGTCAGGCTGCTGCTCGGAATATAGCAATTCCAAGGGGTATTTGGCTGTGATTCAAAGATGACACACACCTTGTGCATTTTGTGTATCTACCCTTGTGCTTCATGGTGAGCTGGGCTCACAACTGAATCTCCAAGCATAAATCTGGTTGGAGGACATGGGTTTTGGGGTTTTTTTTCCTTATTTAGAAATTATGATGAGCCCATCCATTGGTACCTGAGAGAGGAGCAGCATTTGGTTCGGGTCGACAGGTTTCTCTTGGGTTTTCCTGGTGCTTTTGAGCCCTATGCAGTGCTATGAGGATTACAACATGCTTTTTGTTGAAAGTGGATAAGATCTGTCATTCATGTTTTCTAGGTACAGAAACTGAGGTCAACAGGGCTGACAACTATGGAAATGTAGATGACAGCCAATTCACAAATCAGGGCTAATTCACATATTCTCACACTCATGCCCCATGTACAAACCAACACCCTCCATGAAAGGGCTGAAAAGGAATATCAGTGTTCAATCAGAAAGAATGGCCTCTCTCCAACACGTCATGTATAATGAGGAGAAACAAAAAAGGTAGAATAATCACAGTATCCAGGAGTACATGCCAAACATCCAGTGAAAAATGAAACATTCAGTGAATCAGTCACATGCTGGGCCATTGTAATGAACACGCCAAATCAATTATTTGGGAAAAAAAAGTCTATGGATTGAGTTGACACAGTGTAGGCTGAAAGCAACCAAAGAGGATGAATGCAGAGATGTTAAAAGAAACTAACCCGATGTGTCCAAATTGTACCCATCTAACTTTCTGGGCATCCTGCCAGATCTACATCTGTGGACTGTCAGAGTCTCAGGGGAGAATTCACTTTACTTCTTATCTTGGAATGGCTTCATATTGAGCTGGGGTGACATAGTGGGAGTTAAATATGGTTGTAATTTTTTGACTGCTCCTTATGGTTGGGAGAGCTATAGGAGTGAGACTTTATCTTAAAGGAGAATGTATCCTGATAATTTGAGATGCCTGGCCCTCCATGAGGCAGAGTAAGCACATAGAAAAGGTCTGTTGAAGGACCAAATTAATGACTGCTCCAGATCTTCATCCTATGTCAGGTAGCAAGGACTGGCTGGACATTTGCAACATTGTCAATATTAATAAGCATAGAAGAAACATGCACCCGTTCTTAGCACTTACAAAATCAGGTCCCCAAATAAGAGAATTATAGAACTCTTTAGACATTCTGGAAGGAGCATTCCATGGGTTTGGGGACAACTTTAGAAACTATGAAAAGGAAATGGAACCCTTGGAGTACTTTTGCAAATATGAAAGCCTCTAGTGTTAGTGAGCATTTTGGGATTTGAGTTAGGCTCCAAAGTTCAACAACAGCTCAGGGTAAAAAATAAAACAATTTGCTCGTCCAGGCAACTAGATGTTTGTTGGTCATTGTGTACCTGCAGCAACTCATAAAATTCAAATCAAAATTTAAGATTCAACCTGACTTGGTAACTGACTCTTCAGTTAAGGCTGCCTCTTAAGATCACCAGGGCTTACTCAGAGATTACGTTCAATTACCTTTGCAACCCACATTCAGAGAGGTGGAAACAGTTGAACTCTTGGTGTTTGCTTAATTAACGTAAATATTTAGTATAAATTTATTTAATGAATATAGCAAAATACTAACCTGAAGAAAACAAGAAAAGAAAAGAAAATGTAAATATATATGTGTAGAAAGGACTCTAGAAAGAAACATACAAAAATATTGAAAACTGTTTAAAATCATTAAAACTAACGTGTCGTTTTGAAATGTGCTCCACTCAAACATATATTTTGGAGAAGTCTCTTTAAGTTTGACTCTAAAAAAGAAAAACCTTGGAAATGGCCTTTGACTTTACGTAGTTATCTGGTCTCGAGAAATGATGAAGTCCACGGCCAAAAACAAACTCCCAGAAGGTATAATTTAGCTACAAGGGAGATGTCAGTGATTACGATAGACCCAGATGTCCTTCGGCTTCTGAAGGGTCTGAATAGTATTTCTCTTCTAGTAGGAGATTCTAGGACCGAACTGTTGAAATATGGGAATTGTGAAAATATTGAAAGGCAGAAAAGAAGCTTTCAAGGGACAGAACTGTGACTGAGGCAGATTAACCAGTGCCGCAGTGGCTGAGCCCAGAGCAGGAACTGGGAATGGAGAGGGCACAGGGAGGGCACAGAAAACTGTAAAGCCCCCTTTGCTCCTTAGTCTTCTGTCCCTGGCTTCCAAAATAACAAAAAACAAGGAAGCTGATGAATAGAGAGCAGGTAGCTCTGAGGACAATCAGATTGTTATGGTAAAGATAACTTGTGAAAAGAGGAAATAATTCGTAGAGCAAAATCCTCTCCTCAGTGACCCACAGGCCTGTTAAGGCAGTCAGGAAAGCCACACCCCCTTCCAAAAGTCCCTGCATTTCCTCCCCTCCCGCTACTTTAAAAAGAAAAAAAATAAAAGAATTTGGGGGCTCCTGACTGGCTCAAGTGGAGGAGCTTGCAACTCTTGATCTCCAGGTCATGAGTTCAAGCTGCCCCACGTTGAGAGCAGAGATTACTTAAATAAAACTTAAAAAAATGCATTTTCTCAACTGAACAAGTTCTTGCTTTAAAGAAGGGACTTTGCTTCTCCCATCTCTTGTAGCTGTGGACCACAGAGATTAAAGACCTATTTGGATCATTAAGTAGTGAAGCCGGTCAAAATGGAAGTCAGCCTCAAAGCTGTCATTTAGCTGTATATCATCATTTTTTTTTTAATTGAAAGATAATTAACATACAGTGTTACATTAGTTTCAGGTGTACAATACAGTGATTCAACAATTCTATACTCGGAACTTACCAGGGTAAGGGTGCTCTTAATCCCTTTCACCTGTGTCACCCAGCCCCACCCCCCATCTACCTCCCCTCTGGCAACCACCAGTTTGTTCTCTGTATTTAAGAGTCAGGTTGTTTGTCTCTTTTTTTCTTTATCCATTTGCTTTGTTTCTTAAATTCCACATGAGTGAAATCATAGGGTACGTGGAGGAATAATCTACGACACGTGCGAGTGCGCACACACACACACACACACACCCCACATCTTCTTTATCCATTCATCTATTGACACACACTTGGGCTGTTTCCATACCTCAGGTATTATAATGCTTCAGTAAACGTAATGGCCTATGTGTCTTTTCAAATGAGTGTTTTGGGTTTTTTTTGTTTGTGGGTTTTTTTGGAGCAGGGTGGTAAATACCTAGTAGGGGAATTATTGGGTCTTTCTAGTTTTAATTTTTTAAGGAGCCTCCATGTTGTCTTCCACAGGGGTTGCACCAGCTTGCGTTCCTAACAGTGTGGGAAAGTTCCTTTTTCTCCACATCCTCACCAACACTTTTTTTTTTTTTTTAAATCTTTTTGAGTTTAGTCTTTCTAACACTTGTAAGGTAATGATTTACATTTCCCTCATGATAACTGATGTTGTATTATCATCTTTTGTCATTGGTGTTTCCACTGTACTAACTTACATCAAGAGTGTCAATTAGCAAGACAATTCAATTTCTTGTTCTCTGAAAATAAACTTAAGATGTAAAAGGGAGAATGAAGCTACTGTAGAGAAAATTACCCTCAGTGTGAAAAACATTTTAATTAGTTACATAACTGGACTTGTCTCTTAATTTTTGATTAGTCACCTACTACCAAGTGATTAAGAGATTATCTCTCAAGAATACTTTCCCCATCTTTACATACAAAATCACCCCCACTGAGTAATTTTAGTTTCTAAATCTCTACTACCTAAAATAGGTGACGGGGTGGGGTTGGGGAGGCACTGCAGACACATTGTTACAACTTTTTTTTTTTTAAAGATTTTATTTATTTATCAGAGAGAGAGGGGAAGACTGCGAGCACAGGCAGACAGAATGGTAGGCAGAGGCAGAGGGAGAAGCAGGCTCCCCACTGAGCAAGGAGCCCCATGTGGGACTCAATCCCAGGACGCTGGGATCATGACCTGAGCCACAGGCAGCTGCTTACCCAACTGAACCACCCAGGTATCCCACACATTGTTACAACTTTTCAAGACCACTGCTGCTCTTGGCCTTATTCACATTTGACTAGAATCTGGTGAGGCCCCCATCTGAGAAAGCCTTGTGCTTGAATTAAAGGTGGCCAAGAATCACATTTTGCTGTAATCCTTTTTGAATGGTTTTATGTCTTTTCCAGTGATCAGGTCTTTTGCTTCTTCTCTCCTCAGACACCAGTATACGGAGGGAGTTGTTTAGAAGAAACGCATAAAAGATTCAGGCTAACTATGTTTGACAGAAATCTATAACATAACCCCTATATAAATTTGTCTAACAACTGTTTGGTTTTGTTCACATCTAACTAAAAAATAACAGAAAAACTGTAGCTCCTAAAAATAAACAATAAAACAAAACAGAAATTCTTGGCAGAACAGTTGAATTTTAGAGCTTTGTGAAGAACCTTCTGTTGGAATAAACATGGAAAGAGAAGGAAGGGAGTCTGAGAAGAATGAATTCCTCTCCAGCCTGCAATAGGAAACTTCGACCATTTGGGTAGCAAAAGTCATGGGAAACTGTGGCATGTTTGGAAATGCAAAACATTATCCCAAAGTCTTATATTCCCCCAGGAGATAATACAGCTTCCAGAAGCTTAGGAGGACAAAATTAGTGACAGGAGACCCAGAAAACTTCTCTGCCTGTGAGCAGCTAGTTAAAGTTAGTTAACAATGGCCAGTTAAAACTAAAGAAGTACTTAGAGAACATTCAGCTTCATAATTCTGTTGCTCTGACATCCCCAACAACAAAGTATGAGTTAGGCTAGAGAATTCTGTACTCAATCTAAATTGGGCTCTTTGGTAAAAGTTGAAGGAAGTGGAGAGTTGAATCAGAGGGAAAAATGGGGAAAAGCTGGCACTAATGGGTAATATTTAGAGATCAGTGAGCAAGACACCTAAGTGATTGTACGTACCTGACTTGAAAGCATTGCCATAATATGCTATGTGATCCTATTTTGTTAAATGAATCACACCCCCCCACTTCTGTCATATAAGTATATGCACTTTTTATACTTCATATAAGCACAAAAAAAATTGTAAATAGGATAAACACCAGGTGGGAATATTTGTTACTGGGGGAAAATGTAATGAGTCAAACATATGATAAAAATAAGGCAATGTGAGAGGGAGCACGACCACAGCAAAAAGGACATCTAGGATATAATCTCATTCATGGGTGTATGTCTAAATGTAAACATAAGTAAGTATTTTTATGTGAGCATAAGAATTGACATGATTGTTAGTCTACCCAGTCACCATCCACCCACCTTCCCCTGCTCCGAACATGCTGGGAGAGCCCACCCACCTTCCCATATAGAGGCTGAAAATGCATCTTCTCTGTTCTTACAGTGAAAATATGAGTATATGAACCCATTTCTGTCCAGTTGAACCTAAGTGAAAGTACGGGATGGCTTTGGGGAAAGCTTCCTTCCCTAATAGAAAGTACACAAGGAATGACTCCAGTCCTTTGGATGCTGGCATAACATACGGTCTATGGATCAGCAACCGCCATCTTGGTACAATGAAGGCCAAGTAGGAGAAAGCCCACATGCTGAAGATGGCCGACCAAAGAGATGGAAAGCCCTTGATGGCTGCACAGAGCTCCTGAACTAGCCAACTTTAAAGCCCCCCAGATCTGGATTTGCTACTAAGGGAGAAATTAATGTTCTTGCTCTCCCATTGCTGCTCTAATATTGTTTCTTCCAGCTGAAAGTCCTGTAAGTGATAGAGCCATTGTGATACTGTGATTTATAATAAGAAATATAGATGTGGTCATCCAGCTTTTGCACAGAACTCCTATAACCCTTGGCATTTCCAGTGATGAGAAAGATAAAGGTGTGTGTGTGTGTGTATATATATATATATATATACTAATGGGGCAGCTTGAGGAAAACCGTTAGGTAATCTAAGGATGGGGACTGGTTTCCAGTGGAGTCAACCATGATAAGAGAGTTAGATCTTTCCATCCTGCCACTCCCCACCTGCCCCCCGCCCCATTACCAGGTAGGGGAGAGGGGCTAAAAGTTGAATTGATTGTCAGTGGTTGATTATTTAATCAACTGCACCTATGTAATGAAGCCTCCATAAAAACCTAAAAGGATGGGGTTCAGAGACCTCCGGGTTGGTGAACACATGGTGGTGCCGAGTGTGGCGTGTCTGGAGAAGGGTGGGAATCCCACACCCTTTCCCATACCTTGTCCTGTGCATCTCTCTCATCAGTTCCTGAGTTAAACCCTTTTATAATAAACCCATAACCTAGTAAGTAAAATGTTTCCCTGAGTTCTGTAAGCCACTCTAGCAAATTAATGGAATTCAAGGAGGGGGGTTGTTGGAATCTCCAATCTATAGCCGGTCAGCCAGAATTAGTCAGAAGCACAGACTGACTGAACTAGTAACTGGCATCTGAAGTGGCGGGATGCGGAGCAGTCTTGTAGGACTGAATCCTTCACCTATGGAATCTGACAGGACCTTCCAGTAAGTCATGTCAGAATTGAGCCGAATTATAGGTTAGCCTGCCAGTGTCCCTGAGTTGCTGGGTGTGAAGAAGAAACCCACATGTTGGAACTAGGTAACAGAAGATTAGTCCCCAGCATCCTTTTAAGGGATGGTGGTTGCGGGGCTAGAAATCACCCCCTCTCTCTCATCTATCTGTCCATATATATTTTGTTCTATATTAGTGGTTTTCAATTCTAGCTGGATATCAGAATCACCTGGGGAGCTTTTCAAAAATACCAATGCCTGGGCCACATCCCAGAACAATTAAATCAATTAAATCAGCATCTCTGGGGTGGGCCCACGCGTTGGTATTTTTAAAGTGCTCTCCACAAGACTTCGATTGTGCAGCCAGAACTGAAATCCCGTACTCTGTGCTGTGTCTTTCCATGTGTTTTGAAAATGTTAGTGTGTGTATTTGTTATCTAGGACTACGAAATAAACTACTTGTATAAACTTTCTGTCGTTGCATAACAAATTAGCACACACATGGAGACTTATTAGCACCTGGTTCTGTAGGTCAGCAAGAACGTAGGCAGGCTGGCCTGGGTTCTCGGCTCAGAGTCTCAGAAGGGTGAAATCAAGGTCATGGCTAAACGAGGCTCTTACGTGGGGGTTCTGGGCCAGAATCTGCTTTCAACTCTTCCAGGCTCTTTGTAGAATTCCAGTTCTTGTGGTTGTATGACTGAGGTCCCAGCCTCCTCACTAGCTGTCAGCCGAGGCTCTGCTCTGAGCTTCCAGAGGCTCCCATATCCCTTGTCTCATGGCCCCTTCCAGCTGTGACTCGGCAAGCGTTCAACAACTCCTTCTCATTCTTTGGATCTTTATGATGTACCCTTCTCTACAAGCCGGAGAAAATCTGACTGATTTTTAAAGTGCTCGTTTCAGCATTTTAAATCATCATGTCAAGGCCGAATCACAAGGTCAGCTGACTTGGGGCTTTAATTATATTTGAAAACTCCATTCACAGCAGTCCCTACTTTGGTGTTTGATTGAATAACAAGAGAATGGGAATCTTGGTAGGAGGGCATCTTTAGAATTCTGCTACCACAATACCCCCAAATTTACTAGCTGACAACAATAACCAGTTGGCCTCAGTTAGGACGGCTCACCTCTGCTCCACATGGGGTGAGCTGGGCTTACTGGTGTGTTTGCAGTCAGTCGGGAGAGCTGACTTTGAGGCCGGGCTCGTCCTGGATGACCCCCACCCATCTTGGGCCTCAGATAAGATGTCTGAAATGGCCGGACCTCTACTATTACATGGTCTTTCTCTGTTTTTCTCTCTCATCTTCAGAGAGGCTAGTCCGAGCTTGCTTCAAGGTGCAGAGGTCCAAGAGAGGGACAGTAGCTCGAAGGTCTCTTTAAGCAGAGGCCTGGAAATCACACAGAATCACATCTGCCACTTGATTTTGGTCAAAGCAAGTCATAAGGCCCATCCAGATTCAGGGAGTGGGAGAAACAGACTCCACTACTTTATGGAAGGAGCAGTAAAAACTTTATAGCCATATATAATATGTCATAGTGAGTAATCAATATTTATGATGTTAACAAAAAAGTGTTCGGTATGGTTTTAGAGGTATGAAAAAGCACAACTAGATGGATCTGAGCTGTTCTCAACTATAGCCCCAAACACTTCAGGTTACCCTGAGAAAATCCCATGTGACGGACCAAAACTATGCTAAGGTGTGACCATCAGGGGCAAACTACTCAGGTGACAGAAACAAAACAATCTGCTCCTACGAATCTAACCTTTCACATCTTAGATCGACTACATCACTCAACTTGATGTCCAGCACCCTGAAGGACCACAGGAATCAAAGAATCCTCGTTCCCAGAGGGATGTTCAAGGTGAGAAAAGGAGCATTTCCCTCCCTTCGTTTGAGGACAGTCTTGATTGCCATTAAGGTCTAGGAGCTCCTTGGGACTTCATATTTTTCTGAAATGATAAATAATTGCACACATTTAGTTCATACTAGTTTCACTAACACTCTCCAACCACATAAGGCGAATAAAGTGTATTTATTTCCATTAATAGACAATAGATTTAAGGCAGCCACATCTGTGTTTAAATAAAAAGCCCTTTGTTCCCTGAAGCCTCCATTGAAACACTTCGAGATCAACAGTGACTTCGATGTTACATAACCATCAGAATGATCTTTCTCAATAGGCTTCGTCACTATATCATTCTCTCACTCCTTCAAAATCTTCAGCCATTCCCTAGAGCAACAAGACCAAGCAATAAAGCCCCACCTCCTCAGTCTTGCTTACAAAGCCTTTGCCAAAATGGCCTCAAGAATGGGACCTTAGGGACGCCTGGGTGGCTCAGTTGGTTAAGCAGCTGCCTTCGGCTCAGGTCATGATCCCAGTGTCCTGGGATCGAGTCCCACATCAGGCTCCTTGCTCCACAGGGAGCCTGCTTCTCCCTCTGCCTCTGCCTGCCACTCTGTCTGCCTGTGCTCGCTCTCGCTCCTCTCTCTCTGACAAATAAATAAATAAAATCTTTAAAAAAAAAAAAAAGAATGGGACCTTATTATGTCCCATCATTTCCCTAAATCATGCTTAGATTTAGGGATTGTTCATTCATTAATTTAGCTATTCATTCATTCAAACAAGTATACATTGAGGAACTATTACGAAGCATAGATAGTCTTCCAGTTCATAGAGATTCGAAGATGAACAAAGTATTGTTTCTCTCCCCAGTCTGGGCAAGGCTCACTGGAGGGAAAGAGAATAAACAGCAATTAAAGTGGGCACAGTGGGGTAATTATGATGGCTCTTCAACATTGGTACCCTTTTACAAACATTCATGCATTCAATGTACATTCAGTGAGCATTGTGAAAGCACCTAGAGAAACCAGTGGGAAGGCACTGAGTTTGAACTTTCTACTCTAATGGGGCTACCACGGTGAATGAAGAAATAACTCCCACTTCCAGTTTAAAAAAAAAAAAAAAAAGGAAGAAGAAGAAGAAGAAAGGGAAGATGAATGGGGCGCCTGGGTGGCTTAGTGGGTTAAGCCGCTGCCTTCGGCTCAGGTCATGATCTCAGGGTCCTGGGATCGAGCCTCGAATCGGGCTCTCTGCTCAGCAGGGAGCCTGCTTCCCTTCCTCTCTCTCTGCCTGCCTCTCCATCTACTTGTGATTTCTCTCTGTCAAATAAATAAATAAAAATCTTTAAAAAAAAAAAAAAGAAAGGGAAGACGAAGAAAGCATGCAAAGGTAGGTGTAGGAAAGCATGCAAAGGTAGGTGTAGAATAGTCTCTCCATCTTTCTTTAAGCACGCTGTCCTGTGAGAGAAGCAGCATCTAGTCTGGGTGGCTGGAGAGCATGTTAGAAAGCGCTGATGTTCTGTGACCCATGAGAAAGTTCCTGACTCGAGGACCAGCTCACTTGTCCACATAGGTGGGGCTGTGAAAGGGGTAGTGGCAGACTGAGGACAAAGGACAAGCTCATATTCTCTCAAATCTATTTCCCATTTATTTCTCCATGTTTTCTGTTTCCAGTTCTAGGAAAATGGGGAGAGAAGCAGGAGAATTGGGTTGAAGAGACAAATAAATAGCCCTTGTTCTGGGGTCATTTTGTTTCTTTTCCCCGTCATTCCCCCTCCTGTCAGGTGACGTCCAGTCCCTACGAGGACTGAGCGCGAGCTTCGGAGATCTAGGCACAGTGTGCCGTGTGACACTCCTCAGAGCCCCACAACAGTCCCATTCACCTGAAGCCTCCTCTCATAAAAGAGGGCACCAACGGGTTAAGAAAAATGAGAAAGTCCATGAAAGAGTAAGAAGGTACAGGTTGAAAGAGGAAAGGAGAAGGGCAGCCTAGACAGATTCATAGAAATGATAAACTGAAATCTCTTTCCTGTACCAGAGGCTCCAGTCAAACTCCACTTCCCATTTTCTGCACCTGTAGCATTTTCCCACCACTGCTGCATGTGTGAATCCTGTCTTTGCTTTAAGGTCCAGGAAAAACAGTGTCACCTCTTCTCCGGCTCTTCCTCTAATCTGTTGGGTGGAAACAGTTGATCCTCTGAGATTCCTTGGTTTTCTATTAACTCCTTCGAGGGCCCTCAGTATAGTCTACGTCGCAATCAGATCTGACGTACATGTCATTCCCCATTCTTGTCTGTAAGCCTGTCGTTGGCAGACTCCAGTAGCTAGCATACCTTTGTAATCCCCAACAACGCCTAGCCTAACTAGGCTACTTAGACCCTCCAACTTCTCAAGGCCACGAAACTGAAGGTCTTACTTAGCTCAGTCACAGCTCTCTCTGCCTCTAAGTGCCTAACAGCACTCTGTTCTCTCCTGTGGATCCAGAGCTGATACTCACGTCTGCTCTCACTAGACCCCAGATACTGCATTTTTCCCTTCTCATTTCCCTACACCCCATCCACAGTTTTGTAAGTTCTCCCCCTGTGAAACTGTACTCAAATGATCCTAATATGCGTGTGTTGTGATTTTCTTGCTCGAACCCTTACTGATACAGTATTTTGTCAATGACAGAAATTAACTCTTTGTGGGACTACTTTATATATATATATATATATATTTTTTTTTTTTTTTCCTTTCCTTTGTCCTTATGATAAACTAAGAATTGGGTACTTTCAACCTAATTTTACCCTGCAGAGACTCAATAAGGTTAATTTTTTTTTAATTTTATTTATTTGACAGAGAGAGATCACAAGTAGGCAGAGAAGCAGGCAGAGAGAGAGAGGAGGAAGCAAGCTCCCCACAGAGCAGAGAGCCTGATGCGGGGCTCGATCCCAGGATCCCAGGATCATGACCTGAGCCGAAGGCAGAGGCTTTAACCCACTGAGCCACCCAGGCGCCCCTCAATAAGGTTAATTTAAGACTGATCTAAAGTTAAATAGTTTGTGAGGTCTCAATTCAAATGTAGTCTTCTCACAGGAGTCCTTATTACTCGAAATCACCCCTTCCTCCTGAGCTCTACCTTTACTTTTTATCCTTTTTATAACACCATCAGATATTCTCTTATTTGTTGGTATATTATCTACTTACTTTATCCATCATAATGTGCACCTCTGCAGAGACAAGACTTCATTTCAGTCAGGGTCTTACCCTCCGGAACATACTTGATACTGTGTCGAATGAATGAAGTGAAATCTCCTCCTCAATGCTGTAAACCTCCCTTTATACTAGGGGTAGCCTTGGATTATATCCTTTCCATTTGCATCAAGATCTCCAAACCTAGAGTTTAAATCATTCAACTCTACCCACATCAACTCTGTAGGCCCGAAATAGGGAGTCTCAAGTTGATTTGGATACTTTAAGAGAAAAATCAAAGAGCCGACCAAGAAAAAGCAAGAGGTGAGAGAGAGGCGGGGGTGGGGGAGCAGGAGGTGGGGTAGTGCACAAACACTTCAAAGACTGTGGATATTGTACCTTCAAGCAACAACGAAGTAAAAATAGTCCCAATTTAATAAATAAATAACCCTTGTCAAAGTTCAAAGCCAAACAATCCAATACCTTAAAGAAAAAAATCAATTGAGAATAGAGTGAGTATATAGTGCATGTTCTGTAAATACTATACAATCTGTTCCCTTGCGGAAAAGAATTGCCACATGCTCTACTAAATTTACTGCTTTGATTAGAGTATACTTCTATGCAGATTCACATTTAAAATATTTTAAAAATTTGAATGTAAGTATTTCAAATCCGTATGATCTTTCTGTACCCATAAGTAGTCATCACCACCCACCGGACCCCACATCAATTTTGGACTTAGAAAAATTCTTGACAATTTTTGAATTTTGTTCCATAAACCAGTTTCTGTGCATAGAACTGGCCCTGCCTGCTGGACGTCTGCGTAAACTTTTGTTCTGGGCTTTTTCTGTGTAGGAAGGACAGGATTAAGTAAAACTCTCATTTCTCCATCCTGTTGTTAGAGGCCCTTCAAAGTTGGGTTCTCACAGGATGCCCGGAGGCCAGCAGGGAGGAAGTCGTGGCCTGCTATCGGGAAAGTCAGAGGCCTGTCCTGGCAGCCCTCCAAAATAAAGCCGCAAGAAGCCAGATCAAACCACGCACAAACACAAGATGGCTGACAAAGTAGGCCGTAAACCCCTGACCAAAAAAGGAAGAAAGAGCAGGAAGACTTGCTTCTAAGAAATCCCTGCCTCAGGTAAGGACTATTCCACCCGCCTTGTTAACAGCTGTCAATGAATGGCAGAAACCCAAACCCAGGCATCAGCTCTCTCTCTCCAGCTTGCCTGCTCCCACATCGTGAGGGTGTACTTTTGCTTTAATAATGCTTCCTGTCTGTACTGCTCATCCTCTGTGTTGTGTCTGTCCTTGAATTCTTTCTCACGATGAGACCAAGAACTTTCGGGGACACCTCTTAGTCAGGCTAGGTCAAGGTCTCAGGGCCTGGGTCTCCCCAGTCCACTGGGTAACACTCTGTTCCCTGCTCCCCCTGCACATTTCCCAGGGACATCATTGTAAGGACATTCCTGGGAGCTGCCTCGAAACTATAAACTGCTGTTCTCCAGGCTATAAATCCTAAGCCAGGGAACCCAGTACAGTGCCATGGCATGTAAATGGAACTCAAAAACGATTCGGTTGGCTGCCTGCCTGGAGGAATTCAGGGCTTCCTCAAGAGGATAAATAACTTACTCCCATCATGTTTGTTTGTTTGTTTGTTTGTTTTTTCTTCCCATAGAAAGGAAGTCTCTGTTTTGATACTGTTAACTGGGTAGATACCAGGACCGTTGCTCCTTAAAAACTGTTCCTGAGTGAATTCCAAAGGAACCCGAAAGCCCCCCTGGAGTTGGCATGAACCAGCATGATGTCTGGAAAAAAACATGACAGCTTAGAATGAGAAGAGTGCCCCATAAAATGACGAGGAGGGACAGAGACAGGCCTGAGGGACTCTGGCTTTCCTGGGGCAAGGACGCCAGGCACTGCTGAGAGGAACCACTAGTTACAAATAAAAACCAGATGCTTGTAAGTCACAAGATGATACCTCAGCAAACCTAGGTAATGTATACAAAGCTTTGGTTTTATTCTCGTCAGATAGGTCTTTTTGTATATCTAAAATCGTTGTAAACGCCAGAGACCAACTGTGCTCCAGCAACCCCTGCCATCACTGAGCTGTTACCTGGCCCATCATCATTTTTGGAGAAGAAAATCCGTATAGTATAGGTCTTACCGCTAGACCATGGCATCTGCCCATCTCCGCCGGCTGAGTCTAACCTGACTTTCAGTGAGTCTCTGGGCTTATCCATCTGTGTCAGCAGCTCCCGGGCTCTCCTGGTTCTCTAAAGGCAGTTGAACCTACGTGGAGCAGTTGGACAAAACCTGCATAAATATTGTGAATTGTTGGGGATCCGCAGGTCCCTGAGTCAATCTCGCTTATGGCAGATAAAATTTCCATTTCTTTAAGAAAACAAACACAGTGGTATGTTTTGGGTTGTCCTCATATACATTCATTCAATCAAATTCTGCCATCATCTTGAAATGAATGAGTTTAACCGTTGCCCATGGAAACAAAAGTTACAAAATGACATAGGGAGGGGCAGAGAGTGTTACATAGAACATCTAACTCAAAGGGTTTTGTTGTTTTGGTTTGACAACTGTTTTGTTGTTCTGTCTTTGCGGTATGAGTTCCAACCCTCAATTTCCTAAGTAACAAGACCTTGTATCAACCAAGTTCTCACGTGTTTTAAGTGTCCCCTTTTTGAGTTCCAGATGCTGAAGCCAAGGGACCTGGGTTGCTCCATGATCTCTGCCATTAATTAGCCTCTATGCTGCACAAACTTGCTCTTCTCCATAACGTAAACTATCTTCAGTTTCTTCATTTGTTAAATGGGTATGATAATTGTGCATATCCCTCTTAGGGAGATCATGGAGATTAAATGAGTTTCTATATGTAAAGTATTTAGACAGAATTGGCACCAGAAGTACCCTCTCTATATTAGCTATTGGTATTTTGAGTTTTATTATTATTCTGTCTTCATTGAGGAAAGCTAAACCAAAGCTTCTCATTGGGAGGGGAAAATGCAGGCCCAGGGACTATGTGATCATTCTTACAGGTATGGATTTAGACAGCAGAGTTTTGTCAGGGGGCTTCGCTTTTATGATAAATGGATGATGGAGAAGGGAATGTCCTTGAAACTCTGCAAAAACTGTCACAAATGTGAACCTCTTTCCAGTGAAGTTACTTCTTTCTGGATAAACAAGTCAGGCCCCATCCAGTGGAATCACGCTAAGTGCTTTTTTTTTTTTTTTTTTGGTGATAGGAGTCTGAAATAAGCATTTCAATTAGATTCATTAAGACAGTTATTACTTGGTAATTGAATAGCAACAGATTGCAAAGGAACAGTTATTGAGGTCTGTAAGTATGTAGGATAGAAATCTTCTCCTTCTGTAATTCCATCAGCTATAAACCAGTGTAATTAGATTCTTACTAACACATTCAAATTGAAGGGGATGTTGAGGCATATAATTGGCACTTAGGAAGATACCTGTATTACGTTAGGGTGCTTTCCATTTACATACTTATTAAGTGTCAGTTTAAGTTGTTAAGTAATTGCGACTCGTGGACAGTGGTAGGTCAAGTGGTTAAGCAAGAATTAAATTCTTAAACATATTAATAAATTGGGTCAGATGATTTTAAAATATAAAATGCAAGTTTATTGTACCCATAAATTTGAATCAAGACACAGAATATTTCAATGCAACTCATGGACAAATTCAGAACCCTGAATTATTTTCTCAAGTGTAAGAGATTCATTCATTCTCTTGCAATCCCTTTTTGAACAACTACTATTTGTTAAAAAAAAAAAAAAAGCGTGTTACTTGAAATCAGTTTGATAATGGAGATAAGAGAGTTGTATAAAAAAATCCATAATTTGTGACACAAGTATGCTGGGAAAGGAAAACAGAAGAAAAAATATTCTTTTAATATTCTTTCTTTTTCATGGCATACAATCCTCTTTAGGATTTCAATTTTCTACCAGTGATACTAGATATTTCTTTTTCCAAATCAATGTACAAATTTCAGGAGAAGACCCCTATTCTTCATTATTTTTGATGCAGAATTATTACCAGATGCTATGTGCATAGCAAGTTAAATGAAGTACTTATAAAACCATAGATAACTTTTTGTAATGAAAATAAATTTAATTTGGGGGAAGGTACATTTAATGCAGTTATATAAGTTAATGCAGCTATATATAGTAAGCAACCAAATTTTGGATAATCCAGTTTGTCTTTTGTTGAAACCAGTCAGAAGAAAATAGAACTTCTTTTTAAACACAGGAGACTGGTGTCCCAGAAAATCCATAGGGAAATACAAGAAAACAAAAACTATGATGACTGCATACATGCAGCTCCTGAGAATGCTTCAGACTGCATTTACAATGCAGAAGGCTCACTGGATTGATAAGTGGTGCTAGAAAGTACCACTTTTGCTACAACAGTCTCTGGGAAGAAAGAAAACCCAACCATCATCTCTACACCACCAGAACAGCACCCCCCAACACACACATGCACACACACACACACACACACACACACTCACTCACTCACACCAAAAACTAGGACTTGATAATATCTGTTTTTTTATATTTTTCTCATGAGTAAACCTTGCCAGAATGTGTGTACAGATGGCTGAAAGTTCTCAGTGTTTGCAACATTTTCCCCTTTCCTCTCTTTTTAATGGCCTGCATATCCAGGAGAGGACACAGAGGAAGAGGATATGTCTTCTTTATTATTCTGGCACCATTTTGACTTTACTATCAAAACTCTGGGGGTACCACTACCTTATATTTATAAATCTCACTCCTTATCAGGCAGACCAACCTCCCCCTCTCCCTCTGTGTCAGAGACACCATTGTCTCTCTCATCTTTCATGCTCGCTATCACAAGCCTGCATCTGACACTACCGTTTCTCCCCGTCACTGAGAAATAGATGTCAGTAAGGCTTGTCACTTTTCCTTTGCAACGTCTCTAAAGTTCCATCCTCGCTCTCCAAATTGGTTAAATCTTTACCCATGTTTTATCCTGTGTGAAGACATAAAACGGGCTAATGTGACAACTGGAGGGATTTACCTTGAATGTAAGGGAGAATTTCTTGACCATGAAACATTGGAAAAGGCTCCTCAGAGAGTCTTGTAATGTTTAAGAATGACAGACTCACCTTGGACAGGAACCATTTAAAATTTTCTCAAACCCAACTTGACTCATCTGCTCGTTTGTGGCCATTCTCCCCTCCAGGCAGCCCTCACCCCACTCCATCCTTCGGCTCTTATTTTTGCCTTTGTTATTCCCCTCAACCAAGAAAATGGATTTCTCTACTGTTGACACCTTAACATTTCTTTACACATTCCCATGAACTTCCCCTCAAGAGTCAATTAACTGACCATTACAGTAGAAACTCATATTTATGAAGCATTTACTAGGAGCCAGACAAGGTCACAAGCACTTTGCATATATTATCTTATTTCATACCATAACCATCATATAAGGCCAGAGAATACTATTGTCTCATTTTCCAAGTTGGGGAAATGAGATTGAAGTTAAAAAACTTGTCCAAATTCACATGGCTAATAAGTGGTAAAACAGGGATTTACACCTCGGAAGTTTTCTTCCTAACAACCACAGCGTAAAACAAGTTACTTCATTACATTTCAGGTTTGTTTCTAATAGAGCAGGCGTTTGCTGGTTATCTACTGAGTATTCATCCCCCTCTCATTTCTTAATATTATTCAGGTTCTAATGAAAAAAAAAAAAAAAGTCACTCATCCCCAAATTGTCCTGGTACTTGCGAGAAACTGACCCCACTCACAGCTCTAACAGTGGGCCCTTGTTGGTTGAAACCAGTCAAGGCCTTTCATTTCCTTGGCCATGTAATTTACATAGTGGTGGGCTTGTGACATAGACGTCTAAACTTTAAAAGTCTTGCTGAGAAGGCTGGGACAGAATCGGTTTCCCTGTTGCTTAATGTAAAACAGCAGCGTGATGCTCTGCTTGCTACAGACATTCATCCTGTGACCAAAGGAAGAACCAGTCCTAGGATCAATGTACCATCCAGGAAGCAGCAGAGAGCTATTGGAAGAAACTGGTTGAGCTGTGTTGAAGCCCCCTCAGCTTCCGGAGTTCTTGTTATATGGACCATATGTGGAACACCATATATGGACCGTTATACTGCTTAAGTCATTTTGAGTTGGGGTATTTTAAAGGTAAAATTGTGTCCCATTTGCCTAGAACAGTCTGAGTTTATACCCATTTTCCCAGAATAATTATTAGTGATGTCTTCTTTCACTCTTAAAGTACTGTAGTTTGGATAATAAGTCCGTGGCCACTCAAATTTTTCTATAACTTGAAATCACAAGTTCTAACAATCCCCTTCAGTTCTTTCTCAGTCAGACTTTTTTTCTTTCTTTCTTTCTTCCTTTCTTTCTTTTTCACTAATGTCCATTTTTTTCTCTTTTGGACCTTTTTTTTTTTTTAAAATTAACATATAATGTATTATTTGCCCGAAGGGCACAGGCCTGTGAATCATCAGGCTTACATAATTCACAGCACTCACCAATGTCCATCACCCAGCTACCCTTTCCCTACCCATCTGCCCTTCCCCCAGCAACCCTCAGTTTGTTTCCTGAGATCAAGAGTCTCTTAATGGTTTGTCTCCCTGGTCCCATCTTGTTTCATTTTTTCCCTCCCTTCCCCCGCCCTGTCTCTATGTGTCTCAGAAATACAGTGCAACTTATAGCAGCAATGTCCACAATAGCCAAACTATGGAAAGAACCTAGATGTCCATCAACAGATGAATGGATCAAGAAGATGTGGTATATATACACAATGGAATACTATGCAGCCATCAAAAGAAATGAAATCTTGCCATTTGCGACAACATGGATGGAACTAGAGCGTATCATGCTTAGCGAAATAAGTCAAGCGGAGAAAGACAACTATCATATGATCTCCCTGATATGAGGAAGTGGTGATGCAACATGGGGGCTTAAGTGGGTACAAGAAGAATAAATGAAAGAAGATGGGATTGGGAGGGAGACAAACCATAAGTGACTCTTAATCTCACAAAACAAACTGAGGGTTGCTGGGGGGAGGGGGTTTGGGAGAAGGGGGTGGGATTATGGACATTGGGGAGGGTATGTGTTTTGGTGAGTGCTGTGAAGTGTGTAAACCTGGTGATTCACAGACCTGTACCCCTGGGGATAAAAATATATGTTTGTAAAAAATAAAAAATTATATAAAAAAAAAAAAAAAGAAATACAGTGCAACTGGACGTGAAAAGATCAGAAAATAATTAAAGATCTCTTGATAAGTGGAGCATGGTCACTTTGACACATCGAATTCCTGAATCTCTCTTGCTTTTGGCCAGCTAAGAACCAGTCTCCTCACGCACAAATATAATGAAAAGGCCATCTGAGGATCTAGGATCCAGTAAGCTCCTGCCTCTTGCAAGCCATACCTAATCTCAGCTGATCACTGGTCACGATCATCACCGCCATGAATCTAGAAGCAACTCACCCACATTCACTTTGTCAGCAGGTGAAGATTAGTCTATTTCTTGCTGTTCTATAAACAGTCAAATGCAGCCCTGAGAACAGAAAGAACTATGCATCACTGAACATCATATCGATGCCCCAGCATAGCACATCAATGCCAACACCCTGGGAGCCAGATTGGAAAGGTGTTCTTGGCATCTGACTCAGAGCTACAGCAACATACTGACTTAACCATGGATCCCAGCAAGCAAGGAACGCTAATTTTAGCAGCGGAAGAAAAAGAGAAAGTGAGAGAAAAAAATAGCTCTAATGGAGAATATTAATCACAAACTTTTGAGTTTATATCCTGAAATGCAGCACTGTCTTTAGGAATTGCAACTCGGGAAAGAGAAAACATAATGGTTTCAAAGGAAAAGTAAGGAAAGATTAAAGTACCATAATTATTCATGCATTTTCCATCATTGACTATTTCCCTCCACTCAAATTCTATGAAAAAAAAAAAAAAAAAACCAACCCTGAAAATATTCAACTTTTCTCCTGCTTTATCTTCATCAGCTAACCTTTTTAAAAAGCTTTTAAAATAGCAGTTATTGCAACTTGTAAAGTAAAGCTAACAGGATACCCTGACTGGGCAGAGAATGGGGCTCTAATATTTTGAGTGACTCTCTTCACATATAGTAATTGTACCTATAATTGCTGGGTAGAGTTGAGTCAACTTGTCTAATGAACCTGGTTGGCATCATGAAGACTGTACTTCTGGGGGCCCCAAAATGTCTGCACCCAGTGGAAAAGAGCCTGGTGAGGGGGTCAGATAAGGAACAAGGCCTAGTTCTTGGGACAGAATGGGAGTTCTGAGCACAGCTTCGAGGTGCCTGGAAAAATGGTCCTTATCCAAGGCTCCAGGATCTATATAACAGACTAGTCCCCGACTTAGTGAACTAAAACATTAGCCATTGTATACGGGTCAGTGGTTGGCTTATTTCTCTGCATGATTAGCCTGTGGTATTTGGCCAGTGACTAGGCTCATCTAGAGGGGCCAGAGGCTTCACTAGCCTGCCTGGGGCCTGGCCACAGTGGCTGGAGGCTGGACTCAGTGGGGCCCACCCCTTCTCCACCCAGGTTTTCCAGGAGGGTGTTTGGATTTAGATGACGGGGGGGCCGTGCCCCAAGAGGTCACGGTAGAAGCGCAAAGACCAGACACAGATCCAGTGTACATTCCCCTCCCCTGCACTCTCCGCCCAACGCAGGCCCGCCAGACTCACAGGGAGGCAACTGGGCCTGCTCTCTGTGGAACGGGCATCAGAGAGTTTGCTCACATCTCCAATCCATCCCACCCAACTACTCACAACCAGTGTGTGCATGTGCGTGTGCGTGTGTCTGTTTATGGACGGTAGAAGAACAGATCTCCAAATACTTGAGGGCTACTCATGTCATCTTATGCTGGGAACCTTACTCTTTTTCAAGGCTAGAAGTAAAGTCATTGTCTCCCCTTTTTTTCTGAAGGGGCTGCCCTGCACACAGCGGGCACATCCCTTCAGACCTCAGCTAGGTCCCCGCAGCCCTCCTGACTGTGCAATACAAGTGCCTTCCCACCTCAGACCTGGATCCCTGAGGAGCTGTTCCTGCGTGGGCTGCTGGTGGGTAGGGAAGAGGAAGAGGGAAAGAGCCGTGTTACTAGTTCCAGTGGTATTTTGAGACTCAAGCTGAATTTCTGCAGGAAATCCTGTCTTCTACCCTCCACATTCCTGGCCCCACCCTCCCCTTCCCATAAGGATTTCGGGTCCTTAAGCGCCAGGTAGCATGCCAGTTCCCTGGATGTTTTGACATGGAGAACAATTCGTTTTCAATTTCTACAGGATTCAAGCAACAGAAAGAGGGCCAAGAGTGGTGTTCTAGAATCAGAACTGTCCCTTCCTAGAAACCTCAGGGCAGGACTGCCGAGTCTTCATGAGACAGAGTACAAGTTTAGAAAGCAGTAGGATGAATCATAAAGACCAGTTACCCTGGAAATGGGGCGGGGTTGGGGTAACACAGTTAAATGTGTGAGGGGCTTGCAGCGATTGAGATCAAATTGCTTGTGTTCCCTGGCTGGAGAAACCCGAGATGGGCTCGTTATGTAGGCGGACCTTTTTTTTTTTTTTTTTTTTTTGTCTTTTCCTTTTCCTCTTCTTTCCTTTCTTATTTATTTTCTTTCCTTTCTCTCTCTCTTTTAGTGAACAGAATTAAAATAAAACATCAGCTAGCTACTGACATCTGAATTAGCAAAAAGAAAAGTAAAAACAGTAGCAGACTGTTACAAAGTTATTATTTCCTTTCTTCCTCCTTTACCTTCTTCCCCACGTGGACAGTGTGTGTTTCAGTCCCAACTGGAGGTGCAGGAGGTCCTCCTGAGCTCCAGTTACAGGCTTTTGAAGAGGTCCCTGGGGCATCCACAAAGTGCTCCTGCTTCAGGCTAGAAAGGACTTGAGCACCCCAAGACCCTTTCTTCCCCTGGGTCCTAAGTGCATAAATTAAACCTGAGACTTGAAAAAGATGGAAATTTTAATGGAGGCATTATTTCTAATCATGTCCTGCTTATTCCCTTTTAGTTTATTTTTCAGAGATATGAATACCACATTTCACTATAAATAGTACTTTGGTGAAGGGGGAAAATAAAGAGAAGCTGTTTGACATCTCATCTTCCATCTCCATCCCCTCCTCCTCCTCCAGCTTTTTGTGTTGAAATTTTAAGCATACAACCAACTGGGAAGAATGTTACTGTGAACAACTGTGTATCTAGCAGGATAATATACTACTGACTTTTTTTTTTTTTTTTTTAAAGAGAGACAGAGAGAGAGAGCATGGGATTGGAGGGGAAGATGGAGAGGGAGAGAGAATCTTAGGCAGGCTCCCCAGCCAGTGCAGAGCCTGACACAGGGCTCAATCTCATGACCCCAAGATCACTACCCAAGCCTTTAAAATCCAAGATCACTACCCAAGATCACTACCCAAGCCTTTAAAATCCCAAGGTGGATGCTAACTGACTGAGCCACCCAGGCACCCCAGCACTGACATTTTTAATACACTTGCTTTATTACATATCTATCATCAGTTGAGATGATCTTAAACTCCAATTTGAGTAATAGTGTACCTCAGTTTCCATTGATGCGATAAGATTTTACTAACAGTTGTGAATTCCCATGGACTTTGAGGCACTGCTGTGTTTGATATTTTCTCTTCTCGGTCTCTGGCTGCAGCAAGAGGCTCCCATGAGAGGAAGCGCCAGGCGCTGGGCTCGGAGTGGAACTCCACGGATTGCTTTAAGAAAACGGCAGACCTCAAGCCGGACGGGGGTGGGGGTGGGGATGGGGGTGGGGGTGGGGAGATCGCCAGCTTCAATAAGGCCAAGCTGAAGAAAACGGAGACGCAGGAGAACACCCTGCCCACCAAGGAGACCACTGAGCAGGAGAAGTGGAGTGAAATTTCCTAAGAACCTAGAGGATTCCCTGCTCCCGTGATCTTCGAGACACCCCAGTCGTGATGTGGAAGAAGAAGAGCCACCCTCAAGATAGATAGGAGCGACAAGCTGCCCTGTGAACCCGGGCACTCCATGCCCATGCCACCGACTTGCACATCTCTGAGGGGACCCTCCCCCCTAGTCGGACTGCTGTATTCTCCAGTTTGCCCCTGGGATATTGTAGCAAATTATGTGTATGTTTAATGAAAATAAAACACACCTCGTGGCAATAAAATAAAATAAAAAATAAAAATTTTCTTTTCTCTCCTTCCTCCTTTGTAAGATGACTTTCTCATAAAGGTAAAAAAAAAAAAAAAAAAAAACTTGTAATATTTAAGATCAACAACTATAGCACCAAGAAGAGAATAAGTTGTTTAAAATGACCTTATTGATTAAGAATGACCTTATTGATCAAATGCTCCCATGGGAGAGAGGACATATTGGGAAACCACAGATATTTATGTGTGAATCTGTAATGTGTGTACGTGTAGAGAAGGAGAGAAAAATATTAGTAACCAATTTAACCATTCCTTGTATGAAACTAAATCTCTTGGATAACATGATGAAGTTAGTTCATCTTTTGATAAGAAAATAATGACCGAGGAAAAGACCATGGGTCATTGTATAGGTTGAACATATAAAATATCCCCGAGTCATGAAAGAACTTTCCTCAGCTTCACTGAGATGGAATTGACATAGAAGCACTGTATACGTTTAAGGTGTACAACGTGATGATTTGATACAAGCATATATTCTGAAATAACCACCACACCATCACCCCACATAATTACTATTTTTTGTGTATGACAACATTTAAGATCTACTCTCTAAGCAATTTTCAAGTATATAACACACTATTGTTAGCTATGGTCACCATGCTGTACATTAGATCCCCAGGACTTACTTTATAACTAGAAGTTGGTACTCTTGGACAAACATCTTCTCGTTTTCCCTAACCCCCAGGCCCTGGCAACAATTCTACCCTCTGTTCTACGAGTTTGGGTTTTTTTTTTTTTTTTTTTAGATTCCATATATAAATAATATCATAACAGTTTTTGTCTTTCTCTGACTTCTTTCACTTGTCATAATGCCCCCATGGTCTAGCCATGTTGTCAGAAATGTCAGGCGTTTCTCCTTTTTATGGCCAAATAATATACCATTGTCTATATAGACACCACATCTTCTTTATCCATTCATCTGTCACTGGACACAAGTTGTTTTCATGTCTTGGTTATTCTGAATGGTTCTTCAATGAACACAGGAGTATAGACATTTCTTCAAGATAGTGATTTCATTTTCTTAGGATACAGACCAAGCAGTGGAATTGCTGGGTAGAGGGTAGCTCTATTTTCAACTTTTTGAGGAACCTCCATACTGTTTTCCATGGTGGCTGCACCAGCTTGCAAGGATTATTTTTCTCCATATTCTTATAACACTTGTTACTTCTTCTTTTTTTTTTTTTTTATGATAGCCATTCTTACAGGTGTGAGGTGATATCTCATTGTGGTTTTGATTTGCATTTCCCTGATGATTAATGATGTTGAGCATCTTTTCATGTACCTCTCTATTCAAGTCCTCTGCCTATTTTTAAGTTGGATTATTTGTATTTTTTGCCATCAAGTAGTATGAGGCTATCATAAAGGTAAAATGAAAGGAGAAATAATAGGACACCTACCAGGTGTGTCTTCTGTGGCATATGGATGTCAGATGAGGAGGGAGTGGCAAATTGAATATGATTCCTCTGGGTGGCAAGAAATGTGGGAAAACATCATAGAACTGAATAGGGTTCATAGGCTGCACAGCATGCAGCCAGGGCTGAAAAAAGAGAGCAGAGAGCAGTCGTGATTCATTCCCACTGTATCACGTGGTACCCCAGCTGGCTGGGGGTTATGGCTGATGGTTCAAATATGGGTCTATTTCTATGGATTTTTCCAAACCTACACAGCTAGTTTTGCCAACTCTTTTTGTTTATATCCTTTATAAAACTAAATGGATTAGTATGGAAATGGAGATAGCATTGGTGATATTTCCTGCCACCATTCTCTTTGATTTATGGGAGGCCCGTTATATAAGAAACAAAACAGACAAGGTATTTACTCTCCTGAATTTATATTCTGGTGGTGATACGTACCAAGGAACAATGGGAGGGGCGGATACATTAACAAGATAATTTAGATAGTAATAGGCCTAGACTTTGGAGTATTAAAAGTTGAGAAGAGGTCAGGGGAGGACCTCTCTGAGGACAAGACCCTTGAGTTTAGCCTTGAGTAGAGGGAGACAGCCATGCCATTTCCTGGGGGAAGAGAGTTGTGGATGGAGGAAAGGGGCAGTATGGAGGCCCACAGGTGAGATGAGCTCCTGTGACGGGAGTAGAGGAAACGAGGAAGAAGGGGGGTCAGAGATGAAGACAGAGGCCAAAGTTCACAATGCCCCGTTTGGATCTTCTCTAAAAGCCATTGGAATGTTTTTCAATAGGGAGAGAGTAATGGTGAACATCTGAGAAAAGTTTCTGAAATGATCAGCCTGCTTCTGTGTGAAGAGCAAAGCTGGCAGCAGGGAGACCTGTCAGGGGACAGGTAGAGCCCAGAGACAATGGATTAAGGTGATGATAGACAAGCTTCCAGGGGGATCCTGATTCTGCCAGTCTGAGCACCATATTGTGAGAAGCAACAATCTTTTCAGTGGTTCTCAAACTTGGCCGCACATCAGAATTACTTAGGGCATTTAAGAATATCAATACCCAGCCCGTGCCCCATACCAATTATATCAGAATTTTTGTGAGGTGGGAGGGACCAAGGCTTGGGTGTTTTCTGAAACTCTCCAAGTGATTCAAATGCACAAACAAACTTGAGAACTTGTGGCTACAGGTACTGATAGGATGAGCCAATCAGCGACTGAGCTGTCCAATGGGCAGGCAAGAGCATCTGTGGAATGTCAATGGCCTGTTGTTGTTAGAGTTACGGTATGGGGTGGGGAGAGGAACTGTTTTCTGGGGGTGGGGCTGGTTTTGGATGAAGAGACCCACTCAGAATTTATAAGTGGAAAGTTCAATAAGAAAAGTCTCCATTGGGGCACCTGGGTGGCTCAGTCAGTTAAGCGTCCCACTCTTAATTTCAGATCAGGTTATGATCTCAGGCTCCTGAGATCAAGCCCTGCACCAGGCTCGGTGTTCAGCAGGGGGTCTGCTTGAGATTCTCTCTCTCCCTCTGCCTCTGCCCTCCTCCCATTCATGCACTCTCTGTCTCTCTCAAAATAAATAAATAAAATCTTAAAAAAAAACAAAACCAAAAACCTCCACCTGGCCATGTTTTCTGTTTCCTATGCAATTTCGAAGAAGGCTGGTAGTCTGCTTACCCTCTCCAGCCTCTGGGAGTCACTTCTTTAACTCCTCCTGCTTTCAGAGCTGGAGCCTGTGATCTGGAAGAAACAGAATACAAATCAAGCCTAACTGCAGCTCATAGCTCATAAACTAAAAGCAAGGAAAGTTGATTATGCGAATGCCATGCAGTACCGCATGACAACACTCTGAACTTTGTGGTATATTTAAAATCATAAATGTATGCTGTGCTTCCCCCTCCCCCGTTGAATAGTCCTCCAAGCCTTCATTGCTACACGGCCCCCTTGCTTTTTCACTTGTGTATTTGAAGCTTATGGGTTCTTAATTTTTAATAAATGAGATATTGATTTGTTCTGCAAAATGCTCCAGCAGGTAAACCTTAATTGACTGTTCCTAAAGACCCAGGTTATAAAAAAGCTATCAGACCCCACAGTTATACCCTTGAGCTTTTTTCTTCAAACTTAGGAGATGTGGAAAAGCATTCTCACCTCTATGGCATCCTACAGAATGGCTCAGCCCCCTGGGGAACAGAAGCTTTGTTCACCCCCAGAGATGTCCAACAGAACTCTGACATCTCCCTTCCCATCATTTCCAGGGTAAATTTTTCAACTCAGACACTTCAGTTTGGCTTGGGGGGCAGGGGGAGGGACTCAGCTCTGTGCACTTGCACGCATTGGGGAGGGAGGCAATTTTCTAGAGAATCTAGGGGTCAAGTGCCTCATGCTGATCAAGGGAAAAGGTGAGGTTTCAGAATGTAAAGGGATTACTAGAGCCCTGGGCCTGCCTGCTTGAGCAGGAATTTTCTATGAGATAACTGTAAAATCATATCCACACTCTGCACCTTACTGAAATGCTTGCTTTTGGACAGCCCAAAAGTGAGGCAGAGGGAAGATGGCAGGTTTGTAGGACAGGAAAGATCATGTGAACCTTACATTCCAGAGTATGCAGCTGTATCTTCTGGTCAGCTAACCAAACATTAACCTATGACACTAAAATTGATACACATGGTTATTAAACTAACACATGAAGTCACTGGGCTAAACAGAAAAGCCAACTTGCAGTTGCATTCTTGGTCCTGGGTCTATACCTTTGGGTTTTGAGGCGTGGATTAAATGTTCATTTTTCAAAATATGGCAAAAATCAGGACTTAACACCACCAATAAGGCCTAAACAGCTTATGAATAAGGATCTTCAGGAGGTCTCCTGTTCCCACTGCAGTAATGTTCTAAGTGGCCCTTGAGCCATTTCCAACCAAACGCTCTCTAGATACCTTGAACAGATTAGTGCCAGCATTTGGTGGTAGGGTAAACCTAATTGCCTAGTTACTGCATCCTTAATTTGATTACAGTCTTCCCCCAGTTTGGCCTACCTGCTGTAATAGTGGTTATCCTGTCAAAAGGAATTATTTCATACTGTGCAAAGATTCAGTCGGGGCAGCATATGGTGCTATGCAAATCAACAAGGCTGATGCAAATTAGCTCAGATGGAATCTAAATGAGATGACATAGGCTGATATCATCAAACCAGGGAACCCCAATCCAACAAATTGTGGAACGATTACTGTGCCCTGGGAGATGGAGCTAATACAATCATCTTTGTTTTCTCTAAATACATATATACGCATGCACTTTCATGATTTTTTTTTTCTTTTGAGAAAATGATTGCAGTCTGGGGGGAAAATCAAGCAATATAGAGTATAAAAGACAAAGGGAAAAACTTCGTGAACGCACCCTAGTAGAAATAATCCCTTATAGAGGTGTCAGGGAACTTTGGGAAATGTCATTCCAGCAATCTATATATAAATGGAAGAAACGGGGTTGGAAAACAAATTTCACAAAAGTTACTAGACAAGCTATTTTTATTAAAATGTATTAAGCTTAACTTACCCAAATATTAACAGAATAAAAGCCAATAAAACAAACATATTGGTCTTCAGATTTTTTTTTAATTTCTAAAAGATATTTTTATTAAAATGTATTAAGTTTAACTTACCCAAATGTTAAAAGGATAAAAGCCAATAAAACAAACATATTGGTCTTCAGATATTTCTTTTAATTTCTAAAATATGCTTAAAATTTGAAAGGGAATATTACGGAGAGCATTTACAGATTGAGAATTGTGGTCCCTCCCCCCCATAAAACCTCCTTTTTGACTTTCAACAGTGTTTATCGATTCTCTCGTATAAATTATAAGGAAATCAGCATCCTGCTCTTTCTCTCTACTTCATGATTATTATTATTTATGCTAGTCAATTTGGCCCTAACTTTTGTGAGGTCTGAGGCAACAGTGAAATAAAAACTCACTTAACCTGTGCCTAAATATTTAAGTGTTATAAATGCTGTTAAATGAAATTCTCTTTCTCCTCTTACTTTGACAAATATACCTTCATAATGATAAAACTAAAAAATGTGTAAAACTGTAGTTTCTGCATATGGCTAAAAGTTGGCAAAAATCACAGAGAATTGAATATAATTATTTTTGCTCTGACGTGTTTTGAGGTTTAAATAAGTGATCAAGTACATACATAATTTATGAAGTATTAGGTATTTATTTTTGGTATTTTAGCCAAGTCACACATTATGTTCTTATAATGGAGATTTTCACATAATTTGTATTCTGCTGACAGTAGTGAGAAAAAAATTAACATAAAATGTAATTTTCACATAATATATGCAATTGTTTGGGCCAAAAGTATAAATTAAGGTAAACATAAAAATAAAGCAATCAGAATTACTTTTCATATGGATTTTTCACCAGTGGTCAATGTAGCTTATCATTAAATGTTGTCATGGAGTAGTGTGAGGTCACTCATATTCTTCTCATACTTATGATTTGCTTGGGTGCCAGAAAATTCTTTTTTAAAAATCCTTTATCATGAGTTACTTTGATGGAGATCACTATCAGGTTTTCTGTTGTTAGCAGTTCTATATAGCCAGACCCACAGTAAATGCCATACGGTATTTGACCATTCCTCCTAACGTTTCAGCGAAACTTTTTTTAATCATATCTCTGAATATTTTCAGACTCCATTTGTTTTTTATCCCATGAGAGGCTATAAAGGACAGCAGTTTAGAACACGGACCCCGGAACCACACGGCAGGTGTCAAACATCAGCTTTGCCGCTGTCCTTCTAAGTGAACTTGGCTACGTTACTTAATCTCTTTGTGCCTTAAATTTTCTCACCTCTTGTGTAAGTGAGCTTGGGCCATTGTAACAAAATACCACAGACTGTGTGACTTAAGTGACAGATGTTAACTTCTCACAATTCTGGAGATTGCAAGTATGAGATCAGGGTGTCACCAGGGCTCGGTTCTGACAAGCATCTTCCTGGCTTGCCCATGGGCATCTCCTCGCCATGTGCTCACATGGTGGAGAGCAAGAGCGAGACGGACAGACAGAGACAGAGTGCGAGGTCTCTGGGGTCTCCTCTTTGTAAGGGCACACACTATTGGATCGGGGCCCTACATTTATGACCTAATTTATTTTAACCTTAATTACCCCCTCAGAGGTGCATCTCCAAATGCAGTCACACTAGGCATTAGGGCTTCGAAATATGAATTTGGGGAGGGGGGACACAACCACTCAGTTCGTAACACCTACAAAATAGACATCTACTTTCATGTACGTATGATAGCCTTTGTATACCTTCTGCCTTTCATAGCTTTCACTGTATTGTTCTCACTTAATTTTCTAAAATTGTATCTTATGGTTTTAAGATGAAAATTCCTTCAGGTGTGTTATCCATGTCCTTGACAATGTTTCCATCCAACTTCTTACTCTTTGTATTTTCTTTATGTGGATGTCTTCTCTGGTTTGATTTTCCTCTTCCATTTCTTTTCTGTACTCTGCCAGTTCACTTTCCAACTTTTTAGCTGTCTCACTGCGAGCTAGGTGACATTTCAGTTATTAGAGAATGGGTGGGCTATGGAATCCAAATTTGGAGAGAATTACCATGCATACCCTGTAGAAGATGAGCAAGTTTCGGGGAAAGTCTGTACCTGTTTGCAGGCTGTACAAGCAGATTCCTAACAGGGTCTGAGAATATCCAAATTTGGGGTCGCCTTCCTCATGTTTCCCCAGAAGTGGAAGAGAAACTGGAGTCTTATGTGAGGCTGGCTGCACGCCTTCTTTCTCCCTCCAAACCAAATAAAGTGGACTATTCGGAAGCCACACCCTCATTCCTGACGGCCATTGGCTGAAACACAAATTGTGTTCGCCTTCCGAACTGGGCCCAGGGCACCACTCATCAAACTTGAGACCAAACACAGTTCCTTTTGCCCCCGTATCTGGTCTGCACCTGTTGTTCTCAGGCGGGGCCTGCTGGAGGCACTATTGCGAAGCCTCCCCTCTTCACACCTTTCGCTCTTTCTTGCCACACGGCTCCCTCCCCCGCGTGTGCCTCCTTTGTTTTCCTTTCTCCAGATCTTGTGTTCAGCCAGCTGTCATCTAGTTGTCGACAAATTGCCGAAAGTATTACCTGATGCGTTTTACTCATCTCACTCAGGAGCGTTACATTTTAATAGAGCTGACTTAAGACAAGGACATTGTCAATACCCAAAGAAATCAACTTCAACAGTGAATTTTAAGCATCAGGGCTGAAAAGGGGTTCTGGATAGGGCCAGAGAGAGATTTTGTAGTTAAGAGGCTCTGACCCTTGTTTTTCAAATCTCTGCTCTTAAGTCAAGTCTGCTTTGGCAGTTCAGTATTATTCTTTCCCTTCTGTCCTCCCTCCCATTCCAGGCTTGGTTTCCAAACCAGGGCTCACACAGCGTTCCTCCTCTGGAGTCCATTCCAGCTTCCTAGTGTGAGACTCAGATCCACTTGCCCATTCCCCTAAAAAATCCAGTCCTTCCTCTCTCTCTGCCTTCATTGAGGCTGTCCACTTGGTTAAGGCTGTCTTCATAACCCTTCTTCTTATTCCCTTTCCTGAATTTCAAAATGTGACTCGTCCTTCTCAGTTCCAACATAAATATCCCCTTCTCTGCAAAGGCTTCCCCCAAATTCCTCGGCCAGAACTCCTCATTACATCTGCCCCCACCCCCGGTACCCCCTGAGGATCGATATCAGCATCCCGAGGATTTCACGTGGAGCACATACTGTGTTCCATTAGCATTCATGGTCCAGGGTGCCTCCTGAGAAGATGACCACTGGGTCCTCGTCAACTTGGAGTGTTTGGCTTCCAGCAGAAGTTGGGGTACCTTGGCATCCAATAGAAGCCTCATGGGTTGATTTGTTTGCCTGTTTCTAAAGAACAATACATAAAGTTTCTGTCATTAACTAGCTCTGTGTTCTTAGTGAAATCATTTCCATTGTTCTGGCTTCGGTTTCCCCCATTTTACAATGAGGAAGTTAGACAAGAATTGTCCTAAAGCCTTCCCAACAATAACGTGCCGTGACAGAGCACTGTGGCCCAATCTCTCCAAAGCAAAGAATTAATATTTTCTTCCTCGTATGATAAGAATAGGTTTGTTCTTTGTAAAGAACTGTTGACCCATGATCATGCAAATAAAGATCGCCATCTCCATCTACTCCTCTGGACTGGAACCACAAGTTCACATACCAAAGAGAACTGAGAAAGGAGATGAGAGAAATGCTTCCTAATTTATCAGGGTTGGAGAGCACCACACCCCACGTTTATTCTGTGAGTCCTTGCCATGTTTGTCTTCCTCCTCTGCAGATGGGAAAGCTCTGGATGGCTTCTCTGGGCAGCACGAGGGTCAAGGATGGCTGCCAATGCATTGAGAGATATCATTACACCTTTCCTTCTCCTTGTTTTCTTTGTCTAGAATATCACAGTTGAAATACAGAAAAAACCCAAAGAGAATGTGAAATTGAGGGGGCCCTTCCTCTCTGACCATGACCACAACAAAGATGAACATGTTCCTCTGATGCCTTCGCTTAGTTGCCTGTTCCACCCAGCTCTGATGGGTCTGAACAAATACCCATCTCCAAGGGAAGGACATTAAACCTGACTTTTTCTCTCTGCCTACTAGTAAACCTTCTCCCTTTCCCGTACCCACACTCTGCTCCTGTGGCAGATGCTGTGGGGACAGACTCAGATGCCCTTAACAGTGCCCAAACCCAACCTGCTGGGAGAGGTGGCCGCTAATGACTCACAGCTGCCCCCTTTCTCCAGAGAACCACCCTCAGAGGACAGAAGTTCTCCCCTAGGAAGATAAACTCCCTCCCTAGAGGCCTACAGCCAATACCCGATGTACATGGGCTAGAGAAAGGTGACCTCCTCGCCTGAAAGGAGATATGTGTTCTATATTCCAGAACCTTTCTCCCACAAATGAGACCAAGGCGACGAGGCCTTACGCAAGACCACATCCTTGCTAGGCTTCTTCCCCTGCCCTATCCTGTGTCAGGCTCTGCTTCTAAGAAACCCAACCCAATTCAGCTCATTTCTCCTCAATCTGTCATTCCATATAGTCCCCTTCTAGAAAAGCCATTTTAACTGGTAGACAGACTGCTTTGCAGCACGGCTGCCCTTTGGAAGCTCTATGTGATCCTAACAAATTTCCTCTGTGGTTCACTTATATTTCAGGGGCTAGTGGGTCTTTGGTAGTAAAGTTTTCAGATCACTTGGGGAAGAGAAAATGAGGCCACGTGCTGTATGGGAGGATTACTGGCTTGGAAGGAAGGGGAATTGGGTCCAGGACCCTGACCAGCATTCATGTGGACGGAGGATAAGTTTGTGTAGATGTTGGTCTCAGTTTACTCCTCTGTCAAGAGGAGAGAGGGAGAAGGTAAGCCTAGAGGAAAGCCCCTTTTTCTTCCTGTTTAGCCATTTTAGGAGCTGATGATCCACAATGTTTCCATATCCACCCAGAAGGAGCATGCAGAAGAGATGTGCGGATGGAGTGGACCCTGAAGGCAATTACTCACTTTCCGCCTCCAAAGCAGAGGAGCTAAGCCCGGTTTTAGTGATATTTATTCAGCACTTAGCGTCTTCAAAGACCGGGTTTTGGACGCCACAATATAAGCACCTACTTTTTGGTGAAAGCTGGGAGGAGGGCTTTCTCATTGCACCCCGGCAACCACTCTCTTCGTGTCTCCCAGCATTCACGGAACTGTATGAAAGCCTCTTGAGAAAGGCAAAGGCTGCTCGGAGCAGCGCAGGGCTCATCCGTGTAAAGGGGGTGCTTATTGAATCAATCCTGGGCCGTTCAAACATTCATTTGAAAAGCAGACAGTTCACTTGTTTTTCCTTTCCTTTTAATTTTCCAAAATACCTTCATATCCATTCCTCGATCAGGTCTTTCTGGGTCTTGTAACCTGCTCACTTGCAACTACTTGTTACCGTGTAAGGCTCCTCTATTTGGAAAACAAAGAAACAGAGGAAAAGCGTGGTTATGTGACTTGATTTTAAAGTCACAGAGCTTTAATGTCAGCTGTGGTCCTAGAGCACAATTCTCAGGCTTTTAGCTGCCTGAATTTCTACCAAATTACATGGCCTTTCTCAAAAGTCGAGAGCTTGCCTAAGTGTTCTCTAAGGATTTCCAGTTCCTTGGAAGGTGGACACTTGTTAGTGCAGAAGGGAGTGACCTATGATGAAATCAGTTTGGGAAATGAATGCTATGTTAAGCAGGCGGCTTTACAATAAGACATCTTGGAGCCTTGTCTTACTTAAGCATCCCATGACAAGGCAATGCATGTAACAATTCCAAACACATATGACCATAAAGACATTTACTTCCAGATCATCTTGCATCTTGGAAAGCATTCTAAGAAAGCATATTCATAGGTGTATATGACATCCACTATTTAGCTATTTGGATGATTCTGGTACCAAGTATTATTAGCATAACCTACTATTCAAATTATTTCAATTGCCAGTAGCCTAATGCCTCAGTTTTGGTTTTCTGTTTTGTTTTTGTTTTTATTATTTATTTTAGAGAGAGAGAAAGAGCAAGCATAAGAGTGAGCCCGCGAAGGGAGAGGGGCAGAGAGAGAAGGAGAGAATTTTTTTTTTTTAAAGATTTATTTATTTATTTATTTGACAGAGAGAAATCACAAGTAGATGGAGAGGCAGGCAGAGAGAGAGAGAGGGAAGCAGGCTCCCTGCCGAGCAGAGAGCCCGACGCGGGACTCAATCCCAGGACCCTGAGATCATGACCCGAGCCGAAGGCAGCGGCTTAACCCACTGAGCCACCCAGGCGCCCCAGAAGGAGAGAATTTTAACCAGGTTCCACACCCAGCATGGACCCTGACTCAGAGCTCAGTCTCAGAACCCTGAGATCATGACCTGAGCCGAAATCAAGAGTCAGAGGCTTAACCGACTGAGCCACTCAGGGGACCCTGGTTTTTCTTGTTTTTTTTGAGTACATGTACTTGCACAACTGATTCACATCTCACCCTCACAGAGGCTTCAACATTCTGGGCATTCCAGGTACACCCCTTCTGAAGCAGCTTGTAATATCTTCACCTTCAACCTCATCCCAGCTGCTTTCCCACGAGAAGCTCCACAGCTCTCCAAAACAGGTTGTCAGCCATCTACAATTACAAGCATTTAATTGTCCACATATAATAAAATCACAAGGACTCTCTCACCATTGGCTCCAGGTAGACCTATACTTCTTTCAATTAAATACCAAGCACCTGTGTCGGACTCACTTTATGCTCCTCTCCAGATCTCTTTGTGTCCTGAAGTCTTGGATTTCGCTCAGGGATGAGCCCTGGCTGTTGCCAGCCTGTTTTCTCTCACCGCTGGCAGCAGCTCAGGTGCCCTATATAGACTTTATTGGATCCGCAGAAGTTCAGGCCCTCTTCAGCTGGGGCTAAACACCAGGGGATGAGGTGTGGCTTTGACCCTCTCTCTGAAGGGC